>NC_090268.1:145591239-146227905 GCF_040414725.1 Anabrus simplex
CGGGTCTTCCTTCTAGAAGACCTGCGCGCTCCCCTCGTAAGAGGAAACCCCACCCCAAAACAACGTCGAAGAAATTGAAGGCATGCTGCACCTCGTCTAGTGACGGGGAGATGCACGTGGAGCATGAATCTCCACCTTCGGATGGGGAGGTGAGTGTAGGTTAGGTTAGGTGGCATTACGCTGCTCCTAACCTAAACCACAATAGTCCACACTTACATTATGGCACTGTTACAATGGAATTGTAACGGTTATGATAGGCATCTTGCCGAGTTTCGCCAGCTCGTTAGCGAGTATTCGGCGAGTATAGTCTGTATTCAGGAAACAAATTTCCGACTTGGTCATCATACGGTACTGAGAAATTTTCGACTATACTCGACAGAACGACATTATGCTCACCGGGTTTCCGGTGGCGTTGGCATTTTTGTCCGTTCTGATACCTACAGCGAGGAGGTTGCAATACGAACCCCGCTGGAGGCAGTACCTGTTCGCGTACCGCTGCCTGTCATAACTACAGTGTGTAATGTTTATTTTCCACCAGGTGAGGCTCTTAACATCAATGATGTCACTGATCTTCTAGATCAGCTTCCACCTCCCTTCCTCTTGTTGGGCGATTTCAACGCCCGTCACCCCATCTGGGGCTCTGAGTCGCCTTGCCCCCGGGGAAGAGAGCTGGAAACATTAGTAACAGAGCTGGATTTATGTATTTTGAACACAGGGGAACCAACACACTTCAGTGTACGTTACGGCACTTATTCTCGCATAGACGTAAGTCTGTGCAGCCGAACGTTGGTTCCGCTGTTTCGGTAGAACACACACGGCGGTCTTTGTGACAGTGACCATTTTCCCATAATTCTTACTTTGCTGAACCACAAATCCGTCGAGGCTCCCCCTCGATGGATTTTTAAACATGCTGATTGGCCAAAGTACACATCACTAGCTAGCTGTCTTTAACGACAAAATCAGGCGGACCATCGGCGAGGAAATAACTTACATCACCCAGGTTATTCTTCCTGCTGCTGAGGAGTCCATTCCGTTCTACTCGGGGACTCCTCGCCGAAAGCTCGTTCCTTGGTGGAACGAAGACATAGCAGCAGCTATCAAAGAACGCCGTCGCGCTCACAAGCATTACCGTAGACAGCCCACTGCGGCCAACTTGGTAACATTTAAGAAACTCCGCGCTAAGGCGCGAGTTCTTATTCGCCAAAGTAAGAAGTCTTCATGGGAGAGATATGTGTCGTCTATGACGTCACATACTCCATCATCTCAAGTGTGGACTAAGCTTCGACGTATTTCGGGTATCCAAGGATCATCTTCTGTACCGGGAATTTCCATTGCAGGCAACATCGTCACTGAACCACTCCTGATTGCTGACTATCTCGCTAGTCATTTCGCGGATGTATCTGGCTCCGGGAATTACCATCCTGATTTCCTCGCTCTGAAGCGGGAGGCGGTACGTCATCACCTTAGTTTTGCCTCTCAAGCTTCAGAGGACTACAACGTGCCTTTTACGGAGTGGGAACTCCGCAGCGCCCTAGCGCTTTGCAAGGACACGTCTCCTGGACCGGACAACATCCATAACCAGATGTTGAAACACCTTAGTGATGATAGTTTACTATATCTCCTTCGTGTGTTCAACGGAATCTGGATGGAGGGTGATTTTCCGTCTCAGTGGCGAGAGGGCATAGTTATTCCTGTCCTCAAGCCTGACAAAGATCCTAAGTATGCAGGAAGTTACAGACCGATTTGCCTTACGGACTGCCTGTGTAAGGTGCTTGAGAGGATGGTTAATCGCCGACTCGTGTGGTGTCTGGAGAAACAAGGACTCTTGTCCGAGTACCAGTGTGGATTTCGAGCCGCTCGATCCACCACTGACCAGTTGGTACGCCTGGAGAGCTCTATCCAGGATGCGTTTCTCCGCAAACAGCACTTGGTAGCTGTTTTCTTTGACTTAGAGAAGGCTTATGACTCCACATGGCGATATGGTATCATTTCAGTCCTGCATCAATGGAGATTCCGAGGTAACTTGCCGGCGTTTATTGCGAATTTTTTGTCCCTCCGTCTATTCCGTGTCCGAGGAGGGAGGACATATTCGCAATACCACGTACAAGAAAATGGAGTCCCACAGGGATCGGTCCTTAGTGTCACTCTGTTCGCGATTGCCATCAACGGTATGGTTGCTGCTGCTGGTCCAGCAGTGATACCGTCGCTATATGTGGACGATTTTGCTCTGCACTATAGCTCGCGTAATATGGCAGTCGCAGAGCGACAATTACAACACGTTATTAGGAGGGTGGAGCAGTGGACCTTAGAACATGGCTTTCGGTTTTCTGCCGCAAAGACCTCTGTTGTCCACTTTTGTCGTCAACGTACTCTTCACCCCCATCCTGAGCTTTATTTAGACAACGTCGTTCTTCCAGTTGTTGACACTTACCGATTTCTTGGGCTCCTTTTTGACAGTAAATTATCGTGGGAGCCACACGTGCGGCAGTTAAAAGTGCAATGCACTAGGAAGCTCAATATCCTTAAGTTTCTTATCAGCAGTTCTTGGGGGGCTGACCGCACGGTGCTCCTGCGATTCTATCGGGCACACATTTTATCCCGGTTAGACTACGGCAGTGCAGCATATGGCTCCGCAAGACCAAGCGTTCTTGCGAAGCTGAACAGTATCCACCACAGCGGGGTTAGGTTGGCGACGGGAGCTTTTCGTACAAGCCCCATCGCTAGCCTGCTCGCTGAGTCTGGTGTGCCGCCTTTACACCTGAGGCGCCAGCAACTTCTACTTACATATGCTGCAAATTTGCGACAGATGCCACTTCATCCGAGCTATTCCTGCGTGTTCAACAATGGCAACCGTTTGCTGTACGCTGCTCGTCCTCGACCGACGCGGCCGGTTGGGATACGCTTGGATAGCATTTCCGAATTGTTTGACGTACCTTCGGTTCCTTGCCTTGTCAGACAACCAAGTGGGGTACCTCCGTGGGTCGTACGACTTCCTGAAATAATCCTGGATATGCACACTGGCCCAAAGGAAAACACGGACCCTTCGATTTATCGGAGGATCTACCTGTCCGTTGTTGGTCGCTATCCAGGTTCAGTCGTCGTCTACACGGATGGTTCAAGGACAGATACGAAGGTGGGCTGTGCGTTCGTTGTTGACAATGATAGGTTCCTTCTTGCTCTTCCGGCAACCTGTAGTGCGTACACAGCAGAGCTCTATGCTATCTGTGAGGCTCTGCGGTACGCACTGTACAATGAGCGCCGACACTTTCTTCTGTGTACTGACTCCTTGAGTTCGCTCCAGTCTATAGATATGTGTTTCCCTCGGCACCCTCTGGTGCAGCTAATCCAGGACCTGCTGGCCGGGTGTTGGGATGCTGGCACCAGAATCACGTTTCTGCGGCTCCCAAGCCACATGGGCATAGAGGGAAACGAGTTAGCAGATCAGGCTGCCAAGGAGGCAGTTACACTGCCCCCGTTGCCTTTCAAGGTTCCAGTAAGTGATATCAGCTCCCAGCTGCGACATCTTGTTATGTACCTTTGGGGGATGGAGTGGCAGGCCATTCCACTTCCCAATAAGCTGAGAGCGATAAAAGGAACAACGAAGGTATGGAGGACTTCCCTTCGGGCTTCGCGGAGGGAAGCCGTGGTATTATGTCGTCTTCGGATCGGCCACGGTATCTTGACTCACTCGCATCTTTTGAAAGGAGAAGCCCCTCCGGTGTGTACCTGCGGCGACCATCTTACCGTGGTGCACATCCTTACGGAGTGTGTGGACCTGGTCGATCTGCGCCGTAGTCTTAACCTTCCGAGTACTATCTCCCTTATCTTGCGTGATGACGAGCAGTCAGCAGACCTCGTCGTCCGCTTTACGAGGGATTGTGGACTGTTTTATCGTGTGTGATGCTGTCCTTTGTCCTAGTGTGTTTTGTGTCACTTTCGCTTTTATACTATTGACATAATTTTAGTTTGTGTTGCGTATTTTAATGTGTTATTTTAACGTCTCTCGTAGATTTTGTACTACCAGGCAATGCCTTATTCTTTTGTTTTCCTGTAGATTCTCTTTATTAGAAAATAAGGCATTGCGTATTAGATCCACTGATTGTTTTAATCTCACCCTCATTTTTCTCCATAATTTTCTTTAAACTCTAGTCAGTGGATATGTTTTTAAAATTTTAACATCATCTCTCCTGTCGTTTATCTCGTTCCATTAGGGGCCGATGATCTTCGATGTTAGGCCCCTTTAAACAACAAGCATCATCATCAATCTCATTGTTTTAATTTCCTCTCCTAGGATTGTGATTCCCTTCCCAAATTCCTCTTTGGTTTCCTTTACTGCCTGTTCTATACAAATATTGAAATGTAAGGGGGACAAATTTCAATCTTGCCTCACTACTTTTTGGATTGTTGCTTCTTTTTCAAAGCCCTCGATTCTTATCACTGCAGACTGATTTTTATACAGATTGTAGATAATTCTTCGTTCTCCCGATCACCTTCAGTATCTAAAGTAGCAATGTCCAATCAACGTTATAGAATGCCACGTATGTGGGGTCATCCTTCTTAATTCGATCTTCTATGATCAGACTGAAAGTTTGGATTAATTCACGTGTTGCTACATTTCTTCTGAAGCCAAATTGATCTTCTCCCATTTCAGTTTCAACTTGTCTTTCCATTCTTCTGTAAATAATATGTCGTAAAATTTTGAAGGCGTGAGATATTAACCTAATGGTGCGATATATTTCATACTTGTTACCACCAGCTTTCTTAGGAATATGTATAATAACATTCTGCCGAAAATCGGATGGCATTTCTCCTGTCTCATATATCTTACACGCTAAACGAAATAACCCCGCCATGATGGCTTCTCCTAAGGCAGTCAGAATACAAAGGGAATGTCACCAACTCCAGGCACCTTGTTCCTATTTAGCTCTGCCAAATTCTGACCTCAAAATTGGATCCTCCATTTCACCAGCATCAACAGCCTCTTCTTGTTCCATAACCATATCGTCTACGTCTTTACCCTGTTACAATTGTTGGATATGCTCCTGCCATCTTCCTACATTGTCTTCTTTCCCTAGAAATGGTTCCACGTCACCCAAGTTATTCTTGCTGCTGATGAGGAGTCCATTCCGTTTTTCTCGGGGGCTCCTCGCCGAAAACTCGTTCCTTGGTGGAACGATGAAATAGCAGCAGCCATCAAAGAACGCCGTCGCGCTCATAAACGTTACCGTCGACAGCCTACTGTGGCCAACTTGGTAACATTTAAGAAACTCCGCGCTAAGGCGCGAGTTCTTATTCGACAAAGTAAGAAGGCTTCATGGGAGAGATATGTGTCGTCCATGACGTCACATACTCCATCATCTCAAGTGTGGACGAAACTCCGACGAATTTCGGGTATTCAAGGATCATCTGCTGTACCGGGAATTTCCATTGCAGGCAGTGTCGCCACTGATCCCCTCGCGATTGCTAATCATCTCGCTAGTCATTTCGCGGATGTCTCTGGCTCCGGGAATTACAATCCTGATTTCCTCCCTCTGAAGCGGGAGGCAGAACGTCATCACCTTAGTTTTGCCACCCAAGCTTCAGAGGACTACAACGTGCCCTTTACGGAGTGGGAACTCCGCAGCGCCTTAGCGCTTTGCAAGGACACGTCTCCTGGACCGGACAACATCCATAACCAGATGTTGAAACACCTTAGTGATGATAGTTTACTATATCTCCTTCGTGTGTTCAACCGAATCTGGACAGAGGGTGATTTTCCGTCTCAGTGGCGAGAGGGCATAGTCATCCCTGTCCTGAAGCCTGACAAAGATCCTAAGTATGCAGGAAGTTACAGACCGATTTGTCTTACAAATTGCCTGTGTAAGCTATTTGAGAGGATGGTAAATCGCAGACTCGTGTGGTGTCTGGAGAAACAAGGACTCTTGTCCGAGTACCAATGTGGATTTCAAGCCGCTCGATCCACCACAGACCACTTGGTACGCCTGGAGAGCTCTATCCAGGATGTGTTTCTCCGCAAACAGCACTTGGTAGCTGTCTTCTTTGACTTGGAGAAAGCCTACACAACCACCTGGTGATATGGCATCCTTTCAGTCCTGCATCAATGGAGATTCCGAGGTAACTTGCCGGTATTTATTGCGAATTTTTTGTCCCTCCGTCTATTCCGTGTCCGAGGAGGGAGGACATATTCGCAATACCACGTTCAAGAAAATGGAGTCCCACAGGGATCGGTCCTTAGTGTCACTCTGTTCGCGATTGCCATAAACGGTATTGTCGCTGCTGCTGGTCCAGCCGTAATACCGTCCCTATATGTGGATGATTTTGCTCTGCACTATAGCTCGTGCAGTATGGCAGTCGCAGAGCGACAGTTACAGCAAGCTATTAGGAGGGTGGAGAAGTGGACCTTAGAACATGGCTTTCGGTTTTCTGCCGCAAAGACCTCCGTTGTCCACTTTTGTCGTCAACGTACTCTTCACACTCATCCTGAGCTTTATCTAGGAAATGTCGTTCTTCCAGTTGTTGACACCTACCGATTTCTTGGGCTCCTTTTTGACAGTAAATTATCGTGGGAGCCACACGTGCGGGATCTAAAAGTGCAATGCACCAAGAGGCTTAACCTCTTCAAGTTTCTTAGCAGCACTAATTGGGGAGTTGACCGCGTGGTGCTCCTGCGATTCTATCGGGCACAGATTTTATCCCGGTTAGACTACGGCAGTGCAGCATATGGCTCCGCAAGACCAAGCGTTCTTGCGAAGCTGAACAGTATCCACCACAGCGGGGTTAGGTTGGCGACGGGAGCTTTTCGTACAAGCCCCATCGCTAGCCTGCTCGCTGAGTCTGGTGTGCCGCCTTTACACCTGAGGCGCCAGCAACTACTACTTACGTATGCTGCAAATTTGCGACAGATGCCACTTCATCCGAGCTATTCCTGCGTGTTCAACAATGGCAACCGTTTGTTGTACGTTGCTCATCCTCGAGCGACGCGGCCGGTTGGGATACGCTTGGATAGCAGTTATGAATTGTTTGACGTACCTTCGATTCCTTGCCTTGTCAGACAACCAAGTGGGGTACCTCCGTGGGTTGTGCGACGACCTGAAATCATCCTGGATTTGCACACTGGCCCGAAAGGAGACACGGACCCTTCGATTTATCGGAGGATCTACCTGTCCGTTCTTGGCCGCTATCCAGGTTCAGTCGTCGTTTACACGGATGGTTCAAGGACAGATACGAAGGTGGGCTGTGCGTTCGTTGTCCACAATGGTCGGTTTCTTTTTGCTCTCCCGGACACCTGTAGTGTGTACACGGCAGAGCTCTATGCTATCTGTGAGGCTCTGCCGTACGCACTAGACAATGTGCGCCGACACTTTCTCGTGTGTACTGACTCCTTGAGTTCGCTTCAGTCTATTGATACCTGTTTCCCTCGACACCCTCTGGTGCAGCGGATCCAGGACCTGCTGGCCGGGTGTTCGGATGCCGGCACCAGTATTACGTTTGTGTGGCTCCCCAGCCACATGGGCATAGAGGGAAACGAGTTAGCAGATCGGGCTGCCAAGGAGGCAGTTACACTGCCGCCGTTGCCTTTCAAGTTTCCAGCAAGTGATATTCGCTCTCAGCTGAGACATCTGGTTATGTCTCATTGGGAGATGGAGTGGCAGGCCATCCCACTTCCCAATAAGCTGAGAACGATAAAAGGAACAACGAAGGTATGGAGGACTTCATTCTGGCTTCGCGGAGGGAAGCCGTGGTAATATGTCGCCTTCGGATCGGCCACGGTATCTTGACGCACTCCCATCTACTGAAAGGAGAACCCCCTCCGGTGTGTACCTGCGGCGACCATCTTACCGTGGTACACATCCTTACGGTGTGCGTGGACCTGGTCGATCTGCGCCGTAGTATTAACCTTCCGAGTACTATCTCCCTTATCTTGCGCGATGACGAGCAGTCAGCAGACCTCGTCATCCGCTTTATGAGGGATAGCGGTCTGTTTTATCGTGTGTGATGATGTCCTTTGTCCTAGTGTTGTTTATGTCAGTTGCGCTTTTATCTCATTGACTTCATTTTAGTTTGTGTTGCGCATTTTAGTGTGTTATTTGAACGTCTAACGTGTATTATGTGTTAATATCTGTATTACTGGGCAATGCCTTATTCCTTCGATTTCCCGTACTTTCTCTTATTTTAATAGAACATAAGGCATTGCGTATTAGATCCACTGGCCTTTTTAATTCCACCCTCATTTTTCTTCATCACCATTCTTTTTTAACTCTAGTCAGTGGATACTTTTTAAAATTTTAACTTCATGTCTCATGTCATTCATTTCGTTCCATTAGGGGCCGATGACCTTCGATGCTAGGCCACTTAAAACAACAAGCATCATCATCATCATCATCAGAAATGTTTCCCCATCTGAGATCTTAATATTCATACACCTAGTTTTCTTTTCTCCAAAGGTTTGCTTGATTTTCCTGTATGCAGCATTTACCTTTTCTAGGACCATAAAACCTTCAACATCCTTGCACTTCTCCTTCAGCCATTCTTCCTTAGCTGTCCTTCAATTTATATTCACTTTATTCTTTAATCGTCTGTAGTCCTTTTTGTCCTTTTCATGTTTTGCATTCTTGTACTTACGTCGTTCATCAATCAGCTATAGAATCTCCTCAGTTACCCATTGATTCTTAGGTGATCTTTCCATTCTTCCTATCATTTCTTCAGCAGCCCTACTGACTCCATTCTCCATGACTGTCCATTCTTCTACTGTTGTGTTTCCTTCAGCCTTTTCATGTAGTGCTTGTGCAACATGTTCCTTGAAACAGTCCTTCACACTCTTTTCTTTCAACGTGTCTAGATCCCAACTCCTTGCATTACTTTCTTCAATATTTTCAACTTTAGATGGCATTTCATGACCACCAAGTTGTGGTCAGAGTCCACATCTACTCCTGGAAAGTTTTGCAATCCACCACCTAGTTTCTGAATCTTTTCCTAGTCATAATGAAGTTTATTTGATACCTTCCAGTGTCTCCAGGTCTCGTCCACGCATACAGACGTCTCTTGTAGAGGTTGAACCAAGTATTATCAAGGACTAAGTTATGTTCAGCGCAGAATTCAACCATCCGACTTCCTCTTTCATTCCTTTGTCCCAATCCAAATTCCCCTACTGTTTACCTTCTCCTCCATATCCTACCACTGCATTCCAGTCTCCCATCACAATTACAGTATATTCTCGTCGCCTTTTACATATTGTATTAAATCTTCTCTCTCTTCATACATTTTTTCAATTTTTTCATCATTTGCTGAACTAGTAGGCATAAAAACCTGCACTGTGTGTGGCATTGGTTTGGTGTCTTATCTTGAAAACAATAAGAAACTTGATTTTGCTTTGTGGAGTTATCCTCCACCGAGACCTCATCCTGAATACTAACGATGAGTTGTTGAATGATACGAGGCACCGTGGCGTGACACAGGTTGGACGCATTAGGCGCAAAGGCAACGGCGAAGACATCATCAGGGGTGCGTTCAATGTTTTCTTCAAACTGTCTGTGTTAACCTGAAAAATTCTCCTCGAGATTGGAACAGTCCAGTGTATTTCAGCGGGAAGATGATCCAGGAGATCAAGACACTTTTATGGTCTATTCTACCAGGAAGCGCTCCGCAAGAATAATTATTTCAATGCACCTACCAAGATACTAGAGTTTCGTGTGATAGCAAAGAATCTCGCAATTTCGTGGTTTACTCAAGCGGCACCTGTCATGATCCCTGCGCCTAAAGCGGTATTTGCTCCGTGAGCAAATTCCGCGAAGAGTATGAGCTCAAAGGTGGGGTCATCCCAGCCTCCAATCACAAACAAGTCTGTGCCGGCTAAGGAATCAAAGCCGCACAGCAGGGGAAGGAGTCACATGCCCCGCAGAAGGTCGGTAAAAGCCGTGCCCAAGCTGGTGACGGTGGACTTGGTAGACCAGGTCTGGTAATTAACCACCCAGTTCAACTAAACAAGAAACGAAGGCGTGGAAGAAGGACGCTCTTCCATCCCTCCTGCGAATGGGGACACGTGCCCTACGCCGGCAGGATCTGTGTGGGCACCAACAAATAATCCTGCTGGAAAACCAGCGCGCTCCCTTTGTAAGGGGAAACGCCCTCCCAGGTCATCATACAGTCTTGAAAAAAATTAGATTATGCTCGAATGAACGGGATTATGCTAACCGAGATTCCGGTTGCGTTGGTTATTTTTACTCGTTTTGGGTCCTAAAGCGAACTGGTTCCAATAAGAAGCAACGTGGAGACAGTTGCGGCACCTGTTTCCCTGCCTGTTATAACTACAGTTTCGTTTCCCACCAGGCTAGCATCATTAATATCCATGATGTAATTGATGTCAGAGACCATCTCCCACCTCGTTTTCACGTACACATTATGGAACTGTGAAATGACTTTTCCCAGAGGAAGAGTGTTGGACCAGATAATAGGAGAGATGGATTTATGCATTTTGAATACAGGGGAACCAACACATTTCAGCGTAGCGTACGGCACCTTCTCCCGCATTGATGTTAGTCTGTGCAGCCGTGCGCTCGTTTCCTTGATCCTCTTACACCATGACCTCTGTGACAGTGACCATTTCCCTATTATTCTTTGTTTGTTGAAACAGAAATACATGGAGGCTCCTCTCCGATGGCTTCTTCAACATGCAGTTGGCCAAAGCTCACATCACTAGTTGTCTTTCACGAAGCGAATACCGTGCGCGTAGACGATGATATAATTTGTATCATGCAAGTTAATTTTGCTGTTGATGATGCTGAAGAGTCCATTCCAAACTTTTCTGGAAGTCCTCGCAGGAAACACGCTTCTTGTTGGAACGAAGAAGCTGCAGCAGCTACGAAAGAAGGTTTTGGAGCTTACAAACGCTATCTTAGGAACCCACTGTGGCCAACATTGTAACATTTGAAGGTTCCGCGCTATGGCCCGAGTTCTTATTTGATAGGGTAAAAAAAACCTTCATGGGTAAGGTATGTACCCTCCATGACGCCACATACACCGTCATATCGATTGTGGACTAAACTTCGGCGCATTTCACGGATACAAGGACAATTCTTAGTACCGGGAATTTCCATTGCAAGCAGTATCGTCACTGATCAACCCACGGTTGCTAATAATCTAGTAAATCGTTTCGCTGGCGTGTTGGATTCCGGGAATTACCATCCTGATATCATTGCTCTGAAGCAGGAGGCAGAACACCATCACCTATATTTCACCCCACACGCTTCAGATTATAACGTGACCTTTGCGGCGTATGAACTCAGCAGTGCCTTGGAAATTTGTAAGGACCCGTCTACCGTACCGGATAATGATTATATCCAGATATTGAATCACCTCAATAGAGATTGCTCGCTGTATCTTCTTGGGTTGTTGAACGTAAACTGCATATAATGAGTTTCCGTCAGAGTGGTGAGAAGGGATAGAAATCCCCCTCCTAAAACCTGTTAATGTGCCGAAATATGCGGGAAATTACGGACCTATTAGTCTCATATATGTGTGAGTAAACTGTTGAAAGGGTGGTGAATCGACGACTTATGTGCTGTTTGGAAAAACAGGACATTTTCCGATTAACAGTGTGGTTTTCGAGCTGCTCGCTCCACACCTCACCACTGGGTACGCCTGGAGAGTTATATCCGCGAGGTGCTTCTTCGAAAACCGCATTTTGTCGCTGTCTTCTTTGATTTAAAAATGCTATGATACTACATTGCGATATGTCAAATTTGCCCGTCATTCTTGTGTTTTTTGCCCCTACGTCTATTTATTTTCCAAGTACGTATGACATATTCGTAATATCACGTTCAAGAAAATGGAGTCCCACAGGAAACGTTTCTCAGTGTCACTCCGTTCGCGATTACCATAAATATAGTGGCTGCTGCTGGTTCAGCAGTAGTGTCGTCGTTAAGTGGATGATTTTGGACCCTCTGGTGCAGCAGATCCAGCTTCTGCTGGTCGGATTTTGGGGGTGCTAGTGCCATAATAAGGATTTCGGTGGCTCCATGCCACATGGGTGTTGCGGGAAACGAATTAGCTGATAGGGCCATCGTGGAGTCTATCATATTGTTGCCGTTACCTTACTAGAATCCAACCAGTTATATTCGTTCTCATTGGTAATGTACATTTGGAAGTAGCAGTGGCAGGCAACCCCTGTTTGGAATAAGTTGAGGGCTATTAAAGGAACTAGGAAAGTATTTAAAGCTTCACTTCGGGTTTCTCCCACCAAACTATTACGCTGGCACAGTAGTGAGGGAGGTGATTCTCCCACCTGGCGCGTTCCGGGTGGCGGATAGTGGGGTCTAAACCGTCTTGCCGACAGACTTGAGCGAAATGAAATAGCTCTCGTGGACCAAACATACGATCCAGGCGAAGAATACAACCTCGGTACCCCCCGCCTGTCGTAAGAGGTGACTAAAAGTGCGACCAAGGGATGATAGAACCATGAGACTACTTGTAATTAGTACCATCATGCGAGGAACACGATGGGTCGACATAACTTGCGAGTAGTACCGTACGACTGGGCTAGGTACACAATAGATTTGTGATTAGTAGCAACAGAGTGTGAATCAGTATGGGTTTTACAGTACCCGTGATTAGTACCACTACATGCGTTACACCACGGGTCTGGGCGTTGCCTGTGATTAGTATCACTATATGCGGAACACCACGGGTCTGGGCGTAGCCTGTGATTAGTACCACTATATGTGGAACGCCATGTGTCTTGCCGTTGCCTGTGATTAGTACCACTATATGCGGAACACCACGGGTCTGGGCGTTGCCTGTGATTAGTATCACTATATGCGGAACACCACGGGTCTGGGCGTTGCCTGTGATTAGTACCACTATATGCGGAACACCACGGGTCTGGGCGTTGCCTGTGATTAGTACCATTATATGCGGAACACCACGGGTCTCTGCGTTGCCTGTGATTAGTACCATTATATGCGGAACATCACGTGTCTGGGCGTTGCCTGTGATTAGTACCACTATATGTGGAACACCATGTGTCTTGCCGTTGCCTGTGATTAGTATCACTATATGCGGAACACCACGGGTCTGGGCGTTGCCTGTGATTAGTACCACTATATGTGGAACACCACGGGTCTGGGCGTTGCCTATGATTAGTACCCATTATGTGAGAAACTCGACGGGATAGTACGAGTCCCTGTGATTAGTACACCTATGTGAGGAACACCATACGTTTGCGTTGGCTATGAGTGGTGACATTACGTGAGAGAAACCATAGATCTGCGTTACCTGTGCGCAGTACCATAGTATATGAAACATCTTGAGCCTACGCTACTTTGGTTAGTACCGCAACATGAAAAATACCATGCTTCTACTTTACTAAAAATAAGTCATTATGACGGGCCGTTAACTGGATTATTGATACCTATAGACAACAAGCATCATCGATTCCGGATTGTGCTTTGGAAGCAGTCCCTTAGTCAGTATATACTACTGTTTTAAGATACCGTAGTTTCTACGGGTCGAATCCACTTATTGTTTTAAGTTCATCGTCATCTTTTTTAATTCTAGCCAGTGCATGGATTTTGAATTATTTTAACTTTCAGTATTGTGAATTGGTTCCGCTGATTATTTTATATACATGTTATCTTTTCATTCTTCATCATCACGTTTTAAATTCTAGTCAGTGGATGAATTTTGGACTTAAAATTGGCTTCGCATTTACTCTCCTTTCTTACTATTACGGGCCGATGACCTAGATGTTAGGCCCCTTTAAACAAAAAGCATCATCACCCATTTCGTTCGCCAAGTAGTTTCTAGCAAGTCCCCCGCCTGTCAAATGGGAGTGGGACTTCGTTTCTCCCATTGATCGGAGGCTTGCTTAAAACGTTCTGAACGTGCTGGATGAAAATTCTGTAAAGCAGGATGCTGCCTATACTTACACATAGTCCAATTGAGGATCTCTCCTCAAACGGGCTAGGGACCACGGTGGATCACATAATCCTAGCCGCCTGAGCGAAAGGAGGGCCATGATTGAAATATGTCCGAGATGTCCACTCCTGTTCCATTGCAACTGGTATCCCGACTCTCAGGACCATTTACTAGGCCACTCAGCCTAGTTCACGAACTAGGACGTCACTAGAGTAACCCACGCAATGAACCATGAATTGAATACACGATTTAAATTCATAGGCATTCTATTATTTAAACCATTTTCTAGGAAAATGTGTCATTGCGAAATAGAACCACTGATTGTTTTAAATTCATTGCTATTTTCTTCATTATCATACTTTAAATTCTGGCCAGTGGGTAATTTTAACTTTATTATTATTATTCAATTTCGTCTCCTCTAGTATCATCAGGGACCGATGATCTCGAAGATGGTCCACTTTAAACAACAAGTATCATTATCAACATCATTATCATTAAAATATTTGCGTGATTCCGAGGGTGTGAGTGTGTATATTGCACCCGTCCACCTCCCGAGTCCCAGACTAGCATTTATCTCAGGGGTGTCGGTTCATTATTTAAGTCATCAAATATATATATAACGGCATAATAGAACACGGGGATGAACGGAGCAATTAAAATTAAAATAGGGAAGGCTCGATTGTAAACCTGAATTTAAGGACTCCATGATAGGACTAGGAAGTGACTGTTACTTTAAAAAGGGCATCATCTAACTACAATAAAAAGATTATGAGAGTGGTTTCCTTTGAAATAATTTGCCAGAAGGGGCGGTTTATTACGCCATCTGACGTATGAAACTTTGATACATTTGGCAACGACATTTAAATTTCCACACATGTTACATACACAAATCACTTGCCATACCGCAAGTGGTATCAATATCTTGCTGGGTTGCTTCTGAAATAAAATGACATTTTGGAGGTATAATTTACGGATCGATTCCATTTGAATCGAACCGTTACTCAAAGATATAGCTTCCTTCTATCGGGAGCCCGAGCATAACCCATGTTACGGTCGGCTTCCCGATTTAACTAAGATGACGTACTCCGGCTATACATATTTTTCCGAGACCGGTACTCGGACTGGGTAATGTTTCTCGTGAAATGCGAAAACTGGATTCCACGGACAGTTCCTATCTTACGATATCCAGCTGATGCCATACCACTGAATCAGCATTTATATTTTATTTACATGTGATTTGAAATGTTGCAAAGTAGCCTCAACAGACTACTGACACAGATGAGATAACGAGAAGCGGTTGGGAAATACCGTGGCAATGGCCCCCCTCGCATCGCGAGCGAAGTAAACAAACACGCCAAGTATTACTGTCACATCGTCCCATGCGGAAGCCGTACGATAACGAGGTACCAAATGACTCTAATATTATCATTCTCATTATTCAACATACGAATAGAGGGATGTTGTCACCAAACAATTTAATCCACGATCGTCAGAATATTCATGAAATTATTATTATTATTATTATTATGGTTATTATTATCGACGTTTCCTGGCACTGTCACGTTTGATTAATATCGTCATTATTATGCGGGACGCAAACACAAATGGTTATTACTGTTATTATTAGTATATCCCTCTCGTGGTTATTATTATTATTAATGAATAGGAGACTCAAGATTTTATTATTATTATTATTCACGTCACTTAAGAGGTTATTATTATTAATGGACCGGTCACTTCCGCCAAAATATATACAGATATCGGTCGCAATTACAAATATTTCACTGATCAACCAACGACATCATTACTGTTATTATTATGACAATTATTATTAAACTGACCGCGATGATTTAACATCGTCCTTACATTATTATTATTATTATCGGTTGCATATTATCATTTAGATTCCCGTTTAACATCTTTATCAACGCTCATTTAATTAAGGCGGTCCAATCCTTTATCTGCAATATTTATTATTATTATTATCACGACCTCATGATTGTCATCGCTCGTCATTACAATGAATACAATATACGACCATTTATGTGGGATCTGAACTCTCATTTTCCTTAGATCCGTTGTATCTCAACGAATAGCTGTGCAGTCTATTTATTTCGTACATGCTGTCACGGGTTCGAATGCTACCCGCTGCGTAACTCAGTATTTCTCTGTGACACTGCCCGTACATTTTACACTCATATCAATATCCTAAGTGTCTCTCGTACGGAATTTATTTTCCTTCCTATCTCAATATTCCTTGATTCGTTTATTTCTCACAGAATTATCAACTGACTTATTTATTCATTTCTGACATCGTACGACCTTTTATTATCTGACTGCAGATTCTCTCACATTTTCTATCTCATTTTGATCTACGCCTTAGTTCATTCTCCACAAATAATCGTAACATCTTGAAATTATATTTACCAAAATTTGACAATCATGGTTTCGTAATATTAGTCCTACGTGTTCCGGCTAATGAATCGCAACTTTAAGACACGACATTTATACGTAAAAAAAATATTGGACCGTAATTTAAACCACACGTTCATAACATGTACGGATTATTAGCACCGATCTACATTTCAATATTATTAATTGATCAAATTAAATTACCACGCACTTTAATTCCGATTTAAAAACGACCTCCCATCATTAAATGATTCCCAATAAACTCAACACCTGATCACATAAATTTATTATTACGCACTGCTCACTAAATATTCCAATATCACATGAATTATTATTATATCCAAATTATATAAAAATATCTTCTTCAAAAAAAGTAGTTATATTATTTATTTATTATTATTATTAATAAAAAATAATTTCGTCTGTTACACGGTAGTTCACTCTTAATATGTTTAACGCATAACCCCTTTCACAAACTCGATTTATTCTGGCACTAAACACTCCAGATATGATTTACTTTGAATATTATATTAATCGCATCTCACAAATTTAACAACTTCACTATGAAATATGACCACATTAATTACAACAAAACACAACTGGTATGGCGAAGCTGGATTTTCCTTCCATGTCATTACATAGCTCGTTAAAATGACAAAACAGAAAACACATATCGGGTCTTATTTACCTATCATAACCAAAATCAAACGTAAAGAAAATTATTGACTACAAAGAAATATGAATGCATGCATGACTTAACGTACTACACTATATATACAAATTTACATCTCCAACAAACTGAATACATAAAAGACCCGATTATTTACATTATTATTATTTACTACTCTCCGTGCTACAAATTTAGGATGGGGTCGTTAAGCGACCCATCTTGTTACAGAAGGTAACCAAGTATAATCAAATTATTCCCATTTTTCCCATCACGATAACATTTCCCAAATATTATTTACAATTTAGTACTCATCTTAGTTATCGGTATTCCATTACAGCTTTGCAGATGAGAGGCTCCATCCGGCCCCTCTCTGCGTTTTACTCCTCCATTCTTGATGGCGTAGTTCCACAAAAGATTTCCTGGCACATTACCATTTTACACTCGTATCTTAATTTCCACAAACCTTCACCATTTACAACGTTAACACTGAATACTTTAACTTGGATACAACAAATTACTATCCTAGACCCAAGAATTTAATATTTACACTATTTAATCTTCGTCCAACTGCCGCACAATGGACCTGGACACGTACGACGAGGTGTCAACTTTTACGCCTATCGCGATACGCTTGTTTCGTACGGCACTCTTGACGTGTTCATGACATCGGTTCGATATAGCAAAGTACAGGCTACTACTTCCTTAAAGTACTGTTCGTCACACAGTCTATTATGTACGTACTTATTTGATATAATTTATACTACTCCCTTGCAGTGCAATTACTTTACATCACTGATATTTATAAATGACAAACACTATCCTACGTTAACTATTTCTAGTTCATGTTACTTGAGCGCGATCACATTTTACGAACACTGGCGGATGCTCGCGCCACTAAATGACTGTACGTCCGTAGAATTCTAAGTTAGCGGCGACCAACAGTTCAGCTCCCGATATTCAATTCAAGTGTACCGCGACCGTCAATTCAGCTCCCGAGATTCACTTCAAGTGTACCGCGACCGTCAATTCAGCTCCCGAGATTCACTTCAAGTGTGCTGGCGAGGATCCCTTGCCCCGTATATATGGATGAAGCCTTTTTCCCGCGGATTCGTTGACGTCATACCCCTGAGGGAGGGGGTGGATTTTTAATATCGGTACTCGCACTCCGAATTGGAATTTAAAATTTACATCAATTTAATCCACTCCGCTAGCGTATCTGCTGGATTAAATATGAACTCCTGGTGATCACAGATTTAGGAGATACGGGTGGATTTAGCTCCTCACATTTCGCGCCTTCGTAAGCGTCCCTTACAACGTGGTCTTCTTTCAGCCAATGACATTCAAGCTATCTGGTTTCCAAGAAATCCAGCCTTCAATTTATTTAATTTGCCAATAATTATTGATTATTTTTCCATGCGTGACATCTAATAAATTCATTACATCCATCCGTGCACTCACAATAATTTATTACTGAATACTTTTGTAGTTACGAAAATATCTTATCCATCATTCCTTAAGATGGTATCCCTGAGCCTTCCATTAAATTTTTACGATTGGCCGGCAAGCGGTCACGTGATTTAACTCTCCACCTGCTCGAAATTAGGCCAGCGAACGTACACGCAGCCGCTGTAATTTTCCACGAGCTCCCGGAATTTCCGTCCTGCCAAAAATATCCCAAGGTATTACTCATGTGGTGAGTTTCCTTTGTATGACTCTCCCCCTACCTCTTTCTGACCAAGACTTATTTGTGGACTCTGTATTTCCTTGTTCGCCAACTAATGATATTCCCTGCTGTGAAGTAGCTAAAAGTTGTCGTGTCGAGCTAATCCGTCAGGCTCCAGTCTGTCGTCCTTCCTTCGCTCTGATTTCGACATTACATAAACGAAATATTTTCAACTACACTTCTGTATTTCAATAAATGTACCATATATTATTTTACCGATCAAATCATGACTGACTATGGGCCTAAGTCACTCGGGTTCATCTTCCTCTTGCCCAGGTAAAAAAAATCTAGTGAGCATCATGAGATTTTTTTTATGACGTGTTCATATCATCACTATCATGATTTGACATCGGATCCTCTGTTCTGCGACGGCTATTGATTTCGTCTCTCAGCATCTGGTTCCTGAACCTTAACTCCTCGTTCTGTCTTTCGATTTGATGGATCGTATTTACAAATTCCTGCACGTCTCTGTCTATCTCTCCACACTCTGGACATGGCCTTGCTTCAATTGGTGTATGGATTACTTGGACTTCTTCTTCCCTTCCGTCTTCTTCTTCATCATCTTCTTCGACATCATCATCTTCCGGCTCGTCATCTGCTTCTTCTCGTTCATCCGCTGCTTCTAGTCACATCCTTTTGTTTTCTTGTCCCGAATCGAACGTCGGTGCATTCGGGTTCAAGTCGCAGCCCCCTTTCCTTGCTCTTTGGAATTGCAAGCTCTCCGCTCCTGTCGCTTCCTCATCACGGCCTCGATCATGAATCGCCTCCTTCCATTTTCTCTTGTTCAGCTCTTCTATGTACCGCCTAGACTCTTGATATCGGTCATCCTTCTCCTGACGAGATCCTCCCTGGTAATATCTCGTGTTCCCTTGATTCCTAGCTGGATACGGCCTATAATTACTTCTCTGGAATCCACGGTATCCCCTGTCAGCTCGAAAGTTCCCCTGGTTGGTTTGCCGGTTGCCTTCCGCAAAATTCCTTGGTCTCGTCCATTGTCGCGGCTTCCACTCCGTATTATATGCTCGACGAGGTTCCGGATCAGTACTAGTTCCCTGGTTTTTCGTACTAGTGGTCTTCGGTTCGATTGTCCGTTCGATATTATTCACCTGTTGGTCCCTGTCCCTAATTTGTCTCGGGTTCGAATGATGCGTTGTGAGGTCTAATTGACGTAATAAAGCCTCCGCTTCGACAGCTGTCTGGACATTTGATGCTATCATCATTCGTTGGACCTCGAATGGCAATTGTTTTCCAATGGCGCTAATCAATTTTGTTTCGCTCATTTTATTATCAAGCTCCCGTAGCTTGTGAAATTGTGCCACAAAGTAATCTGAGAATTTCGTGGGTGAAGATGTTGAATATCGTCTGGAGTATACTTCCAGCCTTAACTCCTGCTGTTCCTGAATACTCCAGAACTTTTGGAGAAAAGCCCGCCGAAATCCTTCAAAATCTTCAAAGGTATACAAGAAAGCCCTGAACCATACAGCTGGTGCTCCGTCTAGGAATTTCTCGACCGTTCGCAGTTGTCGCTCTACTGGTATTTTATTCTCATTTATATAACCGGCGATTTCCCGGATGAAACCTTTCGGGGTGATATGCCCACGGGCATCGAACCTTGGTGGCTTGTCATCAGACATCTTAATGACGTGTACCACCGATGTCGGGATAGCATTCGATGACGTAGACGACCCATCTCTGTTCTCAAACTTGAAACCGTGTGTGTCAGCTTGGGATAGGCCCCCTTTCTTATGAATCCCCTGGTTATCATGGGGTTCGTATTCGCGATATTGGAGGTTAAAATCTTGGCTAGACGCTGACGGTTCCAACCTAGCCTTTAACATCTCCATGTCTTTTCGGATGTCATCCATTCCGTCGGGATTACAACTTGACCTTTCTTTTGTGCCGGAATTTTGCCCATTATACGCCTTGCATTGTTCTAACAAGCGAACTTCCGTGTCGGCGAGTGATTGGCCCTGTTCAATTAAGTCTTCCGTCCGCTGGAATAACGCTAGGTTTGCGTCTTCGCACTTGGTTATTCTCTGGCTACGGTCTTCTAAATTTATAGTTAATTCTTCGACTTTGTTTCTCAGTCCTGCTACGATCACAAGTGTACGTGCGGCTTCCCCACGTAACTCGTTCATGCCCTTGTCATGCTTGTCCAAGGTGACAGCTATCTGCGCGCATTTTTCTTCGACTTGTCCCCGGACGATGTCATTCTCCTTCCGACATTCATCCCGAATTTCCTCTATGTGTGATTCTATGTCTTGTCTGTCAGTTAATCGTAGAGCGGCGAGTTCCTTGACACTAGCGTTCAATTTTTCCTTAATTTCTGCGCGTTCCATTTGAGCCTCATCTCTAACGCGGTCAACCTTTTCATTAACGATGGTAATGTACGCATCCATGTGCACTTTTAATTCATCTTTCGCGAAGTGACATGCTTCCTGGACTTGAGTTAATTGGTCCCTAAGTTCTTGTCCCATCGCTACGCTCGCGGCCTGAACTGCATCTATCTGTGCCTTGAGTTCTGATTTATTTACTTCACACGCAGCCTGTACTTGGTCGATCTTATTCTCTAGTGAAACACTCGCGGCCTGTACTTGGTCTATCTTATTCTCTAGTGAAACACTCGCGGCCTGTACTTGGTCTATCTTATCAATAATTTCCTGTTTATCTGAATCCCTATTGGCTCGCAATTCTCGCATCACGTCCTCTAACGTGAGAGCTTTCATCTCTCCCTGTCCTTCTACCACTATGTCCTGGGATCGCTCCCCACCGTCGTCTGACATTATAACTTTTCTTGAGAAAGCAAAAGGGCCGATCGGCCTCTCACCTTGCTGCACACGAAGGAATACGCTATTAGGTCTAGGCCCTATCCTATGACATTATACCCCTACACTAACTTTCATTTAACAAAAAAAATTTTGACTATAAAACTTGTTTACATTTGCAGGTCATTCAACTTGAATGCTGGCTTGCGCCTAAGATTTCACAATAAACCGCTCCAATATGACAACAACAACAATATTTAAAACAACGATGAAGTTGGAAATCTCCTGCCCTGAAATACGTTAATTTTAACTTATACCATCTCACCTCTTTTTAAATAATAACTTGAACTGGTGCTCAGTAATATTTTTACCATTTCAAGCCTTCCTAAACAACTGTTTATAATATTCATCTCATGTCCAATAACATTTAAATGGAGTCCTGAATTACCAAAATAATATTAAATTTCATGTGGGAAAGAGAAAAACATCTAATCTTCGAGCTTACTGAATTTTGAATCATTGCCAAACTTGAAGAGATTAGCAATGGATTATAATAATACACTAGTCAAATCTAGCTCCGTTCGCAACTAACCTTACTCTAGCATGATATTACGTTACAAGTGAACACACACTTGACCGTGATGCGGTCATCAATTAATAAAGATCAAAAATTTAAAAATATTGTACCGGGCGGTACACCTCCACGCCGCTTATTTAAAATTTGCGCCAGTCGAAACTCCTCTGCTGGAGGAAGTCTGAACTTTATTGACCGTATTAATTTTCAAGTTTCTCAGAAGATGTCACTACGTGGAAAATTTGGAGTTTTTGAACTGTGTCATTTTCGACGTATTTTTGTTTTGCTTGTAGTAAGAAGTGTGAACTTTCTCTTCTAGAGGACGCTACTGAAGATCAACAATAGTGCACCCTAGTGCGGAGTGAGAGAACTGGTTTTTTGGAGAATTTTTTTTTTCAAAAGTTTGTTTTTTTGTTAAATTTCTTTCTGTTATTGTTTAAGTTGGCTGTATACCCCTCTCCTTCCCCTTGTTTTGTATGTATCCAATCCCGAATTTCTTCAATTTATTTCTGACCAATCCGAGGTATCTTCCCCCAACTTGAATATGTTGCTGTATCCTACCCAATAAAGTGATTGTGGGCGGGTGTTCTCATTCCCCTAACGCCTAGAACCTTCCGCGAGAGTATATAAACTGCGGATTTTTGGGTCTCTGGGCCACTTCTGTTCCATCTTTCAGTGTGTAAAGTACCTAGCAGGGAGCGGGAAGCGCCTCTTTCTCCGGCAGCGGTCACCAACCAGGTAATGGCCGATTAATTACTTCTTTTCTTGCTTGCTCAGCAGTTTAACTCTCGGGGCGGGTCCGAAGTTCTCCGTTATGTAACCTTCTTTAAAATGTAAAGAAACTTGTATCTACTCTATCTTTCAAACTACATATTGGGATAGAGAGTGCTTAACCCTCTCGAGCTCCCACTCACATTGTTTTGAGGTGAACTTATTTTCTCAACCTATTCTTCCATAACATTATGTAAATTTGTTTCTTTTCGAAAGTCACCTCCGCAGAATGGGATTAGCCCTTGCATCAGTGGCCTAGAGCCAAATTAGGTTTTGAAACAAATACATTAGGAGTGCAGATCGCCTCCTCTCAAATTGTTATTTTAGAGGTCATGTAATTACCCCCTTTTTTATCTAATGGACCTCAGTAGGTTGGGTAGTTTACCCCTGTGTCTATGTCCAGAGAGGACAACTTGAAGGTGGAGTTTGGTGTGGCCTTTGATAGGCTTAAAGTTGAGAGCGAGTGGCTCTTTTTCTAAAACTGAGTGTTGTATGCCTCGAGGAGGCTTTACTGTGTAATTTGGAGCAAGTGCTCCAGGGTTTGATTGGGGTCTTCTGCCCCGTTGTTGAAATTGGTATATCTTAAAGTTGAGCTAGTTGCTCAAGAATTGTGTTTTCAGGGCTCGAAGCCCAAAACCTGCAAATACTGTAATTGTACCTTGTTGCCTTGTTACACCGTACCTGCTGTTCTTGTTATTTCTTTATTTTAAAAAAGAAAATATAACCTTGTTAAATTTTACATTAATTTTGATTTCGTAGTTTGAGACCCGTTCACGCCCGCACCTTCTTTCACCTCTACCTACCACTAAAACACGGTAACAAGTGGTAGCAGAGCGTGGTTGAATGGGTCTCAATTTAGCCCCTTTTGACGGCTAAATATTGTTTTGTTCCGAACTCTAACAATTTTCTCAGTTGCTGGAATTTTCTGATTTTTTCCAAATTGTTCTGTCATCATGCCCGGCCCTCGCGATGTTCTCCATCTTAACTACTTGCGCAAAGAGGAGTTGATCTATGAGTTGACTATCAGAAATGTGCAATCTGGAGGCACGGTTGCAGTAGACACCAATAAGCTTAGAGAGTCCCTTGATTTGCCCATTTTCATCCCCACCTTGGGAGAGAAAGAAATTGACGACCCTCTTTCCACGATCGTCGAGAATATTACTGGGCTAGCTTCTGTAGTTAGTTTTTTTGATGAAAATGTTCTCCTAATCAAATTAAGCGTGTGCAAGCCAGGCTGTTTAATTTTTCAAATAGAGTTAACGATCTGTTGTCTCTAAAGTTGAATGACGTTCAGAAGAAGGAAGCTAGTTCGCTGATTGAAAATATTTCTGAGTTATCTAGCAAGGTCACTCAATTGTTAACTGGCGAAATTCCTCCCAAAAGCGATCAGCCTACCACAGTGAATGTAGGTAGTGAGGAAGAGCCTCCTAAGGGAGAAGTCAATAGAATAACCGTTGCTGCTCAAACTATCTCTGCCCCATTGGACAACGAGTCTGAACGCCGCACATCGTTGAATAATGTACGTGCTGAATTAACTTCTTTGCCATTGAAACCTTTACCTACTATGTCACCCGGGTTCAGCAGCTTGCCTCATCCATTGGCAATGTTGCTCAGGGGTATATCGAAGTTTTCCGTTAATACCACCAGTGACGTAATTTCATTTTTAAGATTTCTAGTGGAATTTCAGGATCATGCCCTTGTGTTTTCTCTTTCCCCATGTCAAATTTTGCAAATCATCTATCCTTATGCAATTGGTATTCTCTCCGACAAAATAGTAAGAGCCATAGCTGAACAGTCATCTATTGAAGATTTTCACGCACACTTGCTTGCAAATTTTATTCCTGCTCGCGCGAGGTCATCTCTGATTCAGAAGTACTATTATCGTGTACAGCGCTTGGATGAAAACTTGGCTGATTTCATACAGGACATTAAGTTTTTTTTTATACTAGGGTGTTTGCTCTTCACTTCCCTGAGGATCAGATTGTACAAGCCATTGTGGAAGGTATCTCACCACCCTATAGGTCATATTTGTGTTTCGCGGCGTGCCCGCAAATTTTCTCTGAACTTGAAGCGTTGGCCGTCTCAGCGGAAGGAGTTAGGTACGCCGATTCATTGCGTATCGCGAAAGAACCCCCGCCTTCTTTTAGTAATACTCCCACGAACCTGCTACGCAGGCGTAGCAGGGGGAGAGGTGATACTCCCACGTGGCGCGTCCCAGGTGGCGGATAGGGGTGTCCTAACCGGCTTGCCGGCGGACTTGAGGGAAATAAAATACCTCTCGCGGACCAAACACACTACCCCCTGCGGGTGGGGGACGCACATGTAGAATACACCCGCGGTATCCCCTGCCTGTCGTAAGAGGCGACTAAAAGGGGCGACCAAGGGCTGACTAAATTAGTACCATGAAACTAATTTTGAATCGTACCATCACGCGGGGAACACCATGGGTTGCCTGTACTTGCGAGTAGTACCACTGTATTAGGTATGAAATAAGTTTGTGATTAGTAGCAGCTGGAGGGGGTTCTCCTGTGGGTTTCCAGTACCCGTGCGTCGTACCCATGTGAGCAACACCGCGGGTCTGGGCGTTGCCTGTGAGTTGTACCACTGTATGAGCGACACCGTGGGTCTGCGTTGGCTGTGATTGGTACCCACTCTGTGAGGAACACCACGGGATGTGTGGTTAGTACACCTAGGTGAGGAACCTTATCGGTCTGCGTTGGCTATGAGTGGCGCCATTGCGTGAGAAACACCATAGGTCTGCGTTCCCTGTACGAATTGCAAACCTTGTGAGTAGTACCTTCTTGTGTGGAACACCGTGAGTCTTCGCTGCTTTTGATTAGTACCCCGACATGACTAATACCATGGTTCTACTTTACTCGCGACATGTACCATTCTGTGGGGCCTTAGACATGGATTTTGCACCCCTTTAGACATCAAGCATCCTTGTGCTTTATAAGTGGTCCCTTGGTCAGTAATACTATTATTTTCGATCTTTTTTTAAAGTCTGATCCACTGTTTTGTTTGTTTGTTTGTTTGTTTGTTTGTTTGTTTGGTTGCTTGGTTGGTTGGTTGCTTGCTTGCTTTTTGTTGGGTTCATGTCCATCAAATCATTGTTCATGACAATTTTTATTTTATTTTGGTCAGTGGATGTATTTGACCTTTTTGTTATTTCATTTCGTACCATTAGGGGCCGATGACCTCGATGTTAGGCCCCTTTAAACAACAAGCATCATCATCATCATCATTAGTAATACTCGGCCTCCACCTCGCCGATCAGTCACACCCCGTAAATGTTATGCTTGCGGGTCGCCTGACCATCTTCGCAATAAGTATCCACCACGAACCTGCTACGCAGGCGTAGCAGGGGGAGAGGTGATACTCCCACGTGGCGCGTCCCAGGTGGCGGATAGGGGGGTCCTAACCGGCTTGCCGGCGGACTTGAGGGAAATAAAATACCTCTCGCGGACCAAACACACACCCCCTGTGGGTGGGGGAGGCTGACGAATAATACACCCACGGTATCCCCTGCCTGTCGTGCGAGGCGACTAAAAGGGGCGACCAAGGGATGAATGAATTAGAACCATGCAACTACTTTTGATTCGTACCATCATGCGGGGAACACCATGGGTTGCATGTACTTGCGAGTAGTATCACTAATATGGTACGAAATATGTTTGTGATTCGTTGCAGTAAAAAGCCTGGCCTGGTGGATTCCAGTACCCGTGCGTTGTACCCATGTGGGCAACACCGCGGGTCTGGGCGTAGCCTGTGAGTTGTACCACTATATGAGCGACACCGTGGGTCTGCGTTGCCTGTGATTAGTACTCACTATGTGCGGAACACCACGGGGCCCTTGGGACCGGCACCCGTGACTAGTACCCTAGGTGAGGAAACTCATCGGTTTGCGTTGGCTGTAAGTGACGCCATTGTGTGCGAAACACCATAGGTCTGCGTTACCTGTACGAAGTACAATACTTGTGAGTAGCACCATCTTTTGTGGAACACCGTGAGACTTCGCTACTTCTGATTAATACCCCAACATGACACATACCATGGTTCTATTTTACTCGCGACATGTACCATTCTGTGGGGCCTTAGACGTGGATTTTGCACCCCCTTTAGACACCAAGCATCATTGTGCTTTATAAGTGGTACCTTGGTCGGTAATACTATTGTTTTCGTTCTGTATTGAATCAGATCCACTGGTTTTTGTTTTTGTTTGTTTTGTGTTTTGTTGGGTTCCTGTCCATCCATTCATTCTTCATGACATTTTTTATTTTTATTTTGGTCAGTGGATGCCTTTGTAATTTTTGTTCTTTCATTTCGTACCATTAGGGGCCGATGACCTTCGCTGTTAGGCCCCTTAAAACAACAAGCATCATCATCATCAATAAGTATCCACTGATCAAGTCGAGTGGGACAAGGAATGGGGCTGGTTCATCACAAGGCTGTTTTAAATGTGGGGCTTTCTCACATATCGCCAAAAATTGTCCAAATTCAAATAGCACCCCCTCCTGCTCAACTTCTGGTGCAACTTCCAACAAGAATCAAAAGTGACTAGTGGTTCCGGCTCAGTCAACTAATTCTGCTTCCCAAGGCTCAGCCCCTGGCAAAAAGGTCGTGAATTCAGGGAACGTTCAATTTGCAAATTCTTCTTTTGAATGCCCCAAAGAATGTCTTAGGATTGCGGCGGATACCCCCGCACCTGTCCCTTTTCTTAAGATTGAGTTAAATAACGAGCCTGTAACCGCTCTATTAGATTCAGGCAGTGTTTGTTCTGTTATTTCGGATCAATGGTATTCTAAATTGAAATCTGTTTGTAAACTACCGGACTATGACTCCTCTCCTGTTCAATATGTTTCGGCTAATTCATCCCCATTAGAAATTCTAGGTTCTTTGCAGGTCAAAATTCGTATTTTTAAATTTACATGGAAAACCAAACTGTTTGTGGCTAAGCACTTGTCTTGCCCCATCATTCTGGGTGCGGACTTCATTTCTCACTCTGGTCTTGTGCTCGATCTTCAGAGTAAGTCGTGCACATTCAAGTTTGCGTCCAATTGTAAAATTCCCTTATTGAAATGTAATTCAGTATCATGTTCATCTATTGCGCCTACCCAGGATGAGATGTTGTTAGACCTTAGACATCTACCTGAGGAGCAGGCTGATAGTATTCGGAAATTGTGTCAGTCGTTTCCCGAGGTGTTCTCTGATACTCTTGGTGTTACTGACCTTATCGAATACAAAATTGAGGTCACGGATTCGATTCCTGTTCGTTTTCCACCATATAGGCTATCTCCACCTAAAATGAAGGCTCTGAAAGAAATCATCGATCAAATGTTGAAGGATGGTATTATTAGGCCCTCTAAATCGGCGTATTCTTCGCCTATTTTTCTAGTCCCTAAACCCCAAGGAGGCTTCAGGCCTGTCATTGATTATAGGGCTCTCAATCGGAAGGTGGTGTTGCAATCTGTGCCCCTTCCCGACCTTCATTCTTGTTTTTCATGGTTTCGTAAGGCCAAGTTCTTTACTATCTTGGACTTCAATCAGGCCTATAATCAAATTCCCCTTGCCGAAGAGTCTAAACATCTTACAGCGTTTGCCACGGACTGGAACTTATACGAATACAACCGCGTGCCTTTCGGGCTCCCCACGGGAGCAGCTGTACTCACTAGGCTGCTAGATAGGGTCTTCTGCGACATCAAATTTGAGTACTTGTACCACTACTTGGATGATGTCGTCGTATTTTCGGAGACCTTTGAAGAACATCTAGATCATCTGCGAGAAGTTCTTAATCGCCTTCGTAAGGCTGGGTTAACTGTCAAGTTGTCCAAGGTGGCCTTTGCTAAGCCCTCTATGTCATTCCTAGGGCATATTGTGTCACCTGATGGTGTAGCAGTCGATCATTCTAGAACACAGGCCATCCGTGATTTTAAACCTCCCAAGGACGTTAAAGGTATCGCCAGGTTCATTGGTATGGTGAATTTCTTCAGGAAGTTTATTCCTAACTTCGCTAATAGAGCGGCGCCCTTGAACCTTCTTCGTAGGAAAGGCAGCAAATTCGAGTGGGGACCTTCTCAACAAGCCGCTTTTGAAGATCTTAAATTAGCTCTCTGTAATGCCCCTGTACTTGCTATGCCTGATTTCTCGAAGAAATTCATTGTCCAAACCGACGCGTCGTCGTCAGCAGTAGCTGCAGTCCTTCTTCAAGAGACTGAACTAGGGAGGCGACCCATCGCCTATGCATCTAGGACCTTGTCGGTTCAAGAAGCCAAGTATTCCATCTATGAGCTCGAAGGTTTGTCAGTCTTATTCGCCTTAGAGAAGTTCCGTCTCTATTTGGAACATGTCAAATTCGACCTGGAGACAGATAATCAAGCCTTAAGCTGGGTCTTAGGTAGGCCGCGCCGTACTGGTCGTATAGCCCGTTGGGCCATCCGTATTTCTGCCTTCCAATTCGATGTCAGGCATATCAGAGGTACCGAAAATGTTGTTGCTGATGGACTCAGCCGTATGTTTTCCAACGACGTCGAAACCCATGAACCGGTCAACAGTTCATCACCTTCCAAGTCCATACTATCTGAGGTTAATGCCATCTTAACAGATGCTCCCATGCTCTTTAGGGATATCGAAAAATACCAACGTGAAGATCCGACGCTGGCTCCGATAATGGAAACCCTTTCTTCTGGGGAACATGTTGTCCCTTATGTTCTGAGAAATGGTGTTCTATGTTGCCCTTCGAGGCATGATAAGATGATGAAACTTGTCGTTCCAGCTGTTCTTGTACCTATGATCTTCAAGTACTATCATGAGACCCCATTGGGGGGCATCTTGGTATCTTTAAAACTCGTGAAAAGATTCGTGAAAGGTTCATCTGGAAAGGTATGGACGGTGACATCCGTGAACTAGTAAAAGCTTGTAAATCTTGTTTGCTTAGTAAACCCACCATGTCCACCAAGGTAGGCCTTCTGTCTTCGCATCAAGCGTCGCGCCCCATGGAACGCCTGTATATCGATTATGTAGGACCCTTCCCCCAGTCGAAGGGAAATGCCAAAAAATTCATCTTTGTATGTGTAGATGGTTTTACAAGATTTTCCTGGTTATTTCCGACTAAGCTGGCTACCGCTCAGTCCACCATTACTTGCCTAAATTCTATTTTTGCTTCTTTTGGTCCGTGCCAATATATTGTGTCTGATAATGCTAAGGCGTTTACATCAAATCTTTTTCGAAAATTCTGTTTCGACTTGTCCATCTCTCATGTAACTACTTCCGCTTATTACCCTCAACCATCTCTGGCTGAACGGGTTAACCGTAATCTCCGGTCCGCGCTTATTGCCTATCATCATGAAGATCATTCCAGGTGGGACACGTCCCTGCATTGGTTAGCTTTTGCTTTGAATTTGCGGTTCATGAATCACATAAATTTACTCCAGCCTCTTTGATGTTCAAGTTTGTTCCCAACACGCCGCTCTCTAACCTCTGGTCTCTGAGTGACATTCTACCCGAGACAATAGATCCGGACAACATCAAAGATCTTTGGAAGAAGGCTAAAGCCAATCTAAAAGTCTCTCATGAAAAGGTTAGGGAAAGGTATGATCGTGGACGGAGACCCACCCCTTTGAAGGTAGGCGACCAAGTTATGGTCAAGAACTTTGTTCCCGCGGGCAAGCTTGCCCCAAGATTTCATGGGCCTTGTGTCATTCTCGATTTTCTTACGCCGGTTACGTTGTTATTAAGTAATCCAGCCACCGAGAGGATATTTAGGGTTCACCTGTCACAGGTGAAACCGGTGTAATTTCTGGATTAACTTGCTTCATATAATCGTGAAAGGAATATGAAGGATATATTTTTTTAAGTTTTCAATTTGTAGGCATTCTGCCCCGTCTATAATATTTTTTTTAATATGTAAGTATTTTTGTAAACCCTCCCCGCACTGTTAAGCTGCCATTCTGTCCTTACCTCGGCCATTACCACGCTCCCGTCTCCTGCTATACACACTGTGGCTTGCGTATATTAAATGCCATGGATATCTGCACGCCGCTGGCCCCTCAACCTCTCCACCAAGTCTGTGCCCTCAAAAATGATGATGGTCCAACAATATTCTGCCGCCTAGCTTTAATGCTTCAGTGCCCCCGCAGCCGCGCGGCGCCGTGCCGCGACTGGGTTTGAGGATGGGCCCCCTCGGCCCCAGCGAGGACGACATGTGCACGGCGAGCCGGAGCTCTCCTCCCGGCCTAGGCTGATGTGCGGCGCACGACCTGCTACCTGCCCGCAGCCTGTATATCTTCACCGCGGGCGCGGCGTGTTTCAACACCTCTGCTCCCCTCATAGTGCGGGCGAGCGGTATCTCAGGGTACTTGAGGGGTCCGAGCGGCCTCCTCTGGACGCAAGCTGCAACGGCCGGTCTGGCCATCCAACTTAATCAACATTAACTACATGAACTATTACTATCAGCAATTACTGCACTTGGGAATTCAACAGCAATATTTGGTGGACCTTGCAAAATTTTTCTTCACTTTCAAGTATTCAAAGTTTATCTTCTGAATTCAACTTCTACAACCATAAAGACTTTACTTCACCTGCAACAACAAAATGTTGAAACTGAATCAAACCACATTAAGAAAATCTTATTAATTTTTCGGCAATTAATCTCCATATCTACATCAAAACTTGGACCTGGTTTTCAAACAAATTTCATGAGTCACCCCTGGAGGAACTTTTGGGGGGGGGGAGGTCTGTACCGGGCGGTACACCACCACGCCGCTTATTTAAAATTTGCGCCAGTCGAAACTCCTCTGCTGGAGGAAGTCTGAACTTTATTGACCGTATTAATTTTCAAGTTTCTCAGAAGATGTCACTACGTGGAAAATTTGGAGTTTTTGAACGGTGTCATTTTCGACGTATTTTTGTTTTGCTTGTAGTAAGAAGTGTGAACTTTCTCTTCTAGAGGACACTACTGAAGATCAACAATAGTGCACCCTAGTGCGGAGTGAGAGAACTGTTTTTTGGAGAAATTTTTATTTCAAAAGTTTGTTTTTTGTTAAATTTCTTTCTGTTATTGTTTAAGTTGGCTGTATACCCCTTTCCTTCCCCTTGTTTTGTATGTATCCAATCCCGAATTTCTTCAATTTATTTCTGACCAATCCGAGGTATCTTCCCCCAACTTGAATATGTTGCTGTATCCTACCCAATAAAGTGATTGTGGGCGGGTGTTCTCATTCCCCTAACGCCTAGAACCTTCCGCGAGAGTATATAAACTGCGGATTTTTGGGTCTCTGGGCCACTTCTGTTCCATCTTTCAGTGTGTAAAGTACCTAGCAGGGGGCGGGAAGCGCCTCTTTCTCCGGCAGCGGTCACCAACCAGGTAATGGCCGATTAATTACTTCTTTTCTTGCTTGCTCAGCAGTTTAACTCTCGGGGCGGGTCCGAAGTTCTCCATTATGTAACCTTCTTTAAAATGTAAAGAAACTTGTATCTACTCTATCTTTCAAACTACATATTGGGATAGAGAGTGCTTAACCCTCTCGAGCTCCCACTCACATTGTTTTGAGGTGAACTTATTTTCTCAACCTATTCTTCCATAACATTATGTAAATTTGTTTCTTTTCGAAAGTCACCTCCGTAGTATGGGATTAGCCCTTGCATCAGTGGCCTAGAGCCAAATTAGGTTTTGAAACAAATACATTAGGAGTGCAGATCGCCTCCTCTCAAATTGTTATTTTAGAGGTCATGTAATTACCCCCTTTTTTATCTAATAGACCTCAGTAGGTTGGGTAGTTTACCCCTGTGTCTATGTCCAGAGAGGACAACTTGAAGGTGGAGTTTGGTGTGGCCTTTGATAGGCTTAAAGTTGAGAGCGAGTGGCTCTTTTTCTAAAACTGAGTGTTGTATGCCTCGAGGAGGCTTTACTGTGTAATTTGGAGCAAGTGCTCCAGGGTTTGATTGGGGTCTTCTGCCCCGTTGTTGAAATTGGTATATCTTAAAGTTGAGCTAGTTGCTCAAGAATTGTGTTTTCAGGGCTCGAAGCCCAAAACCTGCAAATACTGTAATTGTACCTTGTTGCCTTGTTACACCGTACCTGCTGTTCTTGTTATTTCTTTATTTTAAAAAAGAAAATATAACCTTGTTAAATTTTACATTAATTTTGATTTCGTAGTTTGAGACCCGTTCACGCCCGCACCTTCTTTCACCTCTACCTACCACTAAAACACGGTAACAAATATAAAATTTGAAAAAAAAGTATAAAAATTTTACAATTGATTAGCAATAATATTGGCCTCTCTGCCGTTCTTCAAGCAACACGTTGGGCAAGCTATTTTGCTTCTGGCCCAACTGTAACATGTCCTACAATTGGTCATCATTTTACTGATGTCAACCAACATGACTCGTAGTTCTTCCCTTGTTTTGTTAGGCCCTCTCTGCCGTTCTTAAAGTCCCACTTTGGGCCAGCCATTTTGCACCCGTCCACCTCCCGAGTCCCAGACTAGCATTTATCTCAGGGGTGTCGGTTCATTATTTAAGTCATCAAATATATATATAACGGCATAATAGAACACGGGGATGAACGGAGCAATTAAAATTAAAATAGGGAAGGCTCGATTGTAAACCTGAATTTAAGGACTCCATGATAGGACTAGGAAGTGACTGTTACTTTAAAAAGGGCATCATCTAACTACAATAAAAAGATTATGAGAGTGGTTTCCTTTGAAATAATTTGCCAGAAGGGGCGGTTTATTACGCCATCTGACGTATGAAACTTTGATACATTTGGCAACGACATTTAAATTTCCACACATGTTACATACACAAATCACTTGCCATACCGCAAGTGGTATCAATATCTTGCTGGGTTGCTTCTGAAATAAAATGACATTTTGGAGGTATAATTTACGGATCGATTCCATTTGAATCGAACCGTTACTCAAAGATATAGCTTCCTTCTATCGGGAGCCCGAGCATAACCCATGTTACGGTCGGCTTCCCGATTTAACTAAGATGACGTACTCCGGCTATACATATTTTTCCGAGACCGGTACTCGGACTGGGTAATGTTTCTCGTGAAATGCGAAAACTGGATTCCACGGACAGTTCCTATCTTACGATATCCAGCTGATGCCATACCACTGAATCAGCATTTATATTTTATTTACATGTGATTTGAAATGTTGCAAAGTAGCCTCAACAGACTACTGACACAGATGAGATAACGAGAAGCGGTTGGGAAATACCGTGGCAATGGCCCCCCTCGCATCGCGAGCGAAGTAAACAAACACGCCAAGTATTACTGTCACATCGTCCCATGCGGAAGCCGTACGATAACGAGGTACCAAATGACTCTAATATTATCATTCTCATTATTCAACATACGAATAGAGGGATGTTGTCACCAAACAATTTAATCCACGATCGTCAGAATATTCATGAAATTATTATTATTATTATTATTATTATTATTATGGTTATTATTATCGACGGTTCCTGGCACTGTCACGTTTGATTAATATCGTCATTATTATGCGGGACGCAAACACAAATGGTTATTACTGTTATTATTAGTATATCCCTCTCGTGGTTATTATTATTATTAATGAATAGGTGACTCAAGATTTTATTATTATTGTACCGGGTGGTACACCTCCACGCCGCTAATTTAAAATGTGCGCCTTTTGAAACTCCTCTGCTGGAGGAACTCTGAACTTTATCTACGCTATTAATTCTCTACCTTCTCAGAAGATGTCACCACGTGGAAAATTTTGAGTTTTAGAACTGTGTCACTTTTGATGTGTTTTTGTTTCGCTTGAAGTAAGAAGTGTGAACCTTCTCTTCTAGAGGACTCTACTGAAGATCAACAATAGTGCAACCTAGTGAGGAGTCAACGAACTATTTTTTTTGGAGAAAATTTAATTTCAAGAGTTTGTTCTTTGTTAAATTTCTTTCTGTCATTGTTTAAGTTGGTAATATTTACCCCTTTCTTCCCCTTGTTATGAATGTAATCAATCCCGAATTTCTTTAATTAATTTCTGACTAATCAGGGGTATCTTCCCCCAACTTGAATCTGTTGCGGGGTCCTATCCAATAAAAACGTTGTGGGCGGGTGTTTTCATTCCCCTAACGCCTAGAACCTTCCACGAGAGGTTATAAACTGCTGATTTTTGGGTCTCCGGGCCACTTTTGTTCCATCTTTCAGTGTGTTAAGTACATAGCAGGGGGCGGGAAGCGCCTCTTTCTTCGGCAGCGGTCAACAACAAGGTAATGGCCGATTAATAACTTCTTTCTTTGCTAGCTCAGCAGTTTAACTTTCGGGGCGGGTTCTAAGCGTTCAACCATGTAACCTTTTCCTAAAATGTAAAAACAACTGGTATCTATTCTATTTTCAAACGACATATCGGGATAGAGAGTGCTTAACCCTCTCGAGCTCCCACTCACATCGTCTTGAGGTGAACTTATTTTTCTCAACCAATTCTTCCGTAATATAATGTAAATTGCTATTAAGTCACCTCTGTAGTATGGGATTAGCCCTTGTATTAACGGCCTAGTGCCAAGTAGGTCTTAAGCAAAGTGTATTAGGAGTGCAAGTTCGCCTCCTCTCAAATTGTATTTTAGAGGTCATGTATTAATCTTCTTGTTATTTAACAGACCTCAGTAGGTTGGGTATTTTGCCCCTGTGTATATGTCCTTTGAGGACGGCTTAAAGGTGGAGTTCGGAGTGGCCTATGATAGGCTTGTATTTTAGGGGAAAGTTGCCCTTTTTGAAAATTGTGTTTCTGCCTCAAGGAGGCTTTTGGATGTAATTGGAAGCAGATGTTTCTGGCATGTTTGGGGGTTTTCGGCCCCTTTGTTGTATGGTGCTCATTGTAAGGTTGGGCTCATTGCTCAAGAATTATGTTTCTGACTTTTGAAGCCCCAAATGGGGTACCTATGTAAATGTATTTGTCAATCGTGTTTCGGCTACTAAGTACCTGTTCTATTTGTTGTTACCTAATTTTGAAAAGAAAATATAACCTTGTTAGATTTTAAAATTAATTTTACTTCAGTAGCTTGAGACCCGTTCACCACCCCCGCACCTTCTTTCACGCATAACTACCACCAAAAACACGGTAACAAGTGGTAGCAGAGCGTGGTTGAATGGGTCTCAATTTAGCCCCTTTTGACGGCTACACATTGTTTTGATCCGAACTCTAACCATTTTCTCAGTTGCTGGAATTTTTTGACTTTTTCAAAAGTGTTCTGTCATCATGCCAGGCCCTCGCGATGTTCTCCATCTTAATTATTTGCGCAAAGAGGAGTTGATCTATGAATTAACTATCAGAAATGTACAATCTGGAGGCACGGTTGCAGTAGACACAAACAAGCTTAGAGAGTCCCTAGATTTGCCTATTTCCATCCCCAATTTGGGAGAGAAAGAAATTGATGACTCTCTTTCCACGATCGTCGAGAATATTACTGGGCTAGCTTCTGTAGTTAGTTTTTTTGATGAAAATGATCCGTCTCCTAATCAAATTAAGCGTGTGCAAGGCAGGCTATATCATTTTTCGAATAGGGTTAACGATCTGTTGTCTCTAAAACTGAATGACGTTCAGAGGAAGGAAGCTAGTACGCTGCTTGAAAATATTTCTGATTTGTCTAGCAAGGTCACTCTATTGTTGACTGGGGAAGTTCCTCCCAAATCTGATCAACCCACCATAGTAAATGTAGGTAGTGAGGAAGCGCCTCCCAAGGGAGAAGTTAATAGGAAAACCATCGCTGCTCAAACTATCTCTGCCCCATTGGACAACGAGTCTGAACGCCGTGCATCGCTGAGTAACATTCGTTCTGAATTAACTTCTTTGCCATTGAAACCTTTACCTACTATGTCACCCGGGTTTAGCAGCTTGCCTCATCCATTGGCAATGTTGCTCAGAGGTATTTCTAAGTTTTCTGTTAATACCACCAGTGACGTAATTTCATTTTTAAGATTTCTAGTGGAATTTCAGGATCATGCCCTTGTGTTTTCTCTGTCTCCATGTCAAATTTTGCAAATTATCTATCCGTATGCTATTGGTATTCTCTCAGATAAAATTGTAAGAGCTATTGCCGAGCAATCATCTATTGAGGATTTCCATGCCCATTTGCTAGCTAATTTCATCCCGGCTAGGGCCAGGTCCTCCCTTATTCAGAAGTACTATTATCGTGTACAGCGCTTGGACGAAAACTTGGCTGATTTCATACAGGACATTAAGTTTTACACTAGAGTGTTTGCCCTTCATTTTCCTGAAGATCAGATTGTACAGGCTATTGTAGAAGGCATTTCACCATCTTATAGATCATACTTGTGTTTCGCGGCGTGCCCGCAAACCTTCTCTGAACTTGAAGCATTGGCCGTCTCAGCGGAAGGAGTTAGATACGCCGATTCTTTGCGTGTCGCGAAAGAACCCCCGCCTTCCTTTAGTAACACTCGGCCGCCACCTCGCCGACCAGTCAATCCCCGTAAATGTTATGCTTGCGGGTCGCCTGACCATCTGCGCAACAAGTGTCCGCTGATCAAGTCAAGTGGGACAAGGAATGGAGCCGGGTCATCACAAGGCTGTTTTAAATGTGGGGCTTTCTCACATATTGCCAAGAATTGTCCGAACTCAAATAGCACCCCCTCCTGCTCAACTTCTGGTGCAAATTCCATCTATGCCAATAATAAAAAGTGACTAGTGGCTTCGGCTGAGTCGACTAATCCATCTTCCCGAGACTCAGCCCCTGGTAAACAGGTTGTAAATTCAGAGGACGATCAGCCTTCAAATTCATCTTTTGAATGCCCTAAAGAATGTCTTAGGATTGCGGCGGATACCCCCGCACCTGTTCCTTTTCTTAAGATTGAGTTAAATAACGAGCCTATAACAGCTCTCTTAGATTCAGGCAGTGTTTGTTCGATTATTTCGGCTGAATGGTATTCTAAATTGAAAACGGTTTGTAAACTTCCTGACTATGTCTCTTCTCCTGTTCAATACGTTTCGGCTAATTCATCTCCATTAGAAATTCTAGGTTCCTTACTGGTCAAAATTCGTGTTTTTAAGTTTACATGGAAAGTTAAATTGTTTGTGGCCAAGCAATTGTCTAGCCCCATTATATTGGGAGCGGACTTTATTTCTCACACTGGTCTTGTGCTCGATCTCCAGTCTAGGTCGTGCACATTCAAATTTGCTTCTAATTGTAAAATCCCTCTATTAAAGTGTAATTCTGTGTCAGGTTCTTCTATTTCGCCTACCCAGGATGAGATGTTGTTAGACCTTAGACATCTACCTGAGGAGCAGGCTGATAGTATTCGCAAACTGTGTCAGTCGTTTCCCGAGGTGTTCTCTGATACTCTTGGTGTTACTGACCTTATTGAATACAAAATTGAGGTCACGGATTCGATTCCTGTCCGTTTTCCACCTTATAGGCTATCTCCACCTAAAATGAAGGCTCTGAAAGAAATTATCGACCAGATGTTGAAGGATGGTATTATTAGGCCCTCTAAGTCGGCGTATTCATCGCCTATTTTTCTAGTCCCGAAACCCCAAGGAGGCTTCAGGCCTGTCATTGATTACAGGGCTCTCAATCGGAAGGTGGTGTTGCAATCTGTGCCCCTTCCTGACCTTCATTCTTGTTTTTCATGGTTTCGTAAGGCCAAGTTCTTCACCATCTTGGACTTGAATCAGGCCTATAATCAAATTCCCCTTGCCGAAGAGTCTAAACATCTTACAGCGTTTGCTACGGACTGGAATTTATACGAATACAACCGCGTGCCTTTCGGGCTCCCCACCGGAGCAGCTGTACTCACTAGGCTACTAGATAGGGTCTCCTCCGACATCAAATTCGAGTACTTATATCACTACTTAGATGATGTCGTCGTATTTTCAGAGACTTTTGAAGAACATCTAGATCATCTGCGAGAAGTTCTCGATCGCCTTCGTAAGGCTGGGTTAACTGTTAAGTTGTCCAAGGTTGCCTTTGCTAAGCCCTCTATGTCATTCCTAGGGCATATTGTGTCACCCGATGGGGTAGCAGTCGATCATTCTAGAACACAGGCCATCCGTGATTTTAAACCTCCCAAGGACATTAAAGGTATCGCCAGGTTCATTGGTATGGTGAATTTCTTCAGAAAGTTCATTCCTAACTTTGCTAATAGAGCGGCGCCCTTAAACCTTCTTCGTAGGAGAGGCATCAAATTTGAGTGGGGACCTTCTCAACAAGCCGCTTTTGAAGATCTGAAATTAGCTCTCTGTAATGCCCCTGTCCTTGCTATGCCTGATTTCTCAAAGAAATTCATCGTCCAAACGGACGCGTCATCGTCAGCTGTAGCTGCAGTCCTTCTTCAAGAGACTGAACTAGGGAGGCGACCCATCGCCTATGCATCTAGGACTCTATCGGCTCAAGAAGCCAAGTATTCCATCTATGAGCTCGAAGGGTTGGCAGTCTTATTTGCCTTAGAAAAGTTCCGTCTCTATCTGGAACATGTCAAATTCGACCTGGAAACAGATAATCAAGCCCTAAGCTGGGTCTTAGGTAGGCCGCGTCGTACTGGTCGTATAGCCCGTTGGGCCATCCGTATTTCTGCCTTCCAATTTGATGTCAGGCATATTAGAGGTACCGAAAATGTTGTTGCCGATGGACTCAGCCGTATGTTTTCAGACGACGTTGAGAACCATGAACAGGTCGACAGTTCATCACCCCCCGAGTCCATGCTATCTGGTGTTAATGCCATCTTAACAGATGCTCCCATCCTTTTTAGGGACATTGAGAAATACCAACGTGAAGATCCGACGCTGGCTCCGATAATGGAAACCCTTTCTTCTGGGGAACATGTTGTCCCTTATGTTCTGAGGAATGGTGTTTTATGTGGCCCTTCGAGGCAGGACAAGATGATGAAGGTTGTTGTTCCAGCGGTTCTTGTACCTATGATCTTCAAGTATTATCATGAGACCCCATTAGGAGGGCATCTTGGAATCTTTAAAACCCGTGAAAAGATTCGTGAAATGTTCATCTGGAAAGGTATGGACGGTGAAATCCGTGAACTAGTAAAGGCTTGTAAATCCTGTTTGATTAGTAAACCCACCATGTCCACCAAGGTAGGCCTCTTGTCTTCGCATCAAGCATCGCGCCCCATGGAACGCCTGTATATTGATTATGTAGGACCCTTCCCCCAGTCGAAGGGAAATGCCAACAAATTCATCTTTGTATGTGTAGATGGTTTTACCAGATTTTCCTGGTTATTTCCGACTAAGCTGGCTACCGCTCAGTCTACCATTACTTGCTTAAATTCTATTTTTGCTTCTTTTGGTCCGTGCCAATATATTGTATCTGATAATGCTAAGGCTTTTACATCTAATTTATTTCGAAAATTCTGTTTTGACTTGTCCATCTCTCATGTAACTACTTCGGCTTATTACCCTCAACCATCTCTGGCTGAACGGGTTAACCGTAATCTCAGGTCCGCACTGATTGCCTATCATCATGAAGATCATTCCAGGTGGGACACGTCCCTGCATTGGATAGCTTTTGCTTTGAATTCGGCGGTTCATGAATCTCACAAGTTTACTCCAGCTTCTTTGATGTTCAAGTTTGTTCCCAACTCGCCGCTCTCTAACCTCTGGTCTCTGAATGACATTCTACCCGAGACAATAGATCCGAATAACATTAAAGATCTTTGGAAGAAGGCTAAAGCTAATCTTAAGGTGTCTCATGAAAAGGTTAGGGAAAAGTATGATCGTGGACGGAGACCCACCACTTTGAAGGTAGGTGACCAGGTGATGGTCAAGAATTTTGTTCCCGCGGGCAAGCTTGCCCCCAGATTTCATGGGCCTTGTATCATTCTCGATTTTCTTACGCCAGTTACGTTGTTAGTAAGCAATCCGGCCACCGAGAGGATATTTAGGGTTCACCTGTCACAGGTGAAACCAGTGTAAATTTCGTGTTAACTCGCTTCATATAATTTGAAAGGAATATGAAGGTTATTTTTTTTTTTTTTGAGTTCAACTTTTAAGGCTTTCTGCCCCTTCTATAATATTTTGGTCTTACATGTAAGCCTCTTGTAAAACCTTCCCCGATCCCTTAAACTGCCATTCTGTCCTTGCCTCGGCCATTACCACGCTCCCGTCTCCTGCTTCAATACACACTGTGGCTTAATTTGAGTAAATGCCATGGATATCTGCACGCCGCTGACCCCTCAACCTCCTCACCAAGCCTGTGCCCTCAAAGAAACATGATGGTCCAACACAATTCTGCCGCCGAGTTTTTATGTTTCAGTGCCCCCGCAGCCGCGCAGCGCCGTGCAGCAACTGGGGAGGGGGATGGGCCCCCTCCTCTCCAGCGAGGACGACATGTGCACGGCGGGCCGGAGCTCTCCTCCCGGCCAAGGCTGATGTGCGGCGCACAACCTGCTACTTGCCCGCAGCCTGTATATGTTCACCGCGGGCGCGGCGTACTTCAACACCTCTGCTCCCCTCATAGTGCGGGCGAGCGGTATCTCAGGGTACTTGAGGGGTCCGAGCGGCCTCCTTTGGACGCAAGCTGCAACGGCCGGTCTGGCCATCCAACTTAGCCTACATCAACTACATGGACAGTCACTATAAGAGATGACCACACTTGGGAATTCAACAACAAATTTGGTGGACATTGCAAAATTTTTCATCACCTTTTAAAAGATTATCTTCAGAAAATCGCCTTCTACAAACATAAAAACCTTACGTTACCAATTACAACAAAAATTTTGGAACTGAATTAAGAATTTCTCAAATACTTCTGCAATTTATTTTAATATCAACATCAAAACTTGGACTTTGTTTTCAAACTATTTCATGTGTCACCCCTGGTGGAACTTTTGGGGGGGGGGAGGTCTGTACCGGGTGGTACACCTCCACGCCGCTAATTTAAAATGTGCGCCTTTTGAAACTCCTCTGCTGGAGGAACTCTGAACTTTATCTACGCTATTAATTCTCTACCTTCTCAGAAGATGTCACCACGTGGAAAATTTTGAGTTTTAGAACTGTGTCACTTTTGATGTGTTTTTGTTTCGCTTGAAGTAAGAAGTGTGAACCTTCTCTTCTAGAGGACTCTACTGAAGATCAACAATAGTGCAACCTAGTGAGGAGTCAACGAACTATTTTTTTTGGAGAAAATTTAATTTCAAGAGTTTGTTCTTTGTTAAATTTCTTTCTGTCATTGTTTAAGTTGGTAATATTTACCCCTTTCTTCCCCTTGTTATGAATGTAACCAATCCCGAATTTCTTTAATTAATTTCTGACTAATCAGGGGTATCTTCCCCAACTTGAATCTGTTGCGGGGTCCTATCCAATAAAAACGTTGTGGGCGGGTGTTTTCATTCCCCTAACGCCTAGAACCTTCCACGAGAGGTTATAAACTGCTGATTTTTGGGTCTCCGGGCCACTTTTGTTCCATCTTTCAGTGTGTTAAGTACATAGCAGGGGGCGGGAAGCGCCTCTTTCTTCGGCAGCGGTCAACAACAAGGTAATGGCCGATTAATAACTTCTTTCTTTGCTAGCTCAGCAGTTTAACTTTCGGGGCGGGTTCCAAGCGTTCAACCATGTAACCTTTTCCTAAAATGTAAAAACAACTGGTATCTATTCTATTTTCAAACGACATATCGGGATAGAGAGTGCTTAACCCTCTCGAGCTCCCACTCACATCGTCTTGAGGTGAACTTATTTTTCTCAACCAATTCTTCCGTAATATAATGTAAATTGCTATTAAGTCACCTCTGTAGTATGGGATTAGCCCTTGTATTAACGGCCTAGTGCCAAGTAGGTCTTAAGCAAAGTGTATTAGGAGTGCAAGTTCGCCTCCTCTCAAATTGTATTTTAGAGGTCATGTATTAATCTTCTTGTTATTTAACAGACCTCAGTAGGTTGGGTATTTTGCCCCTGTGTATATGTCCTTTGAGGACGGCTTAAAGGTGGAGTTCGGAGTGGCCTATGATAGGCTTGTATTTTAGGGGAAAGTTGCCCTTTTTGAAAATTGTGTTTCTGCCTCAAGGAGGCTTTTGGATGTAATTGGAAGCAGATGTTTCTGGCATGTTTGGGGGTTTTCGGCCCCTTTGTTGTATGGTGCTCATTGTAAGGTTGGGCTCATTGCTCAAGAATTATGTTTCTGACTTTTGAAGCCCCAAATGGGGTACCTATGTAAATGTATTTGTCAATCGTGTTTCGGCTACTAAGTACCTGTTCTATTTGTTGTTACCTAATTTTGAAAAGAAAATATAACCTTGTTAGATTTTAAAATTAATTTTACTTCAGTAGCTTGAGACCCGTTCACCACCCCCGCACCTTCTTTCACGCATAACTACCACCAAAAACACGGTAACAAGTGGTAGCAGAGCGTGGTTGAATGGGTCTCAATTTAGCCCCTTTTGACGGCTACACATTGTTTTGATCCGAACTCTAACCATTTTCTCAGTTGCTGGAATTTTTTGACTTTTTCAAAAGTGTTCTGTCATCATGCCAGGCCCTCGCGATGTTCTCCATCTTAATTATTTGCGCAAAGAGGAGTTGATCTATGAATTAACTATCAGAAATGTACAATCTGGAGGCACGGTTGCAGTAGACACAAACAAGCTTAGAGAGTCCCTAGATTTGCCTATTTCCATCCCCAATTTGGGAGAGAAAGAAATTGATGACTCTCTTTCCACGATCGTCGAGAATATTACTGGGCTAGCTTCTGTAGTTAGTTTTTTTGATGAAAATGATCCGTCTCCTAATCAAATTAAGCGTGTGCAAGGCAGGCTATATCATTTTTCGAATAGGGTTAACGATCTGTTGTCTCTAAAACTGAATGACGTTCAGAGGAAGGAAGCTAGTACGCTGCTTGAAAATATTTCTGATTTGTCTAGCAAGGTCACTCTATTGTTGACTGGGGAAGTTCCTCCCAAATCTGATCAACCCACCATAGTAAATGTAGGTAGTGAGGAAGCGCCTCCCAAGGGAGAAGTTAATAGGAAAACCATCGCTGCTCAAACTATCTCTGCCCCATTGGACAACGAGTCTGAACGCCGTGCATCGCTGAGTAACATTCGTTCTGAATTAACTTCTTTGCCATTGAAACCTTTACCTACTATGTCACCCGGGTTTAGCAGCTTGCCTCATCCATTGGCAATGTTGCTCAGAGGTATTTCTAAGTTTTCTGTTAATACCACCAGTGACGTAATTTCATTTTTAAGATTTCTAGTGGAATTTCAGGATCATGCCCTTGTGTTTTCTCTGTCTCCATGTCAAATTTTGCAAATTATCTATCCGTATGCTATTGGTATTCTCTCAGATAAAATTGTAAGAGCCATTGCCGAGCAATCATCTATTGAGGATTTCCATGCCCATTTGCTAGCTAATTTCATCCCGGCTAGGGCCAGGTCCTCCCTTATTCAGAAGTACTATTATCGTGTACAGCGCTTGGACGAAAACTTGGCTGATTTCATACAGGACATTAAGTTTTACACTAGAGTGTTTGCCCTTCATTTTCCTGAAGATCAGATTGTACAGGCTATTGTAGAAGGCATTTCACCATCTTATAGATCATACTTGTGTTTCGCGGCGTGCCCGCAAACCTTCTCTGAACTTGAAGCATTGGCCGTCTCAGCGGAAGGAGTTAGATACGCCGATTCTTTGCGTGTCGCGAAAGAACCCCCGCCTTCCTTTAGTAACACTCGGCCGCCACCTCGCCGACCAGTCAATCCCCGTAAATGTTATGCTTGCGGGTCGCCTGACCATCTGCGCAACAAGTGTCCGCTGATCAAGTCAAGTGGGACAAGGAATGGCGCCGGGTCATCACAAGGCTGTTTTAAATGTGGGGCTTTCTCACATATTGCCAAGAATTGTCCGAACTCAAATAGCACCCCCTCCTGCTCAACTTCTGGTGCAAATTCCATCTATGCCAATAATAAAAAGTGACTAGTGGCTTCGGCTGAGTCGACTAATCCATCTTCCCGAGACTCAGCCCCTGGTAAACAGGTTGTAAATTCAGAGGACGATCAGCCTTCAAATTCATCTTTTGAATGCCCTAAAGAATGTCTTAGGATTGCGGCGGATACCCCCGCACCTGTTCCTTTTCTTAAGATTGAGTTAAATAACGAGCCTATAACAGCTCTCTTAGATTCAGGCAGTGTTTGTTCGATTATTTCGGCTGAATGGTATTCTAAATTGAAAACGGTTTGTAAACTTCCTGACTATGTCTCTTCTCCTGTTCAATACGTTTCGGCTAATTCATCTCCATTAGAAATTCTAGGTTCCTTACTGGTCAAAATTCGTGTTTTTAAGTTTACATGGAAAGTTAAATTGTTTGTGGCCAAGCAATTGTCTAGCCCCATTATATTGGGAGCGGACTTTATTTCTCACACTGGTCTTGTGCTCGATCTCCAGTCTAGGTCGTGCACATTCAAATTTGCTTCTAATTGTAAAATCCCTCTATTAAAGTGTAATTCTGTGTCAGGTTCTTCTATTTCGCCTACCCAGGATGAGATGTTGTTAGACCTTAGACATCTACCTGAGGAGCAGGCTGATAGTATTCGCAAACTGTGTCAGTCGTTTCCCGAGGTGTTCTCTGATACTCTTGGTGTTACTGACCTTATTGAATACAAAATTGAGGTCACGGATTCGATTCCTGTCCGTTTTCCACCTTATAGGCTATCTCCACCTAAAATGAAGGCTCTGAAAGAAATTATCGACCAGATGTTGAAGGATGGTATTATTAGGCCCTCTAAGTCGGCGTATTCATCGCCTATTTTTCTAGTCCCGAAACCCCAAGGAGGCTTCAGGCCTGTCATTGATTACAGGGCTCTCAATCGGAAGGTGGTGTTGCAATCTGTGCCCCTTCCTGACCTTCATTCTTGTTTTTCATGGTTTCGTAAGGCCAAGTTCTTCACCATCTTGGACTTGAATCAGGCCTATAATCAAATTCCCCTTGCCGAAGAGTCTAAACATCTTACAGCGTTTGCTACGGATTGGAATTTATACGAATACAACCGCGTGCCTTTCGGGCTCCCCACCGGAGCAGCTGTACTCACTAGGCTACTAGATAGGGTCTCCTCCGACATCAAATTCGAGTACTTATATCACTACTTAGATGATGTCGTCGTATTTTCAGAGACTTTTGAAGAACATCTAGATCATCTGCGAGAAGTTCTCGATCGCCTTCGTAAGGCTGGGTTAACTGTTAAGTTGTCCAAGGTTGCCTTTGCTAAGCCCTCTATGTCATTCCTAGGGCATATTGTGTCACCCGATGGGGTAGCAGTCGATCATTCTAGAACACAGGCCATCCGTGATTTTAAACCTCCCAAGGACATTAAAGGTATCGCCAGGTTCATTGGTATGGTGAATTTCTTCAGAAAGTTCATTCCTAACTTTGCTAATAGAGCGGCGCCCTTAAACCTTCTTCGTAGGAGAGGCATCAAATTTGAGTGGGGACCTTCTCAACAAGCCGCTTTTGAAGATCTGAAATTAGCTCTCTGTAATGCCCCTGTCCTTGCTATGCCTGATTTCTCAAAGAAATTCATCGTCCAAACGGACGCGTCATCGTCAGCTGTAGCTGCAGTCCTTCTTCAAGAGACTGAACTAGGGAGGCGACCCATCGCCTGTGCATCTAGGACTCTATCGGCTCAAGAAGCCAAGTATTCCATCTATGAGCTCGAAGGGTTGGCAGTCTTATTTGCCTTAGAAAAGTTCCGTCTCTATCTGGAACATGTCAAATTCGACCTGGAAACAGATAATCAAGCCCTAAGCTGGGTCTTAGGTAGGCCGCGTCGTACTGGTCGTATAGCCCGTTGGGCCATCCGTATTTCTGCCTTCCAATTTGATGTCAGGCATATTAGAGGTACCGAAAATGTTGTTGCCGATGGACTCAGCCGTATGTTTTCAGACGACGTTGAGAACCATGAACAGGTCGACAGTTCATCACCCCCCGAGTCCATGCTATCTGGTGTTAATGCCATCTTAACAGATGCTCCCATCCTTTTTAGGGACATTGAGAAATACCAACGTGAAGATCCGACGCTGGCTCCGATAATGGAAACCCTTTCTTCTGGGGAACATGTTGTCCCTTATGTTCTGAGGAATGGTGTTTTATGTGGCCCTTCGAGGCAGGACAAGATGATGAAGGTTGTTGTTCCAGCGGTTCTTGTACCTATGATCTTCAAGTATTATCATGAGACCCCATTAGGAGGGCATCTTGGAATCTTTAAAACCCGTGAAAAGATTCGTGAAATGTTCATCTGGAAAGGTATGGACGGTGAAATCCGTGAACTAGTAAAGGCTTGTAAATCCTGTTTGATTAGTAAACCCACCATGTCCACCAAGGTAGGCCTCTTGTCTTCGCATCAAGCATCGCGCCCCATGGAACGCCTGTATATTGATTATGTAGGACCCTTCCCCCAGTCGAAGGGAAATGCCAACAAATTCATCTTTGTATGTGTAGATGGTTTTACCAGATTTTCCTGGTTATTTCCGACTAAGCTGGCTACCGCTCAGTCTACCATTACTTGCTTAAATTCTATTTTTGCTTCTTTTGGTCCGTGCCAATATATTGTATCTGATAATGCTAAGGCTTTTACATCTAATTTATTTCGAAAATTCTGTTTTGACTTGTCCATCTCTCATGTAACTACTTCGGCTTATTACCCTCAACCATCTCTGGCTGAACGGGTTAACCGTAATCTCAGGTCCGCACTGATTGCCTATCATCATGAAGATCATTCCAGGTGGGACACGTCCCTGCATTGGATAGCTTTTGCTTTGAATTCGGCGGTTCATGAATCTCACAAGTTTACTCCAGCTTCTTTGATGTTCAAGTTTGTTCCCAACTCGCCGCTCTCTAACCTCTGGTCTCTGAATGACATTCTACCCGAGACAATAGATCCGAATAACATTAAAGATCTTTGGAAGAAGGCTAAAGCTAATCTTAAGGTGTCTCATGAAAAGGTTAGGGAAAAGTATGATCGTGGACGGAGACCCACCACTTTGAAGGTAGGTGACCAGGTGATGGTCAAGAATTTTGTTCCCGCGGGCAAGCTTGCCCCCAGATTTCATGGGCCTTGTATCATTCTCGATTTTCTTACGCCAGTTACGTTGTTAGTAAGCAATCCGGCCACCGAGAGGATATTTAGGGTTCACCTGTCACAGGTGAAACCAGTGTAAATTTCGTGTTAACTCGCTTCATATAATTTGAAAGGAATATGAAGGTTATTTTTTTTTTTTTGAGTTCAACTTTTAAGGCTTTCTGCCCCTTCTATAATATTTTGGTCTTACATGTAAGCCTCTTGTAAAACCTTCCCCGATCCCTTAAACTGCCATTCTGTCCTTGCCTCGGCCATTACCACGCTCCCGTCTCCTGCTTCAATACACACTGTGGCTTAATTTGAGTAAATGCCATGGATATCTGCACGCCGCTGACCCCTCAACCTCCTCACCAAGCCTGTGCCCTCAAAGAAACATGATGGTCCAACACAATTCTGCCGCCGAGTTTTTATGTTTCAGTGCCCCCGCAGCCGCGCAGCGCCGTGCAGCAACTGGGGAGGGGGATGGGCCCCCTCCTCTCCAGCGAGGACGACATGTGCACGGCGGGCCGGAGCTCTCCTCCCGGCCAAGGCTGATGTGCGGCGCACAACCTGCTACTTGCCCGCAGCCTGTATATGTTCACCGCGGGCGCGGCGTACTTCAACACCTCTGCTCCCCTCATAGTGCGGGCGAGCGGTATCTCAGGGTACTTGAGGGGTCCGAGCGGCCTCCTTTGGACGCAAGCTGCAACGGCCGGTCTGGCCATCCAACTTAGCCTACATCAACTACATGGACAGTCACTATAAGAGATGACCACACTTGGGAATTCAACAACAAATTTGGTGGACATTGCAAAATTTTTCATCACCTTTTAAAAGATTATCTTCAGAAAATCGCCTTCTACAAACATAAAAACCTTACGTTACCAATTACAACAAAAATTTTGGAACTGAATTAAGAATTTCTCAAATACTTCTGCAATTTATTTTAATATCAACATCAAAACTTGGACTTTGTTTTCAAACTATTTCATGTGTCACCCCTGGTGGAACTTTTGGGGGGGGGGGAGGTCTGTACCGGGTGGTACACCTCCACGCCGCTAATTTAAAATGTGCGCCTTTTGAAACTCCTCTGCTGGAGGAACTCTGAACTTTATCTACGCTATTAATTCTCTACCTTCTCAGAAGATGTCACCACGTGGAAAATTTTGAGTTTTAGAACTGTGTCACTTTTGATGTGTTTTTGTTTCGCTTGAAGTAAGAAGTGTGAACCTTCTCTTCTAGAGGACTCTACTGAAGATCAACAATAGTGCAACCTAGTGAGGAGTCAACGAACTATTTTTTTTGGAGAAAATTTAATTTCAAGAGTTTGTTCTTTGTTAAATTTCTTTCTGTCATTGTTTAAGTTGGTAATATTTACCCCTTTCTTCCCCTTGTTATGAATGTAACCAATCCCGAATTTCTTTAATTAATTTCTGACTAATCAGGGGTATCTTCCCCAACTTGAATCTGTTGCGGGGTCCTATCCAATAAAAACGTTGTGGGCGGGTGTTTTCATTCCCCTAACGCCTAGAACCTTCCACGAGAGGTTATAAACTGCTGATTTTTGGGTCTCCGGGCCACTTTTGTTCCATCTTTCAGTGTGTTAAGTACATAGCAGGGGGCGGGAAGCGCCTCTTTCTTCGGCAGCGGTCAACAACAAGGTAATGGCCGATTAATAACTTCTTTCTTTGCTAGCTCAGCAGTTTAACTTTCGGGGCGGGTTCCAAGCGTTCAACCATGTAACCTTTTCCTAAAATGTAAAAACAACTGGTATCTATTCTATTTTCAAACGACATATCGGGATAGAGAGTGCTTAACCCTCTCGAGCTCCCACTCACATCGTCTTGAGGTGAACTTATTTTTCTCAACCAATTCTTCCGTAATATAATGTAAATTGCTATTAAGTCACCTCTGTAGTATGGGATTAGCCCTTGTATTAACGGCCTAGTGCCAAGTAGGTCTTAAGCAAAGTGTATTAGGAGTGCAAGTTCGCCTCCTCTCAAATTGTATTTTAGAGGTCATGTATTAATCTTCTTGTTATTTAACAGACCTCAGTAGGTTGGGTATTTTGCCCCTGTGTATATGTCCTTTGAGGACGGCTTAAAGGTGGAGTTCGGAGTGGCCTATGATAGGCTTGTATTTTAGGGGAAAGTTGCCCTTTTTGAAAATTGTGTTTCTGCCTCAAGGAGGCTTTTGGATGTAATTGGAAGCAGATGTTTCTGGCATGTTTGGGGGTTTTCGGCCCCTTTGTTGTATGGTGCTCATTGTAAGGTTGGGCTCATTGCTCAAGAATTATGTTTCTGACTTTTGAAGCCCCAAATGGGGTACCTATGTAAATGTATTTGTCAATCGTGTTTCGGCTACTAAGTACCTGTTCTATTTGTTGTTACCTAATTTTGAAAAGAAAATATAACCTTGTTAGATTTTAAAATTAATTTTACTTCAGTAGCTTGAGACCCGTTCACCACCCCCGCACCTTCTTTCACGCATAACTACCACCAAAAACACGGTAACAAGTGGTAGCAGAGCGTGGTTGAATGGGTCTCAATTTAGCCCCTTTTGACGGCTACACATTGTTTTGATCCGAACTCTAACCATTTTCTCAGTTGCTGGAATTTTTTGACTTTTTCAAAAGTGTTCTGTCATCATGCCAGGCCCTCGCGATGTTCTCCATCTTAATTATTTGCGCAAAGAGGAGTTGATCTATGAATTAACTATCAGAAATGTACAATCTGGAGGCACGGTTGCAGTAGACACAAACAAGCTTAGAGAGTCCCTAGATTTGCCTATTTCCATCCCCAATTTGGGAGAGAAAGAAATTGATGACTCTCTTTCCACGATCGTCGAGAATATTACTGGGCTAGCTTCTGTAGTTAGTTTTTTTGATGAAAATGATCCGTCTCCTAATCAAATTAAGCGTGTGCAAGGCAGGCTATATCATTTTTCGAATAGGGTTAACGATCTGTTGTCTCTAAAACTGAATGACGTTCAGAGGAAGGAAGCTAGTACGCTGCTTGAAAATATTTCTGATTTGTCTAGCAAGGTCACTCTATTGTTGACTGGGGAAGTTCCTCCCAAATCTGATCAACCCACCATAGTAAATGTAGGTAGTGAGGAAGCGCCTCCCAAGGGAGAAGTTAATAGGAAAACCATCGCTGCTCAAACTATCTCTGCCCCATTGGACAACGAGTCTGAACGCCGTGCATCGCTGAGTAACATTCGTTCTGAATTAACTTCTTTGCCATTGAAACCTTTACCTACTATGTCACCCGGGTTTAGCAGCTTGCCTCATCCATTGGCAATGTTGCTCAGAGGTATTTCTAAGTTTTCTGTTAATACCACCAGTGACGTAATTTCATTTTTAAGATTTCTAGTGGAATTTCAGGATCATGCCCTTGTGTTTTCTCTGTCTCCATGTCAAATTTTGCAAATTATCTATCCGTATGCTATTGGTATTCTCTCAGATAAAATTGTAAGAGCCATTGCCGAGCAATCATCTATTGAGGATTTCCATGCCCATTTGCTAGCTAATTTCATCCCGGCTAGGGCCAGGTCCTCCCTTATTCAGAAGTACTATTATCGTGTACAGCGCTTGGACGAAAACTTGGCTGATTTCATACAGGACATTAAGTTTTACACTAGAGTGTTTGCCCTTCATTTTCCTGAAGATCAGATTGTACAGGCTATTGTAGAAGGCATTTCACCATCTTATAGATCATACTTGTGTTTCGCGGCGTGCCCGCAAACCTTCTCTGAACTTGAAGCATTGGCCGTCTCAGCGGAAGGAGTTAGATACGCCGATTCTTTGCGTGTCGCGAAAGAACCCCCGCCTTCCTTTAGTAACACTCGGCCGCCACCTCGCCGACCAGTCAATCCCCGTAAATGTTATGCTTGCGGGTCGCCTGACCATCTGCGCAACAAGTGTCCGCTGATCAAGTCAAGTGGGACAAGGAATGGCGCCGGGTCATCACAAGGCTGTTTTAAATGTGGGGCTTTCTCACATATTGCCAAGAATTGTCCGAACTCAAATAGCACCCCCTCCTGCTCAACTTCTGGTGCAAATTCCATCTATGCCAATAATAAAAAGTGACTAGTGGCTTCGGCTGAGTCGACTAATCCATCTTCCCGAGACTCAGCCCCTGGTAAACAGGTTGTAAATTCAGAGGACGATCAGCCTTCAAATTCATCTTTTGAATGCCCTAAAGAATGTCTTAGGATTGCGGCGGATACCCCCGCACCTGTTCCTTTTCTTAAGATTGAGTTAAATAACGAGCCTATAACAGCTCTCTTAGATTCAGGCAGTGTTTGTTCGATTATTTCGGCTGAATGGTATTCTAAATTGAAAACGGTTTGTAAACTTCCTGACTATGTCTCTTCTCCTGTTCAATACGTTTCGGCTAATTCATCTCCATTAGAAATTCTAGGTTCCTTACTGGTCAAAATTCGTGTTTTTAAGTTTACATGGAAAGTTAAATTGTTTGTGGCCAAGCAATTGTCTAGCCCCATTATATTGGGAGCGGACTTTATTTCTCACACTGGTCTTGTGCTCGATCTCCAGTCTAGGTCGTGCACATTCAAATTTGCTTCTAATTGTAAAATCCCTCTATTAAAGTGTAATTCTGTGTCAGGTTCTTCTATTTCGCCTACCCAGGATGAGATGTTGTTAGACCTTAGACATCTACCTGAGGAGCAGGCTGATAGTATTCGCAAACTGTGTCAGTCGTTTCCCGAGGTGTTCTCTGATACTCTTGGTGTTACTGACCTTATTGAATACAAAATTGAGGTCACGGATTCGATTCCTGTCCGTTTTCCACCTTATAGGCTATCTCCACCTAAAATGAAGGCTCTGAAAGAAATTATCGACCAGATGTTGAAGGATGGTATTATTAGGCCCTCTAAGTCGGCGTATTCATCGCCTATTTTTCTAGTCCCGAAACCCCAAGGAGGCTTCAGGCCTGTCATTGATTACAGGGCTCTCAATCGGAAGGTGGTGTTGCAATCTGTGCCCCTTCCTGACCTTCATTCTTGTTTTTCATGGTTTCGTAAGGCCAAGTTCTTCACCATCTTGGACTTGAATCAGGCCTATAATCAAATTCCCCTTGCCGAAGAGTCTAAACATCTTACAGCGTTTGCTACGGATTGGAATTTATACGAATACAACCGCGTGCCTTTCGGGCTCCCCACCGGAGCAGCTGTACTCACTAGGCTACTAGATAGGGTCTCCTCCGACATCAAATTCGAGTACTTATATCACTACTTAGATGATGTCGTCGTATTTTCAGAGACTTTTGAAGAACATCTAGATCATCTGCGAGAAGTTCTCGATCGCCTTCGTAAGGCTGGGTTAACTGTTAAGTTGTCCAAGGTTGCCTTTGCTAAGCCCTCTATGTCATTCCTAGGGCATATTGTGTCACCCGATGGGGTAGCAGTCGATCATTCTAGAACACAGGCCATCCGTGATTTTAAACCTCCCAAGGACATTAAAGGTATCGCCAGGTTCATTGGTATGGTGAATTTCTTCAGAAAGTTCATTCCTAACTTTGCTAATAGAGCGGCGCCCTTAAACCTTCTTCGTAGGAGAGGCATCAAATTTGAGTGGGGACCTTCTCAACAAGCCGCTTTTGAAGATCTGAAATTAGCTCTCTGTAATGCCCCTGTCCTTGCTATGCCTGATTTCTCAAAGAAATTCATCGTCCAAACGGACGCGTCATCGTCAGCTGTAGCTGCAGTCCTTCTTCAAGAGACTGAACTAGGGAGGCGACCCATCGCCTGTGCATCTAGGACTCTATCGGCTCAAGAAGCCAAGTATTCCATCTATGAGCTCGAAGGGTTGGCAGTCTTATTTGCCTTAGAAAAGTTCCGTCTCTATCTGGAACATGTCAAATTCGACCTGGAAACAGATAATCAAGCCCTAAGCTGGGTCTTAGGTAGGCCGCGTCGTACTGGTCGTATAGCCCGTTGGGCCATCCGTATTTCTGCCTTCCAATTTGATGTCAGGCATATTAGAGGTACCGAAAATGTTGTTGCCGATGGACTCAGCCGTATGTTTTCAGACGACGTTGAGAACCATGAACAGGTCGACAGTTCATCACCCCCCGAGTCCATGCTATCTGGTGTTAATGCCATCTTAACAGATGCTCCCATCCTTTTTAGGGACATTGAGAAATACCAACGTGAAGATCCGACGCTGGCTCCGATAATGGAAACCCTTTCTTCTGGGGAACATGTTGTCCCTTATGTTCTGAGGAATGGTGTTTTATGTGGCCCTTCGAGGCAGGACAAGATGATGAAGGTTGTTGTTCCAGCGGTTCTTGTACCTATGATCTTCAAGTATTATCATGAGACCCCATTAGGAGGGCATCTTGGAATCTTTAAAACCCGTGAAAAGATTCGTGAAATGTTCATCTGGAAAGGTATGGACGGTGAAATCCGTGAACTAGTAAAGGCTTGTAAATCCTGTTTGATTAGTAAACCCACCATGTCCACCAAGGTAGGCCTCTTGTCTTCGCATCAAGCATCGCGCCCCATGGAACGCCTGTATATTGATTATGTAGGACCCTTCCCCCAGTCGAAGGGAAATGCCAACAAATTCATCTTTGTATGTGTAGATGGTTTTACCAGATTTTCCTGGTTATTTCCGACTAAGCTGGCTACCGCTCAGTCTACCATTACTTGCTTAAATTCTATTTTTGCTTCTTTTGGTCCGTGCCAATATATTGTATCTGATAATGCTAAGGCTTTTACATCTAATTTATTTCGAAAATTCTGTTTTGACTTGTCCATCTCTCATGTAACTACTTCGGCTTATTACCCTCAACCATCTCTGGCTGAACGGGTTAACCGTAATCTCAGGTCCGCACTGATTGCCTATCATCATGAAGATCATTCCAGGTGGGACACGTCCCTGCATTGGATAGCTTTTGCTTTGAATTCGGCGGTTCATGAATCTCACAAGTTTACTCCAGCTTCTTTGATGTTCAAGTTTGTTCCCAACTCGCCGCTCTCTAACCTCTGGTCTCTGAATGACATTCTACCCGAGACAATAGATCCGAATAACATTAAAGATCTTTGGAAGAAGGCTAAAACTAATCTTAAGGTGTCTCATGAAAAGGTTAGGGAAAAGTATGATCGTGGACGGAGACCCACCACTTTGAAGGTAGGTGACCAGGTGATGGTCAAGAATTTTGTTCCCGCGGGCAAGCTTGCCCCCAGATTTCATGGGCCTTGTATCATTCTCGATTTTCTTACGCCAGTTACGTTGTTAGTAAGCAATCCGGCCACCGAGAGGATATTTAGGGTTCACCTGTCACAGGTGAAACCAGTGTAAATTTCGTGTTAACTCGCTTCATATAATTTGAAAGGAATATGAAGGTTATTTTTTTTTTTTTTTTTTGAGTTCAACTTTTAAGGCTTTCTGCCCCTTCTATAATATTTTGGTCTTACATGTAAGCCTCTTGTAAAACCTTCCCCGATCCCTTAAACTGCCATTCTGTCCTTGCCTCGGCCATTACCACGCTCCCGTCTCCTGCTTCAATACACACTGTGGCTTAATTTGAGTAAATGCCATGGATATCTGCACGCCGCTGACCCCTCAACCTCCTCACCAAGCCTGTGCCCTCAAAGAAACATGATGGTCCAACACAATTCTGCCGCCGAGTTTTTATGTTTCAGTGCCCCCACAGCCGCGCAGCGCCGTGCAGCAACTGGGGAGGGGGATGGGCCCCCTCCTCTCCAGCGAGGACGACCTGTGCACGGCGGGCCGGAGCTCTCCTCCCGGCCAAGGCTGATGTGCGGCGCACAACCTGCTACTTGCCCGCAGCCTGTATATGTTCACCGCGGGCGCGGCGTACTTCAACACCTCTGCTCCCCTCATAGTGCGGGCGAGCGGTATCTCAGGGTACTTGAGGGGTCCGAGCGGCCTCCTTTGGACGCAAGCTGCAACGGCCGGTCTGGCCATCCAACTTAGCCTACATCAGCTACATGGACAGTCACTATAAGAGATGACCACACTTGGGAATTCAACAAAAAATTTGGTGGACATTGCAAAATTTTTCATCACCTTTTAAAAGATTATCTTCAGAAAATCGCCTTCTACAAACATAAAAACCTTACGTTACCAATTACAACAAAAATTTTGGAACTGAATTAAGAATTTCTCAAATACTTCTGCAATTTATTTTAATATCAACATCAAAACTTGGACTTCGTTTTCAAACTATTTCATGTGTCACCCCTGGTGGAACTTTTGGGGGGGGGGAGGTCTGTACAGGGTGGTACACCTCCACGCCGCTAATTTAAAATGTGCGCCTTTTGAAACTCCTCTGCTGGAGGAACTCTGAACTTTATCTACGCTATTAATTCTCTACCTTCTCAGAAGATGTCACCACGTGGAAAATTTTGAGTTTTAGAACTGTGTCACTTTTGATGTGTTTTTGTTTCGCTTGAAGTAAGAAGTGTGAACCTTCTCTTCTAGAGGACTCTACTGAAGATCAACAATAGTGCAACCTAGTGAGGAGTCAACGAACTATTTTTTTGGAGAAAATTTAATTTCAAGAGTTTGTTCTTTGTTAAATTTCTTTCTGTCATTGTTTAAGTTGGTAATATTTACCCCTTTCTTCCCCTTGTTATGAATGTAACCAATCCCGAATTTCTTTAATTAATTTCTGACTAATCAGGGGTATCTTCCCCCAACTTGAATCTGTTGCGGGGTCCTATCCAATAAAAACGTTGTGGGCGGGTGTTTTCATTCCCCTAACGCCTAGAACCTTCCACGAGAGGTTATAAACTGCTGATTTTTGGGTCTCCGGGCCACTTTTGTTCCATCTTTCAGTGTGTTAAGTACATAGCAGGGGGCGGGAAGCGCCTCTTTCTTCGGCAGCGGTCAACAACAAGGTAATGGCCGATTAATAACTTCTTTCTTTGCTAGCTCAGCAGTTTAACTTTCGGGGCGGGTTCTAAGCGTTCAACCATGTAACCTTTTCCTAAAATGTAAAAACAACTGGTATCTATTCTATTTTCAAACGACATATCGGGATAGAGAGTGCTTAACCCTCTCGAGCTCCCACTCACATCGTCTTGAGGTGAACTTATTTTTCTCAACCAATTCTTCCGTAATATAATGTAAATTGCTATTAAGTCACCTCTGTAGTATGGGATTAGCCCTTGTATTAACGGCCTAGTGCCAAGTAGGTCTTAAGCAAAGTGTATTAGGAGTGCAAGTTCGCCTCCTCTCAAATTGTATTTTAGAGGTCATGTATTAATCTTCTTGTTATTTAACAGACCTCAGTAGGTTGGGTATTTTGCCCCTGTGTATATGTCCTTTGAGGACGGCTTAAAGGTGGAGTTCGGAGTGGCCTATGATAGGCTTGTATTTTAGGGGAAAGTTGCCCTTTTTGAAAATTGTGTTTCTGCCTCAAGGAGGCTTTTGGATGTAATTGGAAGCAGATGTTTCTGGCATGTTTGGGGGTTTTCGGCCCCTTTGTTGTATGGTGCTCATTGTAAGGTTGGGCTCATTGCTCAAGAATTATGTTTCTGACTTTTGAAGCCCCAAATGGGGTACCTATGTAAATGTATTTGTCAATCGTGTTTCGGCTACTAAGTACCTGTTCTATTTGTTGTTACCTAATTTTGAAAAGAAAATATAACCTTGTTAGATTTTAAAATTAATTTTACTTCAGTAGCTTGAGACCCGTTCACCACCCCCGCACCTTCTTTCACGCATAACTACCACCAAAAACACGGTAACAATTACTATCATTCACGTCACTTAAGAGGTTATTATTATTAATGGACCGGTCACTTCCGCCAAAATATATACAGATATCGGTCGCAATTACAAATATTTCACTGATCAACCAACGACATCATTACTGTTATTATTATGACAATTATTATTAAACTGACCGCGATGATTTAACATCGTCCTTACATTATTATTATTATTATCGTTTGCATATTATCATTTAGATTCCCGTTTAACATCTTTATCAACGCTCATTTAATTAAGGCGGTCCAATCCTTTATCTGCAATATTTATTATTATTATTATCATCACGACCTCGTGATTGTCATCGCTCGTCATTACAATGAATACAATATACGACCATTTATGTGGGATCTGAACTCTCATTATCCTTAGATCCGTTGTATCTCAACGAATAGCTGTGCAGTCTATTTATTTCGTACATGCTGTCACGGGTTCGAATGCTACCCGCTGCGTAACTCAGTATTTCTCTGTGACACTGCCCGTACATTTTACACTCATATCAATATCCTAAGTGTCTCTCGTACGGAATTTATTTTCCTTCCTATCTCAATATTCCTTGATTCGTTTATTTCTCACAGAATTATCAACTGACTTATTTATTCATTTCTGACATCGTACGACCTTTTATTATCTGACTGCAGATTCTCTCACATTTTCTATCTCATTTTGATCTACGCCTTAGTTCATTCTCCACAAATAATCGTAACATCTTGAAATTATATTTACCAAAATTTGACAATCATGGTTTCGTAATATTAGTCCTACGTGTTCCGGCTAATGAATCGCAACTTTAAGACACGACATTTATACGTAAAAAAAATATTGGACCGTAATTTAAACCACACGTTCATAACATGTACGGATTATTAGCACCGATCTACATTTCAATATTATTAATTGATCAAATTAAATTACCACGCACTTTAATTCCGATTTAAAAACGACCTCCCATCATTAAATGATTCCCAATAAACTCAACACCTGATCACATAAATTTATTATTACGCACTGCTCACTAAATATTCCAATATCACATGAATTATTATTATATCCAAATTATATAAAAAAATATCTTCTTCAAAAAAAGTAGTTATATTATTTATTTATTATTATTATTAATAAAAAAATAATTTCGTCTGTTACACGGTAGTTCACTCTTAATATGTTTAACGCATAACCCCTTTCACAAACTCGATTTATTCTGGCACTAAACACTCCAGATATGATTTACTTTGAATATTATATTAATCGCATCTCACAAATTTAACAACTTCACTATGAAATATGACCATATTAATTACAACAAAACATAACTGGTATGGCGAAGCTGGATTTTCCTTCCATGTCATTACATAGCTCGTTAAAATGACAAAACAGAAAACACATATCGGGTCTTATTTACCTATCATAACCAAAATCAAACGTAAAGAAAATTATTGACTACAAAGAAATATGAATGCATGCATGACTTAACGTACTACACTATATATACAAATTTACATCTCCAACAAACTGAATACATAAAAGACCCGATTATTTACATTATTATTATTTACTACTGTCCGTGCTACAAATTTAGGATGGGGTCGTTAAGCGACCCATCTTGTTACAGAAGGTAACCAAGTATAATCAAATTATTCCCATTTTTCCCATCACGATAACATTTCCCAAATATTATTTACAATTTAGTACTCATCTTAGTTATCGGTATTCCATTACAGCTTTGCAGATGAGAGGCTCCATCCGGCCCCTCTCTGCGTTTTACTCCTCCATTCTTGATGGCGTAGTTCCACAAAAGATTTCCTGGCACATTACCATTTTACACTCGTATCTTAATTTCCACAAACCTTCACCATTTACAACGTTAACACTGAATACTTTAACTTGGATACAACAAATTACTATCCTAGACCCAAGAATTTAATATTTACACTATTTAATCTTCGTCCAACTACCGCACAATGGACCTGGACACGTACGAAGAGGTGTCAACTTTTACGCCCGTCGCGATACGCTTGTTTCGTACGGCACTCTTGACGTGTTCATGACATCGGTTCGATATAGCAAAGTACAGGCTACTACTTCCTTAAAGTACTGTTCGTCACACAGTCTATTATGTACGTACTTATTTGATATAATTTATACTACTCCCTTGCAGTGCAATTACTTTACATCACTGATATTTATAAATGACAAACACTGTCCTACGTTAACTATTTCTAGTTCATGTTACTTGAGCGCGATCACATTTTACGAACACTGGCGGATGCTCGCGCCACTAAATGACTGTACGTCCGTAGAATTCTAAGTTAGCGGCGACCAACAGTTCAGCTCCCGATATTCAATTCAAGTGTACCGCGACCGTCAATTCAGCTCCCGAGATTCACTTCAAGTGTACCACGACCGTCAATTCAGCTCCCGAGATTCACTTCAAGTGTGCTGGCGAGGATCCCTTGCCCCGTATATATGGATGAAGCCTTTTTCCCGCGGATTCGTTGACGTCATACCCCTGAGGGAGGGGGTGGATTTTTAATATCGGTACTCGCACTCCGAATTGGAAGTTAAAATTTACATCAAATTAATCCACTCCGCTAGCGTATCTGCTGGATTAAATATGAACTCCTGGTGATCACAGATTTAGGAGATACGGGTGGATTTAGCTCCTCACATTTCGCGCCTTCGTAGCGTCCCTTACAACGTGGTCTTCTTTCAGCCAATGACATTCAAGCTATCTGGTTTCCAAGAAATCCAGCCTTCAATTTATTTAATTTGCCAATAATTATTGATTATTTTTCCATGCGTGACATCTAATAAATTCATTACATCCATCCGTGTACTCACAATAATTTATTACTGAATACTTTTGTAGTTACGAAAATATCTTATCCATCATTCCTTAAGATGGTATCCCTGAGCCTTCCATTAAATTTTTACGATTGGCCGGCAAGCGGTCACGTGATTTAACTCTCCACCTGCTCGAAATTAGGCCAGCGAACGTACACGCAGCCGCTGTAATTTTCCACGAGCTCCCGGAATTTCCGTCCTGCCAAAAATATCCCAAGGTATTACTCATGTGGTGAGTTTCCTTTGTATGACTCTCCCCCTTCCTCTTTCTGACCAAGACTTATTTGTGGACTCTGTATTTCCTTGTTCGCCAACTAATGATATTCCCTGCTGTGAAGTAGCTAAAAGTTGTCGTGTCGAGCTAATCCGTCAGGCTCCAGTCTGTCGTCCTTCCTTCGCTCTGATTTCGACATTACATAAACGAAATATTTTCAACTACACTTCTGTATTTCAATAAATGTACCATATCTTATTTTACCGATCAAATCATGACTGACTATGGGCCTAAGTCACTCGGGTTCAATATGAGTATGAATTGATCAGTCTAGCTGGAGTACATGTGGAGATATGCGTGTGTGTAAGAAGACTTACTTGATAGTGTAAAACAAAATCCAGTGAATTACATCTTATATAAATACGACACCTGTACAAGCACATTCTAAAGCCTATATTTGTCATTATTTTTAACATTATAATTTAAGGTGGGTATCGAAGTACCCTGTCGTTCGTGGGGCCATACCCTTCCTCTATTCACCATCCGTGAATTGTATCTACATATCATGGAAAATAATAATATCAAATCATCATCGACATTCCACCCGCGTAGTCAGCGCGATCGCTTTTGGAAGTCCTAATGAAACTTTGAATTTAAAAATACTGCCGGGTTTCATGTAACTCCTTCTACATTGGTTATAGCCTGCGGTGATTTCTTCTGTCCACTACGCCAATACCAATGGGAGAAGGGGACATTTCGCACTTGTAAACGAAACATTATCCTAATGCTTAGGCAATAAGTGTAATTATTTATCTTTTAGTTCCACTCAAAGCTATCTGTTCGGCCTCGCCGTCACGAATGCTAAGTCTGATAGCATGCAGAATTACCCCATCTCCTCCACTTATGATAATTAGTTGCTAACGAGTTTCTATTTTTGGTATATATAGCCGTCGGTATCCAGACAACCAACACAGAACGTGTAACACCGGCAGCATGTTCAAACAAGTCTGCATTCTTCTGGCTATTGTCGTCATAGCAGGTATTGTATTTATAGTTCTATTCTTGACATCTTCACTCATTTCTCCCTCAGGGTTTTTGTTCCAAAATAAATGTCTAATTCTTAGAACCCCCTGTGGGTGGGGGACGCGGAATAAGGGTACACTCACGGTATCCCTTGCCTATCGTAAGGGGCGACCAAGGGATGATTGTACTAGAACCATGATACTACTCGTGATTAGTACCATCACGCGGGTAACACAGTGGGTCGCCTTTACTTGCGAGTAGTACCTCTATGTTAGGTACACAACAGTTTTATGTTAATCGTTGTTCATCGTCGTCTTTTTTGAATTGTAGTCATTGGAAGGATTTTGGAATTATTTTAATATTCAGTAAGTTGAGTTGGATCCACTGAATATCTTAAATTCGTATTCATTTATTCGTTCACTCTTGGTCGCCATGTTTTGATACTTGGTCGCAGGATGATCTTTGGAATTTTAGTTGTCACCGTCTCATCTCGTACAATTGTAGACTGCTGATCTAGAACTTAGGTAAATTTAAACAACAAGCTATGGGGTACAATTTATTTCGGGTTGGTCTGAGAGAGTCCTAGTGCTCATTGCCTCAGCCCGTATTAGACATCGTCTAACATCGGACCCCGTGCAATACGTGCTACATCGGACGAGGTTGGAAGTGCGGTTGGGGGCGCTTGGCTGTGAAATAGTGGGCTCGAATCCCACTGTTGGCAGCCCTGAAGATGGTTTTCAGTGGTTTCCCATTTTCACACCATGCAAATGCAGGGACTGTAGCTTAATTAATGCCACGGCCGCTTCCTTCCAACTCCTAGGCCTTTTTCTCTCCCATCGTAGCCATAAGACCTATCTGTGTCGTTGCGACGTAAAGCCACTAGCAAAAAAATACGTGCTACGACCAGTTGGGTATTGCATTGGTTGCTTGGTTCAGGTACAGAAGCGCCTGACCGTAGTGGTTGGTATTCCGTGAGAATGTTTCCGGGCATGGCAGGAACCTAAGTAGCAAAACGACCTGCTGAGTCTTAACTAGAGCCCCCTTTGCCACCACTTTTCAGAGTTCCTGAAGGGCCTTCACAGCTACCGTAGCGGTCCCAGTGCCCTCGAAGTCCCCACTGTACTTCCCCCCTACAGACAGTCCCCTACTTCGGCTGGCCAAACTCCACAGACCAGGGGATGGAATTCATTTATTCACACACATTTTTTATTTACAATAACCTGCACTGGTCGAATGCCCTCTAACATTTCTTTTATTTTCTCTGTTGCTGTTTATTCTCTTCTTGAATATCTGTACAGATTTTGGAAATGGATCAAACACTTCCCCTGGTAAACTGTTCCACTCCTTCACGCTCTTCCCAATGAATGAAAATTTACCCCAGTCGCTTCTGCTTAAATTCCTTCTAATTTTATACTTGTGTTCAGTTCTGCCGATATAATTATTTTCCAACTGAAGCCTCTCAGGGATTTCTCCCCATGCTTCTCCTCCTATATAGGCTCTATATAATCCTATAAGTCTAGTTTCCTCCCTTCTCTTACTTAAAGTTTCCCACCCAAGTTCCTCTAACATTCCTGATACACTACTTTTTCTCCTGAAATTCCCTGTTACAAATCTTGCTGGTTTCCTCTGGACACTATCTGTTTGTTTTATTAGGTATTCTTGGTGAGGTTCCCAAACACTGTTTGCATATTCCAATAATTGACGAACCATACTTGAGTAACATTTTTCTTTCACTTCTTTGTTGCATCCTTTAAATAGCCTTATTATGACATGTAACGATCTGTATACTTTCCCAACAATGTCATCAACTTGACCCTTCCAGTACATTCCGTCTCTCATGCGGTAGAATCAAAGATTTGCGACACATGTTATCTCGTTGTTCGAAACAGTCTGTGTGGTACATGTGGAAGAGAATATCACACCACGGATGAGTGAACACCTCCTTAGAGGTGCAATAACAGCCCTGGTCTTCATTCCCTCCGCGACAGGAACTGTTCAGTATATCCTCAGTTCTCCTGTGAGGCAAAGCCGCGAAGAGAAAGAACTTGATGATGGGGACCACCCAGCCTTCGACCACAATTAAGGCTGGGCCAGATAGGAATCCTAAGTCGGTATAACAAGGCAGGCGCAGTTTTCTTCCCCCCAAGAATCTGCGACTTCCGCAAAGACGGGCGATGTAGCAGCGTCTACCGGGGATGGAAATTCACCTCCCAGCCCATCTAAACAAACAAACAAACAAACAAACAAACAAACGAAGGCGGGGAATAGGGACGTTGATACCAGACGTTTCTCCACTCCTCGTGCGAAAGAGGAAACTTACCCCCGTAAAGCGTCGAGGAATGTCTCAAGTTAATCACCATATCCGTTAATCAGGAGATGGACGTCGAATCTTCATCTACATGTACAGATGCAGATGTTGGCCAGTCCCTTAACATAAATGATATAATTGTTCATATAGATCAACTACCATATACTTTTCTCTTCCTGTGCGATTTACCGCGCATCGTCAATTATGGTGCTCTGAAAAGCCTTCCCGTAGAGGTAGGGAGCTCGATTTACGAATTTTTAATACAGAGTCACAACACATTTCAGCGTAACGCATGGTCGCTTCTGGCGCATTGACGTTAGTATATGCGCACGTTCACTCGTTCCCCTGTTTTGATGCGATATACACGATGAAGTCTGTGACAGTGACAATTTCCACATTAGTCTTACTTTGTTGAAACAGAAATCGACGGAGGCTCCACCCGACGGATTCTTAAAAGTGCTGATTTTCCAAAGTTCACATCACTAGTTACTTTTAACGATGCGAATATTCGGAGCGCAGAATACGATACGACTTGTATCACACGAGTTATTCTTGCTGCTGCTGAGGAGTCGATTCCATCCTCTTCTGGGACTCTTTCAGGAAAACTCGTTCCTTGGTGGAACGAAGGAATTGCATCACACATAAAACGACGACATCGCGCTTATAAACGCAATCGTAAGCAGCGTACAGTGGCGAAATTGTTAACATTTAAATACGCCGCACAAAGGGGCGAATTCTTATTCGACAGGAGAGGAAAGCTTCTTGGGATAATATATGTCGTGTGTGACGTCAAATACACCGTCATACGAAGTGTGGACTAAACTTCGAAGTATTTCCGGAGTACAAGGACCATGCTGAACACCGGGAATTTCCTTTGTAGGCAGAATCCTCACTGGTCCAATCACGATTATTAAGCATCTAGCAAGTCATTTCGCAGATTTATCTGGTTCCAGGAATTACCATCGTGATTTCCTGGATCTGAACCGGGAGACTGAGCGTCATCATATCAGTTTTGCCGCTTCACCTTCAGAGGACCATGAAATGCCCTTATCGGATGGAAATTGAGCGAGGATAGCATCTTATATCTCCTTAAGGTGTTCAACCAAATTTGGATAGTGGCTGAGTTTCCGTCACAGTGGCGAGAGTAATTCCTCTCCACAAGCCCGTCAGACATCCTTAGTATAGAAGAAGTTGTAGACTTATTTGTTTCGTTAACTGTCTGTGTAAACTAATTCAGAGGATGGTGAATCGCGGATTTGTGCGGTGTTTGGAGAAAAAGGAACTCTTGTCCGAGTACCAGTGTTGTTTCCGAGCCAGTGTAGTTCTGTCCACGGCGCATTTCTCCTGAAACAGCATTTGTTGTCTTTTTTCTTTGGTTCAAAGAGGGCTTATGACACCACATGTCGATACGGAATCCTGTCAGTCCTGCATCAATGGCTATTCCGAGGCAACTTTTCGACATTTATTCTTGTCCCTATGAGAATTCCGTGCACGAGTAAGGACGGGATATTTGCAATACAACAATCGTGAATAAGGAGCCAGAGGGATCCGTTCTCAGTGTAACTCTGTTAGCGATTGCCATAAACCAGGGCGTCTCAAACGCCCAAAATCTCACGCGTGCAAACTGAGATTCAGTGGTCCTGTGTTCAATGCATTGGTCCCACTCGGTTCGTCTCGAACCAGCGCGTCGTCTCGGGGCGACTCGGCTAAGCTCGGCTCAACTCGGCTCGGATTTGGAGTGCTACAGAGCAAGTGAGGAAGAGGAAGACAGGCAGAGCGAGCGAGACAGGCGTGGGGAAAGAGAGAGACAGCGCTATTGCTCCAAATCGAGGAGTGGGGGTCTGTACTCTGGTCAACCAAGCGGAGTCGTCTTTTTCACCGTGCACCGCGCAATGCACGCTGAGAGGCCCTGAGATAAACGTTATTGTTGCTTCTGGTGGGTCAGCCTTAATACCGTCGCTATATGTAAATGATTTTGCTCTACATTATAAGTGGCAAAGTATGGTAATCTCAGGGCGGCAAATGCAGCAAGCTATTAGGAGAGTGTAACAGCCGGTCCTAGAAGAAGGCTTTCAGATTTCAACTGCAAAGACTTCTGTTGTTCACTTCTGCCGAAAGTACGCACTTCACCCCCATCCTGATCTATATCTAGGGGGTATAGCTCTTCCTGTATTTGACACTCACGGATTTCTTGGGTACCATTTCGAAAGTAAATAGTCGTGGGTGCTACACGTGCCTCAGTTGAAAGCCAAATGTGCTTAGAATTTGAATATTTTGCAGTTCCATAGCGGTTTTTCTTTGGGACAGACAACCCTCAGTGGGTATATTCTCCGCCGACGTAGAATACACCCACGGTATCCGCTGACTGTCGTAAAGAGGCGAATAATGGATGACGGCATTAGAACCATGAGACTACTTGAGATTAGTAACCATTGCGTGCGGAACACCATGGGTGGACGTTACTTGCGACTTGTATCACCTTGCGCGGAAAACCAAGGGTTTTCGTTGCACAGGAGCAGTACCATTATGTGAGAAACACTACGGGTCGGGCGTTGCTTGTCTTAAGTGTTATCGTGTGCACTGCACCTGTCGTCCTGAGAGTTGTGCCAAATTACTTGTGATTAGTGCCACCATGCGAGAAACAACATGAGTCTACGTTACCTGTGATTAGTACTACTATAGGATGAAGACCATGGTTTTACTTTACCAGTGGTTAATACCATTATGACAGGCCGGTGAGCTCGGGGAATTGGATCCACTGATTGTTTTTGTTTCATGACCATTTGTTGATCATAATTCGTTTTAGAGTCTAGGCAGTGGATATATTTCGAAATTTTAATTTTGATTTCGTTGCACTTCGTACCCTTAGCGGCCAATAACCTCCCTCGAACCGACTACGCAGGCGTAGCAGGGGGAGAGGTGATACTCCCCCTTGGCGCGTACCTGGTGGCTGATAGGGAGTCCTAACCGGCTTGTCAGCGGGCTTGCCAAAAATAAAATAACTCTCGCGGACCAAACACACATCCCCCTGTGGGTAGGGGATGCAGACGAAGAATTCCCACACGTAATCCTCTGAGTTTCGTATGAGGTGACTAAAAGGACGATGAAGGGATGAATGAATTAGAACAATGGAACTACTTGTAATTAGTACCATCACAAGGGGAACACCATGGGTCGCCTTAATTGCGAGTAGTACCACTACATTAGGTACACAATATGTTTGTGATTAGTAGCAGCAGAGAGTGGTTCACTGTGGGTTTACGGTTGGTGAGATTAGTGCCACCATATGCGTGACACACGAATCTGGGCGTTGCCTGTGATTGGTACACACTATGTGAGGAATACCATGGGAATACCGTCGCCCCTGATTAGTACACATAGCTGAAGAGCACCATGGATATACGTTGCCTATGTGTGGCGCCATTATGTGACATAGGTTTGCGCTACCTGTACGACGTACAATACTTGTGAGTAGTACCATAATATTTGGAACACCGTGAGTGTACCCTACATTTGATTTGTTCTGCAACACGAGAAATGTCATGGTTGTACGTTACTAGCGATAAGTGCCATTATGAGGGGCCGTTAACCTGGATTGGTACCTCTTTATGCAACAAGCATTATCGATTCAGGATTGTGCTATGGAAGCAGTGCCTTGGTCAGTAATACTATTCTTTTAATAAGGCTTATCTGAACCTGGGTCATGCGGGTTGGATTCAATGATTGTTTTAAGTTTATAACCATTGTTCATCGCCGTCTCTATGAATTCTAACCTGTGGGTCGATTTTGGAATTATGTTTAACTAACAGTGTTGTGAGTTGTATCCGCTGATCCTCTTAAATTCGTATTCATCCATTCATTCTTCATCATCACGTTCCGAATTCTGGTCAGTGGATGAATTTTGTCCTTTTAAATGGTCATTGCATTTTGTCTCATTTTGTACCATCAGGGGCCGATGACTAGATGTTAGGCCCCTTTAAACAACAAGAAACGTCGTCATTACGAAATTCATAGTCATGTTTCAGCATCGTTTGATTTAGATTCTACTTAGTTGGTTCATCTAACATTATAATTATTGTTACGGGGATACCCGTGGAGCAGAAAGAGGTAAAAGAAGGTTCCGAGGTGAATGGCTCCATCTACAATATGAAAATTATTTTAAAATTGAACTGAAGGTTATATTTTTTCAAATAAAAATGAACACATTTTCACTTAGTGAACATAATAACATGTTAGGTACAAAAGCAATCTTGAAACCAGACTAGGGAAATCCAATATTAGTGAATTTTACAGATTCTGGGCTTCTAGCCCATAGTTTTACAATTCCACAGATACCGGATTCAGTTTACAACTCTAATTCAGAACAAGGATTCATTTAGTCAAGGGCAGAAATCCCCTAATTCAAGAGCACTTGCTCCCAATACACAATATCTAGCTTTCCAGAGGTACTCATTACTCTTACAAAACTTTGAAAAAGAGCTAACCGGCTCTCAGTGACTTACGGCCCACTCAAGGCAACATTACATCAAAATTTACAATTTGAATTTATTTTAACAGGGGTATCTAGTACCCAACCTACCGGGCCTTTGCGAAAAAGAACAGGTTAAATAAACGGGCCGGACACAAACTGAATGGAGGCGTACACTGCGCTCCCAGATAATGAAAAATAAAACCTACAGGGCTCTCGGCCGATGAAACAGGGGCTAAACCCAAGCTACTTGAGGTGGCGCGCATGGAAATAACTGTAATACATTACACAAAAAAGGTTGCAAAATCGCAGACACCTCAAACCAAGATGAATGGGAGCTCGAGAGGGTAACTCACTCTCTATCCCCGATTTACAATTAAATATTTTATGAATTTTTTACATTAGCCGAAAGAAAAGTTACATTCTAGAAAAGTAGGTTACATAGTTAAAGATTCAGACCTTCCCCTCAGATAAAGTAGCGGAGACGGCAAGAAAGAATCAAGTTATCTGGCCATTACCTTACAGATGTTCTGGTTGCCAACGAAAGAGGCGCCACCACTCCTGCCTTAACTCACACACGTAGCAAGGCGACGATCAGTTGGCAAGGAAACACGAAAAGCCGCAACTTATATACCCTCAAGGAAGGTTCGAGAGAATTCAAGACTAAACCGGCCACACACACCCTCTCAATTTAATTGTTTAATCTCAAAAGTTACACTCAGAATCGAACAAGAACCTGTGATAGGTTGAAAATTTATTACAGAAATTCATGATTGTCTAGATTCAAAACTGGCGGAAAGAAAACGAAGTATTGCCAACCCAAAAATAAATGAACATAGAGTCAGTTATGGACAACCAAGAAATACAAAACTTCCTTAAGTTATAAGTTCTTTCACCTTGCGCCAGAGTGCATGATCAGAGTTTTTTGGTAGCGTCATCCGTGGAAAAATGTCCAAACCTTGATATAACAGAACAAACCAAGGGTAAATTCAATAACTTTAGGAAAATACACAGTAACAAAATTACTTAATATTTCAGTAGTGACATCTGATTAAAATTCTAAGTTCATGTTGTATCAGTTTCCACTTTTGTTCGATAGAGGCGGTGATTTTGAAGAGCGGAGTAGAGGTGTGCCTCCCGGTTCAATTGTCGGTACATTTCTTTCCATCTCGAACCATTAATGGCCGATGACCTAGATGTTAGTCCCCTTTGAACTACATCATCATCATCATCGTCCTCATTATTATTTTGATATTGTCCACAGTGTTGGCGCAGGACAGGGACCCAAAATGCTTGAAGAAACGTCCATATTCAAGCTCATCAATTAACGACAATGTGAGAATCTACTACTACGACACTGACAATGAGAAATCGGCCTGCTCCCGTTTTAATGCTGACCCTAACATTCTAGATGATCCAAATTACGCTAACAAGTAAGTAACTTATTCCTAATATGTTAATTAGCAATGGTCTGTATAATTTCATTGTTCTTAATTTTATGTACACCCTACTACATAAATATTTACTATTTTATTTTCAGTTTCAAAACACAGAAGGAGTGCGAGGACGCATGCAATCCTGATCAAAAATCAGGTAAGCAAGAGACTCGTCCTCCATGAAAATTGATAGAAAACACGCAATATGAAATATTGCTATTTAATGGCGGTATATAGTGAAAACCGTACATTAAAATTATTCGGAAGAAGGGAAATGGCTGCAGTTGGGGAAGAAGCGGCTGTGGCCTAGTAGTGGCTTACTTATCCTGTGAGACGTTCTTCTGATTGGTTACCGACCGTTATAAGTTAATGTACTACCTTTCCTGCCGAGCGGTGCTATAGGGAAGAACACTAGTATCCAAAAGTTAAGACCCCCTGCGGGTGGGGAACGCACATGTAGAATACACCCGTGGTATCCCCTGCCTGTCTTAAGAGGTGACTAAAAGGGGCCCAAGGGGCTCTGGACTTGGGAGTGGATATTGGCGACCACGGGGACCATTAGCTGAGTCATGGCATTACTTCCACTTACTTGTGCCAGGCTCCTCACTTTCGTCTATCCTATCCGAACTCCCTTGGTCAACTCGTGTTATTTTCCGACCCGACGGTATTCCAGCATTCGAGGCCTAGGGAGTCTTTCATTTTCGCGCCCTTCGTTGCCCTTGCCTTTCGTCGTCGGTTACTTCATTTTTCGAAGTGACGTATCCCTTCTTTCTTCTTTTCTCTCTCTCCTTACCGCCTGTGGGTGGGGGACGCAGACGAATAATACACCCAGGTATCCCCTGCCTGTCGTGAGAGACGACTAAAAGGGGCGACCAAGGGATGATTGAATTAGAACCATGAAAATTCTTTTGATTCGTACCATCACGCGGGGAACACCATGGGTTGCCTGTACTTGCGAGTAGTACCACTATATTAGGTACGAAATAGGTTTGATATTAGTAGCAGCAAAGGGTGGGTTCTCCTGTGGGTTTCCAGTACCCGTGCGTCGTATCCATGTGAGCAACACCACGGGTCTGGGCCTTGCCTGTGAGTTGTACCACTATATGAGCGACACCGTGGGTCTGCGTTGCCTGTGATTATTACCCACTATGTGAGGAACACTACGGGAATACCGGTACCCGTGACTAGTACACCTAGGTGAGGAACTTCATCGGTTTGCGTTGGCTATGAGTGGCGCCATTGTGTGAGAAACACCATCGGTCTGCGTTACCTGTACGAAGTACAATACTTGTGAGTAGTACACTCTTGTGTGGATCACCGTGAGTCTTCGCTACTTTTGATTATACCCCAACATGACAATTTCCATGGTTCTACTTTGCTCGCGACATGTACCATTCTGAGGTGCCTTAGACCTGGATTTTGACCCCTTTAGTCATCAAGCAACCTCGATTCAGGACTGTGCTTTATAAGTGGTCCCTTGTTCAGTAATACTATTATTTGTGACCGTTTTTTGAGTTGGATCCACTTTTTGAGGGGGGGGGGGGTTTCATGTGCATCCATTCATTCTTCATGACACTTTTTATTCTTGTCAGTGGATGATTTTGAACTTTTTGTTGTCATTTCATTTCGTACCATTAGTGGCCGATGGCCTCGATGTTAGGCCCCTTTAAACATCATTATCATATCAAGGGTAACCACCCGCACGTTCACTTTTGAGAATGCCCCTCTGCCATTTTGAATTGGTGTTTTTATCCAACCACGGGAGAGCAAATCTCTTTCCCTTCACACTATCTTAGGGGTTAGGTTTTGGGTGTTTCCGAGCAATTTACCCTGTTAAGTGCTACCCTATGATGATCCCGAGGACACTAATATCTCAACATCATACACTGCACTTTAGCTTATCTGTCGTGGCTGGAATATCCCTTCACTGGGAAGACACAAAGAAATAAGCAACGGTAGCTTGTAATTGAAGACGCACACTGCTGTTCACGCTGATCAGCGTTTAAGAACGACCACTAGGCTTAATGTATTTGTGTTAACCTACTACTTTTTTATTTTCATTTCATTCTTAACTACGCTTCATCCTATCCACTCTGTTGTCGTATATTGGTGTATTTGACCTATATGAAAGTCATATAGGCATTAAAAATTCGATCCACTGTGTATTTTAAATTCGTAATCTTTTCTCATTATCACTTCTTTTAAATGCTAGTCAGTGGAAACATTTTAATATTTTAACTATCATTTAATTTTGTTCCACCTCGTACAATGATGGGCCGATGACCAGATATTACGCCGTTTTAAACTACAAGCATCATAATCATCATCAATCCTGGATCTGCACACCGGTCCAAATGGCAACACGGCCTGCTCCGTTTATATGACGGCCTTCCTCTCAGGTGTTGGCCGTTATCCAGATTCATTTGTTGTTTACACGGATGGTTCTAGGTCTGGAGCGAAAGTAGGCTCTGGGGTCGTTGTCAACAAGATATCATTTTCCTCCACAGGAAGCCTGTGGTTTGCACACAGCACAGCTGTATGCTATCTTCGAATCTATGCCGTACGCGGTATCCAATGAACCCCGGCACTCTCTGTCTTGTCCGACTCCTTGAGCTCGTTGCAATGTATTAATAATTTTGTTTCCCTTGGCACCCTCTGGTGCAGCGTATTCGGGACCTCCTGGTCTGCTATTAGAGTGCCAGCACCGGAATGACGTTCATGTGGCTCCCAAATCACGTAGATGCAGAGGGAAACGAGTTAGCTGATAAGACTGCCAAGGACGGGGTTCACATTGCCCTCGTTGCCTTGCTAGGTTCCAGCTAATGTTATTCATTCTCAGCTGAGACATTTGGTTATATCCCATTGGGCGATGAAGTGCCAGGCCATTCCTCTCCCAAATAAGATGAGAGTGATAAAATAAGCTATGAAGTTCTGGAAGACTTTTCTTCGGATTTGACGGAAGCAGTTGTATTTTGTCGTCTTCGGGTTGGCCACGGTTTAGCAACGCACTCCTGCTTACTGAAGGGGAGAAGTTCCCCTATTGTGTACTTGCGGCGGTCATCTTACCTTGGTACACATCCTTACGGAGTACGTGGACCTGGGCGATCCGTGCCGTAGTCCAAAACTTCCGAGTACCATGTCCCTCTATCTACGAGATGATGAGCAGTCAGCAAACCTCATCATCCACTTTATCATATATAGAACTGTATTTCCTATTGGTTTTTTAAATTTCTATTTCATTGTTAATTATGTTTTATTCATTTGACTGTGTTTAATTTTATATATTTGTATTTTTGTGTGCTATTTTAATTTCTAATTTGAATGTTGTATATTATTGCACTTCAAGGCAGTGCCTGTTTCCGCCTTAATCTATACTTTCTGTAATTTAACCCGAGAATAAGGCACTGGGAATTAGATGCGCTGATTATTCAAATTCATAATCATTTTCCATCACCATTTGTGTGAAATTCTAGTCAGTGGATATATTTTAAAATTTTGATTTTGATTTCATTTGACTGCACCTTGTACCTTGTACCATTAGGAGCCTGTGACCTATATTTTAGACCAATTTAAATAAGTATCATCATCATCGGTTAGTGAACGAGCGTATAGCAAATATGTCTCTAAATAATAATTATTGTTATTATTAATATCACACTTACTAATTAATTGCTTATATTTGCAGCATGAAAACTTGGTTTAATTCGATGTATGGATCCAGTTGTTTGAGCACTACTAAAGAAGACTATGAGATGTACATGAATGAAATATTTTCGGTTTCACGTTACAGGTATTATGTAACGCACAATTATCACTAGAAATAAATTTGTGTTAATTCAGGTTGCAAGAGTATCATTATCCTTTCCCTTCCCTAAATCAATGCAAAGATTATATTTTACATGTATTATATTTTAGGAGAATGGAATAAGTGTTATTCTTAATCAAATCTCTAAAAGCCTCGAAAACTCATATGACATCAAATTCTGATTGCTAACCTCACCTCCAGTTGACGGGTCATACGTGGTCAAAACCGGAACTTCGCGAGTGATGTGTCTCAAAGAACTTAAAAGATGCAACCCACTATTAAAATGAATTTCCTAATACAATCTTCAAATAATGTGGTAACAAAATATTAATGTCAGTTACCACAATAAATGTAACAAGCCACGAACCTGCTACGCTGGCGTAGCAGGGGGAGAGGTGATACTCCCACGTGGCGCGTCCCAGGTGGCGGATAGGGGGGTCCTAACCGGCTTGCCGGCGGACTTGAGGGAAATAAAATACCTCTCGCGGACCAAACACACTACCCCCTGCGGGTGGGGGACGCACATGTAGAATACACCCGCGGTATCCCCTGCCTGTCGTGAGAGGCGACTAAAAGGGGCGACCAAGGGATGACGGAATTAGAACCATGAAACTACTTTTGATTCGTACCAACACGTGGGGAACACCATGGGTTGCCTGTACTTGCGAGTAGTACCACTATATTAGGTATGAAATAAGTTTGTGATTAGTAGCAGCTGGAGGGGGTTCTCCTGTGGGTTTCCAGTACCCGTGCGTCGTACCCATGTGAGCAACACCGCGGGTCTGGGCGTTGCCTGTGAGTTGTACCACTATATGAGCGACACCGTGGGTCTGCGTTGGCTGTGATTGGCACCCACTCTGTGAGGAACACCACGGGATGTGTGGTTAGTACACCTAGGTGAGGAACCTTATCGGTTTGCGTTGGCTATGAGTGGCGCCATTGTGTGCGAGACACCAGAGGTCTGCGTTCCCTGTACGAAGTGCAAAACTTGTGAGTAGTACCTTCTTGTGTGGAACACCGTTAGTCTTCGCTACTTTTGATTAGTTCCCCGACATGACAAATACCATGGTTCTACTTTACTCGCGACATGTACCATTCTGAGGGGCCTTAGATCTGGATTTTGGACCCCTATCGACATCAAGCATTCTCGATTCAGGATTGTGCTTTATGAGTGGTCCCTTGGTCAGTCATACATTAATTATGACCTTTTTTGAATTGGATCCACTGTTTTTTTGTTTGCTCGTTTTTTGTTTTTTTGGTTCATGTCCATCAATTCTTTCTTCACGACATTTTTATTTTATTTTGGTCAGTGGATGAATTTGATTTCTTTTGTTATTTCATTTCGTACCATTAGGGGCCGATGACCTCGATGTTAGGCCCCTTTAAACAACAAGAATCATCATCATCATCAAATGTAACAAGCAAGCAGTTGGCATCATTGAATAGAGTGAGACTATTTACCAAGTATGCATGCTTCGTCTCTCTGAGAGTTATCACGTGGGTGGGGCATAGAATACAACCTCATTATACCTTGCCTGTCGCAGTATTCGGCCAGAAGTGGTGGCATTGACTGTATCCTGGACTACGTTACTCTACTCGTGAATTAAAAATCCTCGAGTAATCACTGCGTGTCGTAAAAAGAGACTGAAAGTATCATGTAGCCAACGGTCCCCTCTTGACCCTTTGTTGTAGACCGATTCAAAATTGATTGTGGTATTTTGAGGAAGAGTTTATTCCGCGTGTGACAACGCCTGAAGTCCCCAATCCGTTGAGTGGGTGCTTCATGGGTCCTACAGTAGAATTCGCTGGAGAACACATGCCGTGGTACTTTTGAATGCCTGAGTTCGAATATATTTTGTAAACATGTCTGTTCGAAAATCGTAAATGTAGTTAAAGAGACATAAAACCGAGGACATGTCTAAAAGGAATCTTCAAACTCGGATCCTGGGTAATACCAGCTATTGCTTTCGCTGTGTGGTAGTGTTCGGAAAGGATACTTCGGTCATTGCTGCTGTTTGATTAAAGCGTATCGAGGGTCGTCCATCATCCGAGGTTTTAACTTTGGAATCCATACGGGCCGCAAGGCCAAGGGAAAATTCGCACCGTGAAATGATTTGATCCTGCTTCTCTGGGTTCCCGGTTGCTACAGGGCTTAGTGGGTTTTAAGGGTCTGTAAACTACTTCTCCCGTTGAGAACTACATTAACTGGCGTGTGTCCCCCACCGATACCTGTCCCGTTTTGTCATGGATCGTCCAGCATCGGCAGATTTCGCCCGCAAATACTCATACGTTGTTAGGCGAGAATCCGACCACAACTGTTAAAGACTGAGCAAGTCACGTGAGTTAAGTGTGTGAATGTGCCGGTTATTTTCATTCGACGTGGTATTCAAAATTTCTGGAGGGAATAATTGGATAGCTTTCAACTTTTCCAAGTAGTCTTGCGATTGCCATTCCGCGCGTTGCCTATTGCCTATTCAGTAGAAAGTGAACTATTCAAGGCCCAAGAGATCAGCTACAGGCCCTGATAGTCTGACCTATTTTTTCAACAAAAATGCTGGAACATCATGAAAACAACGCTTTTAACACTAATGCAAATACAAGTTTGGACAGGCGTTAATGAAGGAATTATAATCCTTATACCCAAAGTCCCCGCACCACGAACTGTATCGGATTTCCGCCCGATGACGCTCCTCAACACCGATTACAAACTTTTCACGAAAATACCTTAATAATACCATCAAAGTAGGGCAAACATGTGCTATTCCCGACAGGAAAATAACCCACATCCTACAGGCAGTAAGAAGTGCAGTGTTACACTTTGAAGCAGAACCAAGTGAAATGGGCGCGATTCTAAACCTGGACTTCCGAAAAGCTTTCGACGGAGTGCATCACGGGTACGTTTTAGCAGTGCTGCAACGCTTGGGTCTCCCAACCGCAATATGCAATCTTATTCCAACCCTTTATAGTTCGGCGCATTCTCGAATACTTCTTTATGGACACCGTTCCAGACCAATTCCAATTAAAACATCGGTACGAAGATTATGTCCCCTATCAATGACTCTTTTTGCTTTAAGTATTGAACCCTTTATTCGAGCGGTCCACTTTGTAATGTGCATGATTCCCAACCCCCAGATCCTGTTCACGGTTGCCGCCTATGCTGATGACATCACCATATTGTCGCAGTCACCAACCGTTGCCCCACAGTTGAAGAGCAGAATAAGAACTTACGAGAAAGCCTCTAATGCCCAAGTCAGTTATCAAAAATTCGAGATACTACCGCTTGGTAGCTGGTTACAAGAGATGACAATAGCGTCCATACTTATTAATACCTGTCAATCATTTTGAGTCGAAACCTGAACATCATCCAAAAAGGTGTGGCATATAAACGTGTTTGCCTTATCTAAATTGTGGTATGTGGCACGAATTCTTCCCATGCCGGTAAAAATAAGCCAGCGAGCTGAACTCAGAATTAGTTATTATTTACTGCGAGGATACATGTTTCTTGTAGCAAGATCAAAAGTGAGACAATCAGTAGAGAAAGGAGGACTGGATCTCATAGCAGTAGGCGAAAAATGACTTGTTCCTTCATCTATTCCTTGTCCGAATAAGGAGGGTATATTTGCAATTCCACTTTCAGGATAATGGAGTCCAACAGGGAACGGTTCTCAGTGTCACTCTGTTCAGATTGCAATAAACGATATTGTCACTGCCGCTGCTTCAGCAGTGAAACCGTCGCTATAGTAGACGATTTTTTTGCTGCATTATAACTCACAAAACATGGCCTTCGCCGAGCGACAATTACAGCAAACGGTTAGGACATTGGAACAGTGGACCTTAGAACATGGCTTTGGGTTTTCAACCGCAAATACCTTTGCTGTCTACTTTTGCCGGAAGCGCACAAAACACTCCAATCCGGAGCTTTGTTTAAGGAATTTCGTGCTTCACGTTGTTGACACTTAATTATTTCCTGGGCTCCTTTTCCATAGAAAATTATCGTGGGAGCCACACGTGCAGCAGTTAATAGCGAAATGCGCTAAGATGCTTGCTGTCCTGAAGTTTCCTACCGGCAGTACTTGGGGGGGGGGGGCAGATCGTACGATGCACCTACGATTTTATAGGCATCATAATTTATCCAGATTAGACTACGGCAGTCCTAGCATTACCCATAGGAAAGAAGAATGGAAATGTTTTCAACATTTTCTAATCTAATAGAAATACTACCATTAATGAATAAGTAAGTATTATTTATACAAAGATGAACAGATAAATCATTATAAAATGGTAAATAAATTTCTGATGAAAATGGATCTCTCCGTCGATGTCTGAATTTGCTCATGGTGATCTGATTGCATGGCAATATTCATCCAGTCACTATCTCCCCATGTTAGATAATGCGTACATGTTAGTTCTTCAAGTTGACAGCAAAGTCCATATCCATAATACCGTAGATTGCTCCTTCGGACGATAGGTGATACATCCTGGCGAAGATTATCGAACACGTAGAAGTCCTCTTCTCTCTTGACTGCATAAGAGCTGAAACTGACACAAAAAATTTAGACTGTCCTCGCACACAATCACATGGAAAAATATCGAAGAACAGTACGTAACTTAGTTCTCGAAAATCTGCTTCACTCGACGACTACCAGAAGATAAGGGATAAGATAGCGTTTATTCCTAAAGCACAGGTATTTAAGCATTTACACCGGGCGGGTGTGTCTCTATGTCGCTTCGTAATTGGACATCGTACTTTCATTTGATAGGTTCTTATAATTATTAGATATTACTGTCTCCAGAATATTCCACACGCGCTGCTAATTCGAGCGGCATTGAAATTTTTCCACTAGGCCACGTCACTCAGCTGGCTGGTCGATTGAAAAATCAATAGTGTGCTCCCTGTCTGTCCAAACAGGTTCTCTCTATGAAGACACGACTGTGTTGGAATAAACCGGTAATATATCATCCTTAATGAAAGAATTATAACATCCCATTTCCACATACAATAAAATGCTCATTGTATGCCAAATTTGAACTGGAGATAATTTCCCTTGGTTGGAAATGATTTAGTTGGTAGATTAAATCATAAGCACTCAATTTCAACATAAGAATGTTCCCTAAGAATTTTGCATTCACAGACGTGAATTCACAGTATTCCTCTCCTGTATCAGACGAGCTTGTTCCCCACGCAGCCTGGTATTGTCAACTTCAATAGCAGCAGATAGTAAACGGAGTTTTCCTACTAACGTGGCCTGTAGATCTTGACATTACTTGCATGTTTCTTCTGACATATCCACTTGCGTTGCTACCTGATGGTGAGTTTGATCCTCATTTTCTTCCCTCGAAGAATCTTCTTCTTCGGAAATGACGTTAACTTGAACAGCTGTTACCTGCCTTAGAAGATAATAACTTCTCAAATTAGCTGCACTATGAACGCCTTCATACGTTTTAGCGAAACATTGAATTTTGTATGCGTTATTTCCAAAGACTGATAATTTAATATGACCCAACGAAACGTGGTGCAAATTTTGCGTAGATCTTGCTGGCAGGTTCAGATACAGCCGGTTTCTTAAGTAAGACGTACTCATGTAATCTCAATGGTCGATGAAATTTCTTAACCTTTACTCTTCTTTGCCGTTTCTCAGCGTGTTCCTGGAGTGACTTAGTAGCATGTGCGATGTTCTCACTCAAGGTGGGTTTAAGTGTGCCTGGACAATGAATAATATTGTCCCATGGTATTACAGGTTATTTGTCAAAGTGAAGGGCAGAAGAATTTGAGACGTGGCTTCATGAATGGTGTTATTTAGGCATTCCATCATAATAGGCAGTACATTTATCCACATCCTGTGTGTCTCGCCACAAAATATACGACAAAATTGAGCCAATTCTTGCATGACTCTCTCAACTGGGTTACTGGACGGGTGTCGTACAAATCTTAGGATATGGTTGACCTCTAACTGAAACATGGCCTGCAGAAATTCGACAGAAGTAAACTGAGATCCATGGATCCATGGTCTGTTAACAAGGCTTTTGGCTTAACCATATGAGGAATAATATTACGAGTAATCCTCCGGAGTACAGATTTAGAATTCGCATTTTGGATGGGGTCCAGGGTGACATATTTTGAGAACACGTCAATCTGATTAATGATGTGACGGTTACCCCTTTTAGACGTCGGAATTGGGCCGAATAATTCCATGGCATATAATAGTTTAGCGCCTGAAAGTGTTACTGGAATGGGGTTCTGTTGTAACAGATGAGAGCTAGGTTTTAATCTCTGGCAGACATCACAAGTTGTAACTACATTTCTGACCAGAATTCTAAGTCCTTCCCACGTGACTTTTTCTTGAATAGTGACTATGGTTTGGCCATACCGCTATGACCTGTGATTCTATGAGCATGCCAAATAAGTGGTTCCTGTAATTTCATTGGAGCTACAGCTCTTAATTTAGATTTGTTAGATTCTACTAATATAAATAAAATATAATCTAAATACTTGTACTTCTGAGCTTGTCTCTTAATTTTCCGGTATCCAGTTTCTCCAGGTTTGAGTTTACCTTGGATCTTGCCTCTGAGCTTGCCTGATATAACTGAGCTTACGCAGAAATTCATGATCTTCTTGAATTAATTACATTTGGTTGACATCCAGAGCCTCGGCGTTGGGATTGAGGCTTAAATAATCGTTCAATAACTTGTTTTTCCGGAACAGTGTTCTAATTGAAGATGAACTGCTGTACAAACAGAGTCCATCGGAATACACGTGCCTTCATCATTAATGTCAGACCTCGAAGGTCAGTCCTAACTGAGCCATGTATTTGATATCCTCTCCCCTCTTATACTATTTATTGTGCCTGTTTTTTAATGCTTTTCCAATTTTGGTACATTATTGTGTTTTTTGGCTCGTCGTTGTCCCTTTGGGCAAATAATAATAATAATAATAAATTATTCCGAAAAGATGCTCCCAGGGTAAAGGAACTATTTCCGCCCTGGGAACGGCCCGGCCTGTGCTGCATCCCCTCTGCCTTCCCTCCCGTACCCCTGCGGATGCGCCGAGATCTTTACGCAGACTCACCGTGTCGCTTCCCGTCACTTGGTCTCGCGTCACGGCTACTCTTGGCCAGGCCGTGCGGCCTGGCTGGGAGCAAGTGTCATTCTTGCCTCGCTCTCGGACTTGAGCATCTCACGCACCGCCTTCGAACCCCGGACCGCTAAGGGGTATGGGAGGTTAGCACCCTGAATTTGGTTAACAAGTATAAGACTACGGGAGGACATTATTTGATTACAACCACTGAATAGGCGCTAGAGTTGTTTCAAGTTGTTATAAAGGCACAGTTACCTCTAAATTGTAAAGTATATGTGAACCTCTTGGGACCGTTTATTGCAGTCTTACTGCAACTTAATTTATTGGGCGCTTGTGCCCTTAGTGGTTGAAAGCATATATATGTATATGGTATCGTGGTATGTCATGTTAAGGGAAAATTGCGCTCCTCCTTGAGCCACCCGAGGTGGCGCTTTATCAATAAGTTTTATCCAGAATTGCCTTTTACACTGTTTTTTGGGTGATGAACTGTGAACAGGGGCTGGATCCCTGTAAATTACAATTGAACACGTGTCGGAGGAGCCTGGGTGATGTTCGTGTTCAAATACTTTAATCTTTTTTTTTTACTTTTCTTGGTGTTTACATATTTGTTAAATAAATTTGTTAACCTGATTTCCTCGGCTACCTGTGTTCTTGCCCCACGAACCTACTACGGTGGCGTAGCAGGGGGAGAGGTGATACTCCCACGTGGCGCGTCCCAGGTGGCGGATAGGGGGGTCCTAACCGGCTTGCCGGCGGACTTGAGGGAAATAAAATACCTCTCGCGGACCAAACACACTACCCCCTGCGGGTGGGGGACGCGCATGCAGAATACACCCGCGGTATCCCCTGCCTGTCGTAAGAGGCGACAAAAAGGGGCGACCTAGGCGCGGACATGGATTGCGGTTTGGTATAATGTGTTGGACCTCCTGTGGATGGGAGAGGCTGAATACATCCATAGGTAATCCCTGCCTGTCGTAGAAGGCGACTTAAAGGGTCATGTGGCCATGGTCCCCTCTTTATTTTATTATTATTTTTCCGAGGGTCAGATGTAGACCATTCGAAATTTTGATGTGCGTGCTGCCCGGAGATGGGCCTCTTACGTGTGCGATTACGCCCAAAAGCCCGCAACTGTCCACCCAGGACCATTGCGTGGTGGGAGCGCCATGTACCTTGGCAGTGGTATCCGCCTGACAACACAGGTCCCCGCACAGCCGAATGCCAGAAGGACATATTATTAATAATTATTTTTATTTTTTTCTCTATATTTAGTGCTCTGTAAACGCTATGGGGTACATGCTATTGCGGGTGACTGGAGGAAGGGAGTCTTAGTGCTCATTGCCTCAGTCATGCCGTATTAGGCATCGTTCAACATCGGACCCCGGGCAGTACCTGCTATGACCAGGTGGGTATTGCCTTGGCTGCATGGTTCGGCTACAGAGACCCCTGATCGGAGTGGGTGGCATTCGGGGAGGATGCTATCGGGCATGGCTTCCAAACGAAGTCTGCTCTCTCAAGGTGGTCCCCCACCTAAGTCTTTAACTTTTGCTTCCCTGAGAGGTTCAACTCCCTGGGAACATGCGCAGCGTGAAGGAATAGGATCCAGCTTCCCTAGGTTTCTGGTCGCTACCAGAACCGATGGGCACGATTTTAAGCTGGTGAAGTCGATCCTTTTTAATCGGCACATCGAAGGCGTCTATGGCGAACTGGAGGAACTTAAGAAAATGCGCAACGGTAGTTTGCTTATGAAGACTCGTACAGCACTGCAAGCTGATCAGTTGCTTAAGTGCGAGCACTTTGGCGAAATCCCCGTCAAAGTGGAGGAGCATAAGTCCTTGAACCTGGTTCGCGGAGTCATCTTTCACCGCGACCTTATTTTGAACACTGACGACGAGTTGATGGAAGACATGAAGAACCGTGGCGTGACACACGTCCGGCGCATTACGCGCAAGGTCAACGGTGAAGACGTTACCACTGGTGCCTTCATTGTCTCTTTCAAGTTGTCAGTGTTACCAGAGAAAGTCAAGGTAACAACTTAGCGTTGCGATGTGAGGCCGTACATCCCGCCTCCTATGCGATGCTATCAATGCCAGCGATTCGGACATATGGTATCTCGCTGTTCGAATCAGGCTGTATGTGGTACATGTGGACGAGTAGCTCACGGCGCGGAGGAGTGCACACCTCCATCCAAGTGCACTAACTGCTCCGGTTTTCATTCTCCTCGGGATCGGAATTGTCCGACATACCTGAGTGAGAAGAAGATCCAGGAGATCAAGACCCTGGATGGTCTTTCCTACCAGGAAGCGCGCCGTAAGTTTCATTCTACGAATACACCTGCCCGTACACTCGACTATGGCTTGATAGCTCAGAGTCTTCCAGGTTCGTCATTTACGACCAAGACACCTGTCCAGACCGCTGCGCGCAAGGCGACTGTTGCTGCTCGCAGCAACGTCGCAAATAGTCAAAGCTCGAAGGGGGGGACCACCCCACCTTCGACCAACCAGAAGTCTGTGCTGGCTGGCAGTTGCCAGCCGGCACAGCAAGGGGGGAAGACCAAGTCTCCCCCCCCTAGGAGGTCGACGAAAGTCGTGCCCCAGCCGGCGGAGGCGGCTTTGTCGACCAGGGCTGGGAAACCATCTCCCAGCCCGTCTAAACCTGAAAAAAGAAGGGGAAGATGAGCGCCGTTCTGAGCGCTCTCGGACTTCCCCTGCGAAGGAGAAGTCATGCTCCCCATCTGGGGGGTATGAGTCTGCGCCGGGAGGCACTCCTGCTCCCAAACCTGCGCGCTCTCCTCGTAGGGGACCCCCTTGCGCCCGAAAAGTGTCGAAGTTCTGGGCGGCACCCCTGCCATCTTTTGATGACGGGATGGATGTCGCACTGTCCTCTACATCTACGGATGTAGAATTAGATAGTGTTTAGGCTAACGAGCATTATTTCGCTCCTAACCTAACACTCCTTTTATAGTCCACACTATGGACTGTTCCAGTGGAATTGTAATGGTTATGACAGGCATCTTGCTGAGTTACGTCAGCTCATTAGTGAGTACGCAGCGAGTATAGTCTGTATTCAGGAGACCAACTTCAGACCTGGTCATCATACGGTCTTGAGAAATTTCAGGCTATACTCGACAGAACGGTACTATGCTCACCGGGCGTCCGGTGGTGTTGGGATTTTTGTACGTTCTGATAAATACAGCGAAGAGGTTCCATTAAGAACTCCCCTCGAGGCTGTAGCTGTTCGCGTTCCGCTGCCTGTCATAACAACAGTGTGTAATGTTTATTTTCCACCAGGTCACGCTCTTAACATAACTGATGTCACTGATCTTATAGATCAGCTTCCACCTCCCTTCCTCTTGTTGGGTGATTTTAACGCCCATCACCCTATCTGGGGCTCTGAGACGCCTTGCCCCAGGGGGAGAGAGCTGGAAGCATTAGTTACCGAGCTGGATTTATGTATTTTGAACACGGGGGAACCAACTCACTTTAGTGTGCGTTACGGCACATATTCTCGCATAGACGTAAGTCTATGCAGCCGAACGTTGGTTCCACTGTTTCGGTGGCATACACACGATGATCTCTGTGACAGTGACCATTTTCCCATCATTCTTACTTTGATGAACCAAAAATCCGTCGAGGCTCCCCCTCGATGGATTTTGAAACATGCTGATTGGCCAAAGTACACATCATTAGCTGCCTTTAACGATGATATCAGGCAGACCGTCGGCGAGGAAATAACTTATATCACCCGAGTTATTCTTGCTGCTGCTGCGGAGTCCATTCCGTTCCATTCGGGGACTCCTCGCCGAAAGCTCGTTCCTTGGTGGAACGAAGAAATAGCAGCAGCTATCAAAGAACGCCGTCGCGCTCACAAACGTTACCGTCGACAGCCTACTGCGGCCAACTTGATAACATTCAAGAAACTCCGCGCTAAGGCGCGAGTTCTTATTCGTCAAAGTAAGAAGGCTTCATGGGAGAGATATGTGTCGTCTATGACGTCACATACTCCATCATCTCAAGTGTGGACTAAGCTTCGACGTATTTCGGGTATCCATGGATCATCTTCTGTACCGGGAATTTCCATTGCAGGCAATATTGTCACTGAATCCCTCCTGATTGCTGACCATCTAGCCAGTCATTTCGCGGATGTTTCTGGCTCCGGGAATTACCATCCTGATTTCCTCGCTCTGAAGCGAGAGGCAGAACGGCATCACCTTAGTTTTGCCTCTCAAGCTTCAGAGGACTACAACGTGCCCTTTACGGAGTGGGAACTCCGCAGCGCCCTAGCGCTTTGCAAGGACACGTCTCCTGGACCGGACAACATCCAGAACCAGATGTTGAAACACCTTAGTGATGATAGTCTCCTATTTCTCCTTCGTGTGTTCAACCGAATCTGGACAGAGGGTGATTTTCCATCTCAGTGGCGAGAGGGCATAGTTATCCCTGTCCTCAAGCCTGACAAAGATCCTAAGTATGCAGGAAGTTACAGACCGATTTGTCTTACAAATTGCCTGTGTAAGCTATTTGAGAGGATGGTAAATTGCAGACTCGTGTGGTGTCTGGAGAAACAAGGACTCTTGTCCGAGTACCAATGTGGATTTAGAGCCGCTCGATCCACCACAGACCACTTGGTACGCCTGGAGAGCTCTATCCAGGATGCGTTTCTCCGAAAACAGCACTTGGTAGCTGTCTTCTTTGACTTGGAGAAGGCCTACGACACCACCTGGCGATATGGCATCCTTTCAGTCCTGCATCAATGGAGATTCCGAGGTAACTTGCCGGTACTTATTGCGAATTTTTTGTCCCTCCGTCTATTCCGTGTCCGAGTAGGGAGGACATATTCGCAATACCACGTTCAAGAAAATGGAGTCCGACAGGGATCGGTTCTTAGTGTCACTCTGTTCGCGATTGCCATAAACGGTATTGTCGCTGCTTCTGGTCCAGCCGTAATACCGTCCCTATATGTGGATGACTTTGCTCTGCACTATAGCTCGTGCAGTATGGCAGTCGCAGGGCGACAGTTACAGCAAGCTATTAGGAGGGTGGAGAAGTGGACCTTAGAACATGGCTTTCGGTTTTCTGCCGCAAAGACCTCCGTTGTCCACTTTTGTCGTGAACGTACTCTTCACCCTCATCCTGAGCTTTATCTAGAAATGTCGTTCTTCCAGTTGTTGACACCTACCGATTTCTTGGGCTCCTTTTTGACAGTAAATTATCGTGGGAGCCACACGTGCGGGAGCTAAAAGTGCAATGCACCAAGAGGCTTAACCTCTTGAAGTTTCTTAGCAGCACTAATTGGGGAGCTGACCGCGTGGTGCTTCTGCGATTCTATCGGGCACACATTTTATCCCGGTTAGACTACGGCAGTGCAGCATATGGCTCCGCAAGACCAAGCGTTCTTGCGAAGCTGAACAGTATCCACCACAGCGGGGTTAGGTTGGCGACGGGAGCTTTTCGTACTAGCCCCATCGCTAGCCTGCTCGCTGAGTCTGGTGTGCCGCCTTTACACCTGAGGCGCCAGCAAATGCTTCTTTTGTATGCTGCAAATTTGCGACAGATGCCACTTCATCCGAGCTATCCCTGCGTGTTCAACAATGGCAACCGTTTGTTGTACGCTGCTCATCCTCGTGCGACGCGGCCGGTTGGGATACGCTTGGATAGCAGTTATGAATTGTTTGACGTACCTTCGATTCCTTGCCTTGTCAGACAACCAAGTGGGGTACCTCCGTGGGTTGTACGACGACCTGAAATCATCCTGGATGTACACACTGGTCCGAAAGGAGACACGGACCCTTCGATTTATCGGAGGCTCTACCTGTCCGTTGTTGGCCGCTATCCAGGTTCAGTCGTCGTATACACGGATGGTTCAAGGACAGCTACGAAGGTGGGCTGTGCGTTCGTTGTCGGAAATGATCGGTTTCTTTTTGCTCTCCCGGAAACCTGTAGTGTGTACACAGCGGAGCTTTATGCTATCTGTGGAGCTCTGCGGTACGCACTGTACATTGAACGCCGACACTTTCTCGTGTGTAGTGACTCCTTGAGCTCGCTCCAGTCTATTGATACTTGTTTCCCTCGGCACCCTCTGGTGCAGCGGATCCAGGACCTGCTGGCCGGGTGTTCGGATGCCGGCACCAGAATTACGTTTGTGTGGCTCCCCAGCCACATGGGCATTGAGGGAAACGAGTTAGCAGATCAGTCTGCCAAGGAGGCAGTTACACTGCCCCTGTTGCCTTTCAAGGTTCCAGCAAGTGATATTCGCTCTGAGCTGAGACATCTGGTTATGTCTCATTGGGAGATGGAGTGGCAGGCCATCCCACTTCCCAATAAGCTGAGAGCGATAAAAGGAACAACGAAGGTATGGAGGACTTCCCTTCGGGCTTCGCGGAGGGAAGCCGTGGTATTATGTCGTCTTCGGATCGGCCACGGTATCTTGACGCACTCCCATCTACTGAAAGGAGAACCCCCTCCGGTGTGTACCTGCGGCAACCATCTTACCGTGGTACACATCCTTACGGAGTGTGTGGACCTGGTCGATCTGCGCCGTAGTATTAACCTTCCGAGTACAATCTCCCTTATCTTGCGCGATGACGAGCAGTCAGCAGACCTCGTCATCCGCTTTATGAGGGATAGCGGTCTATTTTATCGTGTGTGATGATGTCCTTTGTCCTAGTGTTGTTTATGTCAGTTGCGCTTTTATCTCATTGACTTCATTTTAGTTTGTGTTGCGCATTTTCATGTGTTATTTTAACCTCTAACGTAAATTATGTGTTAATATCTGTACTACTGGGCAATGCCTTATTCCTTCGATTTCCTGTACTTCCTCTTCTTTTAACAGAACATAAGGCATTGCGTATTAGATCCACTGATTGTTTTAATCTCACCCTCATTTTTCTTCATCACCACTCTTTTTAACTCTAGTCAGTGGATACGTTTTAAAATTTTAACTTCATGTCTCATGTCATTCATTTCGTTCCATTAGGGGCCGATGACCTTCGATGTTAGGCCCCAAAAACAATAAGCATCATCATCATCATGTGTTCTTGCCCTCTGGGTTGTGCTATATTCTCGGGAAGTCCAGACCCTATGGAGGCCGCACCTTCTGTAGGGCTCGCCAGTGATAATTCACGGTACACTAACAATTACAGGAAGTCCATAAATCAGTTTCTGCCAATACATCAATGAATATACAATGGATAATATCTCCAATTCGGTGACAGAGTAGTGCCTTTCATGTTTGCGGAGTTTACGACTGGCAAATGCCGTATAAGTTTTCTTCTTGGAGTTCTCAGCCTCCACTTGAAATAAGACGGCTCCGATGCCAATGCCAGATGCATAAGTTCGAAGAATAAACGGCTTCTCGAAATCAGGATGCCCTAGTTTAATGTTAATAAGGAGCAGTTCTTTGGGTTTTAAAAAATACCTTGTCACACTCAGCATTCCAGTGCCAACGATTTCCTTTCTTCAATCATTCCTTAAGTGGAGCGACTGTTTGGGTGTACTGTGGACAATGATTTGAGAAACTGAACTGACTCATGCCTAGAAATTTCCGTACCTGTTTTACAAGAATAGATTTTGGAAACTTGCTGTTGGCTTCAATTTTGATTGGGTTAGGCTTTATTTCAATACCATCGATGACATGTCCCAGAAATAAAATTTCAGGTTTACAGAAGTAAAATTTCACCAAGTTAACATGAAATTCGGCTCGTGAAAGATTACGAAGTAATTTTTCGAGCTTAATCAGGTGTTCATCCAGGGTTTCCTTTGCAAGTAACAGGTCATCAATTTACCTAGTAGTGAAGCTCTTTACCTCTTCTGTCAGTCATCTCTCGAGTGCACGATTAAGCGCTTCACCAGCATTTCACAAACCGAATGGTAATCTGCAGAAAATATACGTCTGCTGGTCGTACATAAATCCTGTAAGCAGTCTGAATTTCTCTTCTAGCAGTATATGATAGTACGAGGATGTGAAATCTAACGATGAGAAGAATTTCATCCCTCTAAATTTCCGAATTATATCCTTTATAGTTGGAGCCTGATCACTCTCTGGAATAAGCTTTTCATAGACGGCATGTGCTTCCAAACATACTCGTAGGGAACCATCGGGCTTGGTTACCACGATCAATGAATTAATGAAAGGAGTATTGCCTTTCATGATAATGCCATCAAAATGGGCAGTTGGTCGTATGACATGAAAGTACATCTCGATCACGGCATATTGGTTTGCTATATCCAAATAACAATCTTAAGAATGGACCCCTGTCAACCTCTTGAGTCCTGAGGGAAAATTTTGTGGATTCTTGGAGGTTATTGGTCAGTATGAGACAGAAGAAAAGGGATAATGGTTTAAAAAAGTAATTGTAATATTACATTTTGTGCTACAGTAGGTATCATATTTGATACCTCAGGATTCGAGTAAGTAAATCTGGTAATAACTAGCAAATAATGTATTTCATAAATATAGCACATCACAATATACCTTTATACTAAATATTGACCAGACATTCAAAATGAGGTCAAATAATGAAATTATTTAGAAAATAAAAGTAAATTATATGCTTTTAAAATTTAAAATTCAGGTCGAACATTATTTATTGCACAAATGATGAAATAAATATCTGTCACCCTCTAATGTTCAAAGATTATATTTTTCTGTAGTAGACCTAATATACACTGGAGAAATTACACTAAATTACAGCAGACAGGAACATGAGGTGACACACTACAACTAATTAGTACCAAAAACAAAAGTAAAATATTTAAAATTATTGTAAATTTGGCTCAGAAAGGATAATACATTTTGCCAGAATTGTGAATATACTGTAACTACACTCTTTCCCTTCACATTTTGAGCACAGCTTAGAAAATTAATAATTTACACCCTAAATTGTGAAACCTGCCTAATTACAATTCTCTCAACACTTGTTATTTCTTGTGAAAGTCCATGAAGCAGTTACGAGCAGAACTAAAACACAAGAATACTTTACATGTTGTGCAACATACAAATGTCAGACTTTTACATCCTGGCTTTCTACATTTGGACCTGTTTTTTTGCTCTTTATCCATCATTTGGGGCAAATGCTGGGCACTATATGATCTCATCTTTGGGGATGGCAAGACTGTTGGTGCTCTTGGTCTCTTCCTTTCAGGAGCTTCTTCATCTTCATCATTTTCCTCATTTTCAGGATCAATTTCTTCACACTCATTCAAATCCTCTTGGAAGAAAATAAAATTTTCAGCTATATCCAACTTGAAAAGGTCGTACGTAAGGATATCCTTTGTACGCCATCCTTTTTCTATTGCAGCCTGACGATACTCTAACCAAGATGCAGCAATAGCAAAATCAAAAAAATGGTGAATTACCCTCACGGTCCACTTTTTTGTCCTAGACTTCATGCCATACTTTCCTGTTACCCTGTTCAGTAAGTCCACCCCACCCATATTAAGGTTATACATTTTCACCAAATTAGGTCTTGGAACACTAATGTACTGTCCATGCTTTTTTGACCAACGTCGACATTGCTCAACTGGTTCTGCACCTAATTCTGTGGATGACATAAAGACAGGCTTGTTATCAAACCATTTAACTACTGCAACTTTATCATCCTTTCTTACAACCTGATCATAAGAACCTCTGGGCTCTTTCTTCATGTCCAAATCTCGCTTGAATTCAATAGAACGTGGCAGACGACTGACCATTATTGTACCACAAGCTGAAATGCTTCTGTGATCTAACAAGCTATCTAATAGTGTGATTGAGGTGAAATATCTATCCATGTAGATCAAGCAGTTGTTTGGTAGTGTATCTGACAACTTTAGGACTACTTTACCACCAATGTCTATTTTATCTGGTAAGGGGACTCTTTCTGAAATTATTTCCCTTCCCTTTCCCTCATACAACAGGAAATATAAGGGTAAACCCTCTGAAGTTGCTGCAATAATGTTTTTTAGTCCTATTGGGTGGGGTTTCCCTTTAACATACCGTCTCATTCTAACCTTGCCAGTGAAGGGAATCATCTGCTCATCAATGCAAACATTTCTGGGTCTCGGATTTTCCAGGCATGCATTCCTTATTTGATTTAACATAGGTTTGACCTTCCAAAAGCTATCCCGTTTTTGTTCCTCTGAAACTGAATTATCGTCTATCACCTTCAGGTTATTTCTCAGTAAATAAAACCTGTCACGAGATATAGCATCAGCAATTAGTGGATACCTTGTTTTTCTTTCGCAGCCTTTCTTAGCCTGGGAAAGCCTAAGAGTGAAGCAACTAGACTGGCTCCCCAAAATTTCCTGATCTCATCTGCTGATCATGTCTGATATTCATGTTTGAGCTCATGTCTTCAAAGAATGATGGCTGGATATAGCGACTGAAATATTCAGATGGGTTCTTCACAACGGAAAGACCATCTGAGGAAGGAGTTTCAGTCACAGAAGCAGTCAGCAGGGGAAGAAAACTGGAAGAATAAGAAGAAAAATTTAGGCTACTCATAGTTTCTGAGATTGTCTTTTACCAGGAAGAAGTACCCACCTACACCTAAGCAGCTGAAGATACTCATTGTCACTATAATAAATATTATGAAAACTATTTTTAAATAGGTAACTTACTCATTCTTATGCCGCCAGCCTTCATTTCTTTTACGACCCATCGCGGGGGGCACATGTTCTTCTTCACTATCATGTCCATCAGATTCATCTACATACTGAGGCTGTGGTGGAACAATAACATTCTCATCCTCGTCACTGCTGTCATCTTGAAAATCAATGTCGGCGTCGGAATCATTAGGATCAATTCTCACCATCAAATCTTCTATCTGATCATCAGTCAGTCCTGAAAAGGATGTGATACAAAAAACTGCTTAAAAATAACCAATAATGGGACAAAAATGTAGAATTAATAAGTCTACTGGTACAAATTTACCAGGAATAATTACGTGAGAATACTGCGTTAAAGAACTAATTTATAAAACAGCATATTAACAAGAATAAATACATTCCACTCCAAAACATGTTTACAGAAAGAAAATAATAATCAAGTCCGTTGGTATCACATGTGATACCATGAAGAAAATCCTTCTCTTTCACAAGTCATTGACTTCCAAAACCACAATTTTACTACTACGTAATTCCAGACATTTTATGTAATTTTTTTTAACATGAATTAACATGAATTTAGTAAGAATATTATAATATTTACCTTTGTTTCTTCTTGCCATGCTGACGACCAGGCTTCCCGCTGTTTACACTCGCATGTATCTCCCTAGTGAGCACTGCAGGAAACGAAAACAAGTGAAAAACGCGTGCCGCGTACGCTGCAGGAAATGATACCACAGGCCGCGCGAAGTTTGAATGCAGCGGAACGCGGTAAATGATTAAAAACCGAAGGTATCATATATGATACCTCCGAACTGAAGAGGGTCAAGAAAAGGCACATTATAAAAGATGGCGACGTGTTCCCAGCCTCCTATATATAACATTTTTATCGGACTATCACGATGTAGTGTGTACAGTGCTCTATGTCTTCTGGTATGGGCTAGAGCAACTTGTTACTTTCATTGACCCGTCTCAGTCTCATCCTTGGCTTTGACAATATAAAAGTGACTGAGGTATGAGTGATGCTAGTAATACCATTCCTTATGAGGTCAGTACCTGTTATGAATGGTGTAAAAATATCGCTCATAGGGTCGGTTGGTGCATGCATTTCAGTGGGCTTGGTGGACTGATATGCAACAGCAACTTCTGGCCCGGTGAGGAAAGCAACGGGAAACTACCTCACTCCTCAATTCCCTAGTATGCCACTTCAGTGACGCCTAGGCTGTCTATGATAGCTTTTCGTGGAGCTGTAGAGGATCAAACCAGCCTTTGGGCTGAATACCCTACATACATACATCACGATATAGCGTAAGCTGCTGTCGCCTAGCGACAATCGGTCCATCAAGTAGATCCAGTCTTGGTGCGGCTTTGCAATTAAGTAAAATTACATAAAATTACTCATAAGAGAAAACTACCCATCGGATTTCGTCCAAAGCACACGGGGTATCCCTTGCCTGTCGTAGGGGCCCAAGGGGCTCTAAACGGAGCGTGGGGTGGCGATGACGGCGCCCTTAGCTGAGTCCTGGCATTGCTTACACTTACTTGTGCCAGGCTCCTCACGGTCATCTATCTTGTCCGACCTCCCTTGGTCAACTCTTGTTCTTTTCCGACCCCGACTTTATGAGAGCATTCCAGGCCTAGGGAGTCTTTCATTTTCATGCCCTTCGTGATCCTTGCTTTTCTCCGTCCGTTACTCCATTTTTCGAAGTGACGGATCCTTTTTTCTTATTATTCTCTCTGTCTACACCCTGTGGGCGGGGGATGCAAATACACTCACGGTATCCCCTGCCTGTCGTGAGAGGCGACTAAAAGGGGCGCCCGAGGGATGATTGTATTAGAACCATGAAATTACTTTTGATTAGTTTCATCACGCGGGGAACACCACGGGTTCCCTGTATTTGCAAGTAGTACCACTATGTTAGATACAAAATTGGTTTGTGATTAGTAGCAGCAGAGAGTGGTTCACTGTGGGTTTCCAGTGCCCATGAGTCGTATCCTTGTGAGCAACACCACGGGTCTGGGCGTTGCCTGTGATTAGTACCCATTATATGAGGAACACCACGTGAATACCGGTGCCCGTGATCAGTACACCTAGGTCCGGAACACCATCGGTTTGTGTTGCCTATGTGTGGCGACATTATGTGAGAAACACCATAGGTACACCCAAGTACAATACTTGGGAGTAGTACCATCTTCTGCGGAACACCGTTAGTCTACGATCCCTTTGATAAGTACCACCAACATGACAAATACCATCATTCTACTTTACTAGCGATAAGTACCATTATGGGGGGCTGTTGACCAGTATTTTGGACCCCTTTAGACAACAAGCATCCTTGATTCAGGATTGTACTTTAGAAATGGTCCCTTGGGCAGTAATACTATTTTCGTGGTAGTTTTTTGGGTCGGATCCACTGATTGTTTTAAATTCATATCCATCCATTCATTCTTCATGTCATTTTTATTTTGGTCAGTGGATTTGAACTTTTATTTTGTCATTTCATTTCGTACCATCAGGGGCCGATGACCTAGATGCTAGGTCCTTTAAACAAAAAACATCATCATTATCTACCATTTGACAGGCGAGGGACTCCTTGGAAACAACTTGGCGAACGAAATGGAATTGGGTGGGGAGCTATCAATATTAATGGGGCTTATGGAAGAAAGAAAGTAGAACTGGCTGAGCAAGGAGGATGCATCTGGATGTGCTAGTAGTAAGTGATATTCGGGTAAGGGGAGATAACAAGAAAGAGATAGGAGATTATAAAGTGTACTTGAAGGGAAGGGCACAGTCTGGGGTAGGGCTGTTCATCAGGAATACTTTTGCAAGCAACATAGTTTTTGTTAGGCGTGTAAACGAATGAATGATGTTGGTAGATTTGGCAGTTGGAGGAATTAGGACGATAATTGTCTCAGTGTATTCACCCTGTGAGGGTGCAGATATAATAAAATTGACAAGTTTTATGAAGCATTGAGTGACATCGTAGTAAGGTTTAACAGCTAGGAAAGGGTAGTGCTAATGGGCGATGTCAATGCAAGAATTAGAAATAGAACTGAGGGATACGAAAGGGTGATTGGTAAATATGGGGAAAATATGGAAGCTAATAGGAATGGGAGGCGTCTGCCGGACTAGTGCGCCAGTATGTGTTTAGCAGTTACGAATTCATTCTTTCAGCGTAAGGCTATTCACCGCTACACATGAGAGGCTAGGGGTACCAGATCCATAATAGACTATATCTTAACCAACTTTAAATTCAGGAAATCTGTTAGGAATTTACGGGGCTTTCGGGGAATTTTCGATGAAACAGACTAGTATCTGATCTGTAGTGAACTAAGTATCCCTAGGCCTAGGATAGAGAAAGTGAAATCTGTCTGCAAACGAATAATGGTAGAAAATCTCCAGGACGAGGAAATTAGACAGAAGTACAAGGATATATGACTTTGCCGGCAGGACCTAGTGTTTACAGTGCACTATGTCTTCTGGTATGCGCTAGAGCAATTTTGTTACTTTCGTTGATCTCTCTGTCTTATCCTTGGCTTTGACAATAATGAAAGTGACTGAAATATGAGCAATGCTAATAATGCTATTCCTTCTGTAGCCACTCCCTGCTATGAATGGTGTGAAAATGTTGCTCATACGGTCGGTTAGTCAGTAGGCTTGGCAGACTGGTATGTAATTGCAACATCTGACTCGGTGAGGAAACCAACGGGAAACTACCTCGCTCCTCATTTCTCTAGTACGCATCTTCAGTAACGCCTAGGCTATGAGAGCTGATGGTGGAGCAGTTGAGGATCCACCCAGCCTTAGGGCTGAAGACTGAATATACTTACATGGATATAATCAGGGATAAGTTCCGAACAGTGGACAGTAAGCAGGTTCAGAATATAGAACTAGAACTAATAATAATAATGTTATTTGTTTTACGTCCCACTAACTACTCTTTTACGGTTTTCGGAGACGCCGAGGTGCCGGAATTTAGTCCCGCAGGAGTTCTTTTACGTGCCAGTAAATCTACCGACACGAGGCTGACGTATTTGAGCACCTTCAAATACCACCGGACTGAGCCAGGATCGAACCTGCCAACTTAGGGTCAGAAGGCCAGCGCCTTAACCGTCTGAGCCACTCAGCCCGGCAGAAAGAGAACTGGTCGCATACAGGGATGCTGTAATAGCAACAGCAAGGGAATGCCTAGGAACAACTGTGTATAGAGATGGGAAAAAAGAGCGAACATCTTGGTGGAATGATAAAGTGAGAGCAGCTTGTAAGAGTTAAAAAAAAGGCTTATTGTCAGAAATGGCTCCAAATTAGGGCTAGATTGAGATATAGATGAAAAAGCAGAGCGAAACAAATAGTTGAATCAAAAAAGAAGTCTTGTGAAGATTTTGGTAATAACCTAGAAAGGCTAGGTCAAGCAGCATGCAAACCTTTCTGGACAGTATTAAAGAATCTTAGGAAGGGGTAGGGGGTGGGGGAAGTGAACATTATTTTGGGTAATTCTGGTGAACTCATAATAGATCCCAGGGAATCACTGGACAGTTGGAGGGAATATTTTGAAAATCTTCTCAATGTTAAAGGAAATCTTCATGGTGGTGTCGTGAACAACCAAGCTTATGGGGAGGAGAAAATGGTATTGGTGAAATTACGCTTGAGGAAATGGAAAGGAGGGTAAATACACTCCATTGTCATAAAGTGGTGAAGTATAGTGGGAAGGCAGGGATGAAATGGCTTCATAGAATAATATTAACACTGAGTGTTGGTATGGTACCTTCAGATTGGACAAAAGCAGTAATTTCACCTATCTATAAGCAAAGAAACCGGAAGGATTGCAACAACTATCGAGATATCTCATTGATTAGTATACCAGGCAAAGTATTCACTGCCATCTTGGATGCGAAGGTGCGATCAGTTGTTGAGAGGATGTTGGATGAAAACCAGTGTGGTCTCAGACCACAGAGGGACTGTCAGGATCAGAATTTCAGTATGCGCCAGGTAACTGAAAAATGCTATGAGAGGCAGTTATGTTTATGTTTCGTAGATCTAGAAAAAGCATATGACAGGTACTGAGGTAAAAGATGTTCACCATAGTGGGGGACTATGGGATCAAGGGTAGATTATTAAAATCAATCAAAGGCACTTACGCTAACAATTGGGCTGTAGTGGGTATTGATGGTAGAATGAGTTCTTGGTTCAGGGTAATGACAAGGGTTAGGCAATGCTGTAATCTTTCACCTTTGCTGTTCGTAGTTTACATGGATCATCTGCTAAAAGGTATAAAGTGGCAAGGAGGGACTCAGTTAGGTGGAAATCTACTAAGCAGTCTGGCCTATGCTGACGACTTGGTCTTAATGGCAGTTTGTGCCGAAAGCCTGCAGTCTAATATCTTGGAATTTGAAAATAGGTATTATCGAAGACTAAATTGATGTCAGTAGGTAAGAAATTCAACAGAAATGAATGGCAGATTGGTGATACAAAGCTGAAACAGGTAGATATTTTCAAGTACTTAGGATGTAGGTTCTCTCAGGATGGTAATATAATACGTGAGATTGAATCAGTATGCAGTAAAGCTAATGCGGTGAGCTCGCAATTGCGATCAACATTATACTGTAAGAAGGAAGTCGGCTCCCGGACGAAACTATCTTTACGTCGGTCTGTTTTCAGACCAAATTTGTTTTACGGGAGTGAAAGCTGGGTGAACTCAGGATATCTTATTCATAAGTTAAAAGGAACAGACATGAAAGTAGCGAGAATGATTACTGGTACAAACAGGTGGGAACAATAGCAGGAGAGTACTCGGAATGAGGAGATAAAGGCTAAGTTACGAATGAACTCATTGATTGAATCTGTACGCATAAACCGGCTTCGGTGATGGAGACATGTGAGGCGAATGGAGGAGGGTAGGTTACCTAGGATAATGATGGACTCTGTTATAAAGGGTAAGTTATGTAAAGGGAGGCAAAGAGGACGATGTTTGGACACAGTTTGTAACGATTTGGAGATATGAGGTATAGAACTTAATGAGGTCAATGCACTAGTTGCAAATAGAAGATTGTGGCGACATTTAGTAAATTCACAAAATGGCATAACGGTCTATAATGGATGTATGCACGTTGTAATATGTATACTGTAGTTGGTATAGGTCAATGTTTCGTTTAAGTACTTTTTTCACATTCAATATTTTCTTAGCAGGTTGCGGACTTCATTCATTCCTTTCATAACTAATGACAGTAATTTCATATTAGTATATAATTATATGGCAGAAAGCTTACTAGGCCTATTTATTTAAATACTCTCATTACTAATACTGCAGAAAATAGTGAAGTTTCTTTCGTTTTTCTGTTAAATAAGCCTGTATTATTGTATTTTTGTGTATGATATGTGTAATGAAATAAAATCTTCTGTTCAAATGCAACTGGTAGAAGACAACAAAACTATTTCGGTAAAAATAAACATGAACAAAGCAGAAGAGAGAAAAGAAAGACAATCGTACAGAACAATGTGTATACCTCAAGATTCTCTAGTTAAGATGCCAACAATCCATTCTCCAACACCTATCATCTCTATTTGCCTATTCCCACATCTTACGCATCACCTTTAATCCCCCACAAATCTCTTGGCCGGAGAGTAGATGTTCACTTCCAGGTTGCCCGTCTCCCACTTCAGGGGAGGAATGAAAGCTTGAATAGATAGCCTGCACTACATGAATTAGCCATGCATCTTGGTAGATGTGCTAGTTACCAACTGATGAGCACAAATTGGCACACTGGGTGAAACTTATAATTTCCAATAACGGACCATTTATATTGGAATTATGAATTTGCTCATTTAGGACATATATTTCACGGAATCAAAATCTATACCTTCTCCTCTGCTGTCATAGCCAGATCGCACATATCTCCAACTATGTATGTACGTCTATCTATGTTTTGCAATCCCTTTTCTCATATATTTCTTTCAGGTTTGACATGCTTATATTGGACAAGGGCATTTAATTAATGTTATTTGCTTTACGTCCCACTAACTACTTTTTAAGGTCTTCGGAGACGCCGAGGTGCCGGAATTTAGTCCCGCAGGAGTTCTTTTACGTGCCAGTAAATCTACCGACACGGGGCTGTCGTATTTGAGCACCTTCAAATACCACCGGACTGAGCCAGGATCGAACCTGCCAAGTTGGGGTTAGAAGGCCAGCGCCTTAACCGTCTGAGCCACTCAGCCCGGCACAAGGGCATTTAACCGTAGCGAGGTAAGGTTTCTGAAATATCAAGGGCCTCAAAAATTGGGAGTGTATTGTAATGTGATGCAACATTACACATTAAGATTGCCGGACTGAGTGACTCAGGTGGTTGAAGCGCTGGCCTTCTGGCTCCTACTTGGCAGGTTCAATCCTTGCTCAGCCTGATGGTATTTGAAGGTGCTCAAATACATCAGCCTCGTGTCGGTAGATTTATTGACATGTAAAAACTCCTGCGGGACTAAATTCCGGCACCTCGACGTCTCCGAAAACAGTATAAGTAATTAGTGGTACGTAAAGCCAATAATAATATATTATCAAACCTTTTAAGATTGACATGTTCCCTTCTTTACTCGAATATATCAATTTAAATAATAATACAACACACAACCAAATTTTATAATCATTACAAAACGTGTGCTGATCACATAGGGTTATTGATGATACATATAACTAACTACTTTAACTGTTTTCGGAGACGTCGAGGTGCTGGAATTCAGTCCCGCAGGAGTTCCTTAATGTGCCAGTAAATCTGCTGACACTAGGCTGACGTATTTCGACATTTCCAAATATCACCGGACAGCCAGGATGGAACCTGACTAGTTGGGCGATCAGATAAGGTTGGTATATAGGCCTAAAGAATCTTAAGAAAGACTCAAGATAATTATTAGTACCCAAGAAAAGTGCAATATCACAAAGTTTGTAATGTAAAGCATGTTCTGCTCTTTAAATGCGACTACCGTCTAACTTCAAGGTACATTCACACCAGATTCAGATTAAGCGAATAATTTTAACAAACCGCTTCGATATTCAATTATTTTCGTCACAAATTATATTAAGGAACATCAAGTAGTTCATAATAGTGGTTTAAAAAGGCCAATCTTTTCCTATAATTCCAGTGATGCTGGCAGGACATGCGTAAGAGAGAGACAGACATACGTTCACTGTCATGGCGGACTGCTAACTCTAACGTCACGGTTTTCCATCATTGCAGTGCTACCTCCAGTATGGATTAGATCTCAATGGCTCGAACATTGACTGAAAAAAAGGTCTGTTAATGATATCTCCCGAATTAATCCTCGTATCGAAATGATGCACGTGAGAAAAACGGTTTAGATATTGATTTCCATTAAGGCAGGTAGATTCTCGTTAATTTTGTTTGTGTATATTTTGTGGGAGTAAAAAATCACGGTTTCGGTTTCGTATAAACCTCCAGTCAGTTCAAGGATTTAGAAAGAATATTGCCCTACAACCTACCCAAGGACAGGTGGATTCTAAATATAAAGATTTGTAGAAACATATCTAGTAGTTTTCAATTTATATGAACTCAGACAAACAAACAGACAAACCGACAATCAGACAGACACCAAAGCTAACAAAAGTGCAGATGGTCGTTAATATTCCGGAAACCGATAACTCAACAAAAATATAGCCAAAATTGTCAATGCACAGTTACACGGTCGTTATGATTTTATTTATATAGATTTACTCGTAAAAAGAAAATTGTAATCGTTGCGTTTTAGTAATCGCTACATAGTAGTAATCGATATACATCGCATCGAGAGTTCGGCAATATTGTAGCCCCAGATCTCGCTAGGCATTGCCCCCTTGTCATCTCAAAATGTCTGTCTCAACATATCCGAATTCCAGAAACCGGTTTAACGTGTCAGTTTGCTACCTGGACGACGAGTTTCGAAATATCCGAATTCTCAAAATATCCCAATTTCCAATGCCGGTACTGTTTTAAAACACCGTGCATTTATATATTATTATTATTATTATTATTATTATTATTATTATTATTATTATTATTATTATTATATAAATTCCCGTGTGGGGATTTACCGGTTACCTCCATCGGGCGCGTCCTATTGGAATTGGGGAAGCTCGTTGGCTCTGCCGCCAGCAGAGTCAGAGTGTAGTAGGGAAATAAAATACCACCGTGAAAAAAAACTGGTCCCTTGCCAGGGTTACGGCGAAGACTGGTAAATGACCAGAAGCTAGAAAACATCTTGAGGCAACATCTAGGGCTAACAACCCTAGTTGTAAACGGATGGGTACCCGTCCAAAGCAAAGTCAAGTCAAAAAGCATGATGGCACAACATTTCAAGAAACATACCCCAGGGGGTAAATCTTCGGATAAAACCCTCGTCGTGAACGCCACGGCGCACGAATCTCGTTCGAATTCTCGGGGAGACTCGACATCATGCAAGAGACTAGTCGGAGCGTCTCGGTGTACCCCGAAGAGTCAAAAACTCAGGCCAAAATCTAAAACCTTTCTAGCAACTTTCAACATAAATTCACTTACACAAACTGGCAAGCTGAAAACCCTCACCAAAGCTCTTCACGAAAATCAGATATCCATAATGGCCCTACAGGAAACAAGGTACCCAGATGAAGAGATTTTTGAATCCGAAGGCTACCGATTTTTCAGGAGCAAAGCGCAAAGAGGAATCCTCAATGGAGCTGTGATGCTTGGAACCGCGTTTGCTGTTAGAACTAAGATCCTTAAATGGGTTGAAATTTCGAACATGTGAATGGTAGATTGTCTATACTCACAATTAAATGCGCGAACAAAACCTACGCCCTAGTTAACGCACATGCTCCTACAAACGATAAGAACAAGTCTGATCCAGACGAAGTTGATAATTTCTGGGACCTACTGGATGAAAAATTAAACAAAATTCCCAAACACCATGTCAAGCTTCTTTTGGGTGACTTCAATGCCCAACTAGGTCGTGAACAGAAGTACAAGAAAGTTATAGGAAATTAACCTGCTCACAAAAGAACCAATCCCAACGGCAAAAGACTGGTGTCCATTTGCGAAAATCACAACCTGCAGGTCTTGTCGACCCACTTTCGCCATCTACCCAGAAAGCAAATGACTTGGCGTTCTCCCGTCCAAGCTCTCGGAAAGTTTCAAATTGATCATGTTGCAATCTCCAAGAGAAACAGCCCTGAGATTATGAATGTCAGGGTAAAGAAAGGCATCAATGTGGCCTCAGATCATTATATGTCTCTTAACAAATTCAAACGAATTCCTGCAAACAAAAGGAAGACAACCAAACAGATCACACTCTTCGACAATGATAAACTTCGGCAAAGGGTCGAGGAGTTCCAGGAGAAGGCTAGACCAAATGACTGTGACTTTAACAACGCCAAAAGTCTCTTTCTTGTGGCCGCCAAAGACGTTGCAAAAATCAAGAGAAGCAAAAAGCATGCCTGGTGGAATAGTACCTGCGAATCAGTCCTCCAAGAAAGACTCAATGCGTGGAAACAGTACTACTCTACGAAATCAGAAAATGATTGGGAAACCTACAAAACCCAACATGCCCAAGCAGCTAGGGTGTTCAGAACTGAGAAACGTAAATACGAAAAATCTCTCATTGAAAAGATAGAACAAAACTTTAGGACGAATGAAAGCAGAGAGTACTACAGAGCCTTCAAACGCAAACTCACTGGCTATAAACCACCATCTCTATGCTTTAAGCGAAAGGACAGCACACTGGCGACGTCAAAGGAAGAAAATTGCAGCATTCTGGCAGATTACTTCAAGAATTTACTTAATTGCTCTAAACCGCAAAGCGCCATTGAGACCAAGGAACACTTACTCAGGTACCCAGATTCCAGACCATCCGACAGAGATAAAATCAAGCGCCACATTGCCCGTCTCAAAAATAACAAAGCGCCGGGGAAAGACTCAGTAGTAGCAGAACTATGGAAATATGCCCCAGAGGAATCACTTGATATATTGCAAAAACAAATAGAAGAAATTTGGAACAAGGAGACCCTACCCGAAGATTGGAAAATAGCTTTGATCCATCCATTACACAGAAAAGGCAGCGTGAAGAACATCAACAACTACAGAGGAATATCTTTGCTACCCGTGACGTACAAAACTCTATCACTTGCCATCCTGGAGCGTTTGGAAGCACAAGTCGAACATCAAATAGGTGAATACCAAGGAGGGTTCAGAAAAGGTCGCTCAACAGCTGAACAGATCCAAAATCTCAAAACGATCATCAGATATTGTACACTAAGGTCCAAGCAGTATGTGTCTGTCTTTGTGGACTTTAAGAAAGCGTACGACTCCATTGACCGGGAAGTCCTGCTAAACATCTTGAATGATTTGGAGTTGATTTGAAACTGCTGGCATTAATTAGAGCCACCCTGACCGATACAAAATCCTAGGTGAAGTTCCACGGATGTCTCTCGCATTCCATTGACATCAAAACAGGAGTCCGACAAGGTGATGGGCTATCCCCGATACTCTTCAACTGCGTTCTTGAAAAGATCATCAGAACCCGGCGGGCGAGATTACAGGAAACCAACTACAGTCCATTGAGAATAGGAACCAAATCCAAGGGAATCGCAACAGACTGCTTAGCGTTTGCCGATGATATTGCCGTTCTCTCAAATGACGTAGAAACCGCTAGAGCTCAAGTTGAAATTTTAAAGGAAATTGCCGAACAAACTGGCTTGCAGATATCGTTTGACAAAACAGAAGTAATGACTAACATCAAAGAGGCTCCACCAAAACTCCATACAAAATACGGGGACATAACCCGAGTAGACAAGTTCAAATATTTGGGTGAGATCATCATGAAAAATGGACTGGACAAAGAAGCACTTCAGGAGCGAGTACGCAAACTGGAAATAGCCTACCAAACATCCCGCACAATTTACAACAAAATATGCCTTTCCCAAAACACCAAGATACGTCACTATGAAACAGTTCTGAAGCCAGTAGTTCTATATGCAGCCGAAACCCTGTCTCTAAATGCCAACAAAGGACTCCTTGAAGAACTGGAGAAAAGAGAACGCACAATAGTGATAGGAATCTTGGGTTCAAAGTACAGAAATGGAATCCATCAAAAGAGATCCAACAAGGAAGTCTACAGCAAAATAGAGAAAATTACCGACACAATCAGAAAAAGACGGGCACGATTTTACGGTCATCTGAAAAGAATGGACGGAAGAAAGTTAACTAAAGAAATCTTTCCCGTTTTTTATTCAAACCCCAAAACCACAATTCCCTGGTTTAGAAATACCAAAGAAGACCTGCAAATGCTACATATCTCAGCTGAAGACGCCCTTAACAGAGATATCTTCCGCAAGAAAACATTGACGAACGGGCTAAACCGAGACGAGCAACCGAAGAGAAGACACGGTGCCCCTTGGACAGAGGAGCGTAAGCAGGTCCACTCACAAAGAATGGGGGAAATTTGGGCTCTAAAGAAGGCCAAGTTCAGTGTCATATGCAACAAGACTTGATGGCCCCAGCGAATTATATAATAATAAAGACGCGAAAAGGTACATTGTTAGCATTAGCTGAACTGCGTGCCTCAATATTGGGGTGGATCTGCCGTATCGCTTTGCACAAACATGTACAGCAGGGGGTCAGTAGACCCACGGACGTACGATCGCGTGAAAAGTTAAGCCTACTCCCATTTTTTGAAAGCAGCTAATGCTTTATCATATATGTACAATATTTATTGTTTACAATTTTTTGCCTTGAATATATTTATAATTTCGTTCCCGGATTGTTGCCGCCATTTCCAGTTAAATAATTTTCTCAAATCATTTTCAATATCTGAAGTTTCGTTATATTTAGCTTTAAACCTTACGGTTCATTCGTCTAGAAGGCATAATTTCTTTGTTCTCTTCGTACCTGCTAGATTCATATTCATCCTGGCTATCCGAAAATTCTTGTTTTCGGACAAGGTACCAACTCTTCTTATCAGACTGTTGAACATAGAATTCATCCTTCAACGTCATTGTTTGTTCGGCGTCGTTTACCGTGACAGTCCCACAGCTCATGTGGATTCTTCAGCCTCTGGACGACGAAGTAGTCAAAAAAATCGCCCAAACCGTAGCGAAGTCGAAACACGCAGCTAGTAAATTTAAAAACTGTTCGTTTTCTAAGCCCCTGTCTGCTATGAGACACTACACTTCTCAGATATTTTGAGATACATTGCCTTGTTTATCTCAGCGGTTATTTTGAGAGGGTATTCCATCAATTTCAGGATCGGACATTTCGAGACTGCTCCGACGCGGCCAAATATATAATCCCAGGATACGATGCACACTCGACCATTTACTGGCAGGTTGTTGTGGTTGCTGATTAGATAATCGTGTACTGCGTGGTCGAGATGGTGGTGGTGTTAGTCATTGTTGATTTCAGAGAAAGTACAACTGGGCAAGCATCCTCTATTGTCTCTAAGGACGAATTTTATGGAGAAGTCATCTTTCATTTTCCCGAAACCTGAAAAGTAACTGTGTATGGCGGGTACTGACGCAGTTTATTCCAACTGTATCTTGCATGAATTATATACGCTTATTTCGACAAATTTTATTGCTTTGGTCATATTGTGCTCATTTTAGTGATATTTGTTATATTTTCAGCACTTTCGTTTAAACTGAGGCATTGGTTTTAATAAGGAAGTTATCTGGGTCGATTTTCAAATAAAGAATTTCAAACTAGTGTAGGTGATGTACTTTTCCTTCTTTTCCAGTAAACCCCCTGCGGCTGGGGGATTCACATGTAGAATCCACCCGCGGTATGCCCTGTCTGTCGTAAGAGGCGTCTAAAAGGGGCCGAAGGGGCTCTCAACATGGGAGTGTGGATTGGCGACCACGGGTCCCTTAGCTGAGTCTTGGCATTGGTTCCACTTACTTATGCCAGGTTCCTCACTTTCGTCTATCCTGTCAGACTTCCCTTGATCATCTCTTGTTCTTTTCCGACCCCGACGGTATTAGAGCATTCGAGGCGTAGGTAGTCTTTCATTTTCACGCCCTTCGTGGCCCTTACCTTTCTTCGTCCGTTACTTCGGGCCGAATTCATAGACAGCACTTATATATAAGTTGCTCTTATAAGCCAGGTTTCATTTCATATTACCTACTTAAGTGTCCCACTTATTGCTATAAGTGGACCTCCCACACACACTTAAGTGTCTCACTTATGTTACAGCAAGATGGAGGTTAATGATTTTGCTGAATATGTTGTATTTCATTCACAGAATGCTTTCCGTGCACACAGTAGAGATGGAAAATCCTGTCGAAATGTAATGTGACCAACAATTTAATGAAGGTTTCGTTTTAGTACAGTGAGAGTTATGAATATTCTTCTCCGACTCTTTGGCTGAACGGTCAGCGTACTGGCCTTCGGTTCAGAGGGTCCCGGGTTCGATTTCCGCCCGGGTCGGGGATTTTAACCTTAATTGGTTATTTCCAATGGCACGGGGGCTGGGTGTATGTGTTGTATTCATCATCATTTCATCCTCATCACGACGCGCAGGTCGCAACGGGAGTCAAATAGAAAGACCTGCACCTGGCGAGCCTAACCCGTCCTGGGATATCCCGGCACTAAAAGCCATAAGACATTTCATTTTTCATGAATATTCTTGTTCCTTTGATTGAGAGAGTGAACATAACCTCTAGAGGACTCACTATCTCACCATTAAGGAAGACTGTTTTGAGATTTTATGCCACCTCTTAATTTCAGGTTATTGTTGTTATTATTATTGTTATTATCATCATCACCATCATCATTACCGGTATTTCGCTTAATTAATTGGAAACGTGTTGCAAGTTGATAAGTTATCAAGACTGTAGGCCTACGGAATAGTAAAGAACTGTACTGAGTTATAAGAAAAATGAACGTGTTGCACAAGTACCATTTATTTTAAGGTTGATCTGTGCTAATTATATCAGGTTAGTCAACGAATCGTTTGCCGGATTATATCAGAAGTTTCTGAAATTATGGCATCACATATCAAAACATACTATTTGCATTTTATTGGGGAAGTAATTCGGCCTGTTACAACATAACGGCTACGGATATACTTGTCAAATCATTAAAAGAGTTGTAAGGCTAGATATTCTACATTTCGATGAATATTTGTATAGGTTCGAGTACCTGGATAACTATAAACATATTAAGAAGAAAATTAGACTCTGGGCATTTTCGTAGTTTGCATTGTCCACAACAAGTTTTTCCCACGTCATTCATATTCTGATGAGAAACTGCGTCGGTCTGCTTGTTCTATATTATGCGCAAGTTCTTGCAGGTGTAGTCTCGTCTCAGCTCGCTGTTTTGTTATCCATTCTGATAACCAAATACAATATAGACGATCTTTTAACCTCAAATATTACGCGCGCGGTCGTGCGATGTCCTTCGATAAACAAAGCACAATAGATCATTCCATTATTCGGTAGCCAGAACTGCACGATCCAGGAAGCAGGGGCATAATATACAGCATTGCCACATCTCCAGTGATACTTACTGTATCAATGAGTGTGCTCTTTAAGTGCTGTCTATGAAATGTAAACTCTTATAAGTGAATACTTATTATAAGTGATCCCTTATTACTTAAGGGTTCCACTTATATATAAGTGCTGACTATGTATTCGGCCCTTCATTTCGAAGTGACGGATCCATTCTTTCTTCTTCCTTTTTCTTCTTTTTTCTCTCTCTCTACCCCCTGTGGGTGCGGGCCGCAGGCGAAAAATACACCCACGGTATCCCCTACCTGTCGTGAGAGGCGACAAAAAGGGGCGGCCAAGGGATGATTGAATTAGAACCATGAAACTACTTTTGATTCATGCCATCACGCGGGAAACGCCATGGGTTGCCTGTACATGCGAGTAGTACCACTATATTAGGTATGAAATACAGTAGGTTTGTGATTAGTAGTAGCAAAGAGTGGGTTCGCATGTGGGTTTCCAGTACCCGTGTGTCGTACCCATGTGAGCAACACCACGGGTCTGGGCGTTGCCTGTGTTTAGTACCCACTATGTGAGGTACACCACAGGAATACCGGTACCCGTGACTAGTACACCTAGGTGACGAACGTCATGCGTTTGCGTTGGCTATGAGTGGCGCCATTTAGTGAGAAACACCATGGGTCTGCGTTACCTGTACGAAGTACAATACTTGGGAGTAGTACCATCTTGTGCGGAACACCGTGAGTCTTCGCTACTTTTGATTAATTCCCCTACATGACAAATACCATGGTTCTACTTTACTCGCGATATGTACCATTCTAAGGGGCCTTAGACCTGGAGTTTGGACCCCTTTAGACATCAAGCATCCTCGATTCAGGATTGTGCTTCATAAGTGGTCCCTTGGTCAGTAATACTATTATTTATGACCTCTTCTTTTGGGTTGGATACACTGTTTTTCTTTGTTTCTTTGGTTTTTTTGTGTTCATGTCCATCCATTCATTCTTCATAACAATTTCTTTATTTTGGTCAGTGGATGATGTTGAACTTTTTGTTGTCATTTCATTTTGTACCATTAGGGGCCGATGATTTCGAAGTTAGGCCCCTTTAAACAACAAGCATCATCATCATCATCATCATCTTTATCTTTTTAGTAAGAGGTAGGTAGGAGGGTTAGAAGAAATGATTCCGGGAAAGAGATGCTGTAGGAACGTACGCCGACAGATACCAAAAGCATGCTAATACTTCTGTTTTCCTTAAAAAATGAAAAATGAATGGGAACGGTTCCTCATTGCTATTATACTGAATAAACGTATAAAGTTTTAATTTTTCTTCTGTAGCTCCGTCTCATTGTGTGGTTAAACGGCTGTATTATCGCTTATCACTTTTTACATGTTTAATGTTAGTAATACTCTAATACTTGCCACTTAACCCTAAAGTGTTTGTCATATTTTACAATTTCAGGTCATATTTAGCTATTTTAGGACATATTTCCTTGCACAATTTGTACTTTTTCGGTCATGAACTTCCGAAACCTAATTATCACTAACCAGAAAAAATGGGATGAGGGCTGATGACCTAGGCGTCAGGCCCCTTAAACAACAAGCATCATGATTATCAAGGAAAATGAACGAGGACAGACATTTCGAAAAATGATGGTATGTGTGAGAGAAAGGGAAGCGCACGACGGGAGTAAAATGAGACTCCCTTGGCCTCTAAAGCCTAATAATGTCGCGGTCGAAAAAGAACACGAACAAGGCAGGTCGGATAGGAAAGATGAGCATAATCAGTCTGACACAAGTACAGTAAGTGAAAGAAATGTCAGACCCAGCGAGCGGAACCGTTGTTTTCAATCCGCGCTCCCAAGTTCAGAGTACGTGGTCCCACTTTTAGTCAGGCAGGTGACACCGTGGATGTTATTCTAACAACCCACGCACGGGATACGTGGTCGAGGATAGAGCCGCAATCAATTAACGGTGGAAAAAGTGTTAAGGAATTTATATTCTCGTATTTGAGTAAATAATTTGAATTTATTTGCTGAAAGTAATAGAAACTCGAACGTGCCATGTGAACTTTGCTATGGAGGAAACTTTTGTAAAGTTTTAGTCTCACTTAGTGATGATAGCCACTTTAGGTCTGAAAGGAAAGAGAAAAGAAAGTAATTTTTTACATACATTGATAAATAATTCTATTCCCCTGTAAAAATGTCAGTTATCCCCTAAAGATTCGCCTTCTTTGAAGCAGTTTCATTGATTACTTGTTGAGGAGGTAATTAGCAACTGAGTAAACATTTTCAGTTTTCCCATCACTGACTACTACGGCTGGGAAGTTTATGACCAAAAGAAGTACAAAATGTCCAATCAAATATGCTCTACAGTCTACCTAAAAATGACCTAAGAATTTTAGGGATGGGTAGCAAAGATTATTACTTACATTAAACGCGCAAATTTTGATTAGCAATAAATCAGACCACTATAATAGTTTGAACAATGGCATCTACAAACATCGTCCTAGACCAACGAAATCTTGAACTCAAGGGCACACATAGATAGCGTATCAGCATACGCGTTAAGAAATATTCCGTGAAAGTGAACAGTAAATATGTGATAAAATTGCGTGCAGGAACTAAAGCAACGATATATTGAAGGTAATGGCATACATAACAACTATAGATAGCATATCTGCACAAACGCTGCGAAATATGACACCATACTCTAGTTAGTAGAAAGGGAATTAGGCCTTTTTTTACTGGACAAAGGTCATGTTTCATTGCTGTGGTAATTTTACCCGGCCAGGTCAGGGATTTTTACCTGCATCTGAGGGCTAGTTCGATGCCCACTCAGCCTAAGTGATTACAACTGAGGAGCTATCTGACGGCCCATGTCTAAAAAGCCAAGAATAACGGCCGCGAGGATCCCTCATGTTGACCACACGACGCCTCTAATCTGCAAGCCTTCGGGCTGAACAGCGGTCCCTTGGTAGGCCATGGCCCTTCGGAGCAGTTGCGCCACGTGGTTCAAATTTGGGGACGAGGTACGCCCTTCACAAGATTAAATTGAGTTGAAATAGAAGTTTCATGGGTCAGAAACAATAATTACTCCTTAAATAAAACGCCACACGTTTAACCTGCCGATAAATGTACGCCTAATAAAAGTACAAACCAACCCCACGGCACTACAGCCCTCCTGAACCTTAGCCTACCGAGAGACCGCTACTCAATATCAATCAATCAATCAATCAATCAATCAATCAATCAATCAATCAATCAATCAATCAATCAATCAATCAATCAATCAATCAATCAATCAATCAATCAATCAATCAATCAATCAATACTGATCTGCATTTAGGGCAGTCGCCCAGGTGGCTGATTCCCTATCTGTTGTCTTCATAGCCTTTTCTTAAATGATTTCAAAGAAAATGGAAATTTATTGAACAACTCCCTTGGTAAGTTATTCAAATCCATAATTCCCCTTCCTATAAATGAATATTTGCCCCAATTTGTCCTCTTGAATTCCAACTTTATCTTCATATTGTGATATTTCCTACTTTTAAAGACGCCACTCCAACGTATTCGCCTACTAATGTCATTCCACGCCATCTCTCCGCTGACAGCTCGGAACATACCGCTTAGTCGAGCAGCTCATCTTCTTTCTCCCAATTCTTCCCAGTCCAAACTTCGCAACATTTTTGTAACGCTACTCTTTTGTCGGTTATCACACGGAACAAATCCAGCTGCTTTTCTGTGGACTTTTTCCAGTTCTTGAATCAGGTAATCCTGGTGAGGGTCCCATACACTGGAAGCATACTCTAGTTGGGTTCTCACCAGAGACCTGTATGCCCTCTCCTTTACATCCTTACTACAACCCCTAAACACATTCATATCCATGTGCAGAGATCTGCACCCTTCATTTACAATCCAATTTGTATGATTACCTCAATGAAGAACTTTCCTTATGTTAACACCTAGATTCTTACAATGATCCCCAAAAGGAATATTCCCCCCATCAACGCAGTAATTAAAACTGAGAGGACTTTTCCTATTTGTGAAACTCACAATCTGACTTTTTACCCCGTTTATCAACATACCATTGCCTGCTGTGCATCTCACAACATTATCGAAGTCACGTTGCAGTTGCCCACAATCTTGTAACTTATTTATTACTCTATACAGAATAACATCATCCGTAAAAAGCTTTACCTCTGATTACACTTCTTTATTCATCTATATATATAAAAGCAAGTCGGGCTGGAGCGATGTATATATAAATATTTAAAAATGAAAAAAGACGTGAATTAATGAGGCACTTCCAGAAATCTCAGAAATTTGAAACTTGGTACGAGGGAAACTGATGACCCCAGGATCCCTAGAAAAATCGGAAATTCTCAAAATTCCGTGAAGGGGGCACGCTGGGGGGGCTCAAATTTTGGGCTCAGCATAAGAACACAGTCGTATAGTATATCCAAAACGATAACCTATAGGTTTCGTGGGCTTAAAAATTTTCCGGAATTTCCTCATTTTTTTCCCCTATCCCCCCAAATCAAGATGGCGGCACAACCTGCCAGACGAGGTAGACAATTGAAATTTGGTGAAATTATAGCTTTTGGTCCCTAACCGACGGGAAAATTCCAAGATGTTCAAATTTTTCACTTTTTACCCCCAAAGATATCGAAATATGGAGGCAATTTATTTGACTGTGCAGACATTCCTTTTGAGCTATTTTTTGGCTAAACGGTAAATCGTATCACAAAACGGATGCCACAATGTCCCTTCAATTCGGAGTGATCTACAACTTTGGTCCTGTGACATTTTGTCGTATCTCTCTCCCTTATACGTAACATTTGGCCGTATTTCTGGATTGTTCGTAAATTTGGTGATTTTTACAAGTATATTTCATTGTTTGACACACTTATAAGAACGATAGGATCATCGCGTTAGGTGCGCACATTGGCACGATTAAGGGACATATGTGTACCAAATTTCATGATTCTAGCTTATACATAAGTAGGCAAAATATAATGTAAAATGTTAAAAATGCACCCAAATTTCACCCTATTCAAAATGTGAACTCAATTTACCCCCTTAATATGGGAGATACGAGTATATGGTTTAGAAACAAACATTTAGAGCGATAAATGAGGCGTCTGATGGCGCAAACCGTTTCTTAATATCATAAACCGTTTAGGAGATATGAATCTCGAAGTGGAAGTCTGCACTTTTCAACGTGCTCATGCTTATCCGTCATCTATATATATAAAAGCAAGTCGGGCTGGAGCGATGTATATATAAATATTTAAAAATGAAAAAAGACGTGAATTAATGAGGCACTTCCAGAAATCTCAGAAATTTGAAACTTGGTACGAGGGAAACTGATGACCCCAGGATCCCTAGAAAAATCGGAAATTCTCAAAATTCCCTGAAGGGGGCACGCTGGGGGGCTCAAATTTTGGGCTCAGCATAAGAACACAGTCGTATAGTATATCCAAAACGATAACCTATAGGTTTCGTGGGCTTAAAAATTTTCGGGAATTTCCTCATTTTTATCCCCTATCCCCCAAATCAAGATGGCGGCACAACCTGCCAGACGAGGTAGACAATTGAAATTTGGTGAAATTATAGCTTTTGGTCCCTAACCGACGGGAAAATTCCAAGATGTTCAAATTTTTCACTTTTTACCCCCAAAGATATCGAAATATAGAGGCAATTTTAATGACTGTGCAGACATTTCTTTTGAGCTATTTTTTGGCTAAACGGTAAATCGTATCACAAAACGGATGCCACAATGTCTCTTGAATTCGGAGTGATCTACAACTTTGGTCCTGTGACATTTTGTCGTATCTCTCTCCCTTATACGTAAAATTTGGCCGTATTTCTGGATTGTTCGTAAATTTGGTGATTTTTACAAGTATATTTCATTGTTTGACACACTTATAAGAACGATAGGATCATCGCGTTAGGTGCGCACATTGGCACGATTAAGGGACATATGTGTACCAAATTTCATGATTCTAGCTTATACATAAGTAGGCAAAATATAATGTAAAATGTTAAAAATGCACCCAAATTTCACCCTATTCAAAATGTGAACTCAATTTACCCCCTTAATATGGGAGATACGAGGATATGGTTTAGAAACAAACATTTAGAGCGATAAATGAGGCGTCTGATGGCGCAAACCGTTTCTTAATATCATAAACCGTTTAGGAGATATGAATCTCGAAGTGGAAGTCTGCACTTTTCAACGTGCTCATGCTTATCCGTCATCTATATATATAAAAGCAAGTCGGGCTGGAGCGATGTATATATAAATATTTAAAAATGAAAAAAGACGTGAATTAATGAGGCAATTCCAGAAATCTCAGAAATTTGAAACTTGGTACGAGGGAAACTGATGACCCCAGGATCCCTAGAAAAATCGGAAATTCTCAAAATTCCCTGAAGGGGGCACGCTGGGGGGGGCTCAAATTTTGGGCTCAGCATAAGAACACAGTCGTATAGTATATCCAAAACGATAACCTATAGGTTTCGTGGGCTTAAAAATTTTCCGGAATTTCCTCATTTTTATCCCCTATCCCCCCAAATCAAGATGGCGGCACAACCTGCCAGACGAGGTAGACAATTGAAATTTGGTGAAATTATAGCTTTTGGTCCCTAACCGACGGGAAAATTCCAAGATGTTCAAATTTTTCACTTTTTACCCCCAAAGATATCGAAATATGGAGGCAATTTTAATGACTGTGCAGACATTCCTTTTGAGCTATTTTTTGGCTAAACGGTAAATCGTATCACAAAACGGATGGCACAATGTCACTTCAATTCGGAGTGATCTACAACTTTGGTCCTGTGACATTTTGTCGTATCTCTCTCCCTTATACGTTAAATTTGGCCGTATTTCTAGATTGTTCGTAAATTTGGTGATTTTTACAAGTATATTTCATTGTTTGACACACTTATAAGAATGTTAGGATCATCGCGTTAGGTGCGCACATTGGCACGATTAAGGGACATATGTGTACAAAATTTCATGATTCTAGCTTATACATAAGTAGGCAAAATATAATGTAAAATGTTAAAAATGCACCCAAATTTCACCCTATTCAAACTTTGAACTCAATTTGCCCCCTTAATATGGGAGATACGAGGATATGGTTTAGAAACAAACATTTAGAGCGATAAATGAGGCGTCTGATGGCGCAAACCGTTTCTTAATATCATAAACCGTTTAGGAGATATGGATCTCGAAGTGGAAGTCTGCACTTTTCAACGTGCTCATGCTTATCCGTCATCTATATAAATAAAATCGTAACGACCGTGTGTCTGTACATTGATTATTTTGGCGAAATTTCCGTACAGTTATCCGTTTCAGGTGTAATAATGACCATCTGCATCATTTTTAGCTTTGGTGTCTGTTTGTCTGTTTGTCTGTCCTTCTATAACTTGAAAACTACTAAATATATATTTCCACCAAACTTCATATTTAGAATCCACCTGTCCTTGGGTAGGTTTTAGAGCAAATATCGTTTCTAAATCCCTGAACTGAGTGGGGATTTTTACGAAACGGAAACCGTGATTTTGCACTCCCGCAAAGTATACACAACCGAACTTAATGGAAATCAACCTGCCTTAATGAAAATTAATTTCTAAACTTTTTTTTTCTCATGTGCATCATTTCGATAACAGGATTTAGTAAGGGAGATATCATTAACGGACCGTTTTTCGGTACAAATCCCAGCGGACTTAACGCAAGAGCGGGTGCTTTTAAAGCGTACTTCTTACAACTTGAAAACTAAGAAGATATTTGAACCAAACGTTATATATAGCATCCATCTGTCCGAGGGTAGGTTTCCTTGGTATCTGTTGGTTAGTTTGTTAGTTTGTTTGTTTGTTTGTTTGTTTGTTTGTTTGTTTGTTTGTTGGTCTGTTTGTCTTTCTCTAACTTGAAAACTACTGGATATATTTCCACCAAACTTCATATTTAGAATCCACCTGTCCTTTGGGGATGTTTTACTGTAAATATTGTTTCTAAATCCCTGAACTAATTGGGGGTTTATACGAAACCGAAACCGTGATTTTGCACTCCCTCAAAATACACACAACAAACTTAATGGAAATCTACCTGCCTTAATGGAAATTAATTTCTAAACCTTTTCTTCTCATCTGCATAATTTCAATCACTTACAGGAAAGATAGTATGATCAAACTCTACACGAACATTGGCCCACCCAGTACCCATATGTGAACCAAATGCTGTGTCACATAATTATCCGAAAAGTAATGCAATGTAAGATATTCTTACACAAATTTCAACCTATTCAACGTTTCTGATTCAATCTGCCCCATGAATAGCTTAGATGCGAGAAAATATCATAGGACCAGCCATTTAGATCGCTAAATACTGCGCCTTACGGTACAATCATTTGTTGATATGACGTACCGTTTAGCAGCAGTTAATCTGTAAATGAAGGTCTGCAATATTGTAAACATTCATATACTTTCGTATGTCCATCTGTATATATTCATTGATGTCGATTTGTAGCGATCGAGAAAGGATGTGTCTGCTATTGTAATCAGTACTCCCTACACCGACTTTGACTGCTGGCAGTAGGAATGGGGTCCTTCTCCAACTCCTGTGTAACTGGCATTAGTAAGGAGGGCCTACCATTTTAATGAATAATTCACTTTTCGATTTGTCTTGCAGAAGGCAAGGGATCATGCAGTTTTGTTCGAAAGTCCCCTACTCTATTGTGTTTGGCTCTAGGCCAGGGTGAAACAAATGTTCCAATCTAAAATTTGACTAGCATTAGGCATAGTGGCCTGCTATTTTCATGGAAACTCACTAATTCTGTGTGACTGGCAGTAAGCTGGCTAGCAGCAGTAAAAAGGGACTGTCATTATAATGATAACTGCACAACTCAATTTTGACTGGTGGTAGGGAAGTTGCCTGGTATTATAATAAAAACTCCTCAACTGTAACCTGTCTGAAAGTAGGAAATGGGTCTGCCATTGTAACTAAAACTCCCCAAATCGATTGTGACCGCGCAGTAGGCATTGGGGCCTGCAATTATAATGTAAACTTGCTAACTCGATTGCGAATGGCAGTAGGCAAGTGAGCCTGCCGTTATCATCACAAATCCGCAACCCTCACTTTACATTGGAAACAACATATGTGGACCTCCCCATGCTATTTCTCGGATAAGGCTAAGAGACAAGCAATTTTAAAACAATCTCATTTGCTGCACGCACAGTATTTACGTCGATATCCGTATACAATGTAGAATACCGTAGCGAAGCACGGGTACATTTGCTAGTATCATATATACATGTATAAGAAAACATAAAGATCCAATAATACTGCCTTGAGGAATTCCCCTCTTAATTATTACAGTGTTAGATAAAGCTTCGCTTACTCTAATTCTCCGAGATCTATTTTCTAGAAATATAGCAACCTATTCAGTCACTCTTTTGTCTAGTCCAATTGCGCTCATTTTTGCCAGTAGTCTCCCATAATCCACCCTACCAATGCTTTAGACAGGTCAATCGCGATACAGTCCATTTGACCTCATGAATCCAAGATATCTGCTATATCTTGCTGGAATCCTACAAGTTGAGCTTCAGTGGAATAACCTTTCCTAAAACCGAAATGCCTTCTATCGAACCAGTTATTAATTTCGCAAACATGCCTGATATAATCAGAAAGAATTCCTTCCCAAAGCTTACATGAAACGCATGTCAAACTTACTGGCCTGTAATTTTCAGCTTTATGTATATCACCGTTTCCTTTGTACACAGGGGCCACTATAGCAACTCCCCATTCATTTGTTATAGCTCCTTCAACCAAACAATAATCAAATAAGTACTTCGGATATGGTACTATATCCCAACCCATTGTCGTTAGTATATCCCAAGAAACCTGATCAATTCCAGCCGCTTTTCTAGTTTTCAACTTTTGTATCTCAGCCGTAAGGTCTCCAAATTATGAGAATACAGATCTGAAGATGGTTTTCCGTGTTTTCCCACTTTTACACCAGGCACCTTCAGTAACGCCACGGCGCGCTTCCTTCCCAATCCCAGCCCTTTCCTATCACATCGTCACCATAAGACCTATCTCTGCCGGTGTGCCGTAAAGCAACTTGTTAAAAAAAAACTGTACGAGAGGGATGTATTCACTATGGCATGTTTCTTGGGTGCTAAGTACTGGAATGTGTTGTATGTATATGAAGAAGGGTGTGAATTCATGAATAAATTAATCATCTGCGTTCAGAGTTGTCTCCCAGGTGGCAGATTCCCTACAAATTATGTACCTATCCTTTTCTTAAATATTTTCAAGAACTTGGAAAATTATCGAACATAAACTCGATAATGCATTCCAATTCGTTACTCCTCGTCCTATAAATGAATATTTTTCCAAATGTGTCCTCTTGAATTCCAAATTCATCTTCATTTTTGACCTTCCCTGCTTTTAAAAACTCCGCTCAAATGACTTATTCGCCTACTAATATCATTCTAAGCCATCTCTCCACTGATAGCTCAAAACATACCGCTTAGCCGAGCATCTCGTCTCCTTACTCTCAAGTCTTGACAGCCCTAAGTTTGCTACATTTTCGTAACACTACTTCTTTGTGGGAAATCACCCAGAGCAAATCGTGTTGCTGTCCTTTGGATGTACACCAGTTTTCGTATCAAGTAGCCCTGGTGTGGATCCCACACAATGCAACCGTACTCTAGTTTTACACAGACTTATACGCTCTCCCCTTTACATCCTTACGGTTGTTGTTTGAGTCATCAGTCCATAGACTGGATTGATGCCACCCTATCCTGTGCTAATCTTTTCATTTCTACGTAACACCTGAATCCTATATCTGCTGTAATCTGCTTGTCATATTCATACCTTGGTCTATCCCTACAGTTCTTACCCCCTACACTTCCATCAAAAATCAACTAAACAAATCATGCGTGTTTTAAGATGTGTCCTATAATTCTATCTCTCTAGCTAAATTGAGCTCCTCTCATCAATTCAATTCAGTATCTCTTCATTCGTCATTCGATCTACGCATTTCACTTTCAGCATTCTTCTGTAACACTATATTTCGACAGGTCCTATTCTCTTTCTTTATGAGCTAGTTATCGTCCATATTTCACTTCCAAAAAATGACACACTCCAGACGAAATTCTTCAAAAACGTTTTTCTAATTAATATATCAATGTTGGAAGTCAGTAATTTTCTTTTCTTAAGAAAGGCGTTCTTGGCGTGTGACAGTCTGCATTTTATGTCCTCCTTAATTTTGCCAAATAGTTATTTTACTACCCAAGTAACAATATTCTTCTACTTCTTTTATGACTTCATTCCCTAATTTAACATTTCCTGTATCACCTAACTTCGTCCGACTGCACTACATTACTTTTGTTTCGGACTTATTTATTTTCATTTTGTACTCCTTACCCAAGACTCTGTCCATACGATTTAGCAGTTTCTCCACATCTTCTTCAGAGATAAAATAACGATACCATCAGCAAATCTCATTGTTTTAATTTCCTCTCCTTGGATTGTGATTCCCTTCCCAAATTCCTCTTTGGTTTCCTTTACTGCCTGTTCTATACAAATATTGAAATGTAAGGGGGACAAATTTCAATCTTGCCTCACTACTTTTTGGATTGTTGCTTCTTTTTCAAAGCCCTCGATTCTTATCACTGCAGACTGATTTTTATACAGATTGTAGATAATTCTTCGTTCTCCCGATCACCTTCAGTATCTAAAGTAGCAATGTCCAATCAACGTTATAGAATGCCACGTATGTGGGGTCATCCTTCTTAATTCGATCTTCTATGATCAGACTGAAAGTTTGGATTCATTCACGTGTTCCTACATTTCTTCTGAAGCCAAATTGATCTTCTCCCATTTCAGTTTCAACTTGTCTTTCCATTCTTCTGTAAATAATATGTCGTAAAGTTTTGACGGCGTGAGATATTAACCTAATGGTGCGATATATTTCATACTTGTTACCACCAGCTTTCTTAGGGATATGTATAATAACATTCTGCCGAAAATCGGATGGCATTTCTCCTGTCTCATACATCTTACACGCTAAATTAAATAACCCCGACATGATGGCTTCTCCTAAGGCAGTCAGAATACAGAGGGAATGTCACCAACTCCAGGCACCTTGTTCCTATTTAGCTCTGCCAAATTCTGACCTCAAAATTGGATCCTCCATTTCACCAGCATCAACAGCCTCTTCTTGTTCCATAACCATATCGTCTACGTCTTTACCCTGTTACAATTGTTGGATATGCTCCTGCCATCTTCCTACTTTGTCTTCTTTCCCTAGAAATGGTTCCCCATCTGAGATCTTAACATTCATACACCTAGTTTTCTTTTCTCCAAAGATTTGCTTGATTTTCCTGTATGCAGCATTTATCTTTTCTAGGACCATAAAACCTTCAACATCTTTGCACTTCTCCTTCAGCCATTCTTCCTTAGCTGTCCTTCAATTTATATTCACTTTATTCTTTAATCGTCTGTATTCCTTTTTGTCCTTTTCATGTTTTGCATTCTTGTACTTACGTCGTTCATCACTCAGCTCTAGAATCTCCTCAGTTACCCATTGATACTTAGGTGATCTTTCCATTCTTCCTATCATATCTTCAGCAGCCCTACTGACTCCATTCTCCATGACTGTCCATTCTTCTACTGTTGTGTTTCCTTCAGCCTTTTCATGTAGTCCTTGTGCAACATGTTCCTTGAAACAGTCCTTCACACTCTTTTCTTTGAACTTGTCTAGATCCCAACTCCTTGCATTGCCTTCTTCAATATTTTCGACTTTAGATGGCATTTCATGACCACCAAGTTGTGGTCAGAGTCCACATCTACTCCTGGAAAAGTTTTGGAATCCACCACCTAGTTTCTGAATCTTTTCCTAGTCATTATGAAGTTTATTTGATACCTTCCAGTGTCTCCAGGTCTCGTCCACATATACAGACGTATTTTGTAGAGGTTGAACCAAGTATTATCAAGGACCAAGTCATGTTCAGCGCAGAATTCAACCAGCCGACTTCCTCTTTCACTCCTTTGTCCCAATCCAAATTCCCCTACTGTTTACCTTCTCCTCCATGGCCTACCACTGCATTCCAGTCTCCCATCACAATTATATTCTCGTCGCCTTTTACATATTGTATTAAATCTTCTCTTTTCATACATTTTTTCAATTTTTTCATCATTTGCTGAACTAGGAGGCATAAAAACCTGCACTGTGTTGAAAACATTAAGAAACTTGATTTTGCTTTGTGGAGTTATCCTCCACCGAGACCTAATCCTGAATACTAACGATGAGTTGTTGAATGATATGAGGTACCGTGGCGTGACACAGGTTGGACGCATTAGGCACAATGGCAACGGCGAAGACATCATCAGGGGTGCGTTCAATGTTTTCTTCAAACTGTCAGTGTTAACCTGAAAAATTCTCCTCGAGATTGGAACAGTCCAGTGTATTTCAGCGAGAAGATGATCCAGGAGATCAAGACACTTTTATGGTCTATTATACCAGGAAGCGTCCGTAAGAATACTTCTTTCAATGCACCTACCAAGATACTAGAGTTTCGTGTGATAGCCCAGAATCTCGCAAGTTCGTGGTTTACTCAAGCGGCACCTGTCATGATTTCTGCGCCTAAAGCGGCATTTGCTCCGTGAGCAAATTCCGCGAAGAGTATGAGCTCAAAGGTGGGGTCATCCCAGCCTCCAATCACAAACAAGTCTGTGCCGGCTAAGGAATCAAAGCCGCACAGCAGGGGAAGGAGTCTCATTCCCCGAAGGAGGTCGGTAAAAGCCGTGCCCAAGGTGGTGACGGTGGCATGGTAGACCAGGTCTGGTAATTAACCACCCAGTTCAACTAAACAAGAAACGAAGGCGTGGAAGAAGGACGCTATTCCATCCCTCCTGCGAATGGGGACACGTGCCCTACGCCGGCAGGATCTGTGTGGGCACCAACAAATAATCCTGCTGGAAAACCAGCGCGCTCCCTTTGTAAGGGGAAACGCCCTCCCAGGTCATCATACGGTCTTGAAAAAAATTAGATGATGCTCGAATGAACGGGATTATGCTAACCGAGATTGCGGTTGCGTTGCTATTTTTTACTCGTTTTGAGTCCTAAAGCGAACTGGTTCCAATGAGAAGCAACGTGGAGACAGTTGCGGCACCTGTTTCCCTGCCTGTTATAACTACAGTTTCGTTTCCCACCAGGCTAGCATCATTAATATCCATGGTGTAATTGATGTCAGAGACCATCTCCCACCTCGTTTTCTCGTAAACATTATGGGGTTGTGAAATGCCTTTTGCCAGAGGAAGAGTGTCGGACCAGATAATAGGAGAGATGGATTAATGCATTTTGAATACAGGGGAACCAACACATTTCAGCGTAGCGTACGGCACCTTGTCCCGCATTGATGTTAGTCTGTGCAGCCGTGCGCTCGTTTCCTTGATCCTCTTACACCAAGACCTCTGTGACAGTGACCATTTCCCTATTATTCTTTGTTTGTTGAAACAGAAATACATGCAGGCTCCTCTCCGATGGCCTCTTCAACATGCAGTTGGCCAAAGCTCACATCACTAGTTGTCTTTCACGAAGCGAATACCGTGCGCGTAGACGATGATATAATTTGTATCATGCAAGTTAATTTTGCTGTTGATGATGCTGAGGAGTCCATTCCAAACTTTTCTGGAAGTCCTCGCAGGAAACAAGCTTCTTCTTGGAACGAAGAAGCTGCAGCAGCTACGAAAGAAGGTTTTTGAGCTTACAAACGCTATCTTAGGAACCCACTGTGGCCAACTTTGTAACATTTGAAGGTTCCGCGCTATGGCCCGAGTTCTTATTTGATAGGGTAAAAAAAACTTCATGGGTAAGGTATGTACCCTCCATGACGTCACATACACAGTCATATCGATTGTGGACTAAACTTCGGCGCATTTCACGGATACAAGGACGATTCTTAGTACCGGGAATTTCCATTGAAAGCAGTATCGTCACTGATCAACCCACGGTTGCTAATAATCTAGTAAATCTTTTCGCTGGCGTGTTGGATTCCGGGAATTACCATCCTGATATCATTGCTCTGAAGCAGGAGGCAGAACACCATCACCTATATTTCACCCCACACGCTTCAGATTATAACGTGACCTTTGCGGCGTATGAACTCAGCAGTGCTTTGGAAATTTGTAAGGACCCGTCTCCCGTACCGGATAATGATTATATCCAGATATTGAATCACCTCAATAGAGATTGCTCGCTGTATCTTCTTGGGTTGTTGAACGTAAACTGCATATAATGAGTTTCCGTCAGAGTGGTGAGAGGGGATAGAAATCCCCCTCCTCAAACCTGTTAAAGTGCCGACATATGTGGGAAATTACGGACCTATTAGCCTCATATATGTGTGAGTAAACTGTTGAAACGGTGGAGAATCGACGATTTATGTGCTGTTTGGGAAAAATAGGACGTTTTCCGAGTAACAGTGTGGTTTTCGAGCTGCTCGCTCCACACCTCACCACTCGGTACGCCTGGAGACTTATATCCGGGAGGTGCTTCTTCGAAAACCGCATTTGGTCGCTGACTTCTTTGATTTAAAAATGCTATGATACTACATTGCGATATGTCAAATTTGCCCGTTTTTCTTGTGTTTTTTGCCCCTACGTCTATGTATTTTCCAAGTACGTATGACATATTCGTAATATCACGTTCAAGAAAATGGAGTCCCACAGGAAACGTTTCTCAGTGTCACTCCGTTCGCGTATACGAATAATATAGTGGCTGCTGCTGGTTCAGGAGTAGTGTCGTCGTTAAGTGGATGATTTTGGACACTCTGGTGCAGCAGATCCAGCTTCTGCTGGTCGGATTTTAGGGTGCTATTGTCATAATAAGGATTTCGGTGGCTCCATGCCACATGGGTGTTGCGGGAAACGAATTAGCTGATAGGGCCATCGTGGAGTCTATCATATTGTTGCCGTTACCTTACTAGAATCCAACCAGTTATATTCGTTCTCATTTGTAATGACATTTGGAAGTAGCAGTGGCAGCCAACCCCTGTTTGGAATAAGTTGAGGGCTATTAAAGGAACTAGGAAGGTATTTAAAGCTTCACTTCGGGTTTCTCCCACGAACCTATTAGTCTGGCACAGTAGTAAGGGAGGTGATTCTCCCACCTGGCGCGTTCCAAGTGGCGGATAGTGGGGTCTAAACCGTCTTGCCGACAGACTTGAGCGAAATGAAATAGGTCTCGTGGACCAAACATACGATCCAGACGAAGAATACACCCTCGGTACCACCCGCCTGTAGTAAGAGGTGACTAAAATTGGCGACCAAGGGATGATAGAAGCATGAGGCTACTTGAAATTAGTACCATCACGCGAGGAACACCATGGGTCGACATAACTTGCGAGTACTACGTAACACTGGGTTATGTACACAATAGATTTTGTAATTAGTAGCAACAGAGTGTGAATCAGTATGGGTTTTACAGTACCCGTGATTAGTACCACTACATGCGGAACACCACGGGTCTGGGGGTTGCCTGTGATTAGTACCACTATATGTGGAACACCACGGGTCTTGCCGTTGCCTGTGTTTAGTACTACTACATGCGTTACACCACGGGTCTGGGAGTTGCCTGTGATTAGTACCACTATATGCGGAACACCACGGGTCTTGCCGTTGCCTGTGATTAGTGTCACTATATGAGGGACACCGTGTGTCTTGCCGTTGCCTGTGATTAGTACTACTACATGCGGAACACCACGGGTCTTGCCGTTGCCTGTGATTAGTATCACTATATGAGGGACACCGTGTGTCTTGCCGTTGCCTGTGATTAGTACCACTACATGCGCAACACCACGGGTCTGGGCGTTGCCTGTGTTTAGTACTACTACATGCGTTACACCACGGGTCTGGGAGTTGCCTGTGATTAGTACCACTACATGCGCAACACCACGGGTCTGGGCGTTGCCTGTGTTTAGTACTACTACATGCGTTACACCACGGGTCTGGGAGTTGCCTGTGATTAGTACCACTACATGCGGAACACCACGGGTCTGGGCGTTGCCTGTGATTAGTATCACTATATGAGGGACACCACGGGTCTGGGAGTTGCCTGTGATTAATACTACTACATGCGTTACACCACGGGTCTGGGCGTTGCCTGTGTTTAGTACTACTACGTGCGGAACACCACGGGTCTTGCCGTTGCCTGTGATTAGTATCACTATATGCGGAACACCACGGGTCTGGGCGTTGCCTGTGATTAGTATCACTACATGCGGAACACCACGGGTCTTGCCGTTGCCTGTGATTAGTATCACCATATGAGGGACACCGTGTGTCTTGCCGTTGCCTGTGATTAGTACCACTACATGCGGAACACCACGGGTCTGGGAGTTGCCTGTGTTTAGTACTACTACATGCGTTACACCACGGGTCTGGGAGTTGCCTGTGATTAGTACCACTACATGCGGAACACCACGGGTCTGGGCGTTGCCTGTGTTTAGTACTACTATATGCGGAACACCACGGGTCTTGCCGTTGCCTGTGATTAGTATCACTATATGAGGGACACCGTGTGTCTTGCCGTTGCCTGTGATTAATATCACTATATGCGGAACACCACGGGTCTGGGCGTTGCCTGTGATTATTATCACTATATGAGAGACACCACGGGTCTGGGAGTTGCCTGTGATTAGTACTACTATATGCGGAACACCACGGGTCTTGCCGTTGCCTGTGATTAGTACCACTACATGCGGAACACCACGGGTCTAGGAGTTGCCTGTGTTTATTATCACTATATGAGGGACACCGTGTGTCTTGCCGTTGCCTGTGATTAGTATCACTACATGCGGAACACCACGGGTCTTGCCGTTGCCTGTGATTAGTATCACTATATGAGGGACAGCGTGTGTCTTGCCGTTGCCTGTGATTAGTACCACTACATGCGGAACACCACGGGTCTTGCCGTTGCCTGTGATTAGTATCACTATATGAGGGACACCGTGTGTCTTGCCGTTGCCTGTGATTAGTACCACTACATGCGGAACACCACGGGTCTTTCCGTTGCCTGTGTTTAGTACTACTACATGCGGAACACCACGGGTCTGGGAGTTGCCTGTGTTTAGTACCACTACATGCGGAACACCACGGGTCTGGGAGTTGCCTGTGATTAGTACCACTACATGCGGAACACCACGGGTCTGGGAGTTGCCTGTGTTTAGTACCACTACATGCGGAACACCACGGGTCTGGGAGTTGCCTGTGATTAGTATCACTATATGAGGGACACCGTGTGTCTTGCCGTTGCCTGTGTTTAGTACTACTACATGCGGAACACCACGGGTCTGGGAGTTGCCTGTGTTTAGTACCACTACATGCGGAACACCACGGGTCTGGGCGTTGCCTGTGTTTAGTACTACTACATGCGGAACACCACGGGTCTGGGAGTTGCCTGTGATTAGTACCACTATATGCGGAACACCACGGGTCTGGGAGTTGCCTGTGATTAGTACCACTATATGTGGAACACCACGGGTCTGGGCGTTGCCTGTGATTAGTACCACTATATGTGGAACACCACGGGTCTTGCCGTTGCCTGTGTTTAGTACTACTACATGCGTTACACCACGGGTCTGGGAGTTGCCTGTGATTAGTACCACTATATGCGGAACACCGCGGGGACTGGGCGTTGCCTGTGATTAGTACCACTACATGCGGAACACCACGGGTCTGGGCGTTGCCTATGACTAGTACCCATTATGTGAGAAACTCGACGTGATAGTGATTAGTACACCTATGTGACGAACACCATACGTTTGCGTTGGCTATGAGTGGCGACATTATGTGAGAGAAACCATAGGTCTGCGTTACCTGTGCATAGTACCATAGTGTGTGCAACACCTTGAGCCTACGCTACTTTCGTTAGTACCGCAACATGAAAAATACCAATCTTCTACTTTACTAAAGATAAGTCATTATGAGTGGCCGTTTACTGGATTATTGATACCTATAGACAACAAGCATCATCGATTCCGGATTGTGCTTTGGAAGCAGTCCCTTGGTCAGTATATACTACTGTTTTAAAATATCGTAGTTTCTACGGGTCGAATCAACTTATTGTTTTAAGTTCTTTTTCATTTTATATCGTCATCTTTTTGAATTCTAGCCAGTGCATCGATTTTGAATTACTTTTAACTTTCAGTATTGTGAATTGGTTCCGCTGATTATTTTATATACATGTTATCTTTTCATTCTTCATCATCACGTTTTAAATTCTAGTCAGTGGACGAATTTTGGACTTTAAAATTGGCATTGCATTTACTCTCCTTTCTTGCTATTAGGGGCCGATGACCTAGATGTTAGGTCCCTTTAAACAACAAGCATCATCACCCATTTCGTTCGCCAAGTAGTTTCTAGCAAGTCCCCCGCCTGTCAAATGTTAGTGGGACTTCGTTTCTCCCATTGATCGGAGGCTTGCCTAAAACGTTCTGAACGTGATGGATGAAAATTCTGTAAAGCGGGATGCTGCCTATACTTACACATAGTCCAAGCGAGGATCTCTCCTCAAACGGGCTAGGGACCACGGTGGATCACATAATCCTAGCCGCCTGAGCGAAAGGAGGGCCATGATTGAAATATGTCCGAGATGTCCACTCCTGTTCCATTGCAACTGGTATCCCGACTCTCAGGACCATTTACTAGGCCACTCAGCCGTTGCTCCATGGTTCACGAACTAGGACGACACTACAGTAACCCACGCAATGAACCATGAATTGAATACACGATTTCAATTCATAGGCAATCTATTATTTAAACCATTTTCTAGGAAAATGTGTCATTGCGAAATAGAACCACTGATTATTTTAAATTCATTGCCATTTTCTTCATTATCGTATTTTAAATTCTGGCCAGTGGGTAATTTTAACTTTATTATTATTATTCCAGTTCGTCTCCTCTAGTACCGTCAGCGACCGATGATCTCGAAGATGGTCCACTTTAAACAACAAGTATCATTATCAACATCATTATTATTACAATATTTGCGTGATTCCGAGGGTGTGAGAGTGTATATGAGTATGGATGTGCCAGTCTAGCTGGAGTACATGTGTGTGTGTAAGAAGACTTACTTGATAGTGTAAAGCAAATCCAGTGAATTACATCTTAAATAAATACGACACCTGTAGAAGCACAACTAAAGCCTATATTTGTCATTATTTTTAACATTATAATTTAAGGTGGGTATCGAGGTTCCTTGTCGTTCGTGGGGCCATACCCTTCCTCTATTCACCATCCGTGAATTGTATCTACATATCATGGAAAATAATAATATCAAATCATCATCGCCTGAATGCAAGGTAACAGATACGACATTCCACCCGCGTAGCCAGCGCGGTCGCTTTTGGAAGTCCTAATGAAACTTTGAATTTAAAAATATTGCCGGGTTTCATGTAACTCCTTCTACATTGCTTATAGCCTGCGGTGATTTCTCCTGTCAACTACGCCATTACCAATGGGAGAGGGGGACATTTCGCACTTGTAAACGATACATTATCCTAATGCTTAGGCAATAAGTGTAATTATTTACCTTTTAGTTCCACACAAAGCTATCTGTTTGGCCTCGCCGTCACGAATGCTAAGTCTGATAGCATGCAGAATTACCCCATCTCCTCAACTTATGATAATTAGTTGCTAACGAGTTTCTATTTTTGGTATATATAGCAGTCGGTATCCAGACAACCAACACAGAACGTGTAACACCGGCAACATGTACAAACAAGTCTGCATTCTTCTGGCTTTTGTCGTCATAGCAGGTATTGTATTTATAGTTCTATTCTTGACATCTTCACTAATTTCTCCCTCAGGGCTTTTTTTTTTCAAAATAAATGTCTATTTCCTAGAACTCCCTGTGGGTGGGGGACGCGGAATAAGGGTACACTCACGGTATCCCTTGCCTATCGTAAGGGGCGACCAAGGGATGATTGTACTAGAACCATGATACTACTGGTGATTAGTACCATCACTCGGGGAACACCATGGGTCGCCTTTACTTGCGAGTAGTACCACTATGTTAGGTACACAACAGGATTCACTGATAGTTTTATGTTAATCGTTGTTCATCGTCTTCTTTTTTGAATTGTAGTCATTGGAAGGATTTTGGAATGATTTTAACATTCAGTAATTTGAGTTGGATCCACTGAATATCTTAAATTCGTATTCATTTATGCACTCATTCTGGGTCATCAGGTTTTGAATTTTGGTCGCAGGATGAACTTTGGAATTTTAGTTGTCATGTCTCATCTCGTACAATTGTAGACCGGTGATCTAAAACTTAGGTAAATTTAAACAACAAGCTATGGGGTACAATTTATTTCGGGTTGGTCTGAGAGAGTCCTAGTGCTCATTGCCTCAGCCCGTATTAGACATCGTCGAACATCGGACCCCGTGCAATACGTGCTACATCGGACGAGGTTGGAAGTGCGGTTCGGGGCGGTTGGCTGTGAAATAGTGGGCTCGAAGCCAATTGTTGGCAGCCGTGAAGATGGTTTTCAGTGGTTTCCCATTTTCATACCACGCAAATGCAGGGACTGTAACTTAATTAATGCCATGGCCGCTCCCTTCCAACTCCTAGGCCTTTTCCTCAGCTACAGAAGCTCCTATCGTCGCCATAAGACCTATCTGTGTAGGTGCGACGTAAAACAACTAGCAAAAAAAAAACATAAGCTCCTGACCGTAGTGGGTGGTATAACGTGCGAATGTTTCCGGGCATGGCTGGAACCTAAGTAGCATAACGACCTGCTGCGTCTTAACCAGAGCCCCCTTTGCCACCATTTTTCAGAGTTCCTGAAGGGCCTTTACAGCTACCGTAGCGGTCCCAGGGCCCTCGCCGTCCCCACTGTACTTCCACCCTACAGACAGTCCCCTACTTCGGATGGCCAAACTCCATAGACCAGGGGATGGAATTAATTTATTCACACACATTTTTTATTTACAAAAACCTGCACTGGTCGAATGCCCTGTAACATTTAATTTATTTTCTCTGTTGCTGTTTATTCTCTTCTTGAATATATATACAGATTTTGGAAAAGGATCAAACACTACACCTGGTAAACTGCTCCACTCCTTCACGCCTTTCCCAATGAATGAAAATTTACCCCAATCGCTTCTGCTAAAATTCCTTCTAATTTATACTTGTTTTCAGTTCTGCCGATATAATTATTTTCCAAACGAAGCCTCTCAGGGATTTCTCCCGATGCTTCTCCTGCTGTATAGGCTCCATATAATCCTATAAGTCTAGTTTTCTCCCTTCTGATCCTTTTAAATTCGTATTCATCCATTCATTCTTCATCATCACGTTCCGAATTCTGGTCAGTGGATGAATTTTGGCCTTTTACATGGTCATTGCATTTTGTCTCATTTTGTACCATTAGGGGCCGATGACCAAGATGTTAGGCCCCTTTAAACAACAAGCAACGTCATCATCACGAAATTCATAGTCATGTTTCAGCATCGTTTGTTTTAGGTTCTCCTTAGTTGGTTCATCTAACATTGTAATTATTGTTACGGAGATACCCGTGGAGCAGAAGGAGGTAAAAGAAGGTGCCGGGGTGAATGGCTCTATCTACAATATAAAAATTAATTTAATACTTGAACTGAAGGTTATATTTTTTCAAATAACAAGTTAACAAATTTTCACTTAGTAAACATAACAACATGTCAGGTACAAAAGCAATCATGAAACCAGACTTCGGAAATCCAAGTTTAGTGAATTTTGCAGATTCTGGGCTTCAAGCCCCTAGTTTTACAATTCCACAGATACCGGATTCAGTTTACAACTCTAATTCAGAACAAGGATTCATTTAGTCAAGGGCAGAAATCCCCTAATTCAAGAGCAGTTGGTCCCAATATACAACATCTAGCCTTCCAGAGGCACTCGTTACTCTTATAAAATTTTGAAAAAAGAGCTAACAGGCTCTCAGTTTTCTACGGCCCACTCAAGGCAACATTGCATAAAAATTTACAATTTGAATTTATTTTAACAGGGGTATGTAGTACCCAACCTACCAGGCCTTTGCGAAAAAGAACAGGTTAAATAAACGTCCCGAACACAAACTGAATGGAGGCGTACACTGCGCTCCCAGATAATGAAAAATAAAACCTACAGGGCTCTCGGCCGATGAAACAGGGGCTAATCCCAAGCTACTTGAGGTGGCGCGCATGGAAATAACTGTAATACATTACACAAAAAAAGGTTGCAAAATCGCAGACACCTCAAACCAAGATGAATGGGATCTCGAGAGGGTAACTCACTCTCTATCCCCGATTTATAATTACATATTTTATGAAGTTTTTACATTAGGCGGAAGAAAAGTTACATTTTAGAAAAGTAGGTTACATAGTTAAAGATTCGGACCTTCCCCTAAGATAAAGGAGGGGAGACGGCAAGAAAGAATGAAGTTATCTGGCCATTACCTTACAGATGTTCTGGTTGCCAACGAAAGAGGCGCCCCTACTCCTGCGTTAACACACACACTTAGAAAGACGACGATCAGTTGGCAAGGAAACACGAAAAGCCGCAACTTATATACCCTCAAGGAAGGTTCGAGGGAATTCAAGACTAAACAGGCCACACCCTCTCAATTTAATTGGTTAATCTCAAAAGTTACACACAGAATCGAACAAGAAGCCTGTGATAGGTTGATTATTTATTACAGAAATTCATGATTGGCTAGATTCAAAACTGGCGGAAAGAAAAAGAAGTATTGCCAACCCAGAAATAAATGAACATAGAGTCACTTATGGACAACCAAGAAATACAAAATTTCTTTAATATAAGTTCTTTCACCTTGCGCCAGAGTGCATGATCAGAGTTTTTTGGTAGCGTCATCCGTGGAAAAATGTCAAAACTTCTTGATATAACAGAACAAAACAAGAGGAAATTCAATAACTTTGGGAAACTTCACAGTAACAAAATTACTTAATATTTCAGTAGTGACATCTTTTGACTAAAATTCTAAGTTCATGTACCGGTTCAATTGTCGGTACATTTCTTTCCATCTCGAACCATTAATGGCCGATGACATAGATGTTAGGCCCCTTTGAACTACATCATCATCATCGTCCTCATTATTATTTTGATATTGTCCACAGTGTTGGCGCAGGACAGGGACCCAAAATGCTTGAAGAAACGTCCATATTCAAGCTCATCAATTAACGACAATGTGAGAATCTACTACTACGACACTGACAATGAGAAATCGGCCTGCTCCCGTTTTAATGCTGACCCTAACATTCTAGATGATCCAAATTACGCTAACAAGTAAGTAACTTATTCCTAATATTTTAATTAGCCAGTAGATAACATGGTCTGTATAATTTCATTGTTCTTAATTTTATGTACACCCTACTACATAAATATTTCTTATTTTATTTTCAGTTTCAAAACACAGAAGGAGTGCGAGGACGCATGCAATCCCGATCAAAAATCAGGTAAGCAAGAGACTCGTCCTCCATGAAAATTGATAGAAAACACGCAATATGAAATATTGCTATTTGATGGCGGTATGTAGTGAAAACCGTACATTAAAATTATTCGGAAGAAGGGAACTGGCTACAGCTGGGGAAGAAGCGGCTGTGGCCTAGTAGTGGCTTACTTATCCTGTAAGACGTTCTTCTGATTGGTTACCGACCGTTATAAGTTAATGTACTACCCTTCGTGCCGAGCGGTCCTATAGGGAAAAACACTAGTATTCAAAAGTGAAGACCCCCTGCGGGTGGGGGACGCAAATGTAGAATATACCCGTGGTATCCCCTGCCTGTCTTAAGAGGTGACGAAAAGGGGCCCAAGGGGCTCTGAACTTGGGAGTGTATATTGGCGACCACGGGGACCATTAGCTGAGTCATGGCATTGCTTCCACTTACTTGTGCCAGGCTCCTCACTTTCGTCTATCCTATCCGAACTCCCTTGGTCAACTCGTGTTCTTTTCCGACCCCGACGGTATTCGAGCATTCGAGGCCTAGGGAGTCTTTCATTTTCGCGCCCCACGAACCTGGTACGCAGGCGTAGCAGGGGGAGAGGTGATACTACCACGTGGCGCGTCCCAGGTGGCGGATAGTGGGGTCCTAACCGGCTTGCCGGCGGACTTGAGGGAAATAAAATACCTCTCGCGGACCAAACACACACCTCCCGTGGGTGGGGGAGGCAGACGAAGAATTCACCCACGGTATCCCCTGCATGTCGTAAGAGGCGACTAAAACGGGCGACCAAGGGCTGACTGAATTAGAACCATGAAACTAATTTTGAAACGTACCATCACGCGGGGAACACCATAGGTTGCCTGTACTTGCGAGTAGTACCACTAAATTCGGTACGAAATAGGTTTGTGATTAGTAGCAGTAAAAGCCTGGCCTGGTGGATTCCAGTACCCGTGCGTCGTACCCATGTGAGCAACACCGCGGGTCTGGGCGTAGCCTGTGAGTTGTACCACTATATGAGCAGCACCGTGGGTCTGCGTTGCCTGTGATCAGTACCCACTATGTGAGGAACACCACGGGAATACTGACGCCCGTGTTTAGTACACCTAGGTGGGGAACCTTCTCGGTTTGCGTTGGCTATGAGTTGCGCCATTGTGTGAGAAGCACCATAGGTCTGCGTTACTTGTACGTATTGCAATACTTGTGAGTAGTACCATCTTTTGTGGAACACCGTGAGTCTTTGCTACTTCTGATTAATACCCCAATATGACACATACCATGGTTCTATTTTACTCGCGACATGTACCATTTTGTGGGGCCTTAGACGTGGATTTTGCACCCCCTTTAGACACCAAGCATCATTTTGCTTTATAAGTGGTTCCTTGGTCGATAATAATATTATTTTCGATCTGTTTTGAGTCTGATCCACTGGTTTTTGTTATTTTTTGTTTTGTTTTTTGTTTTGTTGGGTGCCTGTCCATCCATCCATCCATCCATCCATCCATCCATCCATCCATCCATCCATCCATCCATCCATCCATCCATCCATCCATCCATCCATCCATCCATCCATCCATCCATCCATCCATCCATCCATCCATCCATCCATCCATCCATCCATCCATCCATCCATCCATCCATCCATCCATCCATCCATCCATCCATCCATCCATCCATCCATCCATCCATCCATCCATCCATCCATCCATCCATCCATCCATCCATCCATCCATCCATCCATCCATCCATCCATCCATCCATCCATCCATCCATCCATCCATCCATCCATCCATCCATCCATCCATCCATCCATCCATCCATCCATCCATCCATCCATCCATCCATCCATCCATCCATCCATCCATCCATCCATCCATCCATCCATCCATCCATCCATCCATCCATCCATCCATCCATCCATCCATCCATCCATCCATCCATCCATCCATCCATCCATCCATCCATCCATCCATCCATCCATCCATCCATCCATCCATCCATCCATCCATCCATCCATCCATCCATCCATCCATCCATCCATCCATCCATCCATCCATCCATCCATCCATCCATCCATCCATCCATCCATCCATCCATCCATCCATCCATCCATCCATCCATCCATCCATCCATCCATCCATCCATCCATCCATCCATCCATCCATCCATCCATCCATCCATCCATCCATCCATCCATCCATCCATCCATCCATCCATCCATCCATCCATCCATCCATCCATCCATCCATCCATCCATCCATCCATCCATCCATCCATCCATCCATCCATCCATCCATCCATCCATCCATCCATCCATCCATCCATCCATCCATCCATCCATCCATCCATCCATCCATCCATCCATCCATCCATCCATCCATCCATCCATCCATCCATCCATCCATCCATCCATCCATCCATCCATCCATCCATCCATCCATCCATCCATCCATCCATCCATCCATCCATCCATCCATCCATCCATCCATCCATCCATCCATCCATCCATCCATCCATCCATCCATCCATCCATCCATCCATCCATCCATCCATCCATCCATCCATCCATCCATCCATCCATCCATCCATCCATCCATCCATCCATCCATCCATCCATCCATCCATCCATCCATCCATCCATCCATCCATCCATCCATCCATCCATCCATCCATCCATCCATCCATCCATCCATCCATCCATCCATCCATCCATCCATCCATCCATCCATCCATCCATCCATCCATCCATCCATCCATCCATCCATCCATCCATCCATCCATCCATCCATCCATCCATCCATCCATCCATCCATCCATCCATCCATCCATCCATCCATCCATCCATCCATCCATCCATCCATCCATCCATCCATCCATCCATCCATCCATCCATCCATCCATCCATCCATCCATCCATCCATCCATCCATCCATCCATCCATCCATCCATCCATCCATCCATCCATCCATCCATCCATCCATCCATCCATCCATCCATCCATCCATCCATCCATCCATCCATCCATCCATCCATCCATCCATCCATCCATCCATCCATCCATCCATCCATCCATCCATCCATCCATCCATCCATCCATCCATCCATCCATCCATCCATCCATCCATCCATCCATCCATCCATCCATCCATCCATCCATCCATCCATCCATCCATCCATCCATCCATCCATCCATCCATCCATCCATCCATCCATCCATCCATCCATCCATCCATCCATCCATCCATCCATCCATCCATCCATCCATCCATCCATCCATCCATCCATCCATCCATCCATCCATCCATCCATCCATCCATCCATCCATCCATCCATCCATCCATCCATCCATCCATCCATCCATCCATCCATCCATCCATCCATCCATCCATCCATCCATCCATCCATCCATCCATCCATCCATCCATCCATCCATCCATCCATCCATCCATCCATCCATCCATCCATCCATCCATCCATCCATCCATCCATCCATCCATCCATCCATCCATCCATCCATCCATCCATCCATCCATCCATCCATCCATCCATCCATCCATCCATCCATCCATCCATCCATCCATCCATCCATCCATCCATCCATCCATCCATCCATCCATCCATCCATCCATCCATCCATCCATCCATCCATCCATCCATCCATCCATCCATCCATCCATCCATCCATCCATCCATCCATCCATCCATCCATCCATCCATCCATCCATCCATCCATCCATCCATCCATCCATCCATCCATCCATCCATCCATCCATCCATCCATCCATCCATCCATCCATCCATCCATCCATCCATCCATCCATCCATCCATCCATCCATCCATCCATCCATCCATCCATCCATCCATCCATCCATCCATCCATCCATCCATCCATCCATCCATCCATCCATCCATCCATCCATCCATCCATCCATCCATCCATCCATCCATCCATCCATCCATCCATCCATCCATCCATCCATCCATCCATCCATCCATCCATCCATCCATCCATCCATCCATCCATCCATCCATCCATCCATCCATCCATCCATCCATCCATCCATCCATCCATCCATCCATCCATCCATCCATCCATCCATCCATCCATCCATCCATCCATCCATCCATCCATCCATCCATCCATCCATCCATCCATCCATCCATCCATCCATCCATCCATCCATCCATCCATCCATCCATCCATCCATCCATCCATCCATCCATCCATCCATCCATCCATCCATCCATCCATCCATCCATCGTGACATTTTTTTAAATTTTTATTTTGGTCAGTGGATGCCTTTAAAATTTTGGTTATTTCATTTCGTGCCATTAGGAGCCGATGACCTTCCATGTTAGGCCCCTTAAAACAACAAGCATCATCATCATCATCATCATTTTCGCGCCCTTCGTTGCCCTTGCCTTTCTTCGTCGGTTACTTCATTTTTCGAAGTGACGTATCCCTTCTTTCTTCTTTTCTCTCTCTCCTTACCGCCTGTGGGTGGGGGACGCAGACGAATAATACACCCAGGTATCCCCTGCCTGTCGTGAGAGACTACTAAAAGGGGCGACCAAGGGATGATTGAATTAGAACTATGAAAATTCTTTTGATTCGGACCATCACGCGGGGAACACCATGGGTTGCCTGTACTTGCGAGTAGTACCACTATATTAGGTACGAAATAGGTTTGATATTATTTGTAGCAAAGAGTGGGTTCTCCTGTGGGTTTCCAGTACCCGTGCGTCGTATCCATGTGAGCTACACCACGGGTCTTGGGGTTGCCTGTGAGTTGTACCACTATTTGAGCGACACCGTGGGTCTGCGTTGCCTGTGATTAGTACCCACTATGTGAGGAACACCACGGGAATACCGGTACCCGTGACTAGCACACCTAGGTGAGGAACTTCATCGGTTTGCGGTTGGCTATGTGTGGCGCCATTGTGTGAGAAGCACCATTGGTGTGCGTTACCTGTACGAAGTACAATACTTGTGAGTAGTACCCTCTTGTGTGCAACACCGTGAGTCTTCGCTACTTTAGATTATACCCCAACATGACAATTACCATGGTTCTACTTTGCTCGCGACATGTACCATTCTGAGGGGTCTTAGACCTGGATTTTGGACCCCTTTAGACATCAAGCATCCTCGATTCAGGACTGTGCTTTATAAGTGGTCCCTTGTTCAGTAATACTATTATTTATGACCGTTTTTTGAGTTGGATCCACTTTTGCGGGGGGTGGAGGGGGGGGTTTCATGTCCATCCATTCATTCTTCATGACCTTTTTTATTTTTGTCAGTGGATGTTTTTGAACTTTTTGTTGTTATTTCATTTCGTACCATTACTGGCCGATGTCCTCGATGTTAGGCCCATTTAAACAACATCATCATCATCATCATAGCAAGGGTAACCACCCCACAGCAGGACCGATATCTGGCCATAACCACCCGCACGTTCACTTTCGAGAATACCCCTCTGCCATCTTGAATTGGTGTTTTTATCCAACCACGGGAGAGCAAATGTCAGTCCCTTCCCACTATCTTAGAGGTTGGGTTCTGGGTGTTTCCGAGCAATTTACCCTGTTAAGTGCTACCCTCTGATGATCCCGAGGACACTAATACCTCAACCTCATACACTGCACTTTAGCTTATCTGTCGTGGCTGGAATATCCCTGCACTGGGAAGACACAGAGGAATTGCGCAACGGTAGCTTGTAATTGAAGACGCGCACTGCTGTTCTCGCTGATCAGTGTTTAAGAACGACCACTAGGCTTAATGTATTTGTGTTAACCTACTACTTTTTTTATTTTCATTTCACTCTTAACTAAGCTTCATCCTATTGACTCTGTTGTCGTATATTGGTGTATTTGACCTATATGAAAGTTATATAGGTATTAAAAATTAGATCCAGTGTGTATTTTAAATTCGTAACTTTTTCTCATCATCACTTGTTTTAAATGGTAGTCAGTGGATACATTTTATATTTTAACTATCATTTAATTTTGTTCTACCTCGTACCATGATGAGCCGATTACGAGATGTTACGCCGTTTTAAACTACAAGCATCATAATCATCATCATCAATCCTGGATCTGCATACCGGTCCAAAAGGCAACACGGCCTGCTCCGTTTATACGACGGCCTTCCTCTCAGTTGTTGGCCGTTATCCAGATTCATTTGTTGTTTACACGGATGGATCTAGGGCAGGAGCGAAAGTAGGCTCTGGGATCGTTGTCAACAAGATATCATTTTTCCTCCACAGGAAGCCTGTGGTTTGCACACAGCACAGCTCTATGCTATCTTCGAAGCTATGCGGTACGCGGTATCCAATGAACCCCGGCACTGGCTGCTTTGTCCGACTCCTTGAGCTCGTTGCAATGTATTTGTAATTTTGTTTCCGTTGGCACCATCTGGTGCAGCGCATTCGGGACCTCCTGGTCTGGTATTGGAGTGCCACAACCGGAATGACGTTCATGTGGCTCCCAAATCACGTGGATGCAGAGGGAAACGAGTTAGGTAATAAGACTCCCAAGGACGGGGTTCACATTGCTCTCGATGCCTTGCTAGGTTCCAGCTAATGTTATTCGTTCTCAGCTGAGACGTTCGGTTATATCCCATTGGGCGATGAAGTGCTAGGCTATTCCTCTCCCAAATAAGATGAGATTGATAAAATTAGCTATGAAGGTCTGGAAGATTTCCCTTCGGGTTTGAGAGAAACAGTGGTATTTTGTCGTCTTCGGGTTGGCCACGGTTTAGCAACACACTCCTGCTTACTGAAGGGGAGAAGTTACCCTATTGTGTACTTGCGGCGGTCATCTTACCTTGGTACACATCCTTACGGAGTGCGTGGACCTGGCCGATCCGCGGCATAGTCCAAAACTTCCGAGTACCATGTCCCTCCATCTACGAGATGATGAGCAGTCAGCAAACCTCATCATCCATTTTATCATGTATAGAACTGTATTTCCTACTGGTTTTTTAAATTTCTATTTCATTGTTAATTATATTTTATTCATTTGACTGTGCTCCATTTTATATTTTTGTATTTTAGTGTACTATTTTAATGTCTAATTTGAATGTTGTATATTATTGCACTTCAAGACAGGGCCTGTTTCTGCCTTAATCTATACTTTCTGTAATTTACCCGAGAATAAGGCACTGGGAATTAGATGCGCTGATTATTCAAATTCATAATCATTTTCCATCATCATTTGTTTGAATTTCTAGTCAGTGGATACATTTTAAAATTTTGATTTTGATTTCATTTGACTGCACCTTGTACCTTGTACCATTAGGAGTCTGTGACCTATATTTTAGACCCATTTAAATAAGTATCATCATCATCGGTTAGTGAACGAGCGTATCGCAAATATGTCTCTAAATAATAATTATTGTTATTATTAATATCACACTTACTAATTAATTGCTTATATTTGCAGCATGAAAACTTGGTTTAATTCGATGTATGGATCCAGTTATTTGAGCACGACTAAAGAAGACTATGAGATGTACATGAATGAAATATTTTCGGTTTCACGTTACGGGTATTATGTAACGCACAATTATCACTACAAATAAATTTGTGTTAATTCAGGTTGCAAGAGTTTCATCATTCTTTCCCTTCCCTAAATCAATGTAAATATTATATTGTACATGTATTATATTTTAAGAGAATGGAATAAGTGTTATTCTTAATCAAATCTCTAAAAGCCTCGAAAACTCATATGACATCAAATTCTGATTGCTAACCTCACCTCCAGTTGACGGGTCATACGTGGTCAAAACCGGAACTTCGCGAGCGATGTGTCTCAAAGAACTTAAAAGATGCAACCCACTATTAAAATGAATTTCCTAATACAGTCTTCAAATAATGTGGTGACAAAATATTCATGTCAGTTACCACAATAAATGTAACAAGCAAGCAGTTGGCATCATTGAATAGAGTGAGACTATTTACCAAGTATGCATGCTTCGTCTCTCTGAGAGTTATCACGTGGGTGGGGCACAGAATACAACCACATTATACCTTGCCTGTCGCAGTATTCGGCCGGAAGTGGTGGCATTGACTGTATCCCGGACTACGTTATTCTACCCGTGAATTAAAAATCCTCGAGTAATCACTGCGTGTCGTAAAAAGAGACTGAAAGTATCATGTATCCAACGGTCCCCTCTTGACCCTTTGTTGTAGACCGATTCAAAATTGATTGTGGTATTTTGAGGAAGAGTTTATTCCGCGTGTGACAACGCCTGAAGTCCCCAATCCGTTGGGTGGGTGCTTCATGGGTCCTACAGTATAATTCGCTGGAGAACACATGCCGTGGTACTTTTGAATGCCTGAGTTCGAATATACACTGACTGACAGAGCAAATGCAACACCAAGAAGGAGTGGTCAGAACTTTATGCCAATTGCAGGATAGACTGACGTCACTGAGGTATGCTCATGATGTGAAATGCGCCGCAGTGCTGCGCACGTAGCGAACGATAAATGGGACACGGCGTTGGCGAATGGCCCACTTCGTACCGTGATTTCTCAGCCGACAGTCGTTGTAGAACGTGTTGTCGTGTGCCACAGGACACGTGTATAGCTAAGAATGCCTGGCCGCCGTCAACGGAGGCATTTCCAGCAGACAGACGACTTTACAAGGGGTATGGTGATCGGGCTGAGAAGGGCAGGTTGGTCGCTTCATCAAATCGCAGCCTATACCCATAGGGATGTGTCCACGGTGCAGCGCCTGTGGCGAAGATGGTTGGCGCAGGGACATGTGGCACGTGCGAGGGGTCCAGGCGCAGCCCGAGTGACGTCAGCACGCGAGGATCGGCGCATCCGCCGCCAAGCGGTGGCAGCCCCGCACGCCGCACGCCACGTCAACCGCCATTCTTCAGCATGTGCAAGACACCCTGGCTGTTCCAATATCGACCAGAACAATTTCTCGTCGATTGGTTGAAGGAGGCCTGCACTCCCGGCGTCCGCTCAGAAGACTACCATTGACTCCACAGCATAGACGTGCACGCCTGGCATGGTGCCGGGCTAGAGCGACTTGGATGAGGGAATGGCGGAACGTCGTGTTGTCCGATGAGTCACGCTTCTGTTCTGTCAGTGATAGTCACCGCAGACGAGTGTGGCGTCGGCGTGGAGAAAGGTCAAATCCGGCAGTAACTGTGGAGCGCCCTACCGCTAGACAACGCGGCATCATGGTTTGGGGCGCTATTGCGTATGATTCCACGTCACCTCTAGTGCGTATTCAAGGCACGTTAAATGCCCACCACTACGTGCAGCATGTGCTGCGGCCGGTGGCACTCCCGTACCTTCAGGGGCTGCCCAATGCTCTGTTTCAGCAGGATAATGCCCGCCCACACACTGCTCGCATCTCCCAACAGGCTCTACGAGGTGCACAGATGCTTCCGTGGCCAGCGTACTCTCCGGATCTCTCACCAATCGAACACGTGTGGGATCTCATTGGACGCCGTTTGCAAACTCTGCCCAGCCTCGTACGGACGACCAACTGTGGCAAATGGTTGACAGAGAATGGAGAACCATCCCTCAGGACACCATCCGCACTCTTATTGACTCTGTACCTCGACGTGTTTCTGCGTGCATCGCCGCTCGCGGTGGTCCTACATCCTACTGAGTCGATGCCGTGCGCATTGTGTAACCTGCATATCGGTTTGAAATAAATATCAATTATTCGTCCGTGCCGTCTCTGTTTTTTCCCCAACTTTCATCCCTTTCGAACCACTCCTTCTTGGTGTTGCATTTGCTCTGTCAGTCAGTGTATTTTGTAAACATGTCTGTTCGAAAATCGTAAATGTAGTTAAAGGGACACAAAGCCGAGGACATGCCTAAAAGGAATCTTCAAACTCGGATCCTGGGTAATACCAGCTATTGCTTTCGCTGTGTGGTAGTGTTCGGAAAGGATACTTCGGTCATTGCTGCTGTTTCATCAAAGCGTATCGAGGGTCGTCCATCATCCGAGGTTGTAACTTTGGAATCCATACGGGCCGCAACGCCATGGGAAAATTCGCACCGTGAAATGATTTGATCCAGCTTCTCTGGGTTCCCGTTTGCTACCGGGCTTAGTGGGTTTTAAGGGTCTGTAAACTACTTCTCCCGTTGAGAACTTCATTAACTGGCGTGTGTCTCCCACCGATACCTGTCCCGTTCTGTCATGGATCGTCCAGCATAGGCAGATTTCGCCCGCAAATACTCATACGTTGTTAGGCGAGAATCCGACCACAACTGTTAAAGACTGAGCAAGTCACGTGAGTTAAGTGTGTGAATGTGCCGGTTATTTTCATTCGACGTGGTATTCAAAATTTCTGGAGGGAATAATTGGATAGATTTCAACTTTTCCAAGTAGTCTTGCGATTGCCATTCCGCGCGAGCATTATCCTATTCAGTAGAAAGTGAACTATTCAAGGCCCAAGAGATCATCTCCAGGCCCTGATATTCTGACCTATTTTTTCAACAAAAATGCTGGAACATCATGAAAACAACGCTTTTAACACTAATGCAAATACAAGTTTGGACAGGCGTTAAGGAAGGAATTATAATCCTTATACCCAAAGTCCCCGCACCACGAACTGTATCGGGTTTCCGCTCGATGACGCTCCTCAACACCGATTACAAACTTTTCACGAAAATACCTTAATAATACCATCAAAGTAGGGCAAACATGTGCTATTCCCGGCAGGAAAATAACCCACATCCTACAGGCAGTAAGAAATGCAGTGTTACACTTTGAAGCAGAACCAACTGAAATGGGCGCGATTCTAAACCTGGACTTCCGAAAAGCTTTCGACAGAGTGCATCACGGGTACCTTTTAGCCGTGCTGCAACGCTTGGGTCTCCCAACCGCAATATGCAATCTTATTCCAACCCTTTATAGTTCGGCGCATTGTCTAATACTTCTTAATGGACACTGTTCCAGACCAGTTCCAATTAAAACATCGGTACGAACATTATGTCCCATATCAATGACTCTTTTTGCTTTAAGTATTGAACCCTTTATTCGAGCGGTCCACTTTGTAATGTGCATGATTCCCAACCCCCAGATGCCGCCTATGCTGATGACGTCACCATATGATCGCAGTCACCAACCGTTGCCCCACAGTTGAAGAGCAGAATAACAACTTACGAGAAAGCCTCTAATGCCCAAGTCAGTTATCAAAAATCCGAGATACTACCGCTTGGTAGCTGGTCACAAGAGATGACAATAGCGTCCATACTTATTAATACCTGTCAATCAGTTTGAGTCGAAACCTGAACATCATCCAAAAAGGTGTGGCATATAAACATGTTTGCCTTATCTAAATTGTAGTATGTGGCACGAATTCTCCCCATGGCGGTAAAAATAAGCCAGCGAGCTGAACTCAGAATTAGTTATTATTTACTGCGAGGATACATGTTTTTGTAGCAAGATCAAAAGTGAGACAATCAGTAGAGAAAGGAGGACTGGATCTCATAGCAGTAGGCGAAAAATGACTTGTTCCTTCATCTATTTCTTGTCCGAATAAGGAGGGTATATTTGCAATTCCACTTTCAGGATAATGGAGTCCAACAGGGAATGGTTCTCAGTGTCACTCTGTTCAGATTGCAATAAACGATATTGTCACTGCTGCTGCTTCAGCAGTGAAACCGTCGCTATAGTAGACGATTTTTTGTTGCATTATAACTCACAAAACATGGCCTTCGCCGAGCGACAATTACAGCAAACGGTTAGGACATTGGAACAGTGGACCTTAGAACATGGCTTTGGGTTTTCAACCGCAAATATCTTTGCTGTCTACTTTTGCCGGAAGCGCACAAATCACTCCAATCCGGAGCTTTGTTTAAGGAATTTCATGCTTCACGTTGTTGACACTTACTCATTTCCTGGGCTCCTTTTCCATAGAAAATTATCGTGGGAGCCACACGTGCAGCAGTTAATAGCGAAATGCGCTAAGAAGCTTGCATTCCTGAAGTTTCCTACCGGCAGTACTTGGGGGGGGGGGGGGGCAGATCGTACGATGCACCTACGATTTTATAGGCATCATAATTTATCCAGATTAGACTACGGCAGTCCTAGCATTACCCATAGGAAAGAAGAATGGAAATATTTTCAAAATTATCTAATCTAATAGAAATACTACCATTAATGAATAAGTAAGTATTATTTATACAAAGATGAACAGATAAATCATTATAAAATTGTACTTAAATTTTTGATGAAAATGGATCTCTCCGTCGATGTCTGAATTTGCTCATGGTGATCTGCTTACATGGCAATCTTCTTCCAGTCACTATCTCCCCATGTTAGATAATGCGTACATGTTAGTTCTTCAAGTTGACAGCAAAGTCCATATCCATGATACCGTAGATTGCTCCTTCGGACGATAGGTGATACATCCTGGCGAAGATTATCGAACACGTAGAAGTCCTCTTCTCCCTTGACTGGTTAAGAGCTGAAACTGACACAAAAAATTTAGACTGTCCTCGCACACAATCACATGGAAAAATATCGAAGAACAGTACGTAACTTAGTTCTCGAAAATCTGCTTCACTCGACGACTACCAGAAGATAAGAGATAAGATAGCGTTTATTCCTAAAGCACAGGTATTTAAGCATTTTCTCCGGCTGGGTGTGTCTGTATGTCGCCTCGCAATTGGACATCGTACTTTCACCTGATATTACTGTCTCCAGAATATTCCACACGCGCTGCTAATGCTCATTGTAGGCCAAATTTGAAAGGGAGATATTTTCCCTTGGTTGGAAATGATATAGTTGGTAGATTAAATCATAAGCACTCGATTTCAACATAAGAATGTTCCCTAAGAATTTTGCATTCACAGGCGTTGATTCACAGTATTCCTCTCCTGTATCAGACGAGCTTGTTCCTCACGCAGCCTGGTATTGTCAACTTCAATAGCAGCAGATAGTAAACGGAATTTTCCTACTGAGGTGGCCTGTAGATCTTGACATTACTTGCATGTTTCTTCTGACATATCCACTTGCGTTGCTACCTGATGGTGAGTTTGATCCTCATTTTCTTCCCTCGAAGAATCTTCTTCTTCGGAAATGACGTTAACTTGAACAGCTGTTACCTGCCTTAGAAGATAATAACTTCTCAAATTAGCTGCACTATGAACGCCTTCATACGTTTTAGCGAAACATTGAATTTTGTATGCGTTATTTCCAAAGACTGATAATTTAATATGACCCAACGAAACGTGGTGCAAATTTTGCGTAGATCTTGCTGGCAGGTTCAGATACAGCCGGTTTCTTAAGTAAGACGTACTCATGTAATCTCAATGGTCGATGAAATTTCTTAACCTTTACTCTTCTTTGCCGTTTCTCAGCGTGTTCCTGGAGTGACTTAGTAGCATGTGCGATGTTCTCACTCAAGGTGGGTTTAAGTGTGCCTGGACAATGAATAATATTGTCCCATGGTATTACAGGTTATTTGTCAAAGTGAAGGACAGAAGAATTTGAGACGTGGCTTCATGAATGGTGTTATTTAGGCATTCCATCATAATAGGCAGTACATTTATCCACATCCTGTGTGTCTCGCCACAAAATATGCGACAAAATTGAGCCAATTCTTGCATGACTCTCTCAACTGGGTTACTGGACGGGTGTCGTACAAATCTTAGGACATGGTTGACCTCTAACTGAAACATGGCCTGCAGAAATTCGACAGAAGTAAACTGAGATCCATGGATCCATGGTCTGTTAACAAGGCTTTTGGCTTAACCATATGAGGAATAATATTACGAGTAATCCTCCGGAGTACAGATTTAGAATTCGCATTTTGGATGGGGTCCAGGGTGACATATTTTGAGAACACGTCAATCTGATTAATGATGTGACGGTTACCCCTTTTAGACGTCGGAATTGGGCCGAATAATTCCATGGCATATAATAGTTTAGCGCCTGAAAGTGTTACTGGAATGGGGTTCTGTTGTAACAGATGAGAGCTAGGTTTTAATCTCTGGCAGACATCACAAGTTGTAACTACATTTCTGACCAGAATTCTAAGTCCTTCCCACGTGACTTTTTCTTGAATAGTGACTATGGTTTGGCCATACCGCTATGACCTGTGATTCTATGAGCATGCCAAATAAGTGGTTCCTGTAATTTCATTGGAGCTACAGCTCTTAATTTAGATTTGTTAGATTCTACTAATATAAATAAAATATAATCTAAATACTTGTACTTCTGAGCTTGTCTCTTAATTTTCCGGTATCCAGTTTCTCCAGGTTTGAGTTTACCTTGGATCTTGCCTCTGAGCTTGCCTGATATAACTGAGCTTACGCAGAAATTCATGATCTTCTTGAATTAATTACATTTGGTTGACATCCAGAGCCTCGGCGTTGGGATTGAGGCTTAAATAATCGTTCAATAACTTGTTTTTCCGGAGCAGTGTTCTAATTGAAGATGAACTGCTGTACAAACAGAGTCCATCGGAATACACGTGCCTTCATCATTAATGTCAGACCTCGAAGGTCAGTCCTAACTGAGCCATGTATTTGATATCCTCTCCCCTCTTATACTATTTATTGTGCCTGTTTTTTAATGCTTTTCATTTTTGGTACATTATTGTGTTTTTTCGCTCGTCGTTGTCCCTTTGGGCAAATAATAATAATAATAATAAATTATTCCGAAAAGATGCTCCCAGGGTAAAGGAACTATTTCCGCCCTGGGAACGGCCCGGCCTGTGCTGCATCCCCTCTGCCTTCCCTCCCGTACCCCTGCGGATGCGCCGAGATCTTTACGCAGACTCACCGTGTCGCTTCCCGTCACTTGGTCTCGCGTCACGGCTACTCTTGGCCAGGCCGTGCGGCCTGGCTGGGAGCAAGTGTCATTCTTGCCTCGCTCTCGGACTTGAGCATCTCACGCACCGCCTTCGAACCCCGGACCGCTAAGGGGTATGGGAGGTTAGCACCCTGAATTTGGTTAACAAGTATAAGACTACGGGAGGACATTATTTGATTACAACCACTGAATAGGCGCTAGAGTTGTTTCAAGTTGTTATAAAGGCACAGTTACCTCTAAATTGTAAAGTATATGTGAACCTCTTGGGACCGTTTATTGCAGTCTTACTGCAACTTAATTTATTGGGCGCTTGTGCCCTTAGTGGTTGAAAGCATATATATGTATATGGTATCGTGGTATGTCATGTTAAGGGAAAATTGCGCTCCTCCTTGAGCCACCCGAGGTGGCGCTTTATCAATAAGTTTTATCCAGAATTGCCTTTTACACTGTTTTTTGGGTGATGAACTGTGAACAGGGGCTGGATCCCTGTAAATTACAATTGAACACGTGTCGGAGGAGCCTGGGTGATGTTCGTGTTCAAATACTTTAATCTTTTTTTTTTACTTTTCTTGGTGTTTACATATTTGTTAAATAAATTTGTTAACCTGATTTCCTCGGCTACCTGTGTTCTTGCCCCACGAACCTACTACGGTGGCGTAGCAGGGGGAGAGGTGATACTCCCACGTGGCGCGTCCCAGGTGGCGGATAGGGGGGTCCTAACCGGCTTGCCGGCGGACTTGAGGGAAATAAAATACCTCTCGCGGACCAAACACACTACCCCCTGCGGGTGGGGGACGCGCATGCAGAATACACCCGCGGTATCCCCTGCCTGTCGTAAGAGGCGACAAAAAGGGGCGACCTAGGCGCGGACATGGATTGCGGTTTGGTATAATGTGTTGGACCTCCTGTGGATGGGAGAGGCTGAATACATCCATAGGTAATCCCTGCCTGTCGTAGAAGGCGACTTAAAGGGTCATGTGGCCATGGTCCCCTCTTTATTTTATTATTATTTTTCCGAGGGTCAGATGTAGACCATTCGAAATTTTGATGTGCGTGCTGCCCGGAGATGGGCCTCTTACGTGTGCGATTACGCCCAAAAGCCCGCAACTGTCCACCCAGGACCATTGCGTGGTGGGAGCGCCATGTACCTTGGCAGTGGTATCCGCCTGACAACACAGGTCCCCGCACAGCCGAATGCCAGAAGGACATATTATTAATAATTATTTTTATTTTTTTCTCTATATTTAGTGCTCTGTAAACGCTATGGGGTACATGCTATTGCGGGTGACTGGAGGAAGGGAGTCTTAGTGCTCATTGCCTCAGTCATGCCGTATTAGGCATCGTTCAACATCGGACCCCGGGCAGTACCTGCTATGACCAGGTGGGTATTGCCTTGGCTGCATGGTTCGGCTACAGAGACCCCTGATCGGAGTGGGTGGCATTCGGGGAGGATGCTATCGGGCATGGCTTCCAAACGAAGTCTGCTCTCTCAAGGTGGTCCCCCACCTAAGTCTTTAACTTTTGCTTCCCTGAGAGGTTCAACTCCCTGGGAACATGCGCAGCGTGAAGGAATAGGATCCAGCTTCCCTAGGTTTCTGGTCGCTACCAGAACCGATGGGCACGATTTTAAGCTGGTGAAGTCGATCCTTTTTAATCGGCACATCGAAGGCGTCTATGGCGAACTGGAGGAACTTAAGAAAATGCGCAACGGTAGTTTGCTTATGAAGACTCGTACAGCACTGCAAGCTGATCAGTTGCTTAAGTGCGAGCACTTTGGCGAAATCCCCGTCAAAGTGGAGGAGCATAAGTCCTTGAACCTGGTTCGCGGAGTCATCTTTCACCGCGACCTTATTTTGAACACTGACGACGAGTTGATGGAAGACATGAAGAACCGTGGCGTGACACACGTCCGGCGCATTACGCGCAAGGTCAACGGTGAAGACGTTACCACTGGTGCCTTCATTGTCTCTTTCAAGTTGTCAGTGTTACCAGAGAAAGTCAAGGTAACAACTTAGCGTTGCGATGTGAGGCCGTACATCCCGCCTCCTATGCGATGCTATCAATGCCAGCGATTCGGACATATGGTATCTCGCTGTTCGAATCAGGCTGTATGTGGTACATGTGGACGAGTAGCTCACGGCGCGGAGGAGTGCACACCTCCATCCAAGTGCACTAACTGCTCCGGTTTTCATTCTCCTCGGGATCGGAATTGTCCGACATACCTGAGTGAGAAGAAGATCCAGGAGATCAAGACCCTGGATGGTCTTTCCTACCAGGAAGCGCGCCGTAAGTTTCATTCTACGAATACACCTGCCCGTACACTCGACTATGGCTTGATAGCTCAGAGTCTTCCAGGTTCGTCATTTACGACCAAGACACCTGTCCAGACCGCTGCGCGCAAGGCGACTGTTGCTGCTCGCAGCAACGTCGCAAATAGTCAAAGCTCGAAGGGGGGGACCACCCCACCTTCGACCAACCAGAAGTCTGTGCTGGCTGGCAGTTGCCAGCCGGCACAGCAAGGGGGGAAGACCAAGTCTCCCCCCCCTAGGAGGTCGACGAAAGTCGTGCCCCAGCCGGCGGAGGCGGCTTTGTCGACCAGGGCTGGGAAACCATCTCCCAGCCCGTCTAAACCTGAAAAAAGAAGGGGAAGATGAGCGCCGTTCTGAGCGCTCTCGGACTTCCCCTGCGAAGGAGAAGTCATGCTCCCCATCTGGGGGGTATGAGTCTGCGCCGGGAGGCACTCCTGCTCCCAAACCTGCGCGCTCTCCTCGTAGGGGACCCCCTTGCGCCCGAAAAGTGTCGAAGTTCTGGGCGGCACCCCTGCCATCTTTTGATGACGGGATGGATGTCGCACTGTCCTCTACATCTACGGATGTAGAATTAGATAGTGTTTAGGCTAACGAGCATTATTTCGCTCCTAACCTAACACTCCTTTTATAGTCCACACTATGGACTGTTCCAGTGGAATTGTAATGGTTATGACAGGCATCTTGCTGAGTTACGTCAGCTCATTAGTGAGTACGCAGCGAGTATAGTCTGTATTCAGGAGACCAACTTCAGACCTGGTCATCATACGGTCTTGAGAAATTTCAGGCTATACTCGACAGAACGGTACTATGCTCACCGGGCGTCCGGTGGTGTTGGGATTTTTGTACGTTCTGATAAATACAGCGAAGAGGTTCCATTAAGAACTCCCCTCGAGGCTGTAGCTGTTCGCGTTCCGCTGCCTGTCATAACAACAGTGTGTAATGTTTATTTTCCACCAGGTCACGCTCTTAACATAACTGATGTCACTGATCTTATAGATCAGCTTCCACCTCCCTTCCTCTTGTTGGGTGATTTTAACGCCCATCACCCTATCTGGGGCTCTGAGACGCCTTGCCCCAGGGGGAGAGAGCTGGAAGCATTAGTTACCGAGCTGGATTTATGTATTTTGAACACGGGGGAACCAACTCACTTTAGTGTGCGTTACGGCACATATTCTCGCATAGACGTAAGTCTATGCAGCCGAACGTTGGTTCCACTGTTTCGGTGGCATACACACGATGATCTCTGTGACAGTGACCATTTTCCCATCATTCTTACTTTGATGAACCAAAAATCCGTCGAGGCTCCCCCTCGATGGATTTTGAAACATGCTGATTGGCCAAAGTACACATCATTAGCTGCCTTTAACGATGATATCAGGCAGACCGTCGGCGAGGAAATAACTTATATCACCCGAGTTATTCTTGCTGCTGCTGCGGAGTCCATTCCGTTCCATTCGGGGACTCCTCGCCGAAAGCTCGTTCCTTGGTGGAACGAAGAAATAGCAGCAGCTATCAAAGAACGCCGTCGCGCTCACAAACGTTACCGTCGACAGCCTACTGCGGCCAACTTGATAACATTCAAGAAACTCCGCGCTAAGGCGCGAGTTCTTATTCGTCAAAGTAAGAAGGCTTCATGGGAGAGATATGTGTCGTCTATGACGTCACATACTCCATCATCTCAAGTGTGGACTAAGCTTCGACGTATTTCGGGTATCCATGGATCATCTTCTGTACCGGGAATTTCCATTGCAGGCAATATTGTCACTGAATCCCTCCTGATTGCTGACCATCTAGCCAGTCATTTCGCGGATGTTTCTGGCTCCGGGAATTACCATCCTGATTTCCTCGCTCTGAAGCGAGAGGCAGAACGGCATCACCTTAGTTTTGCCTCTCAAGCTTCAGAGGACTACAACGTGCCCTTTACGGAGTGGGAACTCCGCAGCGCCCTAGCGCTTTGCAAGGACACGTCTCCTGGACCGGACAACATCCAGAACCAGATGTTGAAACACCTTAGTGATGATAGTCTCCTATTTCTCCTTCGTGTGTTCAACCGAATCTGGACAGAGGGTGATTTTCCATCTCAGTGGCGAGAGGGCATAGTTATCCCTGTCCTCAAGCCTGACAAAGATCCTAAGTATGCAGGAAGTTACAGACCGATTTGTCTTACAAATTGCCTGTGTAAGCTATTTGAGAGGATGGTAAATTGCAGACTCGTGTGGTGTCTGGAGAAACAAGGACTCTTGTCCGAGTACCAATGTGGATTTAGAGCCGCTCGATCCACCACAGACCACTTGGTACGCCTGGAGAGCTCTATCCAGGATGCGTTTCTCCGAAAACAGCACTTGGTAGCTGTCTTCTTTGACTTGGAGAAGGCCTACGACACCACCTGGCGATATGGCATCCTTTCAGTCCTGCATCAATGGAGATTCCGAGGTAACTTGCCGGTATTTATTGCGAATTTTTTGTCCCTCCGTCTATTCCGTGTCCGAGTAGGGAGGACATATTCGCAATACCACGTTCAAGAAAATGGAGTCCGACAGGGATCGGTTCTTAGTGTCACTCTGTTCGCGATTGCCATAAACGGTATTGTCGCTGCTTCTGGTCCAGCCGTAATACCGTCCCTATATGTGGATGACTTTGCTCTGCACTATAGCTCGTGCAGTATGGCAGTCGCAGGGCGACAGTTACAGCAAGCTATTAGGAGGGTGGAGAAGTGGACCTTAGAACATGGCTTTCGGTTTTCTGCCGCAAAGACCTCCGTTGTCCACTTTTGTCGTGAACGTACTCTTCACCCTCATCCTGAGCTTTATCTAGAAATGTCGTTCTTCCAGTTGTTGACACCTACCGATTTCTTGGGCTCCTTTTTGACAGTAAATTATCGTGGGAGCCACACGTGCGGGAGCTAAAAGTGCAATGCACCAAGAGGCTTAACCTCTTGAAGTTTCTTAGCAGCACTAATTGGGGAGCTGACCGCGTGGTGCTTCTGCGATTCTATCGGGCACACATTTTATCCCGGTTAGACTACGGCAGTGCAGCATATGGCTCCGCAAGACCAAGCGTTCTTGCGAAGCTGAACAGTATCCACCACAGCGGGGTTAGGTTGGCGACGGGAGCTTTTCGTACTAGCCCCATCGCTAGCCTGCTCGCTGAGTCTGGTGTGCCGCCTTTACACCTGAGGCGCCAGCAAATGCTTCTTTTGTATGCTGCAAATTTGCGACAGATGCCACTTCATCCGAGCTATCCCTGCGTGTTCAACAATGGCAACCGTTTGTTGTACGCTGCTCATCCTCGTGCGACGCGGCCGGTTGGGATACGCTTGGATAGCAGTTATGAATTGTTTGACGTACCTTCGATTCCTTGCCTTGTCAGACAACCAAGTGGGGTACCTCCGTGGGTTGTACGACGACCTGAAATCATCCTGGATGTACACACTGGTCCGAAAGGAGACACGGACCCTTCGATTTATCGGAGGCTCTACCTGTCCGTTGTTGGCCGCTATCCAGGTTCAGTCGTCGTATACACGGATGGTTCAAGGACAGCTACGAAGGTGGGCTGTGCGTTCGTTGTCGGAAATGATCGGTTTCTTTTTGCTCTCCCGGAAACCTGTAGTGTGTACACAGCGGAGCTTTATGCTATCTGTGGAGCTCTGCGGTACGCACTGTACATTGAACGCCGACACTTTCTCATGTGTAGTGACTCCTTGAGCTCGCTCCAGTCTATTGATACTTGTTTCCCTCGGCACCCTCTGGTGCAGCGGATCCAGGACCTGCTGGCCGGGTGTTCGGATGCCGGCACCAGAATTACGTTTGTGTGGCTCCCCAGCCACATGGGCATTGAGGGAAACGAGTTAGCAGATCAGTCTGCCAAGGAGGCAGTTACACTGCCCCTGTTGCCTTTCAAGGTTCCAGCAAGTGATATTCGCTCTGAGCTGAGACATCTGGTTATGTCTCATTGGGAGATGGAGTGGCAGGCCATCCCACTTCCCAATAAGCTGAGAGCGATAAAAGGAACAACGAAGGTATGGAGGACTTCCCTTCGGGCTTCGCGGAGGGAAGCCGTGGTATTATGTCGTCTTCGGATCGGCCACGGTATCTTGACGCACTCCCATCTACTGAAAGGAGAACCCCCTCCGGTGTGTACCTGCGGCAACCATCTTACCGTGGTACACATCCTTACGGAGTGTGTGGACCTGGTCGATCTGCGCCGTAGTATTAACCTTCCGAGTACAATCTCCCTTATCTTGCGCGATGACGAGCAGTCAGCAGACCTCGTCATCCGCTTTATGAGGGATAGCGGTCTATTTTATCGTGTGTGATGATGTCCTTTGTCCTAGTGTTGTTTATGTCAGTTGCGCTTTTATCTCATTGACTTCATTTTAGTTTGTGTTGCGCATTTTCATGTGTTATTTTAACCTCTAACGTAAATTATGTGTTAATATCTGTACTACTGGGCAATGCCTTATTCCTTCGATTTCCTGTACTTCCTCTTCTTTTAACAGAACATAAGGCATTGCGTATTAGATCCACTGATTGTTTTAATCTCACCCTCATTTTTCTTCATCACCACTCTTTTTTAACTCTAGTCAGTGGATACGTTTTAAAATTTTAACTTCATGTCTCATGTCATTCATTTCGTTCCATTAGGGGCCGATGACCTTCGATGTTAGGCCCCTTAAAACAATAAGCATCATCATCATCATGTGTTCTTGCCCTCTGGGTTGTGCTATATTCTCGGGAAGTCCAGACCCTATGGAGGCCGCACCTTCTGTAGGGCTCGCCAGTGATAATTCACGGTACACTAACAATTACAGGAAGTCCATAAATCAGTTTCTGCCAATACATCAATGAATATACAATGGATAATATCTCCAATTCGGTGACAGAGTAGTGCCTTTCATGTTTGCGGAGTTTACGACTGGCAAATGCCGTATAAGTTTTCTTCTTGGAGTTCTCAGCCTCCACTTGAAATAAGACGGCTCCGATGCCAATGCCAGATGCATAAGTTCGAAGAATAAACGGCTTCTCGAAATCAGGATGCCCTAGTTTAATGTTAATAAGGAGCAGTTCTTTGGGTTTTAAAAAATACCTTGTCACACTCAGCATTCCAGTGCCAACGATTTCCTTTCTTCAATCATTCCTTAAGTGGAGCGACTGTTTGGGTGTACTGTGGACAATGATTTGAGAAACTGAACTGACTCATGCCTAGAAATTTCCGTACCTGTTTTACAAGAATAGATTTTGGAAACTTGCTGTTGGCTTCAATTTTGATTGGGTTAGGCTTTATTTCAATACCATCGATGACATGTCCCAGAAATAAAATTTCAGGTTTACAGAAGTAAAATTTCACCAAGTTAACATGAAATTCGGCTCGTGAAAGATTACGAAGTAATTTTTCGAGCTTAATCAGGTGTTCATCCAGGGTTTCCGTTGCAAGTAACAGGTCATCAATTTACCTAGTAGTGAAGCTCTTTACCTCTTCTGTCAGTCATCTCTCGAGTGCACGATTAAGCGCTTCACCAGCATTTCACAAACCGAATGGTAATCTGCAGAAAATATACGTCTGCTGGTCGTACATAAATCCTGTAAGCAGTCTGAATTTCTCTTCTAGCAGTATATGATAGTACGAGGATGTGAAATCTAACGATGAGAAGAATTTCATCCCTCTAAATTTCCGAATTATATCCTTTATAGTTGGAGCCTGATCACTCTCTGGAATAAGCTTTTCATAGACGGCATGTGCTTCCAAACATACTCGTAGGGAACCATCGGGCTTGGTTACCACGATCAATGAATTAATGAAAGGAGTATTGCCTTTCATGATAATGCCATCAAAATGGGCAGTTGGTCGTATGACATGAAAGTACATCTCGATCACGGCATATTGGTTTGCTATATCCAAATAACAATCTTAAGAATGGACCCCTGTCAACCTCTTGAGTCCTGAGGGAAAATTTTGTGGATTCTTGGAGGTTATTGGTCAGTATGAGACAGAAGAAAAGGGATAATGGTTTAAAAAAGTAATTGTAATATTACATTTTGTGCTACAGTAGGTATCATATTTGATACCTCAGGATTCGAGTAAGTAAATCTGGTAATAACTAGCAAATAATGTATTTCATAAATATAGCACATCACAATATACCTTTATACTAAATATTGACCAGACATTCAAAATGAGGTCAAATAATGAAATTATTTAGAAAATAAAAGTAAATTATATGCTTTTAAAATTTAAAATTCAGGTCGAACATTATTTATTGCACAAATGATGAAATAAATATCTGTCACCCTCTAATGTTCAAAGATTATATTTTTCTGTAGTAGACCTAATATACACTGGAGAAATTACACTAAATTACAGCAGACAGGAACATGAGGTGACACACTACAACTAATTAGTACCAAAAACAAAAGTAAAATATTTAAAATTATTGTAAATTTGGCTCAGAAAGGATAATACATTTTGCCAGAATTGTGAATATACTGTAACTACACTCTTTCCCTTCACATTTTGAGCACAGCTTAGAAAATTAATAATTTACACCCTAAATTGTGAAACCTGCCTAATTACAATTCTCTCAACACTTGTTATTTCTTGTGAAAGTCCATGAAGCAGTTACGAGCAGAACTAAAACACAAGAATACTTTACATGTTGTGCAACATACAAATGTCAGACTTTTACATCCTGGCTTTCTACATTTGGACCTGTTTTTTTGCTCTTTATCCATCATTTGGGGCAAATGCTGGGCACTATATGATCTCATCTTTGGGGATGGCAAGACTGTTGGTGCTCTTGGTCTCTTCCTTTCAGGAGCTTCTTCATCTTCATCATTTTCCTCATTTTCAGGATCAATTTCTTCACACTCATTCAAATCCTCTTGGAAGAAAATAAAATTTTCAGCTATATCCAACTTGAAAAGGTCGTACGTAAGGATATCCTTTGTACGCCATCCTTTTTCTATTGCAGCCTGACGATACTCTAACCAAGATGCAGCAATAGCAAAATCAAAAAAATGGTGAATTACCCTCACGGTCCACTTTTTTGTCCTAGACTTCATGCCATACTTTCCTGTTACCCTGTTCAGTAAGTCCACCCCACCCATATTAAGGTTATACATTTTCACCAAATTAGGTCTTGGAACACTAATGTACTGTCCATGCTTTTTTGACCAACGTCGACATTGCTCAACTGGTTCTGCACCTAATTCTGTGGATGACATAAAGACAGGCTTGTTATCAAACCATTTAACTACTGCAACTTTATCATCCTTTCTTACAACCTGATCATAAGAACCTCTGGGCTCTTTCTTCATGTCCAAATCTCGCTTGAATTCAATAGAACGTGGCAGACGACTGACCATTATTGTACCACAAGCTGAAATGCTTCTGTGATCTAACAAGCTATCTAATAGTGTGATTGAGGTGAAATATCTATCCATGTAGATCAAGCAGTTGTTTGGTAGTGTATCTGACAACTTTAGGACTACTTTACCACCAATGTCTATTTTATCTGGTAAGGGGACTCTTTCTGAAATTATTTCCCTTCCCTTTCCCTCATACAACAGGAAATATAAGGGTAAACCCTCTGAAGTTGCTGCAATAATGTTTTTTAGTCCTATTGGGTGGGGTTTCCCTTTAACATACTGTCTCATTCTAACCTTGCCAGTGAAGGGAATCATCTGCTCATCAATGCAAACATTTCTGGGTCTCGGATTTTCCAGGCATGCATTCCTTATTTGATTTAACATAGGTTTGACCTTCCAAAAGCTATCCCGTTTTTGTTCCTCTGAAACTGAATTATCGTCTATCACCTTCAGGTTATTTCAAGGTAAATAAAACCTGTCACGAGATATAGCATCAGCAATTAGTGGATACCTTGTTTTTCTTTCGCAGCCTTTCTTAGCCTGGGAAAGCCTAAGAGTGAAGCAACTAGACTGGCTCCCCAAAATTTCCTGATCTCATCTGCTGTACAATCTAATGATTTGCCTGTATTTAAAACATGTCTGATATTCATGTTTGAGCTCATGTCTTCAAAGAATGATGGCTGGATATAGCGACTGAAATATTCAGATGGGTTCTTCACAACGGAAAGACCATCTGAGGAAGGAGTTTCAGTCACAGAAGCAGTCAGCAGGGGAAGAAAACTGGAAGAATAAGAAGAAAAATTTAGGCTACTCATAGTTTCTGAGATTGTTTTTTACCAGCATGAAGTACCCACCTACACCTAAGCAGCTGAAGATACTCATTGTCACTATAATAAATATTATGAGAACTATTTTTAAATAGGTAACTTACTCATTCTTATGCCGCCAGCCTTCATTTCTTTTACGACCCATCGCGGGGGGCACATGTTCTTCTTCACTATCATGTCCATCAGATTCATCTACATACTGAGGCTGTGGTGGAACAATAACATTCTCATCCTCGTCACTGCTGTCATCTTGAAAATCATTGTCGGCGTCGGAATCATTAGGATCAATTCTCACCATCAAATCTTCTATCTGATCATCAGTCAGTCCTGAAAAGGATGTGATACAAAAAACTGCTTAAAAATAACCAATAATGGGACAAAAATGTAGAATTAATAAGTCTACTGGTACAAATTTACCAGGAATAATTACGTGAGAATACTGCGTTAAAGAACTAATTTATAAAACAGCATATTAACAAGAATAAATACATTCCACTCCAAAACATGTTTACAGAAAGAAAATAATAATCAAGTCCGTTGGTATCACATGTGATACCATGAAGAAAATCCTTCTCTTTCACAAGTCATTGACTTCCAAAACCACAATTTTACTACTACGTAATTCCAGACAATTTATGTAATTTTTTAAACATGAATTAACATGAATTTAGTAAGAATATTATAATATTTACCTTTGTTTCTTCTTGCCATGCTGACGACCAGGCTTCCCGCTGTTTACACTCGCATGTATCTCCCTAGTGAGCACTGCAGGAAACGAAAACAAGTGAAAAACGCGTGCCGCGTACGCTGCAGGAAATGATACCACAGGCCGCGCGAAGTTTGAATGCAGCGGAACGCGGTAAATGATTAAAAACCGAAGGTATCATATATGATACCTCCGAACTGAAGAGGGTCAAGAAAAGGCACATTATAAAAGATGGCGACGTGTTCCCAGCCTCCTATATATAACATTTTTATCGGACTATCACGATGTAGTGTGTACAGTGCTCTATGTCTTCTGGTATGGGCTAGAGCAACTTGTTACTTTCATTGACCCGTCTCAGTCTCATCCTTGGCTTTGACAATATAAAAGTGACTGAGGTATGAGTGATGCTAGTAATACCATTCCTTATGAGGTCAGTACCTGTTATGAATGGTGTAAAAATATCGCTCATAGGGTCGGTTGGTGCATGCATTTCAGTGGGCTTGGTGGACTGATATGCAACAGCAACTTCTGGCCCGGTGAGGAAAGCAACGGGAAACTACCTCACTCCTCAATTCCCTAGTATGCCACTTCAGTGACGCCTAGGCTGTCTATGATAGCTTTTCGTGGAGCTGTAGAGGATCAAACCAGCCTTTGGGCTGAATACCCTACATACATACATCACGATATAGCGTAAGCTGCTGTCGCCTAGCGACAATCGGTCCATCAAGTAGATCCAGTCTTGGTGCGGCTTTGCAATTAAGTAAAATTACATAAAATTACTCATAAGAGAAAACTACCCATCGGATTTCGTCCAAAGCACACGGGGTATCCCTTGCCTGTCGTAGGGGCCCAAGGGGCTCTAAACGGAGCGTGGGGTGGCGATGACGGCGCCCTTAGCTGAGTCCTGGCATTGCTTACACTTACTTGTGCCAGGCTCCTCACGGTCATCTATCTTGTCCGACCTCCCTTGGTCAACTCTTGTTCTTTTCCGACCCCGACTTTATGAGAGCATTCCAGGCCTAGGGAGTCTTTCATTTTCATGCCCTTCGTGATCCTTGCTTTTCTCCGTCCGTTACTCCATTTTTCGAAGTGACGGATCCTTTTTTCTTATTATTCTCTCTGTCTACACCCTGTGGGCGGGGGATGCAAATACACTCACGATATCCCCTGCCTGTCGTGAGAGGCGACTAAAAGGGGCGCCCGAGGGATGATTGTATTAGAACCATGAAATTACTTTTGATTAGTTTCATCACGCGGGGAACACCACGGGTTCCCTGTATTTGCAAGTAGTACCACTATGTTAGATACAAAATTGGTTTGTGATTAGTAGCAGCAGAGAGTGGTTCACTGTGGGTTTCCAGTGCCCATGAGTCGTATCCTTGTGAGCAACACCACGTGTCTGGGCGTTGCCTGTGATTAGTACCCACTATATGAGGAACACCACGTGAATACCGGTGCCCGTGATCAGTACACCTAGGTCAGGAACACCATCGGTTTGTGTTGCCTATGTGTGGCGACATTATGTGAGAAACACCATAGGTACACCCAAGTACAATACTTGGGAGTAGTACCATCTTCTGCGGAACACCGTTAGTCTACGATCCCTTTGATAAGTACCACCAACATTACAAATACCATCATTCTACTTTACTAACGATAAGTACCATTATGGCGGGCTGTTGACCAGTATTTTGGACCCCTTTAGACAACAAGCATCCTTGATTCAGGATTGTACTTTAGAAATGGTCCCTTGGGCAGTAATACTATTTTCGTGGTAGTTTTTGGGTCGGATCCACTGATTGTTTTAAATTCATATCCATCCATTCATTCATCATGTCATTTTTATTTTGGTCAGTGGATTTGAACTTTTATTTTGTCATTTCATTTCGTACCATCAGGGGCCGATGACCTAGATGCTAGGTCCTTTAAACAAAAAACATCATCATTATCTACCATTTGACAGGCGAGGGACTCCTTGGAAACAACTTGGCGAACGAAATGGAATTGGGTGGGGAGCTATCAATATTAATGGGGCTTATGGAAGAAAGAAAGTAGAACTGGCTGAGCAAGGAGGATGCATCTGGATGTGCTAGTAGTAAGTGATATTCGGGTAAGGGGAGATAACAAGAAAGAGATAGGAGATTATAAAGTGTACTTGAAGGGAAGGGCACAGTCTGGGGTAGGGCTGTTCATCAGGAATACTTTTGCAAGCAACATAGTTTTTGTTAGGCGTGTAAACGAATGAATGGTGTGGGTAGATTTGGCAGTTGGAGGAATTAGGACGATAATTGTCTCAGTGTATTCACCCTGTGAGGGTGCAGATATAATAAAATTGACAAGTTTTATGAAGCATTGAGTGACATCGTAGTAAGGTTCAACAGCTAGGAAAGGGTAGTGCTAATGGGCGATGTCAATGCAAGAATTAGAAATAGAACTGAGGGATACGAAAGGGTGATTGGTAAATATGGGGAAAATATGGAAGCTAATAGGAATGGGAGGCGTCTGCCGGACTGGTGCGCCAGTATGTGTTTAGCAGTTACGAATTCATTCTTTCAGCGTAAGGCTATTCACCGCTACACATGAGAGGCTAGGGGTACCAGATCCATAATAGACTATACCTTAACCAACTTCAAATTCAGGAAATCTGTTAGGAATTTACGGGGCTTTCAGGGAATTTTCGATGAAACAGACTAGTATCTGATCTGTAGTGAACTAAGTATCCCTAGGCCTAGGATAGAGAAAGTGAAATCTGTCTGCAAACGAATAATGGTAGAAAATCTCCAGGACGAGGAAATTAGACAGAAGTACAAGGCTATCTGACTTTGCCTGCAGGACCTAGTGTTTACAGTGCACTATGTCTTCTGATATGTGCTAGAGCAATTTTGTTATTTTCGTTGATCTCTCTGTCTTATTCTTGGCTTTGACAATAATGAAAGTGACTGAAATATGAGCAATGCTAATAATGCTATTCCTTCTGTAGCCACTCCCTGCTATGAATGGTGTGAAAATGTTGCTCATAGGGTCGGTTAGTCAGTAGGCTTGGCAGACTGATATGTAATTGCAACATCTGGCTCGGTGAGGAAAGCAACGGGAAACTACCTCGCTCCTCATTTCTCTAGTACGCATCTTCAGTAACGCCTAAGTTATGAGAGCTAATGGTGGAGGAGTTGCGGACTGAAGACTGAATATACTTACATGGATATAATCAAGGATAAGTTCCGAACTGTGGATAGTAAGCAGGTTCAGAATATAGAAAGGGAACTAATAATAATAATGTTATTTGTTTTACGTCCCACTAACTACACTTCTACGGTTTTCGGAGACGCCGATGTGCCGGAATTTAGTCCCGCAAGAGTTATTTTACGTGCCAGTAAATCTACCGACACGAGGCTGACGTATTTGAGCACCTTCAAATACCACCGGACTGAGCCAGGATCGAACCTGCCAACTTGGGGTCAGAAGGCCAGCGTCTTAACCGTCTGAGCCACTCAGCCCGGCAGAAAGAGAACTGGTCGCATACAGGGATGCTGTAATAGCAACAGCAGGGGAATGCCTAGGAACAACTGTGTGTAGAGATGGGGAAAAAAGCGAACATCTTGGTGGAATGATAAAGTGAGAGCAGCATGTAAGAGTTAAAACAAGGCTTATTATCAGAAATGGCTCCAAATTAAGGCTAGATGCAGACATAGATGAAAAAGCAGAGCGAAACAAATAGTTGAATCAAAAAAGAAGTCTTGTGAAGATTTTGGTAATAACCTAGAAAGGCTAGGTCAAGCAGCATGCAAACCTTTCTGGACAGTATCAAAGAATCTTAGGAAGGGGAAGGGGGTGGGGGAAGTGAACATTATTTTGGGTAATTCTGGTGAACTCATAATAGATCCCAGGGAATCACTGGACAGTTGGAGGGAATATTTTGAAAATCTTCTCAATGTTAAAGGAAATCTTCATGGTGATGTCGCGAACAACCAAGCTTATGGGGAGGAGAAAAAGGTATTGGTGAAATTACGTTTGAGGAAATGGAAAGGAGGGTAAATACACTCCATTCTCATAAAGTGGTGAAGTATAGTGGGAACTCAGGGATGAAATGGCTTCATAGAATAATATTAACACTGAGTGTTGGTAAGGTGCCTTCAGATTGGACAAAAGCAGTAATTGCACGTATATATAACCAAGGAAACAGGAAGGATTGCTACAACTATCGAGATATCTCATTGATTAGTCTACCAGGCAAAGTATTCACTGCCATCTTGGATGCGAAGGTGCGATGAGTTGTTGAGAGGATGTTGGATGAAAACTAGTGTGGTCTCAGACCACAGAGGGACTGTCAGGATCAGATTTTCAGTATGCGCCAGGTATTGAAAAATGCTATGAGAGGAATAGGCAGTTATGTTTAGGTTTCGTAGATCTAGAAAAAGCATATGACAGGGTACTGAGGTAAAAGATGTTCGCTATATTGGGGGACTATAGAATTAAAGGTAGATTATTAAAATCAATCAAAGGTATTTATGTTGACAATTGGGCTTCAGTGAGAATTGATGGTAGAATGGGTTCTTGGTTCAGGGTACTTACTGGGGTTAGACAAGGCTGTAATCCTTCACCTTTGCTGTTCCTAGTTTACATCGATCATCTGCTAAAAGGTATAAAGTGGCAAGGAGGGACTCAGTTAGGTGGAAATCTACTAAGCAGTCTGGGCTATGCTGACGACTTGGTCTTAATGGCAGTTTGTGCCGAAAGCCTGCAGTCTAATATCTTGGAATTTGAAAATAGGTATTATGAGTATAGTATGAAAATGAGCCTTTCGAAGACTAAGTTGATGTCAGTAGGTAAGAAATTCAACAGAAATGAATGGCAGATTGGTGATACAAAGCTGAAACAGGTAGATATTTTCAAGTACTTAGGATGTAGGTTCTCTCAGGATGGTAATATAATACGTGAGATTGAATCAATGTGCAGTAAAGCTAATTCGGTGAGCTCGCAATTGCGATCAACATTATACTGTAAGAAAGAAGTCGGCTCCCGGACGAAACTATCTTGACCTCGGTCTGTTTTCAGACCAAACTTGCTTTACGGGAGCGAAAGCTGGGTGAACTCAGGATATCTTATTCATAAGTTAAAAGGAACAGACATGAAAGTAGCGAGAATGATTACTGGTACAAGCAGGTGGGAACAATAGCAGGAGAGTACTCGGAATGAGGAGATAAAGGCTAAGTTATGATTGAAGCTGTACGCATAAACCGGCTTCGGTGATGGAGACATGTGAGGCGAATGGAGGAGGGTAGGTTACCTAGGATAATGATGGACTCTGTTATAAAGGGTAAGTTATGTAGAGGGAGGCAAAGACGACGATGTTTGGACACAGTTTGTAACGATTTGGAGATATGAGGTATAGAACTTAATGAGGTCAAAGCACTAGTTGCAAATAGAGGATTGTGGCGACATTTAGTAAATTCACAAAATGGCATAACGGTCTATAATGGATGTATGCACGTTGTAATATGTATACTGTAGTTGGTATAGGTCAATGTTTCGTTTATGTACTTTTTTCACATTCAATATTTTCTTAGCAGGTTGCGGACTTCATTCATTCCTTTCATAACTAATGACAGTAATTTCATATTTGTATGTAATTATATGGCAGAAAGCTTACTAGGCCTATTTATTTAAATACTCTCATTAATAATACTGCAGAAAATAGTGAAGTTTCTTTAGTTTTGCTGTTAAATAAGCCTGTATTATTGTATTTTTGTGTATGATATGTGTAATGAAATGAAATATTCTGTTCAAATGCAACTGGTAGAAGGCAACAAAACTATTTCGGTAAAAATAAACATGAACAAACCAGAAGAGAGAAAAGAAAGACAATCGTACAGAACAATGTGTATACCTCAAGACTCCCCCATTCTCCAACACCTATGATCTCTATTTGCCTATTCCAACATCTAACGCATCACCTTTAACCCCCCACAACTATCTTGGCAGGAGAGTAGATGTTCACTTCCAGGTTGCCCGTCTCCCACTTCAGGGGAGGAATGAAAGCTTGAATAGATAGCCTGCACTACATGAATTAGCCATGCATCTTGGTAGATGTGCTAGTTACCAACTGATGAGCACAAATTGGCACACTGGGTGAAACTTATAATTTCCAATAACGGACCATTTATATTGGAATTATGAATTTGCTCATTTAGGACATATATATGTCAGGGAATCAAAATCTATACCTTCTCCTCTGCTGTCATAGCCAGATCGCACGTAACTCCAACTATGTATGTACGTTATCTATGTTTTGCAATCCCTTTTCTCATGTATATCTTTCAGGTTTGACATGCTTATATTGGACAAGGGCATTTAACCGTAGCGAGGTAAGGTTTCTGAAGTATGAAGGGCCTCAAAAATTGGGAGTGTATTGTAATGTGAAGCAACATTACACATTAAGATTGCCGGACTGAGTGACTCAGGTGGTTGAAGCGCTGGCCTTCTGGCTCCTACTTGACAGGTTCAATCCTTGCTCAGCCTGATGGTATTTGAAGATGCTCAAATACATCAGCCTCGTGTTGGTGGATTTATTGACATGTAGAAATTCCTGCGGGACTAAATTCCGGCACCTCGACGTCTCCGAAAACAGTATAAGTAATTAGTGGTACGTAAAGCCAATAATAATATATTATCAAACCTTTTAATATTAACATGTTCCCTTCTTTACTCGAATATATCAATTTAAATAATAATAGAACACACAACCAAATTTTATTATCATTACAAAAAGTGTGCTGACCACATAGGGTTATTGATGATACATACAGCTAACTACTTTGACTGTTTTCGGAGACGTGTAGGTGCCGGAATTCAGTCCCGCAGGAGTTCCTTAATGTGCCAGTAAATCTGCTGACACTAGGCTGACGTATTTCGACATTTCCAAATATCACCGGACAGACAGGATGGAACCTGACTAGTTGGACGATCAGACAAGGTTGGTATATAGGCCTAAAGAATCTTAAGAAAGACTCGAGATAATTATTAGTACCCAAGAAAAGTGTAATATCACAAAGTTTGTAATGTAAAGCTATGTTCCGCTCTTTAAATGCGACTACCGTCTAACTTCAAGGTACATTCACACCAGATTCAGATTAAGCGAATAATTTTAACAAACCGCTTCGATATTCAATTATTTTCGTCACAACTTATATTAAAGAACATCAAGTAGTTCATAATAGTCCCGCGTTTTCTAATACCTCAGGCCTATCCAATACGTAAACATTACAAGGAAGGAAACGAAGTCCCACTCTCTTACGTTCACGCTACGTGACCGGGGACGAAAGGCCAGAGAAAAGAGCCCGTCAAGAGAGCCCACAGTTAAAGTGCCAGCAAGCAATTGCACGAGGCAGAGGCTACACCACAAGTCGCCGCCAAGGTCAAGTCTGACGCTACTCCTCAAGGGGCGAGGAGAGAGGGGAAGAGCCGTAAGGCACAGAGAGGGGTACCTCGATCCAAGGGCGGCGCTTCAGAGCGAGAACTTTCTCGATTACTCTGAAGCCATGCGGTGGGGGGACAAGGGCAAAATTGATTATTTAAAAGGTAACCGCATAGCTGAATAACAAATACATTTAAAATACATACAACAAGTACATAATACACAAGGCAGCTTGCAACATTATAAGGCACATAAGAACAACCAAACGATGGGAGGGGAGAGTAAAATTTTTCATGGCACAGACCTTCCCCCCCTTAAAACCGACGTCGGAAAAGTTCAACAATAAGCAGAAATATGCAACTTCAAAACAGTCCTTCGTAAGATGAGTAGGAAAAGCTTCCATAATCTACTCCTTCACGGAGCGGACAGATACACAATTCACAGATAGAGTAGAGACTCCGAAAGGAAGGATAACCTTTCTACACAGTAAGTTCATGCAAAGAACTCCAGCAAGCTTGCAGATTAATACGGCGTCACAATTTCCACTCGGTCCTCCACATAAACGAAGATGCAGATAGGCGGATAGGAAAGGGAGTAGTGCTCCGCCAAACAAAGAAGGTTCGCAGGAAGGGCTCCAAAACGTGTTGTCGTGAATAACAGGCTGAAACAATCGGCTATCAGGATGCACGAAGTACCACAAACTCCACCGAGGGCCCTCCCAGAGAGCTCAGGCAACAGGATCATCCAGATAGCTAGAGCGACAAACACAGAGCCGACAGAAGTTTGTAACAATTTCCACATTCAAGGAGGACCGGGGAAGGGTCGACAACGCCAGGCCGCAGGTATGCCCTGGCAGCAGCGCGAAGGTAAGACGGGTAGCAAGCGAAGGGGGGGGGGGGTTAACGGAATGGCGTGAGGTAGAGGAAGTACAGAACATACTAATCAATAAAATACAGTGCAACACCATATAAGGTAGTAACACAATAAGAATTCAACACTCGTAGAAAGACACCCTCCTCAAATAAACCGCCGAGTTAAAGGCAAAGGTTAACCAAGGAACCGAGGTATCCCATCTCAAAATATCCTCATGATGGAAGGCGGTAAGAGCAGAGCGCAAATTACGGTTCACCCTCACCGCGTACGACGGCTGAGGATAGTACGCGGAGTTAGTGTCGTGCGAGATGGAGAAACCGAAACAAAATTTCCTAAACAAATTGGATGTAAATGCCCTCGCATTATCGGAGACTAAGGTTTGACAAGGGCCGGAGGTGGAGAAAATGCTTTTCAAACATTTTACCGTGGTGTCAGTGGTAGCCAATTTGGTAGGAAACATCCACGTAAAGCGGGTAAAAGCGTCGACACAGACGAAAATAAATCTATTACCTTCGTCCTTCGATTTGTGTAGGGGCCCAACATAGTCGATGAATATACGCTCCATGGGGCGAGTAGCTTCAGTGGAAGACAAGAACCCTACCTTAGTATTCAGAGGCGGTTTACTGATGTTACAAACCTTACAAGCTTTGACCAATTCTCGCACTTCACCATCCAACCCCTTCCACATAAAGTTCTCCCGAATCTTCTCTCTGGTTTTAAAAACGCCAAGGTAGCCAGCAAGAATGGGGCTCATGATAATATTTAAAAATCATGGGCAGCAGAACGGCGGGCACCACCACTTTCGTTCTTTTATCGTGCCGAGAAGGGCAACACAGGACCCCGTTCCTTAAAAGGTACGGAGTGACCGGTTTCCATTCCTCTAAATCAAGGATCACAGGTCCTAACACCGGATCTTCTCTCTGAATTTTCGCTATGTCATGATATAACAAAGGCGTATCAAACAAAAATGCAACTGAAGTAGCCAGCAAGCCAGAGGAATCAACGTCCAAAGGTTGGTCATCCTGGACAACCTCGGAAGAAAACATACGGCTTAAGGAATCTGCTAACACATTATCCGACCCCCGGATGTTCCGCACTTCAAACTGAAAGGCCGACATCCTGATCGCCCAACGGGCTAATCGACCAGTTCTCCGTGGTCTTCCTAGGACCCATCTCAACGCCTGGTTGTCGGTTTCCAGTTCAAGTTTTACGTGCTCTAGGTACATCCTGAATTTCTCAAGGGCAAATAATACCGCCAACCCTTCAAGCTCGTATACAGAATATTTCGACTCTAGAGCGGACAGAGTCCTGGATGCATAAGCGAACGGGCGTCTACCGAATTCTGAGTCCTGTAACAAAACGGAGCCACGGCAGATGCAGAAGCATCGGTTTGCACAATAAAAGGCTTGGAAAAATCGGGCATGGCTAAGATAGGAGCGTTGGAAATCGCTAACTTAAGGTCTTCGAAAGCGGCCTGCTGAGATGGTCCCCACACAAATTTAACCCCTTTCCGACGTAGGGAGTTAAGCGGGGCCGCACGCTTAGCAAAATCCGGAATAAACTTCCGAAAAAATTTATCATGCCCACAAACCGGGCTACCCCTTTCACATCTGGAAGAGGACAGAACTCGAGAATAGCCTTGGTGAGCGAACGGTCCACAGAGTCGCCGTTAGGGGACACAACATGCCCTAGGAACGACATCTGGGGCTTGGCAAACGAGACCTTAGAAAGCTTGACGGTAAGCCCATCCTTCCGGAGACGCGTCAAGTCTTCCTTAAGTTGCAACAGATGCTCCCCAAAAGTCTCGGAATATATCACTAAATCATCCAAATAATGATTAATTGAATTTGATATCCGAAAATAGTTTATCTAAAAGTCTAGTGAGGACGGCAGCACCTGTCGAAATGACAAAGGGCAGGCGACGAAATTCATATAAATTCCAATCGGTGGCAAACGCTGTCAGATGCCGCGACTCGGGGGCAAGAGGAATCTGATAGTAGGCTTGGTTCAGATCCAATACGGTGAAAATCTAGCCCTCCTAAACCAGGAGAAACAAGAGTGTAAATCTGGGAGCGGGACTGACTGCAACACAATTTTCTTGTTCAGAAGCCTATAATCCAGGGCAGGCTTAAACCCGCCCTGAGGTTTGCGAACGAGAAATATGGGCGAAGAATACGTAGAAGTAGAAGGTTGAATAATCCCCTGGTCAAGCATCTTATCGATGATTTCCTTCAAGGCCTTCATTTTAGGCGAAGGCAAACGGTAAGGGAGAATTCTAACGGGAGTCGAATCAGATACTCCAATTTTGTATTCCAAAATGTTGGTCATGCCAAATTCCTCAGAGAACACATCCGAAAATGTGTCGCACAGCTCCCTAACACTGCGCCTGATCCTCAGGCAGATCGCTAAAATCGCTCGCCATCTCACTCTGAGGGCGCACAATCGAACGAAGGGACACAGAATTAGATATGCACAATGGGATTTTTAATGATTGACAAAACTTGAACCAATAAACAGCATTCTGTAAGTCCAGAACTAATCCGGAGTAGGAAAAGAAATTACTTCCCAAAATAACGGGACACGACAAATCCTTGGGTACACAAAAGGAAAACTTCCACCAAAAATTGGAAACACGGATTGTACTAGTAAAGGACCCCATAACATCGACCCTAGAGGAATTGGCCGATACACACGAAACAGAGACCGGTTCTAAATCAGGAAATTTACATATCGCTTTATAGGCGGCATACCATTTCTCGCTAACCAAGGACAGCACACTTCCAGAGTCCAGTAAGGCCGATACGGTTTCGCACCCCATTTCCACTTTGATAAAGGGGACACTCCCATTCATATCCGCGGAGATCTGTAAGCACTCCGATGGACATGTACCCGATAAATGATGAATTGATGCGCCGTGAGTGCCATTATCCACTGGCGGATCGTGAGCCACGAAACCCCCCTTACCTAGTCAGCTGGACGCTGACATTTCAACACAATTCCTCGCCAAGTGTCCCGCAAGTCCACACTTGAAACAGACAACATTGCCACTCCTAAGAGGGACATTGGCATTGGTTCCCCTGCCCGCTGGGCGGCTGCCCGAAGGCCGAGAAGGGCAACGGTTACGCAAATGCTCACGTGATCCGCACTCGTAATATTTCCTCTGATTACCTGGTTCTCGTGAATCAGGAGCGTCGGGTACATTGGGCAATGACGAAATACTCCCCGTACGTAAGGTGTCCGCGTGACGAACTCCTTCAGCGGCGACGACCATCGCCTCCAATTCCGAAAAATTGCGGGGATGAGCCGCGAAACATAAGCACGAACTACACAAAGGGTTTATGCCCACAACGATGGTCGAGACAATCTGTCTTTCTGAAAAATGGAGGGCGAAAACCCTGGCGTAACTTTTAATGTCCAAAATAAAATCGGCTAGCGATTCATCATTACGCTGGACTATGAAATAGAATTTCTGGACGAACGAATTTAAAGCCCTAGCCGGGATGAAATGAGTTAATAAATGAGCGTGGAATTGTTGGAGGGTTGTTTGTTCAGCGATAGCCTTAACAATTCTAAGAGTTGCCAAAGGATAAATGATCTGTAAAATATGGGTATGCGAAATACCAAAAACCAGAGCATGGTCCTGGAACTCCACCAGAAAGCGAAGAAAGGCTACCACGTCGCTAGCAGAATTGACGGAATAATACGGGGCATCCTTCAACATTAATGTCAAGGGATGAGGGATATTGGAGAAGGTAGAAATATTCGATGATAAATTAGATTGCAAGTGTAACTGCTCTCCGACCTCCACATTCCCTATGGATTTACCAGAGTCGTCTCCACTTACAGGGGGGACCGAAGGGAGAGATTTATTTTTGACTAAAAAGCTTCGCTAGCCACGAATGAACTTTCTCCAATAATTTAACCGCTTTCTCTTCCAAGTCTTCCATGTGGCCCCTCACCTCATCATTTAGCTCTAATGACAAAATATCCACAATTCGCTGAACATAATGCATGAGCCGAAATTGAACCCTTCTCAACTGGTGACTAGATGCAAAATCGCTCTCCAAAAATTCCATAACCGATATAATATCAGTTAAGTTGGTTTCTATCTGGGACGCGGCACCGCTCACCTCGCCGTCAGTATAGCGAGGCACAATAACAGGCTTGTCTAAATTAGATCGCAATAATGCCTCATCATTTTTGACGGTACCCCGAGACTCGAGGTTACGAATGGTCAGTTCATAAAGCAAATCCTCCATTCGGAGAGACCCCGGGTAGACTACATCACGGGTAGTCATTATAGCAGTGGAAAAAACAAACCGAAGTACACCGTGATGGAAGGACACCGAGAGAACACCTCTATAGAACGATCGAGTACATCCAACACTACACCAGCCCCAATCAACCCACGCTCTGCTGCCAGTTGTGTTCCGTAAATATACTTCCAATAGCAGTGTTATAAGAAGCGGTAGGCCTAGGGGCTGGATATTAAGGAGCCATGAATAAAATATGCTCAAAGTTTTATTTTACAAATAAATAAATTGCCTTCCTTCGTTTTCACAAAATTGACGTTATTTAACATCATTAAACCACTCACGTTTAAGTAATGCTAAAACACGATAATACATAATAACTACCTTAAAACCACGAGGGAACCAGCGCTCATGAACGTTACCAGTTTACAATAGATACATGTTAATAAAAGGCGTTTTCTAATACCTCAGGCCTATCCAATACGTAAACATTACAAGGAAGGAAACGAAGTCCCACTCTCTTACCTTCACGATACGTGACCGGGGACGAAAGGCCTGAGAAAAGAGCCCGTCAAGGGAGCTCACAGTTAAGGTGCCAGCAAGCAATTGCACGAGGCAGAGGCTACACCACAAGTCGCCGCCAAGGTCAAGTCTGACGCAATTCCTCAAGGGGCAAGGAGAGAGGGGAAAAGCCGTAAGGCACAGAGAGTGGGACCTCGATCCAAGGGCGGCGCTTCAGAGCGAGAACTTTCTCGATTACTCTGAAGCCATGCGGGGTGGGGGACAAGGGCAAAATTTATTATTTAAAAGTTAACCGCATAGCTGAATAACAAATACATTTAAAATACATGCAACAAGTACACAATACACAAGGCAGCTTGCAAGCATTATAAGGCACATAAGAACAAACAAATGATGGGAGGGGAGAGTAAAAATTTTTCATGGCACAATATTTTCAGCACTTTCGTTTAAACTGAGCCATCGTTTTTAACAAGGTAGTTATCTGCGTCGGTTTTCAAATAAAGAATTTCAAACTAGTGTAGGTGATGTACTTTTCCTTCTTTTCCAGTAAACCCCCTGCGGGTGTGGGATTCACATGTAGAATACACCCGCGGTATCCCCTACCTGTCGTAAGACGCGTCTGAAAGGGGCCCAAGTGGCTCTCAACTTGGGAGTGTGGATTGGCGACCACGGGTCCCTTAGCTGAGTCTTGGCATTGCTTCCACTTACTTATGCCAGGTTCCTCACTTTCGTCTATCATGTCAGACTTCCCTTGATCAACTCTTGTTCTTTTCCGACCCCGACGATATTAGAGCATTCGAGGCGTAGGTAGCCTTTCATTTTCACGCCCTTCGTGGCCCTTGCCTTTCTTCGACCGTTACTTCATTTTCGAAGTGACGGATCCCTTCTTTCTTCTTCCTCTTCTTTTTTCTCTCTCTCTACCCTCTGTGGGTGCGGGCCGCAGGCGAAAAATAAACCCACGGTATCCCCTGCCTGTCGTGAGAGGCGACAAAAAGGGGCGGCCAAGGGATGATTGAATTAGAACCATGAAACTACTTTTGATTCGTGCCATCACGCGGGGAACACCATGGGTTGCCTGTACTTGCGAGTAGTACCACTATATTAGGTACGAAATAGGTTTGTGATTAGTAGCAGCAAAGAGTGAGTTCGCCTGTGGGTTTCCAGTACCCGCGTGTCGTACCCATGTGAGCAACACCGCGGGTCTGGGCATTGCCTGTGAGTTGTACTGCTATATGAGCGACACCGTGGGTCGGCATTGCCTTTGATTAGTACCCACTATGTGAGGTACACCACAGGAATACCGGTACCCGTGTCTAGTACACCTAGGTGACGCACTTCATGCGTTTGCGTTGGCTATGGGTGGCGCCATTTAGTGAGAAACACCATGGGTCTGCGTTACCTGTACGAAGTACAATACCTGGGAGTAGTACCATCTTGTGCGGAACACCGTGAGTCTTCGCTACTTTTGATTAATTCCCCTACATGACAAATACCATGGTTCTACTTTACTCGCGATATGTACCATTCTGAGGGGCCTTAGACCTGGAGTTTGGACCCCTTTAGACATCAAGCATCCTCGATTCAGGATTGTGCTTCATAAGTGGTCCCTTGGTCAGTAATACTGTTATTTATGACTTTTTCTTTTGGGTTGGATACACTGTTTTTCTTTGTTTCTTTGTTTTTTTTTGTGTTCATGTCCATCCATTCATTCTTCATAACAATGTTTTTATTTTGGTCAGTGGATGATTTTGAACTTTTTGTTGTCATTTCATTTTGTACCATTAGGGACCGATGATTTCGATGTTAGGCCCCTTTAAACAACAAGCATCATCATCACCATCATCGTCATCATCATCATCATCATCTTTTTTAGTAAGAGGTAGGTAGGAGGGTTAGAAGAAATGATTCCGGGAAAGAGATGCTGTAGGAACGTACGCCGACAGATACCAAAAGCATGCTAATACTTCTGTTTTCCTTAAAAAATGAAAAATGAATGGGAACTGTTCCTCATTGCTATTGTACTGAATGAACGTATAAAGTTTTAATTTTTCTTCTGCAGCTCCGTCTCTTTGTGTGGTTAAACGGCTGTATTATCGCATATCACTTTTTACATGTTTAATATTAGTAATACTCTAATACTTGCCACTTAACCCTAAAGTGTTTGTCATATTTTACAATTTCAGGTCATATTGAGCTATTTTAGGACACAATTTGTACTTTTTTGGTCATGAACTTCCGAAACCTAATTATCACTAACCAGGAAAAATGGGATGAGGGCTGATGACCTAGGCGTTAGGCCCCTTTAACAACAAGCATCATGATTATCAAGGAAAATGAACGAGGACCGACATTTCGAAAAATGATGGTATGTGTGAAAGAAAGGAAAGCGCACGACGGGAGTAAAATGAGACTCCCTAGTCCTCTAAAGCCTAATAATGTCGCGGCCGAAAAAGAACACGAACAAGGCAGGTCGGATAGGAAAGATGAAGGTGAGGAGCCTGACACAAGTACAGTAAGTGAAAGAAATGTCAGACTCAGCGAGCGGAACCGTTGTTTTCAATCCGCGCTCCCAAGTTCAGAGTACGTGGTCCCACTTTTAGTCAGGCAGGGGACACCGTGGATGTTATTCTAACAACCCACGCACGGGATACGTGGTCGAGGATAGAGCCGCAATCAATTAACGGTGGAGAAAGTGTTAAGGAATTTATATTCTCGTATTTGAGTAAATAATTTGAATTTATTTGCTGAAAGTAATAGAAACTCGAACGTGCCATGCGAACTTTGCTATGGAGGAGACTTTTGTAAAGTTTTAGCCACTTTACGTCTGAAAGGAAAGAGAAAAGAAAGTAATTTTTTGCATACATTGATAAATAATTCCATTCCCCTGTAAAAATGTCACTTATTCCCTAAAGATTCGCCTTCTTTGAAGCAGTTTCATTGATTACTTAGGTAATTAGCAACTGAGTAAACATTTTCAGTTTTCCCTTCACTGACTACTACGGCTGGGAAGTTTATGACCAAAAGAAGTACACTGACTGACAGAGCAAATGCAACACCAAGGAGGCGTGGTTCGAAAGGGATGAAAGTTGGGGAAAAAACAGAGACGGCACGGACGAATAACTGATGTTTATTTCAAACCGATATGCAGGTTACACAATGCGCACGGCATCGACTCAGTAGGATGTAGGACCACCGCGAGCGGCGATGCACGCAGAAACAGGTCGAGGTACAGAGTCAATAAGAGTGCGGATGGTGTCCTGAAGGATGGTTCTCCATTCTCTGTCAACCATTTGCCACAGTTGGTCGTCCGTACGAGGCTGGGGCAGAGTATGCAAACGGCGTCCAATGAGATCCCACACGAGTTCGATTGGTGAGAGATCCGGAGAGTACGCTGGCCACGGAAGCATCTGTACACCTCGTAGAGCCTGTTGGGAGATGCGAGCAGTGTGTGGGCGGGCATTATCCTGCTGAAACAGAGCATTGGGCAGCCCCTGAAGGTACGGGAGTGCCACCGGCCGCAGCACATGCTGCACGTAGCGGTGGGCATTTAACGTGCCTTGAATACGCACTAGAGGTGACGTGGAATCATACGCAATAGCGCCCCAAACCATGATGCCGCGTTGTCTAGCGGTAGGGTGCTCCACAGTTACGGCCGGATTTGACCTTTCTCCACGCCGAGCCACACGCGTCTGCGGTGACTATCACTGACAGAACAGAAGCGTGACTCATCGGAGAACACGACGTTCCGCCATTCCCTCATCCAAGTCGCTCTAGCCCGTCACCATGCCAGGCGTGCACGTCTATGCTGTGGAGTCAATGGTAGTCTTCTGAGCGAACGCCGGGAGTGCAGGCCTCCTTCAACCAATCGACGGGAAATTGTTCTGGTCGATATTGGAACAGCCAGGGTGTCTTGCACATGCTGAAGAATGGCGGTTGACGTGGCGTGCGGGGCTGCCACCGCTTGGCGGCGGATGCGCCGATCCTCGCGTGCTGACGTCACTCGGGCTGCGCCTGGACCCCTCGCACGTGCCACATGTCCCTGCGCCAACCATCTTCGCCACAGCCGCTGCACGGTGGACACATCCCTATGGGTATCGGCTGCGATTTGACGAAGCGACCAGCCTGCCCTTCTCAGCCCGATCACCATACCCCTGCTGGAAATGCCTCCGTTGACGGCGGCCTGGCATTCTTAGCTATACACGTGTCCTGTGGCACAGGACAACACGTTCTACAATGACTGTCGGCTGAGAAATCACAGTACGAAGTGGACCATTCGCCAACGCCGTGTCCCATTTATCGTTAGCTACGTGCGCAGCACAGCGGCGCATTTCACATCATGAGCATACCTCAGTGACGTCAGTCTACCCTGCAATTGGCATAAAGTTCTGACCACTCCTTCTTGGTGTTGCATTTGCTCTGTCAGTCAGTGTAAAAAATGTCCAATCAAATATGCTCTAAGGTGTACCTAAAAATGACCTAAGAAAGGGTAAAATATCACATAAGAATTTTAGTGATGGGTAGCAAAGATTATTACTAACATTAAACGCGCAAATTTTGATTAGCAATAAATCAGACCACTATAATAGTTTGAACAATGGCATCTACAAACACCGTCCTAGACCAACGAAATCTTGAACTCAAGGGCAGACATAGATAGCGTATCAGCGTACGCGTTAAGAAATATTCCGTGAAAGTGAACAGTAAATATGTGATAAAACTGCGTGCAGGAACTAAAGCAACGATATATTGAAGGTAATGGCATACATTACAACTGTAGATAGCATATCTGCATAAACGCTGCGAAATATGACACCATACTCTAGTTAGTAGAAAGGGAATTAGGCCATTTTTTACTGGACAAAGGTCATGTTTCATTGCTGTGGTAATTTTACGCGGCCAGGTCAGGGATTTTGCCTGCATCTGAGGGCTAGTTCGATGCCCACTCAGCCTACGTGATTACAACTGAGGAGCTATCTGACGGCCCATGTCTTAAAACCCAAGAATAACGGCCGAGAGGATCCCTCATGCTGACCACACGACGCCTCTAATCTGCAAGCCTTCGGGCTGAACAGCGGTCCCATGGTAGGCCATGGCGCTTCGGAGCAGTTGCGCCACGTGGTTAAAATTTGGGGACGAGGTACGCCCTTCACAAGATTAAATTGAGTTGAAATAGAAGTTTCATGGGTCAGAAACAATAACTACTCCTTAAATAAAATGCCACACGTTTAACCTGCCGATAAATGTATGCCTAATAAAAGTACAAACCAACCCCACGGCACTACAGCCCTCCTGAACCTTAGCCAACCGAGAGACCGCTACTCAATATCAATCAATCAATCAATCAATCAATCAATCAATCAATCAATCAATCAATCAATCAATCAATCAATCAATCAATCAATCAATCAATACTGATCTGTTTTTAGGGCAGTCGCCCGGGTGGCAGATTCCCTATCTGTTGTTTTCATAGCCTTTTCTTAAATGATATCCATGTGCAGAGATCTGTACCCTTTATTTACAATCCAATTTGTATGATTACCTCAATGAAGATCTTTCCTTATATTAACACCTAGATTCTTACAATGATCCCCAAAAGGAACTTTCACCCCATCAACGCAGTAATTAAAACTGAGAGGACTTTTCCTATTTGTGAAACTCACAACCTGACTTTTAACCCCGTTTATCAACATACCATTGCCTGCTGTCCATCTCACAACATTATCGAAGTCACGTTGCAGTTGCCCACAATCTTGTAACTTATTTATTACTCTATACAGAATAACATCATTCGTAAAAAGCTTTACCTCTGATTACACTTCTTTATTCATATCATTTATATATGTATAAGAAAACATAAAGATCCAATAATACTGCCTAGATGAATTCCCCTCTTAATTATTAGTGTTAGATAAAGCTTCGCTTACTCTAAATCTCCGAGATCTATTTTCTAGAAATATAGCAACCCATTCAGTCACTCTTTTGTCTAGTCTAATTGCGCTCATTTTTGCTAGTAGTCTCCCATGATCCACCCTACCAATGCTTTAGACAGGTCAATCGCGATACAGTCCATTTGACCTCCTGAATCCAAGATATCTGCTATATCTTGCTGGAATCCTACAGTTGAGCTTCAGTGGAATAACCTTTCCTAAAACCGAAATGCCTTCTATCGAACCAGTTATTAATTCCGCAAACATGTCTAATATAATCAGAAAGAATGCCTTCCCAAAGCTTACATGCAACGCATGTCAAACTTACTAGCCTGTAATTTTCAGCTTTATGTCTATCACCGTTTCCTTTGTACACTGGGGCTACTATAGCAACTCCCCATTCATTTGTTATAGCTCCTTCAACCAAACAATAATCAAATAAGTACTTCAGATATGGTACTATATCCCAACGCATTGTCGTTAGCATATCCCCAGAAACCTCATCAATTCCAGCCGCTTTTCTAGTTTTCAACTTTTGTATCTCAGCCTGAAGGTCTCCAAATTATGAGAATACAGCTCTGAAGATGGTTTCCCGTGTTTTCCCATTTTTACACCAGGCACCTTCAGTAAGGCCACGGCGCGCTTCCTTCCCAATCCTAGCCCTTTCCTATCACATCGTCACAATAAGGCCTATCTCTGCCGGTGTGACGTAAAGCAACTTGTTAAATAAAAAACTGTACAAGACGGATGTATTCACTATGGCATGTTTCTTGGGTGCTAAGTTGTGGAGTGTGTTGTATGTGTATGAAGAAGGGTGTGAATTCATGAATAAATTAATCATCTGCATTTAGAGTTGTCTCCCAGGTGGCAGATTTCCTACAAATTATGTACCTATCCTTTTCTTAAATATTTTCAAGAACTTGGAAAATTATCGTACATAAACTCGATAATGTATTGAAATTCGTTACTCCTCGTCCTATAAATGAATATTTTTCCAAATGTGTCCTCTTGAATTCCAACTTCATCTTCATTTTTTGACCTTCCCTGCTTTTAAAAACTCCGCTCAAATGACTTATTCGCCTACTAATATCATTCCAAGCCATCTCTCCACTGATAGCTCAAAACATACCACTTAGCCGAGCATCTCGTCTCCTTACTCTCAAGTCTTGACAGCCCTAAGTTTGCTACATTTTCGTAACACTACTACTTTGTCGGAAATCACCCAGAGCAAATCGTGTTGCTGTCCTTTGGATGTACACCAGTTTTCGTATCAAGTAGCCCTGGTGTGGATCCCACACAATGCAACCGTACTCTAGTTTTACAGAGACTTATACGCTCTCCCCTTTACATCCTTACGGTTGTTGTTTGAGTCATCAGTCCATAGACTGGATTGATGCCACCCTATCCTGTGCTAATCTTTTCATTTCTACGTAACACCTGCATCCTACATCTGCTCTAATCTGCTTGTCATATTCATACCTTGGTCTAACCCTACAGTTCTTAACCCCTACACTTCCTTCAAAAATCAACTAAACAAATGCCGCGTGTTTTAAGATGTGTCCTATAATTCTATCTCTCTAGCTAAATCGAGCTCCTCTCATCAATTCAATTCAGTATCCCTTCATTCGTCATTCGATCAAAGCATTTCACCTTCAGCATTCTTCTGAAACACTATATTTCGACAGGTCCTACTCTCTTTCGTTATGAGCTAGTTATCGTCCATGTTTCACTTCCAAAAAATGACACACTCCAGAAGAAAGTCTTCAAAAACGTCTTTCTAATTCATATATCAATGTTGGAAGTCAGTAATTTTCTTTTCTTAAGAAAGGCATTCTTGGCGTGTGACAGTCTGCATTTTATGTCCTCCCTAATTTTGCCAACGGTAGTTATTTTACTACCCAAGTAACAATATTCATCTATTTCTTTTATGACTTCATTCCCTAATTTAATATTTCCTGTATCACCTAACTTCGTCCGACTGCACTCCATTACTTTTGTTTTGGACTTATTTATTTTCATTTTGTACTCCTTACCCAAGACTCTGTCCATACGATTTAGCAGTTTCTCCACATCTTCTTCAGAGATAAAATAACGATACCATCAGCAAATCTCATTGTATTAATTTCCTCTCCTTGGATTGTGATTCCCTTCCCAAATTCCTCTTTGGTTTCCTTTACTGCCTGTTCTATACAAATATTGAAATGTAAGGTGACAATTTTCAATCTTCCCTCACTACTTTTTGGATTGTTGCTTCTTTTTCAAAGCTCTCGATTCTTATCACTGCAGACTGATTTTTATACAGATTGTAGATAATTCTTCGTTCTCCCGATCACCTTCAGTATCTAAAGTAGCATGGTCCAATAAACGTTATCGAATGAAATGTATGTGGGCTTATCCTTCTTAATTCGATCTTCTATGATCAGACGAAAAGTTAAGATTGATTCACGTGTTCCTACATTTCTTCTGAAGCCAAATTGATCTTCTCCTATTTCCGTTTCAACTTGTCTTTCCATTCTTCTGTAAATAATATGTCGTAAAATTTTGAAGGCGTGAGATAGTAACTTAATGGTGCGGTATATTTTATACTTGTTACCACCGGCTTTCTTAGGAAAATGTATAATAACATTTTGCCGAAAATCGGATGGCATTTCTCCTGTCTCATACATCTTACACGCTAAATGAAATAACCCTGCCATGATGGTTTCTCCTAAGGCAGTCAGAATACAGAGGGAATGTCACCAACTCCAGGCACCTTGTTCGTATTTAGCTCTCTCAAAGCTCTGCCAAATTCTGACCTCAAAATTGGATCCTCCATTTCACCAGCATCAACAGCCTCTTCTTGTTCCATAACCATATCGTCTATGTCTTTACCCTGTTACAATTGTTGGATATGCTCCTGCCATCTTCCTACTTTGTCTTCTTTCCCTAGAAATGGTTCTCCATCTGAGATCTTAATATTCATACACCTAGTTTTCTTTTCTCCAAAGGTTTGCTTGATTTTCCTGTATGCAGCATTTATCTTTTCTAGGACCATAAAACCTTCAACATCCTTGCACTTCTCCTAAAGCCATTCTTCCTTAGCTGTCCTTCAATTTATATTCACTTCATTCTTTAATCGTCTGTATTCTTTTTTGTCCTTTTCATGTTTTGCATTCTTGTACTTACGTCGCTCATCAATCAGCTCTAGAATCTCCTGAGTTACCCATTGATTCTTAGGTGATCTTTCCATTCTTCCTATCATTTCTTCAGCAGCCTTACTGATTCCATTCTCCATGACTGTCCATTCTTCTACTGTTGTGTTTCCTTCAGCCTTTTCATGTAGTGCTTGTGCAACATGTTCCTTGACACAGTCTTTCACACTCTTTTCTTTCAACGTGTCTTGATCCCAACTCCTTGCATTGCTTTGTTCAATTTTTTCAACTTTATATGGCATTTCATGGCCACCCAGTTGTGGTCAGAGTCCACGTCTACTCCTGGAAAAGTTTTGCAATCCACCACCTAGTTTATGAATCTCTGCCTAATCATAATGATGTCTATTTGATACCTTCCAGTGTCTCCAGGTCTCGTCCACATATACAGCCGTCTTTTGTAGGGGTTGAACCAAGTATTATCAAGGACTAAGTTATGTTCAGCACAAAATTCAACCAGCCGACTTCCTCTTTCATTCCTTTGTCCCAATCCAAATTCCCCTACTGTTTACCTCCTCCTCCATGGCCTACCACTGCATTCCAGTCTCCCATCACAATTATATTCTCGTTGCCTTTTACGTATTGTCTTAAATCTTCTCTCTCTTCGTACATTTTTTCTATTTCTTCATCATTTGCTGAACTAGTAGGCATAAAAACCTGCACTGTGTTGGGCATTTGTTTGGTGTCTTATCTTGAAAACTATAAGAAACTTTATTTTGCTCTTCCTTCCCTCCTGCGAATGGGGACACATGCCCTACGCCGGGAGGGTCTGTGTGGGCACCAACAAATCATCCTGCTGGAAAACCAGCGCGCTCCCCTTGTAAGGGGAAACGCCCTCACAGGTCATCATACGGTCTTGAAAAAGTTAGATTATGCTCGAATGAACGGGATTATGCTAACAGAGATTCCGGTTGGGTTGGTTATTTTTACTCGTTTTGACTCCTAAAGCGAACTGGTTCCAATAAGAAGCAACGTGGAGACAGTATCGGCACCTGTTTCCCTGCCTGTTATAACTACAGCTTCGTTTCCCACCAGGCCAGCATAATTATTATGCATGATGTAATTGATGTCAGAGACCATCTCCCCCCTCCTTTTCTCTTACCCATTATGGGGCTGTGAAATGCTTTTCTTAGAAGAAGAGTGTCGGACCAGATAATAGGAGAGATCGATTTATTCATTTTGAATACAGGGGAACCAACACATTTCAGCGTAGCGTACGGTACCTTCTTCCGCATTGATGTTAGTCTGTGCAGCCGTGTGCTCGCTTCCTTGATCCTTTTACACCATGACCTCTGTGACAGTGACCATTTACCTATTATTCTTTGTTTGTTGAAACAGAAATACATGGAGGCTACTCTCCGATGGCTTCTTCAACATGCAGTTGGCCAAAGCTCACATCACTAGTTGTCTTTCACGAAGCGAATATCGTGCGCGTAGACGATGATATAACTTGTATCATGCAAGTTAATTTTGCTGTTGATAATGCTGAGCAGTCCCTTCCAACCTTTTCTGGAAGTCCTCGCAAGAAACAAGCTTCTTCTTGGAACGAAGAAGTTGCAGCAGCTACGAAAGAAGGTTTTTGAGCTTACAAACGCTATCTTAGGAACCCACTGTGGCCAACTTTGTAACATTTGAAGGTTCCGCGCTATGGCCCGAGTTCTTATTTGATAGGGTAAAAATACCTTTCATGGGTAAGGTATGTACCCTCCATGACGTCACATACACAGTCATATCGATTGTGGACTAAACTTCGGCGCATTTCACGGATACAAGGACAATTCTTAGTACCGGGAATTTCCATTGCAAGCAGTATCGTCACTGATCAACCCACGGTTGCTAATAATCTAGTAAATCGTTTCGCTGGCGTGTTGGATTCCGGGAATTACCATCCTGATATCATTGCTCTGAAGCAGGATGCAGAACACCATCACCTATATTTCACCCCACACGCTTGAGATTATTACGTGACCTTTGCGGCGTATGAACTCAGCAGTGCCTTGGAAATTTGTAAGGACCCGTCTCCCGTACCGGATAATGATTATATTCAGATGTTGAATCACCTCAATAGAGATTGCTCGCTGTATCTTCTTGGGTTGTTGAACGTAAACTGCATATAATGAGTTTCCGTCAGAGTGGTGAGAGGGGCTAGAAATCCCCCTCCTCAAACCTGTTAAAGTGCCGACATATGTGGGAAATTACGGACCTATCAGTCTCATAATTGTGTGAGTAAACTGTTGAAAGGGTGGTGAATCGACGACTTATGTGCTGTTTGGAAAAATAGGACGTTTTCCGATTAACAGTGTGGTTTTCGAGCTGCTCGCTCCACACCTCACCACTCGGTACGCCTGGAGAGTTATATCCGGGAGGTGCTTCTTCGAAAACCGCATTTGGTCGCTGTCTTCTTTGATTTAAAAATGCTATGATACTACGTTGCGATATGCCAAATTTGCCCGTTTTTCTGATGTTTTTTTGCCCCTACGTCTATTTATTGTACAAGTACGTATGACATATTCGCAATATCACGTTCAAGAAAATGGAGTCCCACAGGAAACGTTCCTCAGTGTCACTCCGTTCGCGATTATCATAAATGGTATTATGGCTGCTGCTGGTTCGCCAGTAGTGTCGTCGTTTAGTGAACGATTTTGGACCCCCTGGTGCAGCAGATCCAGCTTCTCCTGATCGGATTTTGGAGTGCTAGTTCCATAATAAGGATTTTGGTGGCTCCATGCCACATGGGTGTTGCGGGAAACTAATCAGCTGATAGGGCCTTCGAGGAGTCTATCATATTGTTGCCGTTACCTTACAAGAATCCGACCAGTTATATTCGTTCTCATTTGGTAATGTACATTTGGAAGTAGCAGTGGCAGGCAACCCCTGTTTGGAATAAGTTGAGGGCTATTAAAGGAACTAGGAAGGTATTTAAAGCTTCACTTCGGGTTTCTCCCACGATCCTATTACGCTGGCACAGTAGTGAGGGAGGTGATTCTCCCACCTGGCGGGTTCCAGGTGGCGGATAGTGGTGTCTAAACCGGCTTGCCGGCGGACTTGAGCGAAATGAAATAGCTCTCGTGGACCAAACATACGATCCAGACGAAGAATACACCCTCGGAACCCCCCGCCTGTAGTAAGGGGCGACTAAAAGTGGCGACCAAGTGATGATAGAACCATGAGACTACTTGTAATTAGTACCGTCACGCGAGGAACACCATGGGTCGACATAACTTGCGAGTAGTACCGTACCACTGGGTTAGGTACACAATAGATTTGTGATTAGTAGCAACAGAGTGTGAATCAGTATGGGTTTTACAGTAACCGTGATTAGTACCAATATATGCGGAACACCGCGGGTATGACCGTTGCCTGTGATTAGTATCACTATATGCGGAACACCACGGGTCTGAGCGTTGCCTGTGATAAGTATCACTATATGAGGGACCCCGTGGGTATGCGTTGCCTGTGATTAGTTCCCATTATGTGAGGAACTCGACGGGATATTACCAGTCCCTGTGATTAGTACACCTATGTGAGGAACACTATATGTCTCCGTTGACTATGAGTGGCAGCATTATGAGAGAGAAACCATAGGTCTGCGTTACCTGTGCATAGTACCATAGTGTGTGCAGCACCTTCAGCCTACGCTACTTTGGTTAGTACCGCAACATGAAAAAACCATACTTCTGCTTTACTGAAGATAAGTCATTGTGATGGGCCGTGAAGTGGATTATTGATACCTATAGACAACAAGCATCATCTATTCAGGATTGAGTTTTGGTAGTAGTCCCTTGGTCAGTATATACTACTGTTTTAAGATACCGTAGTTTCTACGGGTCGAATCCACTTATTGTTTTAAGTTCATTTGCATTTTATATCGTCATCTTTTTGAATTCTAGCCAGTGCATCGATTTAGGAATTATTATTAACTTTCAGTATTGTGAGTTGGTTCGCTGATTATGTTAAATTGATATTTATCTTTTCATTCTTCATAATCACGTTTTAAATTCTAGTCACTGGATGAATTTGGGACTATTAAATTGGCATTGCATTTACTCTCCTTTCTTACTATTTGGGGCCGATGACCTAGATGTTAGGCCCCTTCGAACAACAAACATCATCATCACCCATTTCGTTCGCCAAGTAGTTCCTCTCAAGTCCCCCGCCTGTTAAATGGGAATGGGACTGCGTTTCTCCCATTGATCGGAAACTTGCTGAAAACGTTCTGAGCGTGCTGAATGAAAATTCTGTAAAGCAGGATGCTGCCCATACTTACACATAGTCAAGTGAGGATCTCTCTTCAAACGGGCTAGGGACCACCGGTGGATTTCATCGTCCTAGCCGCCTGAGCACAAAGGGGCCATGATTAAAAATATGTCCGAGATGCCCACTGCTGTTCCATAGGAACTGGTATCCCGACTCTCGGGACCACTTCCTAAGCCACTCAGCCGTTGCCCCTTGGTTCACGAACTAGGACGTCACTACAGTAACCCACGCAATGAACCATGAATTAAATACACGATTTAAATTCATAGGCAATCTATTATTTAAACCATTTTCTAGGAAAATGTTTCATTGCGAAATAGAACCACTGATTATTTTAAATTCATTGCCATTTTCTTCATTGTCATATTTTAAATTCTGATCAGTGTGTAATTTTAACTTTATTATTATTATTATTATTATTATTATTATTATTATTATTATTATTATTATTATTATTATTATTATTATTCCATTTCGTCTCCTCTAGTACCATTAGGGGCCGATGATCTCGAAGATGGACCACTTTAAACAACAAGTATCATCATCAACATCATCATTACAATGTTTGTGTCTGTGAGAGTGTATATGAGTATGGATGTGTCAGTCTAGCTGGAGTACATGTGGAGATCTGCGTGTGTGTAAGAAGACTTTCTTGGTAGTGTAAAACAAATCCAGTGAATTACATCTTATATAAATACGACACTTGTACAAGCATATTCTAAAGCCTATATTTGTAATTATTTTTAACAGGTACCTTGTTGTTCGTGGGGCCGTACCTCTCCTCTATTCACCATCCGTGAATTGTATCTACATATCATGGAAAATAATAATATCAACTCATCATTGCGCGAATGCAAGGCAACAGATACGACATTCCGCCCGCGTAGCCAGCGCGATCGCTTTTGGAAGTCCTAATGAAACTTTGAATTAAAAAATATTGCCGGGTTTCATGTAATTCCTTCTACATTGCTTATAGCCTGCGGTGCTTTCTCCTGTCAACTACGCCATTACCAATGGGAGAGGGGGACATTTCGCACTTGTTAACGAAACATTATGCTAATGCTTAGGCAATAAGTGTAATTATTTATCTTTTAGTTCCATTCAAAGCTATCTGTTCGGCCTCGCCGTCACGAATGCCAAGTCTGATAGCATGCAGAATTACCCCATCTCCTCCACATATGTTAATTAGTTGCTAACGAGTTTCTGTTTTTGGTATATATAGCAGTCGGTATCCATACAACCGACACAGAACGTGTAACACCGGCAACATGAACAAACAAGTCTGCATTCTTCTGGCTTTTGTCGTCATAGCAGGTATTGTATTTATAGTTTTATTCTTGACATCTTCACTCATTCCTCCTTCAGGGTTTTGTTCCAAAATAGATGTCTAATTCTTAGGAACCCCTGTGGGTGGGGGACGCAGAATAAGGGTACACCCACGGTATCCGCTGCCTATCGTAAGGGGCGACCAAGGGATGATTGTATTAGAACCATGATTCTACTCGTGATTAGTACCATCACGCGGGGAACACCATGGGTCGCCTTTACTTGCGAGTAGTACCACTATGTTAGGTACACAACAGTTTTAAGTTAATCGTTGTTCATCGTCGTCTTTTTTGAATTGTAGTCATTGGAAGGATTTTGGAATGATTTTAACATTCAGTAATTTGAGTTGGACCCGCTGAATAACTTAAACTCGTATTCATTTATTCATTCATCTTGGTCGCCATGTTTTGATATTTGGTCGCAGGATGAACTTTGGAATTTTAGTTGTCATCGTCTCGTGTCGTATAATTGTAGACCGGTGATCTAGAACTTAGGTCCATTTACAAATCAAGCTATGGGGTACAATTTATTTCGGGTTGGTCTGAGAGAGTCCTAGTGCTCATTGCCTCAGTCTGTATTAGACATCGTCGAACATCGGACCCCGTGCAATACATGCTACATCGGTCGAGGTTGGAAGTGCGGTTCGGGGCGGTTGGCTGTGAAATAGTGGGCTCGAATCCCACTGTTGGCAGCCCTGAAGTTGGTTTTCACTGGTTTCCCATTTTCACACCATGCAAATGCAGGGACTGTAACTTAATTAATGCCATGGTCGCTTCCTTCCAACTCCTAGGTCTTTTCCTCTCCCATCGTCGCCATAAGACCAATCTGTGTCTTTGCGACGTAAAGCCACTAGCAAAAAAATACATGCTACGACCAGGTGGGTATTGCATTGGTTGCTTGGTTCAGCTTCAGAAGTCCCTGATCGTAGTGGGTGGTATTTCGTGAGAATGTTTCCTGGCATGGCTGGAACCTATGTAGCCTAACGACCTGCTGCGTCTTAACCAGGGCCCCCTTTGCCAGCACTTTTGAGAGTTCCTGAAGGGCCTTCACAGCTACCGTAGCAGTCCCAGGGCCCTCGCCGTCCCCACTGTACTTCCCCCCTACAGACAGTCCCCTACTTCGGATGGCCAAACTCCATAGACCAGGGGATGGAATTAATTTATTCACACACATTTTTATTTACAATAACCTGCACTGGTCGAATGCCCTCTAACATTTCTTTTATTTTCTCTGTTGCTGTTTATTCTCTTCTTGAATATATATATATACAGATTTTGGAAAAGGATCAATCACTACGCCTGGTAAACTGTTCCACTCCTTCACGCCCTTCCCAATGAATGAAAATTTACCCCAATCGCTTCTGCTAAATTTCGTACTAATTTTATACTTGTGTTCAGTTCTGCCGATATAATTATTTTCCAAGTGAAGCCTCTAAGGGATTTCTCCCGATGCTTCTCCTCCTGTATAGGCTCTATATAATCCTATAAGTCTAGTTTTCTCCCTTCTCTTACTTAAAGTTTCCCACCAAAGTTTCTCTAACATTTCTGATACACTACTTTTTCTCCTGAAATCCCCTGTTACAAATCTTGCTGCTTTCCTCTGGACACTATCTATTTGTTTTATTAGGTATTCTTGGTGAGGATCCCAAACACTTTTTGCATATTTCAATAACTGACGAACCATACTTAAGTAACTTCTTCTTTCAGTACTTTGTTGCATCCTTTAAGTAGCCTTATTATGACATGTAACGATCTGTATGCTTTCCTAACAATGTCATCAACATGACCCTTCCAGTACATTCAGTCTCTCATGAGTTAGTATCAAAGATTCGCGACACATGTTATCTCGTTGTTCCAATCAGTCTGTGTGGTACATGTGGAAGAGAATATCAAACCACGGATGAGTGAACACCTGCTTACTGGTGCAATAACAGCCCTGGTCTTCATTCCCTCCGCGACAGGAACTGTTCAGTATATCCTCAGTGCTCCTGTGAGCAAAGCCACGAAGAGAAAGAACTGGAAGGTGGGGTCCACTCAGCCTTCGACCACAAAGAAGCCTGGGCCAGATAGGAATCCTAAATCGGTATAACAAGGCAGGCGCAGTTTTCTTCCCCCCCAAGAATCTGCGACTTCCGCAACGACGGCCGATGTGGCAGCGTCTACCGGGGATGGAAATTCACCTCCCAGCCCGTCTAAACAAACAAACAAACAAACAAACAAACGAAGGCGGGGAATAGGGACGTTGATACCAGACGTTTCTCCACTCCTCGTGCGAAAGAGGAAACTTACCCCCGTAAAGCGTCGAGGAAAGTCTCAAGTTAATCACCATATCCGTTAATCAGGAGATGGACGTCGAACATTCATCTACATGTACAGATGCAGATGTAGGCCAGTCCCTTAACATAAATGATATAATTGTTCATATAGATCAACTACCATATACTTTTCTCTTCCTGTGCGATTTACCGCGCATCGCCAATTATGGTGCTCTGAAAAGCCTTCCCGTAGAGGTAGGCAGCTCGATTTACGAATTTTTAATACAGAGGCATAACACATTTCAGCGTAACGCATGGTCCCATCTAGCGCACTGACGTTAGTATATGCGCACGTTCACTCGTTCCCCTGTTTTGGTAGGATATACACGATGACCTCTGTCACAGTGACCATTTCCACATGAATCTTACTTTGTTGAAACAGAAATCGACGGAGGCTCCACCGACGGATTCTTAAAAGTGCTGATTTTCCAAAGTTCACATCACTAGTAACTTTTAACGATGCGAATATTCGGAGCGCAGAATACGATACGCCTTACATCACACGAGTTATTCTTGCTGCTGCTGAGGAGTCAATTCTATCCTCTTCTGGGACTCCTTCAGGGAAACTCGTTCCTTGGTGGAACGAAGGAATTGCATCTCATATAAAACGACGACGTCGCGCTTATAAACGCAATCGTAAGCAGCGTACAGTGGCGGAATTGTTAACATTTAAATACACCGCACAAAGGGGCGAATTCTTAATCGACAGGAGAGGAAAGCTTCTTGTGTCGCCACGAACCTGCTACGCAGGCGTAGCAGGGGAAGAGGTGATACTCCCACGCGGCGCGTCCCAGGTGGCGGAAAGGGGGGTCCTAACCGGCTTGCCGGCGGACTTGAGGGAAATAAAATACCTCTCGCGGACCAAACACACACCCCCTGTGGGTAGGGGAGGCTGACGAATAATACACCCACGGTATCCCCTGCTTGTCGTGAGAGGCGACTAAAAGGGGCGACCAAGGAATGATTGTATTAGAACCATGAAACTACTTTTGATTAGTATCACGCGCGGAACACCATCGGTCGCTTTTACCACTCTGTTAGGTACTCTATAGTTTTGTGATTCGTAGCACTCGAGTGGGGTTCAGTGTGGGTTTCCAGTACCCGTGAGTCGTGCCCATGTGTGCATCACCGCAGGTCTGGGCGTTGCCTGTGAGTTGTACCCGTGTGAGCGACACCACGCGTCTGGACGTAGCCTGTGAGTTGTACCACTATACGAGCGACACCGTAGGTCTGCTTTGCCAGTGATTAGTACCCACTCTGTAGGAACACCACGGGAATACCGGCGCCCGTGATTAGTACACCTAGGTGAGGAACCTCATCGGTTTCCGTTGACTATGAGTGGCGCCATTGTGTGAGAAGCACCATAGGTCTGCGTTACCTTTACGACGTACAATACTTGTGAGTAGTACCTTAATGTTTGGAACACCGTGAGTTTAGGCTACCTTTGATTAGTACCGCAGCTTGCGAAATATCATGGTTCTCCTTTACTAGCGATAAGTGCCCTTACCATCATTGTGCTTTATAAGTGGTCCCTTGGTCACAAAATCTATTATTTACAATCTTTTTTGAGTCTGATCCACTGTTTTTCTTTTGTTGTGTTCATGTCCATCCATTTCTTCATGACATTTTTTAAATTTTAAATTTGGTCAGTGGATGCATTTCATTTTTGTTGTTATCTCATTTCGTACCATTCGGGGCCGATGACCTCGATGTTAGGCCCCTCTAAACAACGATCATCATCATCATCTTCGTTTGTCGTGCGTGACGTCAAATACACCGTCATACGAAGTGTGGACTAAACTTCGAAGTATTTCCGGAGTACAAGGACCATACTGACACCGGGAATTTCCTTTGCAGGCAGAATCCTCACTGGTCCAATCACGATTATTAAGCATCTAGCAAGTCATTTCGCAGATTTATCTGGTTCCAGGAATTACCATCGTGATTTCCCGGACCTGAACCTGGAGACAGAGCGTCATCATATCAGTTTTTCCGCTTCACCTTCAGAGGACTATGAAATGCCCTTAACGGATGGAAATTGAGCGAGGATAGCATCTTATATCTCCTTAGGGTGTTCAACCAAATTTGGATAGTGGCTGAGTTTCCGTCACAGTGGCGAGAGTAATTCCTCTGCACAAGCCCGTCAGACATCCTTAGTATGGAAGAAGTTGTGGACTTATTTGTTTCGTTAACTGTCTGTGTAAACTATTTCCGAATATGGTGAATCGCGGATTTGTGCGGTGTTTCGAGAAAAAATAACTTTTGTCCGAATACCAGTGTTGTTTCCGAGCCAGTGCGGTTCTGTCCACGGCGCATTTCTCCGGAAACAGCATTTGATGTCTTTTTTCTTTGGTTCAAAAAGGGCTTATGACACCACATGTCGATACGGAATCCTTTCAGTCCTGCATCAATGGCGATTCCGAGACAACTTGTCGGCTTTTATTCTTGTCCCTACGTGAATTCCGTGCACGAGTAAGGAAGGAATATTTGCAATACAATGTTCGTGAAAATGGAGAGCCACAGGGATCCGTTCTCAGTGTAACTCTGTTGGCGATTGCCATAAACCATGGCCTCTCAAACTCCCAAAATCTCACGCGTGCAAACTGAGATTCAGAGGTCCTGTGTTCAGTGCAGGCGTAGCGGGGGGGAGAGATGATACTCCCACGTGGCGCGTCCCAGGTGGCGGATAGGGGGGTCCTAACCAGCTTGCCGGCGGACTTGAGGGAAATAAAATATCTCTCGCGGACCAAACACACCCCCTCTGTGGGTGGGGGTGGCAGACGAAGAATTCACCCACGGTTTCCCCTGCCTGTCGTAAGAGGCAACTGAAAGGGGCGACCAAGGGATGAATGAATTAGAACCATGAAACTACTCTTGATTCGAGCCATCATGCGGGGAACACCATGGGTTGCATGTACTTGCGAGTAGTATCACTAACTTGGTACGAAATAGGTTTGTGATTCGTTGCAGTAAAAAGCCTGGTCGTGTGGATTCCAGTACCCGTGCGTTGTACCCATGTGGGCAACACCGCGGGTCTGGGCGTAGCCTGTGAGTTGTACCACTATGTGAGGAACACCACGGGGCCCTTGTGACCGGCACCCGTGACTAGAACACCTAGGTGAGAAAACTCATCGGATTGCGTTGGCTGTAGGTGGCGCCATTGTGTGATAAACACCATCGGTCTGCGTTACCTGTACCAAGTACAATACTTGTGAGTAGTACCACTGCCTTCGTAATGTCCAGGCCGTACTGTACCTCTGATGACGTCACGCTTTGGGGGGGACTTGAAGGCGATACGCATACGTTCCGCTTGAATAACACATTCGTTCAAATTACTTAAAGAACTGTTAACACCTTATAAAACCAAAACTTATCCTCAAATATTTGTTAATCCTGACATACAGTGCATATCCTTCTCCGTAACGTTCTATTTCTCGCGTATATACGTTCGTTTGCGTGAGTACAGTCTAACACTTTGAGACATATTCTTGCGATTTTATCCGAATATTCACATCTTACGCACTGACAGAAAACATGCAGCGAATTACCATTACTATTTATTACAAATATAAATTATTTCCGTACCTCACTGCTTCCATTCCATGAACACTGTAGCTTTCCTGGACCTCTTACAGGAAGTTACACCAGTACGGAGTAGGTCTGCTCTCTTTGAAGCACTTTGTTGAATACACAAGTAGGTGTGAATTTTGGAAAATTTATTTAAAAATATATTCACCCAAATATACTGTATATACACTGTCCGGCCAGGTCTTCCAATTTCTTCCCGCAGTCACAAATGACTAGGGAATCTGCCAACTGCATTGACTCCAAAGCCAAGGATTTTTTGACACACTTAGGATTGTCTGAATTTAGAAATACCATCTTATATATATATCTGACACTAACACACAAAATACTTTGTACACCTCAATTCCAAGTTCTATTGACATGTCTGATGGATACTTTAGGCCCCTCGATTTAGGAAATTCAGATATCTTACTTCTGGAGGTAATTCATAAATAAGATCTGAATCTGTCAGAAGATAAGATTTACATACATCACACTGTCTCCCGAATACTGGATACTGGTCGCCCTTAAGCGACTGCAGCTATCGAGCTCGGTGATACTCATAAATAAGACTTACATTTTCAAATGCACCGAATTCATATAAGCCGTAGGTCTGATTACATAAAAAATATAGGGCCTACCTAATGTTACCCATGTTTATGACATAATAAAAAAATTAACTCACCATCTGGACGAAACACTCTTATTTCTCTCAGGATGTGATTTTCAGGAAAGTGCTTGATACACACAACTGTGTTGTGATTAACTATTAAATTCTCCCTGGGAATAGCCTTCTTCCATAACTTAACTCGTTCTTCATCAGAAGGAAACACAAATACCGGAGTGTACTCTCCTTGTTTATAATTGGCTTTGCAGCCAGGCACGCAGCAACTCTTAGGCATGGTGATTTCCCTCAAAGATCATCTTAATTCAAGTATATACAATTCGTGGTTAATAATAAAACACACAATGCACTAACTCAATTAATTTTACACTATAAATATAACTTTACAAAAATAAACAACAAAATTAAAACACTTAAGAACGATCTTCTTAACATATAGCTTCACATAAATACACGCTCACACTAAGTTTTCTTCACTAATTAACGACTTTCCTCTTAATAATGCAGTCGATGACGACTCATTATCACATATATCTGAGTGAACATGCGGCCATCGTTAAAAATTTCAATAAAACTGCGAAAATATATGTTTAACTCTACTAACTCATGTGCTAAACTTCCCCCCTAACGATCAGTTGATTGCTTTCCCGCGCTCGTTACAGTACGGCCTGGTCATAGCGAAGGCAGTGGTAGTACCATCTTTTGTGGAACACCGTGAGTCTTCGCTACTTCTGATTAATACCCCAACATGACACATACCATGGTTCTATTTTACTCGCGACGTGTACCATTCTGTGGGGCCTTAGACGTGGATTTTGCACCCCCTTTAGACACCAAGCATCATTGTGCTTTATAAGTGGTTCCTTGGTCGGTAATAATGTTATTTTCGATCTCTATTGAGTCCGATCAACTGGTTTTTGTTTGTTTGTTTTGTGTTTTGTTGGGTTCCTGTCCATCCATTCATTCTTCATGACATATTTTATTTTTATTTTGGTCAGTGAATGCCTTTGAAACTTTTTTTCTTTCATTTCGTACCATTAGGGCCGGATGACCTTCGATGTTAGGCCCCTTTAAACAACAAGCATCATCATCATCGTCATCGAACCAGCGCATCGTCTCGGGGCGACTCGCCTAAGCTCGGCTCAACTCGGCTCGGATTTGCAGTGCTACAGAGCAAGCGAGGAAGAGAGAGACAGGCAGAGCGAGAGAGATAGGCGTGGGGAAAGAGAGAGACAGCGCTATTGCTCCAAATCGAGGAGTGGGGGTCTGCACTCTGGTCAACCAAGCGGAGTCGTCTTTTGCACCGTGCACCGCGCAATGCACTCTGAGAGGTCGTTCCATAAACGTTATTGTTGCTGCTGGTGGGTCAGCATTAATACCGTCACGATTTTGCTCTACATTATAGGTGGCAAAGTATGGTAATCTCAGGGCGGCAAATGCAGCAAGCTATTAGGAGAGTGTAACAGCCGGTCCTAGAAGAAGGCTTTCAGTTTTCAACTGCAAAGACCTCTGTTGTTCACTTCTGCCGAAAGTACACACTTCACCCCCATCCTGATCTATATCTAGGGGGCATAGCTCTTCCTGTATTTGACACTCACGGATTTCTTGGGTTCCATTTCGAAAGAAAATAGTCACGGGGGCTACACGTGCCTCAGTTGAAAGCCAAATGTGCTTAGAATTTGAATATTTTGCAGTTCCTTAGCGGTTCTTCTTTGGGACAGACCACCCTCAGTGGGTATATTCTCCGCCGACGGAGAATACACCCACAGTATCCGCTGACTGTCGTAAGAGGCGACTAATGGATGACGGCATTAGAACCATAAGACTACTTGAGATTAGTAACCATTACGTGCGGAACACCATGGGTGGACGTTACTTGCCACTTGTATCACCTTGCGCGGAAAACCAAGGGTCTTCGTTACACAGGAACAGTACCATTATTTGTCCGACTCGTTGGCTGAACGGTCAGCGTACTGGCCTTCGGTTCAGAGGGTCCCGGGTTCGATTCCCTGCCGGGTCGGGGATTTTAACCTTAATTGGTTAACTGCAACGGCACGGGGGCTGGGTGTATGTGTTGTCTTCATCATAATTTCATCCTCATCACGACGCGCAGGTCGCCTACGGGAGTCAAATAGAAAGACCTGCACCTGGCGAGCCGAACCCGTCCTGGGATATCCCGGCACTAAAAGCCATACGACATTTCATTTCAGTACCATTATGTGAGAAACAGTAGGGGTCAGGGCGTTGCTTGTGTTAAGTGTTAACGTGTGTACTCCACCTGTCGTCCTGTGAGTTGTGCCAAATTACTTGTGATTAGTGCCACCATGCAAGAAACAACATGAATCTACGTTACCTGTGATTAGTACTGCTATAGGATGAAGACCATGGTTTTGCTTTACCAGTGGTTAATACCATTATGACAGTCCGGTGAGCTCGGGGAATTGGATCCACTGATTGTTTTTGTTTCATGACCATTTGTTGATCATAATTCGTTTTAGATTCTAGGCAGTGGATACATTTCGAAATTTTAATTTTGATTTCGTTGCACTTCGTACCATTAGCGGCCAATAACCTCCCTCGAACCGACCACGCTAGCGTACCAGGGGGAGAGGTGATACTCCCACGTGACGCGTACCTGGTGACTGATAGGGGTCCTAACCGGCTTGCCAGCGGGCTTGCCGAGAGTAAAATAACTCTCGCGGGCCAAACACACATCCCCCTGAGGGTAGGGGACGCAGACGGAGAATTTCCACACGTAATCCCCTGAGTTTCGTATGAGGTGACTAAAAGTACGACGAAGGGATGAATGAATTAGAACCATGGAACTACTTGTAATTAGTACCATCACAAGGGGAACACCATGGGTCGCCTTAATTGCGAGTAGTACCGCTATGTTAGGTACACAATAGGTTTGTGATTAGTAGCAGCAGAGAGTGGTTCACTGTGGGTTTACGGTTGGTGAGATTAGTGCCACCATATGCGGAACACACGAATCTGGGCGTTGCCTGTGATTGGTACACACTACGTGAGGAATACCATGGGAATACCGTCACCCCTGATTAGTACACATAGCTGAAGAGCACCATGGATATACGTTGGCTATGTGTGGCGCCATTATGTGACATAGGTTTGCGCTACCTGTACGACGTACAATACTTGTGAGTAGTACCATGATATTTGGAACACCGTGAGTGTACCCTACTTTTGATTAGTTCTGCAACACGAGAAATGCCATGGTTGTACGTTACTAGCGATAAGTGCCATTATGAGGGGCCGTTAACCTGGATATGGTACCTCTTTAGGCAACATGCATTATCGATTCAGGATTGTGCTATGGAAGCAGTGCCTTGGTCAATAATACTATTGTTTTAACAAGGCTTCTCTGAACCTGGGCCATGCGAGTTGGATTCACGGATTGTTTTAAGTTTATAATCATTGTTCATCGCCGTCTCTATGAATTCTAGTCTGTGAGTCGATTTTGGAATTATTTTTAACTAACGGTGTTGTGAGTTGTATCCGCTGATCCTTTTAAATTCGTATTCATCCATTCATTCTTCATCATCACGTTCCGAATTCTGGTCAGTGGATGAATTTTGTCCTTTTAAATGGTCATTGCATTTCGTCTCATTTTGTACCATTAGGGGCCGATGACCTAGATGTTAGGCCCCTTTAAACAACAAGCAACGTCATCATCACGAAATTCATAGTCATGTTTCAGCATCGTTTGGTTTAGATTCTACTTAGTTGGTTCATCTAACATTGTAATTATTGTTACGGGGATACCCGTGGAGCAGAAAGAGGTAAAAGAAGGTACCGGGGTGAATGGCTCTATCTACATTATAAAAAAATTTAAAATTGAACTAAAGGTTATATTTTTTCAAATAACAAGTTAACAAATTTTCACTTAGTGAACATAACAACATGTCAGGTACAAAAGCAATCTTGAAACCAGACTAGGGAAATCCAAGTTTAGTGAATTTTACAGATTCTGGGCTTCAAGCCCCTAGTTTTACAATTCCACAGATACCGGATCCAGTTTACAACTCTAATTCAAAACAAGGATTCATTTAGTCAAGGGCAGAAATCCCCTCATTGAAGAGCACTTGCTCCCAATATACAATATCTAGCCTTCCAGAGGCACTCGTTACTCTTATAAAACTTTGAAAAAGAGCTAACCGGCTCTCAGTGTCTTACGGCCCACTCAAGGCAACATTACATCAAAATTTACAATTTTAATTTATTTTAACAGGGGTATCTAGTACCCAACCTACCGGACCCTTGCGAAAAAGAACAGGGTAAATAAACGGCCCGAACACAAACTGAATGGAGGCGTACACTGCGCACCCAGATAATGAAAAATAAAACCTACAGGGCTCTCGGCCGATGAAACAGGGGCTAATCCCAAGCTACATGAGGTGGCGCGCATGGAAATAACTGTAATACATTACACAAAAAAGGTTTGCAAAATCGCAGACATCTCAAACCAAGGTGAATGGGAGCTCGAGAGGGTAACTCACTCTCTATCCCCGATTTACAATTAAATATTTTATGAAGTTTTTACATTAGCCGGAAGAAAAGCTACATTTTAGAAAAGTAGGTTACATAGTTAAAGATTTGGACCTTCCCCTCAGATAAAGTAGCGGAGACGGCAAGAAAGAATGAAGTTATCTGGCCATTACCTTACAGATGTACTGGTTGCCAACGAAAGAGGCGCCACCACTCCTGCCTTAACTCACACACGTAGAAAGGCGACGATCAGTTGGCAAGGAAACACGAAAAGCCGCAACTTATATATACCCTCAAGGAAGGTTCGAGAGAATTCAAGACTAAACCGGCCACACACACCCTCTCAATTTAATTGTTTAATCTCAAAAGTTACACTCAGAATCGAACAAGAACCTGTGATAGGTTGAAAATCTATTACAGAAATTCATGATTGTCTAGATTCAAAACTGGCGGAAAGAAAAAGAAGTATTGCCAACCCAAAAATAAATGAAGATAGAGTCAGTTATGGACAACCAAGAAATACAAAACTTCCTTAAGTTATAAGTTCTTTCACCTTGCGCCAGAGTGCATGATCAGAGTTTTTTGGTAGCGTCATCCGTGGAAAAATGTCCAAACCTTGATATAACAGAACAAAACAAGGGGAAATTCAATAACTTTATGAAACTACACAGTAACAAAATTACTTAATATTTCAGTAGTAACATCTTCTGATTAAAGTTCTAAGTTCATGTTGTATCAGTTTCCACTTTTGTTCGATAGAGGAGTTTCTTAAGGCGCTGATTTTGAAGACGGAGTACAATTGTCGGTACATTTCTTTCCATCTCGAACCATTAATGGCCGATGACCTAGATGTTAGGCCCCTTTGAACTACATCATCATCATCGTCATCATTATTATTTTGATCTTGTCCACAGTGTTCGCGCAGGACAGGGACCCAAAATGCTTGAAGAAACGTCCATATTCAAGCTCATCAATTAACGACAATGTGAGAATCTACTACTACGACACTGACAATGAGAAATCGGCCTGCTCCCGTTTTAATGCTGACCCTAACATTCTAGATGATCCAAATTACGCTAACAAGTAAGTAAATTATTCCTAATATGTTAGTTAGCCAGTAGATAACATGGTCGGTATAATTTCATTGTTCCTAATTTTATGTACACCCTACTATATAAATATTATGTATCCCACTCTATTTCTTATTTTATTTTCAGTTTCAAAACACAGAAGGAGTGCGAGGACGCATGCAATCCTGATCAAAAATCAGGTAAGCAAGAGACTCATCCTCCATGAAAATTGATAGAAAACACGCAATATGAAATATTGCTATTTAATGGGGGTATATAGTGAAAACCGTAAATTAAAATTATTCGGAAGAAGAGAACTGGCTACAGTTGGGGAAGAAGCGGCTGTGGCCTAGTAGTGGCTTACTTATCCTGTGAGACGTTCTTCTGATTGGTTACCGACCGTTATAAGTTAATGTACTACCTTTCCTGCCGAGCGGTCCTATAGGGAAGAACACTAGTATCCAAAAGTTAAGACCCCCTGCGGGTGGGGGACGCACATGTAGAATACACCCGTGGTATCCCCTGCCTGTCGCAAGAGGTGACTAAAAGGGGCCCAAGGGGCTCTCAACTTGGGAGTGTATATTGGCGACCACGGGGACCATTAGCTGAGTCATGGCATTGCTTCCACTTACTTGTGCTAGGCTCCTCACTTTCGTCTATCCTATCGGAACTCCCTTGGTCAACTCATGTTCTTTTCCGACCCCGACGGTATTCCAGCACGAGGCCTAGGGAGTCTTTCATTTTCGCGCCCTTCGTTGCCCTTGCCTTTCTTCGTCGGTTACTTCATTTTTCGAAGTGACGTATCCCTTCTTTCTTCTTTTCTCTCTCTCCTTACCGCCTGTGGGTGGGGGCGCAGACGAATAATACACCCAGGTATCCCCTGTCTGTCGTGAGAGACGTCTAAAAGGGGCGACCAAGGAATGATTGAATTAGAACCATGAAAATTCTTTTGATTCGTACCATCACGCGGGGAACACCATGGGTTACCTCTACTTGCGAGCAGTACCACTATATTAGGTACGAAATAGGTTTGATATTAGTAGCAGCAGAGTGTGGGTTCTCCTGTGGGTTTCCAGTACCCGTGCGTCGTATTCATGTGAGCGACACCGTGGGTCTGCATTGCCTGTGATTAGTACCCACTATGTGAGGAACACTACGGGAATACCGGTACCCGTGACTAGTACACCTAGGTGAGGAACTTCATCGGTTTGCGTTGGCTGTGAGTGGCGCCATTGTGTGAGAAACACAATCGGTCTGCGTTTCCTGTACGAAGTACAATACTTGTGAGTAGTACACTCTTGTGTGGAACACCGTGAGTCTTCGCTCCTTTTGATTATACCCCAACATGACAATTACCATGGTTCTACTTTGCTCGCGACATGTACCATTCTGAGGGGCCTTAGACCTGGATTTTGACCCCTTTAGTCATCAAGTATCCTCGATTCAGGACTGTGTTTTATAAGTGGTCCCTTGTTCAGTAATACTATTATTTATGACCGTTTTTTGAGTTGGATCCACTTTTGGGGGGGGGGGTTCATGTCCATCCATTCATTCTTCATGACCTTTTTTATTTTTGTCAGTGGATGATTTTGAACGTTTTGTTGTCATTTCATTTCGTACTATTAGTGGTCGATGGCCTCGATGTTAGGCCCCTTTAAACAACATCATCATTATCATCATATCAAGGGTAACCACCCCACAGCAGGACCGATATCTGGCCATAACCACCCGCACGTTCACTTTCGAGAATCCCCCTCTGCCATCTTGAATTGGTGTTTTTATCCAACCACGGGAGAGCAAATGTCAGTCCCTTCCCACTATCTTAGAGGTTCGGTTCTGGGTGTTTCCGAGCAATTTACCCTGTTAAGTGCTACCCTATGATGATCCCGAGGACACTAATACCTCAACCTCATACACTGCACTTTAGCTTATCTGTCGTGGCTGGAATATCCCTGCACTGGGAAGACACAGAGCAAATGCGCAACGGTAGCTTGTAATCGAAGACGCGCACTGCTGTTCACGCTGATCAGTGTTTAAGAACGACCACTAGGCTTAATGTATTTGTGTTAACCTACTACTCTTTTATTTTCATTTCATTCTTAACTACGCTTCATCCTATTGACTCTGTTGTCGTATATTGGTGTATTTGACCTATATGAAAGTGATATAGGCATTAAAAATTAGATCCACTGTGTATTTTAAATTCGTAATCTTTTCTCATCAACACTTGTTTTAAATGCTAGTCAGTGGATACATTTTAATATTTTAACTATCATTTTATTTTGTTCCACCTCGTACCATGATGGGCCGAAGACCAGATGTTACGCCGTTTTAAACTACAAGCATCATAATCATCATCATCAATCCTGGATCTGCACACCGGTCCAAAAGACAACACGGCCTGCTCCGTTTATATGACGGCCTTCCTCTCGGTTGTTGGCCGTTATCCAGATTCATTTGTTGTTTACACGGATGGTTCTCGGGCAGGAGCGAAAGTAGGCTCTGGGATCGTTGTCAACAAGATAGCATTTTCCTCCACAGGAAGCCTGTGGTTTGCACACAGCACAGCTGTGTGCTATCTTCGAAGCTATGCCGTACGCGGTATCCAATGAACCCCGGCACTCTCTGCCTTGTCCGACTCCTTGAGCTCGTTGCAATGTATTAATAATTTTGTTTCCCTTGGCCCCCTCTGGTGCAGCGCATTCGGGACCTCCTGATCTGGTATTGGAGTGCCAGCACCGGAATGACGTCCATGTGGCTCCCAAATCACGTGGATGCAGAGGGAAACGAGTTAGCTGATAAGACTGCCAAGGACGGGGTTCACATTGCCCTCATTGCCTTGCTAGGTTCCAGCTAATGTTATTCCTTCTCAGCTGACACATTTGGTTATATCCCATTGGGCAATGAAGTGCCAGGCCATTCCTCTCCCAAATAAGATGAGAGTGATAAAATGAGCTATGAAGGTCTGGAAGACTTCCCTTCGGGTTTGAGAGAAGCAGTGGTATTTTGTCGACTTCGGGTTGGCCACGGTTTAGCAACGCACTTCCGCTTACTGAAGGGGAGAAGTTCCCCTCTTGTGTACTTGCGGCGGTCATCTTACCTTGGTACACATCATTACGGAGTGCGTGGACCTGGCCGATCCGTGCCGTATTGCAAACTTCCGAGTACCATGTCCCTCTATCTACGAGATGACGAGCAGTCAGCAAACCTCATCATCCATTTTATCATGTATAGAACTGTATTTCCTACTGGTTTTTTAATTTATATTTCATTGTTAATTATGTTTTATTCATTTGACTGTGTTTAATTTTATATTTTTGTATTTTAGTGTGCTATTTTAATGTCTAATTTGAATGTTGTATATTATTGCACTTCAAGACAGTGCCTGTTTCTGCCTTAATCTATACTTTCTGTAATTTACCCGGGAATAAGGCACTGGGAATTAGATGCGCTGATTATTCAAATTCATAATCATTTTCCATCATCATTTGTTTGAAATTCTAGTCAGTGGATACATTTTAAAATTTTGATTTTGATTTCATTTGACTGCACCTTGTACTTTGTACCATTAGGAGTCTGTTACCTATACGTTAGGCCCATTTAAATAAGTACCATCATCATCGGTTACTGAACGAGCGTATCGCAAATATGTCTCTAAATTATTATTATTATTGTTATTTTATTATTATTATTGTTATTATTATTATTATTATTAACATAACTGTTACTAATTAATTGATTCGTGCTTACATTTGCAGCATGAAAACTTGGTTTCATTTCGATGTATGGATCCAGTTGTTTGAGCACTACTAAAGAAGACTATGAGATGTACATGAATGAAATATTTTCGGTTTCACGCTACAGGTATTATGTAACGCACAATTATCACTAGAAATAAATTTGTGTTAATTCAGATTGCAAGAGTTTCATTATTCTTACCCTTCCCTAAATCAATGTAAATATTATATTATGCATGTATTATATTTTAGGAGAATGGAGTAAGTGTTATTCTTAATCAAATCTCTAAAAGCCTCGAAAACTCAAATGAAATCAAAGTCTGATTGTTAACCTCACCTCCAGATCACAGGTGCTGAAAACCGGAACTTCGCGAGCGATGTGTCTCAAAGAACTTAAAAGATGAAACCCATTATTAAAACGAATTTCCTAATACCATCTTCAATAATGTGGTAACAAAATATTAATGTCAGTTACCACAATGAATATAACAAGCAAGCACCTGGCATCATTGAATAGAGTGAGACTATTTACCAAGTATGCATGCTTCGTCTCTCTGAGAGTTATCACGTGGGTGGGGCATAGAATAAAACCTCGGCCAAAAGTGGTGGCATTGACTGTATCCTGTACTGCGTTATTCTACCCGTGAATTAGAAATCCTCGAGTAATCACTACATGTCGTAAAAAGAGATTGAAAGTATCATGTAGCCAACGGTCCCCTCTTGACCCTTTGTTGTAAACCGATTCAAAATTGATTGTGATATTTTGAGGACGAGGCTATTCCGTGTGTGACTACGCATGAAGTCCCCAATCCGTTGGGTGGGTGCTTCATGGGTCCTACAGTAGATGTCGCTGGAGAGCACATGTCGTGGTACTTTCGAATGCCTGAGTTTGAATATATTTTGTAAACATGCCTGTTCGAAAACCGTAAATGTAGTTAAAGGGACGTAAATCCGAGGACATGCCTAAAACGAATCTTTAAACTCGGATCCTGGGTAATATCAGCTATTGCCTTCGCTGTGTGGTAGTGTTCAGGAAGGATACTTCGGTCATTGCTGCTGGATGATCAAAGCGTATCGAGGGTCGTCGATCATCCGAGGTTTTAACTTTGGAATCCATACGGGCCGCAACGCCATGGGAAGATTCGAACCGTGAAATGATTTGATCCAGCTTCTCTGGGTTCCTGGTTGCTACCGGGCTTTGTGGGTTTTAGTGGTCTGTAAGCTACTTCCACTGTTGAGAACTTCATTAACTAGCGTGTGTCTCCCACCGATACCTGTCCCTTTTTGTCATGGATCATCCATTCGCCCGCAAATGCTCATACGTTGTTAGGCGAGAATCCGACCGCAACTGTCAAAGACTAAGCAAGTCACGGGAGTAAAGTGTGTGAATGTGCCTGTTATTTTCATTCAACGTGGTATTCAAAATTTCTGGAGGGAAGAATTGGATAGATTTCAACTTTTCCAAGTAGTCTTGCGATTGCCATTTCGCGCGAGCATTATCCTATTCAGTAGAAAGTGAACCATTCAAGGCCCTACGAACCGCCAGTAACAGATCAGCTCCAGGCGCTGATAGTCTCACCTATTTTTTCAACAAATGTACTGGAACATCATGGAAAAAACGCTTTTAACACTAATGCAAATACAAGATTGCACAGGCTTTAAGGGAGGAAATATACTCCCTATACCCAAAATCCTCACACCACGAACTGTATCGCATTTCCTCCCGATAACACTCCTCAACACCGATTACGAACTTTTCATGAAAATACTGGTTAAAATAATACGACCCTACCTTAATATCGCCAATGTAGGGCAAACATGTGCTATTACCTCAGGAAAATACCCCACATCCTACAGGCAGTAAGAAATGCAGTGTTACACTTTGAAGCAGAACCAACTGAAATGGGCGCGATTCTAAACCTGGACTTCCGACAAGCTTTCGACAGAGTGCATCACGGATACTTGTTAGCAGTGCTGCAACGTTTGGGTCTCCCAACCGCAATATGCAATCTTATTCCAACTCTTTATAATTCGGCGCATTCCCGAATACTTCTTAATGGACACTTTTCCAGACCAATTCCAACTAAAACATAGGTGCGAAAAGGATGTCTCCTATCAATGACTCTTTTTGCTTTAAGTATTGATCCCTTTATTCGAGCAGTCCACTTTGTAATGTGCATGATTCCCAACCCCCAGAGCCTGTTCACAGTTGCCGCCTATGCTGATGACGTCACCATATTATCGCTGTCACCAGCTGTTGCCCCACAGTTGAAGAGCAGAATAACTACTTACGAGAAGGCCTCTAATGCCCAAGTCAGTTATAAAAAATCCGAGATACTGCCGCTTGGTAGGTGGTCACAAGAGATGACAATAGCGTCCATACCTATTAAGGATAATTTTTTTTTGAGATTAGTGTTCACCCCTCATATGGCGCAAAATATTGATATAAACTGGACAACCATAGTTTCAAGGGTACGCGCCACACTGTCAATCAGTTTGAGTCGAAACCTGAACATCATCCAAAACGGTGTGGCATATAAACTTGTTTGCCTTATCTAAATTGTGGTATGTGGCACGAATTCTACCCATGCCGGTAAAAATAAGCCAGCGAGCTGAACTCTGTATTAGTTATTATTTATGGCGAGGATATATGTTTCGTGTTGCAAGATCACAAGTGAGACTATCAGTAGCGAAAGAAGGATTGGGTCTCATAGCAGTCGGCGAAAAATGCCAATCGCTTTTAATGCGAGAGTTAATGATTGCGAAGACAGGAGTAGGAACTGCTCATAATACTTATCTTTGGAGTACACGTAAGCAAAACCCAAAGTATTTAGTACCGACACGATGTTTTAGAAGAGTGCTGCAAGCGATTGATATGATACGCGTGACAGGAAACAACGTTCCTCCTACAAGAGTAACATACAGTCATCTACTAGAGAAGAACGAAACAACAATCCCGGATCACGGAGAAGTACCCAAATAGGAACTGGAATGAAATCTGGAGGGATTTCACAAATCCTCATATACTAGCTGACTGGAAAGTAGCCGCATATAAAGCTATAGACGAAATTATTCCAAAAGAAGATTTAAAAAATCCGTCACAACATCACCCAATCCCCACTCTGTAAAAAAATATCTGGAGGTGGACACACAGAGACATAAACTTACCTGTGGACGTGTCAAAGTGGCCTGGAAATGGTTTTGTTCTGTGCTAAGACAGATGACAGGCTCAGCTAATCCTAATGCAGCTTACAGAGCAGCTTTAGAGCTAGATTTCGGTACGCAGCACTTGAAATTTGCTCAAACCTGGCTTGTCATAGAGTATATTTATTATGTCAGAAAAACGAACAGTGCTCCCTGAACACGTTCATCCGTCTTCTAAAAGATGCCATACAACAATTACTGAAACGTGTGTCACCGAGAGAGAAACATCACGTTAAGGAACTAGAGAGTGTTTCATCATAACAGTCGAATGGTTCTGCAGTGAATAGTGCAGCGTTTTTCGCGCAATGTGTTTTGTGCCAATGATTTTTTCCCTCTTCTTTTTTCTCAGTTCACATGGCTGTTCTCTAAAACAACCAGATACGAGGGGAAAATGTAATTTTTTTCAAGGACAGAAGGACTTGTGACAAGTGAACATTATACTGTAATAAGAAATTGAGTGCCTGGCTTGTTGTGTTACTTTTGTATGTTAATACTGTATCTTGTAATTTGTGAGAAATAAAATGATTACTATTAAAAATTAGTACCCAGTATGGGAGAAGCACTACGGCAATACCTGCGCCCGTAATTAGTACACCTAGTTGAGAAACACCATGGGTTTGCGTTGCCTATGAGTGACGCCATTATGTGAGAAACACCATCGATCTGCGTTACCTTTGCGACGTACAATACTTGGGAGTAGTACCATAATGTGTGGACCACCGAGAGTCTATGCTACTTTTAATCAGTACCGCAACATGACAAATACCATGGTTCTACTTTACTAGCGATAAGTAGCATCATGGAGGGGGGGGGGGCGTTGGTCTGGATTTTGGGCCCCTTTACACAACAAACATCCTTGATTCAGGATTGTGCTTTAGAAGCAGTCCCTTTGTCAGTAATAATGAGAGTTTCTGGGAAGGTGGTGCATTGCGGGTCTGATCCACTGATCGTTATAAAATCATATCCATCCATTTATTCTTCATGCCGATTGGGACTGAAGTTTGACTTAAACGGCATCCATAATGTCACAGTCCATCTCAGCGACCTCGAAACCATGGAATCGACACAAAATCTGTCGTTCTCGATTAATTTTACATTGTCAACCCGACAGATTATTTTTCCAGTCATAAGTTAGGCCTATACTTGTATAAATTTTGGTTGAGAGCTATCCTGGAACATACACACATATATCCATGATGTTGGTCATTTTGGACATTATCTTTTTCACCTCTTCCCATCCCTTATGCGGAAAAAGGCTCAACTTGGACTAAAATATCTGGAGTGCCACTATTCAACTCAGCGATCATTAAAACTATGGACTCGGCATTATTTTCTATATATAACTCACCCCTTTCCACCCCCAACTCTAGGGTTGAAAGGTTGTCATACCTTCACGCAGTTTGTCTCTTGATAGTAAGTCCTAAGTTTATCAAGTTTGGTGGATTCACTTCTGTAGTCCTGAAAACTATGGACTCAACACTAATATCGTTCGTTTTTAGTTATAATTATATTTCCCCCTTTCCCTAGTGGTTCTAGGTTTGTTTTGCCCCCACAGTACAAATTGTTTACAGATAGTAAGTGTTAAGGAGTTATCCGTGGAAGGCAGAGGTGAAAGAAGGTGCGGGCTGGAATGGGTCTAACTACAAATCCGAAAGGCGAATTAAAATTTCAAGAAAGGTTATATATTCAAAAATGCCAAAACTTAACAAGATTTAACAAAGCTTTAGACTTCAACAAATAACAGTAATTCAACCAATAACCAACAATAAGGTCCAAGACCAGGAAAGTTAAGATTTAGAGGCAATTAAACATATTTTCACTAGGTGAAATTACCATAAGGCAAAATCCAGGTACAAGTATGATTTTCCAAATGAAAGAACAAGTCCAATGTTCGTTACAAGTCCTGGGCTTCAAGCCCCACCTTAAATCTTTGCGCTTCAAGCCCAACTTTGCCAAGGTACCTTTTTAACTAAGGGGCAGAAAACCCCATCAAACCAAGGAGCACTTGCTCCTAATTACAATGTTAAGCCTCCTAGAGGCACACAGAGATCAAATTAAGGAAAGAGCAGACCCGCTCTCAATAATTCAAGCCTATCAAAAGGCCATAAACAGACTGTACACTTAACTGCCCTTAAGGCACACTTATAAATAAACAGGGGTAACTAGTACCCAACCTACAGGGCCTTCGCAATGAAGAAAAAACAACAGGGTAAGGTACTGGCCCAAAGTACAGAGAGGTCTGGAGGCGTGAACTTGCACTCCTAAACACACATTTTAAAACCTAAGTGGCTCTCGGCCAATTACACAGGGGCTAATCCCAAGCTAGGGAGGTGATCATATGAGAAAACTTTAATACATTAAGGAAGAGAAGAAACGGTTATGAAAACGTAGTCACCTCAACTTCAAAATGAAGGGGAGCTCGAGAGGGTAAAGCACTCTCTATCCCCAAATTACAGTTCAAGTTATGTGAAGTTTTTACAAGGGTAGAAAAGGCTTACATATTTAAAGATATAGGTTACATATTAAAGATTTCGAACCTTCCCCGAGAGTTAAACTGCTGAGCTAGCAAGAAATACAGATGTTAAAAGGCCATTACCTTGTTGAAGAACGGCTGCCTGAAGAACGAGCCGCTTCCCGCCCCCTGCTACATATTCACACTCTGAGCAAGATGTTATAAGAGTGGCCCAGAGACAAGAAAATCAGCAGTTTTATACCCTCGTGGAAAATTCGAGACCTTTCAGGAATGAGTAGACACACCCACTCAATTTTTATTGGTTGACTAAGAGTTACACATGGCAATTCGAAGAAGAAAGCTATGATTGGAGGAAAATTAATTACAGAAATTACTGATTGGCTAAATTCAAAACAGGCGGAAGGAAAGGATAAATATTGCCAACCCACAAACCACAGCACAAAATTTAGTAAAGACAATACTTATGAATACAACATTTCTCCAAGAAGGTTCAGTCCTTTACACCAGAGTTCGTTATCATAGTTTTTGGTAGAGACATCTGTTAGAGAATGTCCACACTTCTTGATCAATGAAAAACAAAAGCAAATGAAAAACACACAGTGACATCTTCTGATAACCAGTAGAGTTAGTTCAGTTGTTAAAGTTCCGGGTTTCTCCAGTAGAGAAGTTTCAATTGGCGCAAGATTTGAACTTGCGTCGTAGAGGTGTACCGCCCGGTACAGTAAGTAATATCTGTATCAAGTTTCGTCGACAGCTATGCTGGAACATACAGCCAGACATCCATAATCTCGGTCATTTTGGACATTTTCTGTCCTTCAGCCCTTCTACTCCCCTGCCGATTGGCTTTCAGCTAGGACTTCAAGAAAGTCCGGAGTGTCACTATTCATTTCAGCGACCTGAAAAATATGGATTCAACACTATTCCCGACTAGGTTTATATCTCAACCCTTACCTTTAGTGGTGCTAAAGTTGTCATACGTGTACCAAGTTTGGTTGAAATCCCTCCAGTAGTAGATTGAAATAATTGATTTGACACTATTATTGGTCGTTTTGAGTTATATTTACACAGCATTTCACTCCCTTCCGTAGATGTTCTAGGGGTGTATTAAACCCCCACAGTATGTGTTCTAGATCGTAAGTCATACTTGTACCAATTTTGGTTGATAGCTGCGCTGGAACAAACTTGCGTTCATTATCTCGGTCATTTTGGAATTTCCTTATTTTACCCTTTCTCAACGCCTATGCCAAAGGGGCTGAACTTGGACTTTAAAAAATCCCTAATGCCACTATTCATCTCAGTGAATATGAAAACTATGGATTCGACATTATTATGATTATTTTTATCTCACCCCCTCACCCATACCCGTCAGTGTGCTGGGGTGTCATATCTCCACGCGGATAGTCTCCCCATAATAAGTTATTATTGTACCAACTTTGTTTCAAATCACTCCAGTAGTCCTAAAACTATGGATTCGACACTCTTGTTTGTCGTTTTTAAGTATATTTGTATTTCACCCACTCCCGTGGGGATTCTAAGGGTTCCTTTTCAACACAGCATTTACACGAATAGTAAGTAGTATTTGTACTAAATTTAATACAAACATACTTCTATAATCTCGGCCATTTTTGTATTTTTCATTTTTCATCCTTTCTCACCCCTTATGCCAAAGGGATCTTAACTTGGACTTGAAAAAATCCGGGGTGTCACTATTCATCTCAGCGACCCTGGAATCTATGGATCGACACTATTTTCGATTATTTTAATATCTCGCACCCCCCCCCAACCCAATACTAAAAAGGGGACAAAACGTCGACTTATAAGTATATGGAGTGTCACTATTTATCTCAGCGACCCCAAAAACTATAGATTCGACGACACTATTTTCGATTATTTTATTATCTCGCTCCCCCACAACTCCCCACTACAAAGGGGGTAAATCGTCGACTTATAAAAATCTGGACTGTCACTATTCATCTCTGCGAGCCCAAAAACTGTAGATTCGACACTATTTTTGATTATTGTTATCTCACTCCCAGCTGCCCCCCACCCCCCAAGAGGGCTCAACTTTGACTTTAAAAAATCATGAATGTTACTGTTCATCTCAGTGACCCCGAAAAGTATAGATTCGCTATTATTTTTGATTATTTTTGTATCTCACTCACGCTCGCCCCCCAGACCCAAAGGGGGATGAACTTGGGCTTAAAATCTCGACTGTCACTCTTCATCTCAGCGACCCCGAAAACTATGCATTCGATACCATTTTCGATTATTTTCATATCTCACTTCCCCCACTTCTCGCTTCCCACAACAATAGAGGCTGAACTTGGGATCGTAAAAAATCCGGAGTGTCACTATCCACCTCAGCGATAGCGAAAAGGATGGATTCGATGTTATTTTCGATAATTTTTGTATCTCTCGTTCCTCTCCCCCTCCTTCCCGCCCACAAGTGTGCTTGGGGTGTCTTACCCCATGCGGTTAGTCTCCTAATACTGAGTCAAAAATGTACCAAATTTGCTTGAAATCGCCCCAGTAGTTTAGGAGGATATGTGGTACAAAGCCACATACATACATACATACATACATACATACATACATGCATACATACATACATACATACATACATACATACATACTGTATCAGTCAGGCATTGGCCCTGGCACATATATGTTGTAAAATCTTTATTCATGAGAGAACGGCTAAGTTACGATGTACGAACAGCTGTACGAGAGAACATTCTCATCTATACTGCTCTGTGTGAGGAAGACAGTATGAGTGGGGCAAGGTCGAGTGACGTCAGCACCGCATGAATCTCACTTCCTCGCAGAAACGTCTCGATGTAATTTTTATACTTCTCAACGACTTGACCGAGAAATATGAGACTAACACCAAATTGTAGCTCACATTAAAAAGTACGACCCTGCAAATTTGAGATCAGTCCGCCTAGTGGTTTAAGAGATATGACGAGTTGAAGTTTGGGAAGTATAACCACCCCTCTGTCGCATGACTCGGAGTGCTGCTTCCAGCCTGCTATAAATAGGTCGACGACCCAAGGGTACAGGCAGTGTGTCCTAAACTCTACGACTCGATCATGGCTAGACGTCACTATGCTCCATCGCGCTTCGCGAGAGATATGGAAGTTATCCTCTAGAACTTTGAAATTAACTAAGTCTTCATCGTATAAGGTTTAGGAGTGTCTTAACTAAGTGAATTTATGATAGAGACTGTGCATTGAAGTATAATTAAAAATACAAGTGTTTAATTTACCAGTTGACGGTATTGTGGACTTCGTCAATCTCTCATATTTTCGAACTTCGTCATTGACAGTGATAGCATACTAGGACATTGTGCGTGATAAACTGAACTTTATATTTATGACAACGTAATTCTGAGACGCATTTCTCGTATACAATTACGATTGTGAACTGTTTGAAATATCATTCCACTTGAACATTCAATAATTGATAGGACTAAATGTGACGATTTTTCACTTGTTTTCTCGAACTTTCGACTATTACGATAAGAAACTAACTGAATGTTAAGGACATTTTATGGCAATATTAGGTCATACGAACTCGCGTCATGCAAATTCAGTCATAACCTCTTAAGCTGTGAACATTAGTATTCCAGAGACTGTTATAGGAGTGATATTAATTGCATTTTCTCGAGTGTTTCGCGGACAGTGATAATTATTCTACTATTGAAGTTAAGACATAATCAGTGATTGTTATGAACTGTGACAGTATTCAATTCATGATTTATGAACTGTGAGTGAGTGACTGTGATTTCCATTTTGAAAACGACCTCAGGTCATTACTGTATTAACTTGACTTATGGTTCACACTGTAGCATAGATTGTGATATTCTGAGTCACATATTTAATATCGTGAAACAAAAGTGGGAATACAAACTGTGCATTAAGTCTTGTGTCAGTGTGAAAGACAACTCATTAATGACAATTAAGGTTCCTACCCACGAACCTACTACGCTTGCGTAGAAGGGGGAGAGGTGATATTCCCACGTGGCGCGTCCTAGGTGGTGGATAGGGGGGTCTACACCGACTTGCCGGCGGACTTGAGGGAAATAAAATACCTCTCGCGGACCAAACACACTACCCCCTGCGGCTGGGGGACGCACATGTAGAATACACCCGCGGTATCCCCTGCCTTCCGTAAGAGGCGACTAAAAGGGGCCCAAGGGGTTCTCAACTTCGGCGTATGGATCGGCGACCACGGGGCCCTTAGCTGAGTCTTAGCATTACTTCCACTTACTTGTGTCAGGCTCCCCACTTTCGTCTATCCTGTCCGACCTCCTTTGGTCAACTTTTGTTATTTTCCGACGCCGATGGTATTAGCGCATTCGAGGCCTAGGGAGTCAACATTTTCACGCCATTCGTGGCCCTTGCTTTTCATCGTCCGTTACTTCATTGTCCGAAGTGACGGATCCCTTCTTTCTTCTTCTTTTTTCTCTCTCTCTACCTCCTGTGGGTGGGGGACGCAGACGAAAAATACACCCACGGTATCCCCTGCCTATTGTGAGAGGCGACTAAAAGGAGCGACCAAGGAATGATTGAATTATAACCATGAAACTACTTTTGATTCGTACCATCACGTGTGGAACGCCATGGGTTGCCTGTACTTGCGAGTAGTACAACTATATTAGGTACGAAATAGGTTTGCGCTTAGTAGCAGCAGAGATTGGTTCACTGTAGGTTTCCAGTACCCGTGAGTCGTACCCACGTGGGCAACACCACGGGTCTGGGCGTTGCCTGTGATTAGCACCCACTATGTGAGGAACACCACGGGATTACCCTCGCCCGTGATTAGTACACCTAAGTGATGAACAGCATCGGTTTGCGTTGCCTAGGTGTGGCGCCATTATGTGAGAAACACAATAGGTCTGCGTTACCTGTACGACGTTCAATACTTGTGAGTAGTACCATCATATGTGGAACACCGTGAGTCTACGCTACTTTTGATTAGTACCCCAACATGACAAATACCATGGTTCTACTTTACTAGTGATAAGTACTATTATGAGGGGCCGTTGATCTGTATTTTGTACCCCTTTAGACAACAAGCTTACTCGATTCAGGATCGTGATTTAGCAGTGGTCTATTGATCAGTAATACTAATTTTTATGTAGTTTTTCGGTAGGATCCACTGATTGTTTTTAATTCATATCCATCCATTCATTCTTGTCATTCTTTTTATTTTGGTCAGTGCATGATTATGAACTTTTAATTTGTCATATCATTTCGTACCATCAGGGGCCGATGACCTAGATGTTAGGCTCCTTAAAACAACAAGCATCATCACAATCAAGAGTCCTGCAGCTAATTATATTGTACCAATTGAACTTTCCGTGTTTCAACATTTCTCTTTAAAAGAACATTGGAAATCTTGGCGAAGTGTCGTGGTATTACACTACGTAGAACGTCATCTCCAGCGTGGGATTAATCGTAGTTTCTTCGTGGTATCCAGCGAGGGGTTAATCGTGGTTTCTACGAGGGATGATAACGTGGTGTCTTCATGGTACTGGAACGTGTCACGCCGCTGGTGCTGAGGTCGAGTCTGGGCCCCACACTGCGGAAAGTTCCAGTCACCAAGCCGCAGGACAGTACTTCGTCAACCCTTACGAGCAGCTTACAGGTGATATAAGTGTTTTTCATATATTTTTGAGTGAGTAATTCCACTTAGACACTAACTGACTTTTAATAAAGCACTCAATCATTAACAGTGCTACATTCGTCAAAGGAAAAGTCTTCGTGTGGATTCTAATCCAACTGTTTATTATAAGAGTAGGAAGTTATTCAGGAAGACTTCAGGTCTTATTTTGAACTGTAGATTTCTCTTTAAAGTTTGTGTAAATTTAAGTCATTTCAATTAGATGAACTATAGGGTTTGCCATAAAACAAGTGCACTATTTTATTTTCTTTAGATGAACTGTAGTAATTTCAGCAATTGATTGAAAATATTTATTAGAACTTTCAGATTATTAATGGAAGTGTGAGTTAATGTTATGTTTAAGAACCTTAGGAAAAACTTTAGGTTTGCATCACAAGTGATGGACTTAATTTCTATGCAATCCAGAAATTTGGTTAAATGAAATTCTATGTACAAAATGTTATTTTGGATTTTTATCTATATAAGAGATCCTAGATGAACTGTAGGGTGTTTGAGATCTCAGAAAATTGCTGTTCATTGTGGACATTATTAACATCAAGTGGATGTCTCAGATTATAACTGCGCATATATTTCATTTTTGTATTCTGAAGATGTTGATTAAAAATGTAATTTTGATAAATCAACAGCAGGGTGATTTACGTGAAAATATCAATAAAGATTGTCAAAAATTTTAGTTACCATCTATTATTCGCCCTGCTAAATTATCCTTCTCTGTACCTGCTCCAGTAAGTAACCGCACACTACCTGAGCGCTTCCCCTGCTCTGGCCCCGTAATCATTTCCTGATACAATACATACATACATACATACATACATACATACATACATACATACATACATACATACATACATATAGACTAGCATATGCATCCGGGAATTGGTAACAGATTTCTCGATTCATTCATGAATTTATGCGATGTTACATCTTGTTCAAATGTGGACCTCTCTTGTTTTTAATTCTAATTAATGATTTACCGGACAATATTTGCACTCTAACTGTTTACTTTTTGTAGATGATTTGAAACGTTACAAATACATGACGTTTACCAGGAGGAAGGAATTTGAAGTCTCAGCCTATCATATACGGGGGAAAAATTGGATAGGGTTTTAACGTTTAAGGATCCTGGTATAATTTTTGACGGTCAGCTAACGTTCAACAATCAAATCAATACAATAACAAAGAATGCTAACCAAATGCTAGGATTTTTTATAAGGACAAAGAGGCCATTTACCCAGCCCTCTGTATTGAATACATTATATATTACCTTGGTACGGAGCATACTGGAATATTCTGTAATAATCTGGAGCCCGCATACAAAGCAACAAGTGAATGCTATTGAAATTGTACAAAACAAATCCCTACGTTACCTTTATTTCAAAACTTGTAATACTTTTTGCCATTTCGACACATCAACCCAGTTATTAAGGAATATATTTCAATTTACTTCATTGAAAACCAGACGATCCCTAATTTCTATACAAATACTAAGACAAATTGTAATAGGACGATTAAATTCCTTGGACCTTTTGAAAAAAGATAACGTCAGCACCAATTATTTCACGTTCAGAGGTCAAAAACATTGCATCAGTCAAATTCACCTTTCGTAAAAATTACAACGCTTTATAACACTGTAACAAAAGATGTCGATATATTCACCAAATCGGATAATGAATTCAGTGAGAAATTAGAAGCCTGCCTTTACAATTTGTAATTTTTTTATAATTCCTTCTTTCTGGTATTCATCATATTTCCCAGTGTACTTATCCATGTTTTAAGTTTCTTTGTTTTTTGCATTTTCTTTTGCTTTGTATTACCGTGTGATTTCTTAGTGAATTTTTAATTTATTTTCGATTGTAAATGGTATCATGTAATGTTAATTATGTTCTATTTTGTTTTTGTTCATTTTTAACTTTGTTTTTGTTAAACTTTAACTTCATAGATACAGATTGTTACTGAATGTCAAGAAGGTACATAATTGGGTGTAAAACTTGTGTACTTTCAGATAAATAAATAAATACATAAATTCAAACATTTAATTCGGCATGCTAAACTGATATTCTTCTAGTGGCAATAACGTGAAGTATGATAAAGCTGAACAAACTGGAGGCAGAACGGGGACGATCACAGAGTTTGTTGAACGGTGCAGTTCCTGGTCGGATGTGCGTAATTCGTCCTACTTCCCGCTTACGTATTGTTGTTAATCTGAAACCGGCAGTGGCGCTTTGGCTCAAGTCTCGTGAAACCAATCTTTGATGATACCTCCGTTATTATCTGTTCTATCGAAAAGAGTAAAATAGCGTTATAGGTAAACGCTTTTATCCACCCTAAAATGACATGACAGCCTGCTAACAGTCCATTAACGATATCTCCTTTATTAATCGTCGTATCGAAATGATGCAAATGGGAAGAAAGTTTTAGAAATTAAGTTCAGTAGATTCTCATTCATTTTGGTTGTGTATATATTGTGGGAGTGCAAAATCACGGTTTCGGTTCCATACAAACCCCGCAGTCAGTTGAAGGATTTAGGAACAATATTGAACCTGAAACCTACCCAAGGACAGGTGGATTCTAAATGAAGATTGGTAGAAATGTATCTAGTAGTTTTCAAGTTATAAGAACTCAGACCAACAAACAGACGCCAAAGCTAACAAATATGCAGATGGTTATTCCTACTCCTGAAACGGATAACTGAGCAAAAATTTCGCCAAAATTGTCAATGTACAGATACATGGCCGTTAAAATTTTATTTATATAGACCTATTCCTAAAAATAAAAATGTAATCGTTCTATTTTAGTAATCGTTACATTCTAGTAATCGATATATATCGCATCGAAAATTCGGCTACATTGTAGTCTCAGAACTCGCCACGTATTGCGCCCTTGTCGTCTCAAAATATCCGAATTCCAGAAACCGGTTTAACGTGTCATTTTGCTACCTGGATGACGAGTCTCAAAATATCCAAATTCTCAAAATAACCGAATTTCTAATGGTTGTAGTGTTTTAAAACACCATGCATTTATATAATATTATTATAATATATATAAACTAATATAAAGACGTGAAAATGTTCAGCCAGACTGCATGCCTCAATCTTGGAGTGGGTCTGCCGTATAGCTTTGCACAAATAAATACGGTAGGGGGTCAGCAGACCCACGGACGCTATGACCGCGCGAAAAGTTAAGCCTAGTTCAATCATTTGAATGCAGCTTTAGCTTTGTCATATACCCTATGTGCAATTTTTATTATTTAAAAGTGTTTGCCTTAAAAATATTTACAATTTCTTCCTCAGAATGTTGCCACAAGTTTTAGCCATTGTTATGCTATAAGAGGCCTTTCTCGAAACGGTTTCGATGTCCATAATTTCATCACATTTAACTGTAAACCTTTTTGTTCTTTCCTCTAGAATGCATTAGTTCTTTCTTCTATTCGAACCTGCGAGATTCATATCCATCCTGGCTATCTGAAAATCAGTTTCTGTTTTCAGAAAAGATACTGCCCCCTTATTATCTGGCTAACCCAGCCAATGAGGGAGAGAGATCCCAAGGGGCAACGTTCGTTCAAGGCTGACGCATTTTTAGGGGCATTTAAGGGTATAGTATGGACGACCAAGCAAAAAGAAGGAACTTCAAAACAACATTTTCGACATTTATTCAATATAAATATTTGCAGAAAAACACAAAAATATTCTTGCTGTGACAAAATTAAATTGTTACTTCATATTGTCGAATTTTCTCCGGTAGTGAGTGTACAAAATTAAATTTATCTTCGTTGGTGCAGACAAAGGTTAGGCTCTGGAAAATAACAAACTCAAATTAGGCCTCCATCGGCTTCAAATTGAAATTTTTATAAATGTGACTGAGCCTCTCCTAATTCATAGTAACATTTTCAAATCAGCTGACATTTAACCTCCTATTATTATTTACAATAGCAAAATTTAACTAAAAATCCCACTTGTCCACGTGGTAAATCTTGATCGAAATTTTAATTAATAACTATCTACACTATTCCAAGGTAGGTAACGCTAGCTTATTCAATTTATGAAAATCCTATTAATCATGAGTCTTATTTCAATGGCATAATGAATTAATTAACACTGCTGTTGATTGTCATCGAATTATTTAATTACATTTCTCTTTAATAATTACACGATCGTGTTCACAAAGTTAACGCATTCCACCTATTAAACTCTTAATTCGGTCACTACTCATCCGATAATCGAATTAATTAATTAATTAATTGATTAATTATTAATTACCACCTCCTGGAATTTACTTGTTAGATATGCAATCTAGTACAAATTATTTTCTCTCCACATAGTATTTGAAGCCTTTGCCTCTGCAGTTTCTTTCTTTAAGCTACATGATTTTACGTCTGAATCCATTTTAAAAGAAAGCAATTTAAAAATAGTCTCCTCGTTCTTACAATCTCAGTAATATTTCCTGAAGCACTTCCGTTGAACCAACACCTTGACAAAAACAACGCAGGAATAATCTGAGTCGTCGCGGTGAACGCATGACTAAATTAAAACACAGTGTGAAAAATGAACATATAGACTTCACAAAAGCCTTTGATCTCCTGGACCGAGCATTAATACAAAGGAAGCTCGAAGAAACTCTAGGAAGAGACAGCGTCTGGACAAGAATCATAAAAAACTCCATAAATGAATGGAACAAGATAAGAATCTCAAACAGCCTAGACCTTTCAGAACCGATAATTCAAACAAATGGTGTACTCCAAGGGGACCCACTAAGCCCTCTGCTATTCATCCTGGCAGCGAAGGACATTATGGAAATTGCACAAAATTAAGATATAGCAGCATACGCCTATGCGGATGATATTGTGATTGGCTCAAAAAGCTTAAAGAAACTGCAGAACACTATAGACGAAGTGGGGAAATGGTGCATTGAATGCAAGTTCGTAATTAACACTGAGAAGACGGAAATGATGGTGTTCAGATCAGGAGGGCAAATACCAAAATCGACAAGAATCACCTTAGAAGGGAAAATAATATCTATCACCAAAGAATACAAATATCTAGGGATAACACTCCAGCCGTCTGCAAAATGCTTCACTACACACACAACAGAGAAAACCACACAAGCAATTAGAGCGATAAACGAAATAAGCTTCATCAGAGCACTAAATCTTGACACAGCAATGACGCTCTTCAAATCGGAAATCGTTCCAATACTCACGTATGGGATTGAAATGATATGGACGCACCTGAATGAAAAGAACTTAGCAACACTGGAAAGAGTTAAAGCAACATACATCAAAAGAGCAAACGGAGTGGCAAAAACAAACAAGATCCAGATTAGTCTACCTTCTCGCACGGGAAACTTTCCTCATAGAGGATTTAAGGACAATGTACCCCCTACCTAACACAACGGCGTCGGAAAACCTACTAAGAACACTAATAAGGAAAAGAGAAGAAGTACCCACGGAATTCTATGGAACTGGGGCCATGATCGATCGTACATGGACAGCAGCAAATTTTGAGACGAGGCACGTGTTTACAAGACTTGCAGTACATGGATTCCACCATGTCATTTGTGAAAACACAACATACTACGAACCGTCGAACTCATGCCAGTGTACATTATGTGGACAGTTATGTGAACGATATCACTTAGAATTCTGCAACAAGAGGACTAGATCAATCAGAGACTATGCTACCAATGGTGCAAGTGTTAAATTGTTATAACACATTTCACTAACGTATGGCTATTTTGCTGCAATAAATGTTTTATTAATATTGCTAACCACTCCATTCATCCATCTCATTCACACAAGGGTAACACGAATTTTATATACATTATTTTATACTCCAATCCTGACTTAATTTTATCAATTCATTATTTTTACACATGGCCGGTCAGTAAAGTCAAGTAGATGAACCTAAGTCTGTTAACACACTGGACTTAGCCTGTGATCTGTGATCGAATCAGAGTTATCACTTTATTGAGTACATTATATAAGAACGACGACGATCTATACTAACTGCAGAATATTATTCGAAGATTTGGTAGAAATTAATAATCATCACCATCAGGTGGGTCATGCTACTAACACAGAGTCAGTGAGCTTCAATTAATTATTATTAATTCCTACACATAAGATATGCATCCAACATGTGCTCCAAATTATACTAACTCACAGTGTTCCAGAGACACCAACTACAAATTATTATAATTATATCCATCGGGATCACCAATATTCTAGGCGCATTCACCAATAGAGCACATTAAATGTCTTATTCGAGAATAATCTAGCATTATTTATGGCTCACGACCGTTACGTCACTATTTAACCCGATCTCATACTTAAATTTCATTATTACACGTCTGTTAGGCAGGTCGCTGTGGTGTCTCTTCTAGTATTGTGTGAATAGCGGCCAAATGCAATGGCGCGTCAACTGGACGTTCACTCCAAATATTAGGTGCGTGCGACAATCCGATTCCTATGGGCCAAAAGGAAGAATTGCACGGACATTCATCATGAAATTAGTGCTGTGTATGGGGAGCGGGCAATTTCCCGGCAAGGTATCGTAAAGTGGTGTCAGCAATTCGAAGCCGGGCGCACGGATATCACGGACAACCATCGCGAAGGCAGGCCCGCAACGTCCGGGACAAGTGCAAAGGTCAACAGTGTGAATGCGATCATTAGACAGATCCGGCGCATTAAACTGAGAGAAATCGCGACGCCGCAGCTGAACATGTCGTATGGCAGTGTGTTCGCCATTGTCCGAGGACCTTGGATATCGTAGGCTGTGTCAAAGATGGGTCTCACGTCTTCTCACCGATGAGCATAAGGGACAGCGTTTCCAATCCTCCCTGTCATTTTTGCAACGCTATGCCGCAGACGGCAACGGGTCACAGGCGACGAAACGTGGGTCCACCACTTCACCCCCGAAACGAAGCGAACATCAATGGAATAGGTTCACTCCTCATCACCAAAACGAAGAAGGCCAAGATTCAACCTTCAGCCGGTAAGGTTATGGCGACAGTGTTCTTTGACATGGAGGGTTTCCTGCACGTGGAATTCATGCCGAAAGGAACGACGATCAACGCGGCGTCGTATTGTCAAACGTTGCACCGGTTGCGTAAAGCGATTAAAGAGAAGCGGCGGGGGAAATTGAATGCCGGTGTGATTTTGTTGCACGATAACACAACACCTCACAAGGCCCGCCAAACGAGAGAACTGCTGCAACGTTTCAAGTGGGAGGTCTTGCACCCTTGCAGAGCTCCTTCGGTGTTGACTGGATTCCACTATTGCCTCGGCTGCCCTAAAAAAAAATATACTTACCGAAGGTGGTGAGATCTTCTTCTCAGGCGCGATCAGTCCCCGTCGTCGAATCAGGATGCATAGGGATATTGCGTTTGGTAAACTATACACTACAATGATTTATGACTCAGACTGATTTAAGTTTAAATATGTATATAAATTTTATTGATCAAATCAAAGGAAAGAAAGGTGTAGGTAAATTTTTATAAAATGTAAATTAAGATTTTGTTAGTGTTACATTACTACCTTATAAGGCTGTACAACTAGAATTCCCATAATGACACACATGACCACCTCGTTAATCCATAAAGAAATGTTTATAATTTATCATTAAATATTTATATTAAATGATATTTTCTATTTGTTCATCAGATTACATGATGCCTGTGTAACTGTACATATTTACAAGGATGATGTTGTTTATATACCAGGTGGATCAGTTGAATAACAACTTAATAATAATAATAGTAATAATAATAATAATGATATTGATGTGAAGGAATTATATCTGTGGCCAAACCAAGTTATTTATCGAAATACTACCTGCCATCAGTTAAAATAATCATAATAGATATTTCTAAGATATTAAAACAAACAAAATGTCGATATTAATTAATTAATTAAATTATTTTGATATCACTTAATTACATTGGGAGCTATTTTAAAGACTTCGGAAATATTTTCATCATATATCAAAATTGCGTATATAAAGTTTGGAAAAACAACCTAAAATGTAATATAATAATAATAGTAATAATAATAATAATGATAATAATAATAATAATAATAATTGAAATAATGCGGCGATTTCGTGTAAAATCAAATCCAGAAACATTAGTAATAACCTCTCAAATATGTAAAATAAGTCTACAAATAAACAGACAAGAAGTTACCATAATAAAATAATTTAAAGAAAAAAATAATTAATTAATTTTACTAATTAATTGCAATCAAATTTAGCAATTACCTAATTAAATGCCTAACTGACTACTGGAAACCATTATTTGCGACTCAAATCTTTCAAGATAATGATATCAAATGCATTTACAGTGCATTGAGATGATAATAATAATATTTCAATAATAATAATAATAATATTAATTATAATAATTGTAATAATTAAAATAATAATAATAATAATATCACTCAATGAATATTTTTTCTATATTGGATATCATTAATAAATCCTTAAGAATTCAATATTTGTCTACCCAAAATCCGATGTTGTTGATAATTAAATCGTGGATAAAATTTGGATTAAAATATAAAATATTAATATGTAATTAATTAATAAGTCCACAGTCCACTGACACAAGCGATTAATATTATATTCTTGAGGACTCCCTAATAGCCTGTGAATTACATTGATAAATGTTAAATAAAAAGATTCAATAATAATAATAATTATTATTATTATTATTATTATTTCAACCTGACCTGTAAGTTCGGTACCACTGATCCACCATCCTGATAAACCATAACATGTTTGTGTCGGTTACCTTAGAACATTCATTTACCTTAATCAACACCATTGAAATATAATCTTTCTTAACAGTAGTTATTGAATTTACCTTCATCTATAAAACCACGTTTGTTAGGATAAATCATAATTTAATGAAATACCTGACTCACTGTGTAAAGGCGGAACCATAAGTTTTTCATGGCAGATTTACCAATATTAATAATAATAATAATAATAACATTTCTCTGAACACAAAAAAATATGACTGACTTCCCAGGTAGATTTTATAATTTCAAATACCCTCCTTCCGGGTGCAATAAACAACAAATTTTTAACCTGATAATTCAGTAACCTTTAACTTACATAATGGACCTTAGTTGTTGCCGTATACGAATCTAAAGCTTTGCTTTCATATACATATATGCGAGTGACCATTACTTAAATACCTTAAATTATATCTGGAGACGATAATTCTCCTACTTAGAATAAAACATACAATAACGTCTTCTAACATGTACACCAAGCGAGATGACACAGCCAAAAATCCTAACCTAGTGCCTAAATTTCCACTAATATATACATAGATGAACCCTGTCATATGCTCATACCACAGCATTGGGTTGTTTCAGTGTCCCAATACATTATAACTCACTGAAACCTAACCATGACCCAGTGCAAGTGTTACTGTGGTTCCCTCACAATAATATACACGGATAATGTACAGACAATACAAGAATGTACCTAACAAAATGGCAAAATAGAGGCAAAAAAAGAGAAATATATTTAATCATAATAATAATAATAATAATCTGTTGAAACCAACAAAAATAGTTCCCATTTGCAAGCATTCATACCAGCTCAGTTGGATGACCCATGTTACCAACCTAACTCTAGAATGTCACTCAAAAACGTATTATGACCTTTCTCTGACATAAACGATATTGTGTCACGGCTAAACCATTTTACGTATCATTTGGTCCTTCACATCATACCCCATCTTAGACTGGCCTATTTTTCTTGCATTATTCATTTTACGACGTCATTATCATTTTTATTCTGCATAATTTTATCCCAACTCAGCTATCATGCTGAATACCTACATTTCCAGTCACATATGAGAATATTCATCATACTCATTGTTCTACATGCATTTCCAGGTCAATACCATCATGTATTACCATAAACTCTTAACTACGGACTTTCAAATACCTCCAACCAATTTTACCATCACTCAATATCGTTTTATTGTTCGAGACCACTTTACTTTACCTGAGCAAAAAAAAACTTTTTTACTTAGTACTGTTCATCCAACTGACTAGCCATGTTACTTGCCATAACAACAAAATATGTGAATGTATCACTGTTACTGTCGCCCAATCAACATTCTCGATATTAACTGTTGAATATATGTATTATCGTTACGGGACTTCCTGCGTCAAGCAAATGAAATTTCTGCCTAAACGAATATACTGACAATGCTACTAATAATAATAATAATAATAACAGTGCATAAATACACAAATGCACATTATATTTGCCTCAAAAAAAAAATTATTCTGTTCGATACTGACAGAACAAATTAGTACACACACGACTAATAATAATAATACTAATATTTACGCTACTCACAGACAGAGTTATCCTAATTTTCTGGCTGTGCACCCGGGTTTTATAGTCATACACCGTCACTCACATAACTATTTACATTAAGATACCATTATTAAAGGAAAGCTTTAGATTCTAAGTAAACATGAGGTTATGTACTCACATTGACGGCATTTCGGGATCACCCAGGACTTGAGGCAGCCATGTTGTCTTACAGATTCATGACAAACATGTTAATATCATTGGTCATTCTTGATGTATCCGACATTGGCTTATACTACTTTCCACTCTTGTTAACACTTTACACACGTTTATTTTCTGCTCATACTTGTTAAACACAACAACTTATTTTAACACTTGACATTATGCACAAACATATATATATATAAAACACACACAGTACTCGGATATCCTGTAACCTAGGCCTTATTTCACGTACTATGGTCTAGCACACAGCTGCTTCGAATGTAGCGAAGTCTTTTCGTGGGCTCAGTAGCTCTCTTTTGTGTACACCAAACTGCTGGAGAAAGCGTCTACCCCCCGCTCGACCTAAATTGTTTCGTAGAGAGTAAAAGTATTTCCTCCGCTCAACGTTTCAAACACCACTAACAACTCAGCTGTAGCAGGCAATGTTTCCACTCTTACGGCCTACCACTGCCTATTGAACTGTGTACTTTGCTCTGCGGGCTAGATATTGAAAATACGTCACATAGGATGTAACTCTGCATAATTCACAGTTTCATTTCTTTACCCTGCGTAGATTTGACACTTGTACAATTTGTTAATCTTTTCCTCCACTCACTTGTGGGGTTTCAAAAACTTTACCACCTACACTTCTGTTTATAACATTCATTTCCGCCTCCAAAGTACTAATGAATATATATAATTCAACACAATCGTACTTGAGTGCGGAGCAAATTTAAGACACGTCTGACCGCCACTAGACTCTTACTGCTGACTGCCTCCTGAGAAGCTACTGCTCGGGAATGTTGGCGCACAAAATCGGCGTAGGAACACTAATTCTTGCCATCAAAAATCCCAATTAAAGGAATGCTGGGTAGCTCCAAAACAAAGTTGCTAAAAACATGAAATGCCTTGTACACACAGACTGCATAAATTCTTGTTACTGCCATGATGCACCGTGACTCTTAAATTGTTCGTAATTACTTTTACAATACAGTAGGCGTTAGTTGGACTATATCTTCTGCCGCGCTGGTGAACCGTTCTCCACGCTGGCAAGGGGTTCCCACTGCCGTTGATAACAACCACCTGGGTACACAATATTCCAATACATTACCCACAAACCAGTAACTTGGTCCAGAATTATTACAATAATTACTGACATCTCCTCTTGATATAATCTTCCTTAAATACTGACAGGGATTAATTACAAGCCACATATCATTTGGTCGCGCTAATTTTGAAATTATTTAAATGCAGCAATCTGATTGGGGCGCATACTCCGATGTTCATCTATATGGACGAGTTCATTCCAGAATAAGGGGATTCGGGTATCTAGAACCATGATTCTCCATCTCAGTCACTCCTGCCAGTACTTTTCCACTCTAACTACGCAGTATCAAAATATGACGTAATAACAGGTGTTCCAGTAATTTATTTTTAGCAGAGAAAGAAGCGTGGGTTCCTATCAAGGCTTCTTTCTCACGAGCTAGCTACCAGAAATTTCCAATGCTGTCCCATGTTTTAACCCGCCGGATTATTACTGTTAATTATTTAATAAAATTATTAAAATTTAGCCAATCAGACTCAGCTGATGGGTGCAGTCTGGCAACATCCACCCTGCAGTCCCGACCTAGCGCCATATGACTTTCATCTGTTCGGTAAGCTCAAAACGGAGCTCGGTGGTCGACGTTTCCAGACCGATGAGGAGGTGAAGGCCGCTGTCTCCGAGTGGTTGCAGAACGCTGGAGGAAATTTCTATGCATCCGCCATCGACAAGTTGGTTGTTCGTTCGCAGAAATGTTTGGAGTCTCTTGGAAACTATGTGGAAAAGTGACGTTACAGTATATGTCGTTATAGTCGTGTTGCTGTTGTATAGGTGGTGTAATAAACGGCCAAAACTGGGAAGTGCAACTTATCTTCTGATCTGCCCTCGTATAGTAATAATAATAATAATAATTATTATTATTATTATTATTATTATTATTATTATTGTTACCGTGTTTTTGTGGTAGTTATGCGTGAAAGAAGGTGCGGGGTGGTGAACGGGTCTCATGCTACTAAAGTAAAATTAATTTAAAATTTAACCAGGTTATATTTTCTTTTCAAAAACAAAGAAATAACAAGCATGGCAGGTACAAAGTAGCAAGTCAAAGGGTAGTTACAATATTTACAGGATTTGGGCTTCGAGCCCTGAAAACACAATGCCTGGGCAATCAGCTCAGTTTTACCTCCAAACACAAGTTTCAACAGAGGGGCAGAAAACCCCATTCATGCCTAGGAGCCCTAGCTCCAAATTACACTGAAAAGCCTCCACGAGGCATACAACACTCAATTTTCAAAAGAGCCACTCGCTCTCAAATTTAAGCCTCTCCCAGGACACACCAAACTCCACCTTCAAGTTGTCCTCAACGGACATAAACACAGGGGTAAAATACCCAATCTACTGAGGTCTATAAAATGAAAAGAAGGTTAATTAAATGACCTCTAAGGTAACAATTTGAGAGGAGGCGAACTTGCACTCCTAATACACTTTGATTAAGACCTACTTGGCACTAGGCCGTTAATACAAGGGCTAATCCCATACTAAAGAGGTGACTTAAGAAGAGAACAATTTGTTTTACGTTAACGAAGAATAGGTTGAGAAAAATAAGTTCGCCTCAAAACAATATGAGTGGGAGCTCGAGAGGGTTACCACTCTCTATCCCAGTATGTAGCTTTAAAAGAGAATATATAAAAGGAGTAGTTACATTTAGGAAAAGGTTACATGGTGGAACGCTTAGAACCCGCCCCGAGAGTTAAACTGCTGAGCAAGCAAAGAAAGAAGTTATTAATCGGCCATTACCTTGTTGTTGACCGCTGCCGAGGAAAGAGGCGCTTCCCGCCTCCTGCTATGTACTTAATACACTGAAAGATGGAACAGAAGTGGCCCGGAGACCCTAAAATCAGCAGTTTATATCCTCTCGCGGAAGGTTCTAGGGGTTAGGGGAATGAAAACACCCTCCCACAAACTTTTTATTGGGTAGGATACAGCAACATATTCAAGATGGGGGAAGATACCTACGATTGGTCGGAAATAACTCAAAGAAATTCGGGATTGGATAAATCTAAAACAAGGGGAAAAAGAGGGGTATACAGCCAACTTAAACAATAACAGAAAGAAATTTAGCAAAGAACAAACATTTGAAATAAAAACTTCTCCAACAAAATAGTTCTTTGACTCCGCACTAGGTTGCACTATTGTTGATCGTCAGTAGTGTCCTCTAGAAGAGAAAGTTCACACTTCTTACTTCAAGCAAAACAAAAACACATCAAAAATGACACAGTTCAAAAACTCAAAATTTTCCACGTGGTGACATCTTTTGAGAAGGTAGCGAATTAATAGCGTATATAAAGTTCAAACTTCCTCCAGCAGAGGAGTTTCAACTGGCGCAAATTTTAAATTAGCGGCGTGGAGGTGTACCGCCCGGTACAGACCTCCCCCCCCCCAAAGTACCTCCAGGGGTGACACATGAAATCTGTTTGAAACAAGGTCCAAGTTATGCTGTGGATATGAAGATTGATTGCAGAAGCATTTATAAGATTTCTTAATTTGGTTTGATTCAGTTTCAAAATTTTGTTGTTGCAGGTGAAGTAAAGTCTTTATATTTGTAGAAGTTGAATTTCTGAAGATAAACTTTTAATACTTAGAGGTGAAGGAAAATTTTGCAATTGCCACCAAATATTGCTGTGGAATTCCCAAGTGTAGTCATTGCTTATCGTAACTGTCCATGTAGTTGATGTTGATTAAGTCGAATGGCCAGACCGGCCGTTGCAGCTTGTGTCCAAAGGGAGGCCGCTCGGACACCTCAAGTACCCTGAGATACCGCTCGCCCGCACTATGAGGGGAGCAGAGGTGTTGAAACACGCCGCGCCCGCGGTGAACATATACAGGCTGCGGGCAAGTAGCAGGTCGTGCGCCGCGCATCAGCCTTGGCCGGGAGGAGAGCTCCGGCTCGCCGTGCACCTGACGTCCTCGCTGGAGAAGAGGGGGCCCGTCCTCTGCCCCAGTTGCTGCACGGCGCCGCGCGGTTGCGGGGGCACTGAAACATTAAAGCTAGGCGGCAGAATTGTGTTGGACCATCATCTTTTTGAGGGCACAGGCTTGGTGAAGAGGTTGAGGGGTCAGCGGCGTGCAGATGTCCATGGCATTTAATATAATTCAGCCACAGTGTGTATTGGAGCAGGAGACGGGAGCGTGGTAATGGCCGAGGCAAGGACAGGATGGCAGTTTAACAAATCGGGGGAGGTTTCACACAAATGCTTACATATAAAACAAAATATTATAGAAGGGGCAGAAAGCCTTAAAAGTGAAACTCAAAAAAAATATAACCTTCATATTCCTTTCAAAATAATATGAAGCAAGTTAACACGGAAATTACACCGGTTTCACCTGTGACAGGTGAACCCTAAATATCCTCTCGGTGGCTGGATTGCTTACTAACAACGTAACTGGCGTAAGAAAATCGAGAATGATACAAGGCCCATGAAATCTGGGGGCAAGCTTGCCCGCGGGAACAAAGTTCTTGACCATCACCTGGTCACCTACATTCAAAGTGGTGGGTCTCCGTCCACGATCATACCTTTCCCTAACCTTTTCATGAGATACCTTAAGATTGGCTTTAGCCTTCTTCCAAAGATCTTTAATATTATCCGGATCTATTGTCTCGGGTAGAATGTCACTCAGAGACCAGAGGTTAGAGAGCGGCGAGTTGGGAACAAACTTGAACATCAAAGAAGCTGGAGTAAATTTATGTGATTCATGAACCGCCGAATTCAAAGCAAAAGCTAACCAATGCAGGGACGTGTCCCACCTGGAATGATCATCATGATGATAGGCAATAAGTGCGGACCTGAGATTACGATTAACCCGTTCAGCCAGAGATGGTTGAGGGTAATAAGCAGAAGTAGTTACATGAGAGATGGATAAGTCAAAACAGAATTTACGAAACAGATTTGATGTGAACGCCTTAGCATTATCAGACACAATATATTGGCACGGACCAAAAGAAGCAAAAATAGAATTTAGGCAAGTAATGGTGGACTGAGCGGTAGCCAGCTTAGTCGGAAATAACCAGGAAAATCTGGTAAAACCATCTACACATACAAAGATGAATTTGTTGGCATTTCTCTTCGACTGGGGGAAGGGTCCTACATAATCAATATACAGGCGTTCCATGGGGCACGATGCTTGATGCGAAGTCAAAAGGCCTACCTCGGTGGACATGGTGGGTTTACTGAGCAAACAAGATTTACAAGCTTTTACAAGTTCACGGATTTCACCGTCCATACCTTTCCAGATGAACATTTCACGAATCTTTTCACGAGTTTTAAATATTCCCAGATGCCCCCCCAATGGGGTCTCATGATAGTATTTGAAGATCATAGGCACAAGGACAGCTGGAACGACAACCTGCATCATCTTGTCATGCCTCGAAGGGCAACATAAAACACCATTCCTCAGAACATAAGGGACGACATGTTCCCCAGAAGAAAGTGTTTCCATTATCGGAGCCAGCGTCGGATCTTCATGTTGGTATTTCTCGATATCCCTAAAGAGCATGGGGGCATCCGTTAAGATGGCATTAACATCAGATAGTATGGACTCGGGAGGTGATGAACTGTCGACCGGTTCTTGGGTCTCGACGTCGTTTGAAAACATACGGCTGAGTCCATCAGCGACAATATTTTCGGTACCTCTGATATGTCTAACATCAAACTGGAAGGCAGAAATACGGATGGCCCAACGGGCTATACGACCAGTACGACGCGGCCTACCTAAGACCCAGCTTAAGGCTTGATTATCTGTCTCCAGGTCGAATTTAACATGTTCCAGATAGAGACGGAACTTCTCTAAGGCGAATAAGACTGCCAAACCTTCGAGCTCATATATGAAATACTTGGCTTCTTGAGCCGACAAGGTCCTAGATGCATAGGCGATGGGTCGCCTCCCTAGTTCAGTCTCTTGAAGAAGGACTGCCGCTACTGCTGACGACGACTCGTCGGTTTGGACGATGAATTTCTTCGAGAAATCAGGCATAGCAAGTACAGGGGCATTACAAAGAGCTAATTTAAGGTCTTCAAAAGCGGCTTGTTGAGAAGGTCCCCACTCGAATTTGATGCCTTTCCTACGAAGAAGGTTTAAGGGCGCCGCTCTATTAACGAAGTTAGGAATAAACTTCCTGAAGAAATTCACCATACCAATGAACCTGGCGATACCTTTAATGTCCTTGGGAGGTTTAAAATCACGGATGGCCTGTGTTCTCGAATGATCGACTGCAACACCATCAGGTGACACAATATGCCCTAGGAATGACATAGATGGCTTAGCAAAGGCAACCTTGGACAACTTAACAGTTAACCCAGCCTTACGAAGGCGATCGAGAACTTCTCGCAGATGATCTAGATGTTCTTCAAAAGTCTCTGAAAATACGACGACATCATCCAAGTAGAGATATAAGTACTCAAACTTGATGTCGGAGAAGACCCTATCTAGTAGCCTAGTGAGTACAGCTGCTCCCGTAGGGAGCCCGAAATGCACGCGGTTGTATTCGTATAAATTCCAGTCCGTGGCAAACGCTGTAAGGTGTTTAGACTCTTCGGCAAGGGGAATTTGATTATAGGCCTGATTCAAGTCCAAGATAGTAAAGAACTTGGCCTTACGAAACCATGAAAAACAAGAATGAAGGTCGGGAAGGGGCACAGATTGTAACACCACCTTCCGATTGAGAGCCCTGTAATCAATGACAGGCCTGAAGCCCCCTTGGGGTTTCGGGACTAGAAAAATAGGCGAGGAATACGCTGACTTAGAGGGCCTAATAATACCATCCTTCAACATCTGATCGATAATTTCTTTCAGAGCCTTCATTTTAGGTGGAGATAGCCTATACGGTGGAAAACGGACAGGAATCGAATCCGTGACCTCAATTTTGTATTCTATCAGGTCAGTAACACCAAGAGTATCAGAAGACACCTCTGGAAACGACTGACACAGCTTACGAATACTATCAGCCTGCTCCTCAGGTAGATGTCTAAGGTCTAACAACATCTCATCCTGGGTAGGCGAAATAGAAGAACATGATGCAGAATTACACTTTAATAAAGGGATGCTACAATTAGAGGCAAATTTGAAAGTGCAAGACCTACTCTGAAGATCGAGCACAAGACCAGTGTGAAAAATAAAGTCCGTTCCCAATATAATGGGGCAAGACAAGAGCTTGGCCACAAACAATTTAACTTTCCAAGTGAATTTAAAAATACGAATTTTGACCAATAAGGAACCTAGAATTTCTAATGGGGATGAATTAGCCGAAACATATTGAACAGGAGATGAGACATAGTTAGGTAGTTTACAAACAGATTTCAATTTAGAATACCATTCAGCCGAAATAATCGAACAAACACTGCCTGAATCTAAGAGAGCTGTAATAGGCTCGTTATTTAACTCAATCTTAAGAAAAGGAACAGGTGCGGAGGAATCCGCCGCAATCCTAAGACACTCTTTGGGACCTTCAAAAGATAAATTTGAAAATTGCTCGTTCCCTGAATTTACAACCTGTTTACCAGGGGCTGAGTCTCGGGAAGATGGATTAGTCGACTCAGCCGAAGCCACTAGTCACTTTTTATTATTGGCATAGGTAGAATTTGCACCAGAAGTTGAGCAGGAGGGGGTGCTATTCGAGTTTGGGCAATTCTTGGCGATATGTGAGAAAGCCCCACATTTAAAACAGCCTTGTGCTGAACCAGCTCCATTATTTGCCCTACTAGTTTTGACCAATGGACATCTATTGCGAAGATGGTCAGGCGACCCGCAAGCATAACATTTACGGGGTGTGACTGGTCGGCGAGGTGGGGGCCGAGTATTACTAAACGAAGGAGGGGGTTCCTTTGCCACACGCAAAGAGTCGGCGTACCTAACTCCTTCCGCTGAGACGGCCAACGCTTCAAGTTCAGAGAAAGTTTGCGGGCACGCCGCGAAACACAAGTATGACCTATAAGATGGTGAAATACCTTCCACAATAGCTTGTACAATTTGATCCTCAGGGAAGTGAAGAGCAAACACCCTAGTATAAAACTTAATGTCTTGTATGAAGTCAGCCAAGTTCTCATCCAAGCGCTGTACACGATAATAGTACTTCTGAATAAGGGAGGACCTGGCCCTAGCCGGGATGAAGTTAGCTAGCAAGTGGGCATGGAAATCCTCAATAGATGATTGCTCGGCAATGGCTCTTACGATTTTATCAGAGAGAATACCAATAGCATACGGATAGATAATTTGCAAAATTTGACATGGCGAAAGAGAAAACACAAGGGCATGATCCTGAAATTCAACTAGAAATCTTAAAAATGAAATTACGTCACTGGTGGTATTAACCGAAAATTTAGAGATACATCTGAGCAACATTGCCAATGGATGAGGCAAGCTACTGAACCCGGGTGACATAGTAGGTAAAGGTTTCAATGGCAAGGAAGTTAATTCCGAACGGATGTTACTCAACGATGCACGGCGTTCAGATTCGTTGTCCAATGGGGCAGAGATAGTTTGAGCGGGGATGGTTTTCCTATTAACTTCTCCCTTATGAGGCTCTTCCTCGCTACCTACATTCACTGTGGTGGGTAGATCGCTTTTGGGAGGAACCTCCCCTGTTAACAATTGAGTGACCTTGCTAGATAATTCAGACATATTTTCAAGCAGCGTACTAGCTTCCTTCTTCTGAACGTCATTCAACTTTAGAGACAACAGATCGTTAACTCTATTGGAAAAAAGAAACAGCCTAGCTTGCACACGCTTAATTTGATTAGGAGAAGGATCATTTTCATCAAAAAAACTAACTACAGAAGCTAGCCCAGTAATATTCTCCGTGATCGTGGAAAGAGAGTCGTCAATTTCTTTCTCTTCCAAATTGGGGATGGAAATGGGCAAATCTAGGAACTCTCTAAGCTTGTTTGTGTCTACTGCAAACGTGCCTCCAGATTGTACATTTCTAATAGTCAATTCATAGATCAACTCCTCCTTGCGCAAATAGTTAAGATGGAGAACATCGCGGGAAAATAGTTAGAGTTCGGAACAAAACAATGTTTAGCCGTCAAAAGGGGCTAAATTGAGACCCATTCAACCACGCTCTGCTACCACTTGTTACCGTGTTTTTGTGGTAGTTATGCGTGAAAGAAGGTGCGGGGTGGTGAACGGGTCTCAAGCTACTAAAGTAAAATTAATTTAAAATTTAACCAGGTTATATTTTCTTTTCAAAAACAAAGAAATAACAAGCATGGCAGGTACAAAGTAGCAAGTCAAAGGGTAGTTACAATATTTACAGGATTTGGGCTTCGAGCCCTGAAAACACAATGCCTGGGCAATCAGCTCAGTTTTACCTCCAAACACAAGTTTCAACAGAGGGGCAGAAAACCCCATTCATGCCTAGGAGCCCTAGCTCCAAATTACACTGAAAAGCCTCCACGAGGCATACAACACTCAATTTTCAAAAGAGCCACTCGCTCTCAAATTTAAGCCTCTCCCAGGACACACCAAACTCCACCTTCAAGTTGTCCTCAACGGACATAAACACAGGGGTAAAATACCCAATCTACTGAGGTCTATAAAATGAAAAGAAGGTTAATTAAATGACCTCTAAGGTAACAATTTGAGAGGAGGCGAACTTGCACTCCTAATACACATTGATTAAGACCTACTTGGCACTAGGCCGTTAATACAAGGGCTAATCCCATACTAAAGAGGTGACTTAAGAAGAGAACAATTTGTTTTACGTTAACGAAGAATAGGTTGAGAAAAATAAGTTCACCTCAAAACAATATGAGTGGGAGCTCGAGAGGGTTAGCACTCTCTATCCCAGTATGTAGCTTTAAAAGAGAATATATAAAAGGAGTAGTTACATTTAGGAAAAGGTTACATGGTGGAACGCTTAGAACCCGCCCCGAGAGTTAAACTGCTGAGCAAGCAAAGAAAGAAGTTATTAATCGGCCATTACCTTGTTGTTGACCGCTGCCGAGGAAAGAGGCGCTTCCCGCCTCCTGCTATGTACTTAATACACTGAAAGATGGAACAGAAGTGGCCCGGAGACCCTAAAATCAGCAGTTTATATCCTCTCGCGGAAGGTTCTAGGGGTTAGGGGAATGAAAACACCCTCCCACAAACTTTTTATTGGGTAGGATACAGCAACATATTCAAGATGGGGGAAGATACCTACGATTGGTCGGAAATAACTCAAAGAAATTCGGGATTGGATAAATCTAAAACAAGGGGAAAAAGAGGGGTATACAGCCAACTTAAACAATAACAGCAAGAAATTTAGCAAAGAACAAACATTTGAAATAAAAACTTCTCCAACAAAATAGTTCTTTGACTCCGCACTAGGTTGCACTATTGTTGATCGTCAGTAGTGTCCTCTAGAAGAGAAAGTTCACACTTCTTACTTCAAGCAAAACAAAAACACATCAAAAATGACACAGTTCAAAAACTCAAAATTTTCCACGTGGTGACATCTTTTGAGAAGGTAGCCAATTAATAGCGTATATAAAGTTCAAATTTCCTCCAGCAGAGGAGTTTCAACTGGCGCAAATTTTAAATTAGCGGCGTGGAGGTGTACCGCCCGGTACAATTATTATTATTATTATTATTATTATTATTATTATTATTATTATTATTATTATTATTATTGTTGTTGTTACCGTGTTTTAGTGGTAGGTAGAGGTGAAAGAAGGTGCGGGCGTGAACGGGTCTCAAACTAAGGGATCAAAGTTAATGTAAAATTTAACAAGGTTATATTTTCTTTTCAAAAACAAAGAAATAACAAGCATGGCAGGTACAAAGTAGCAAGTCCAAAGGGTAGTTACAATATTTACAGGATTTGGGCTTCGCGCCCTGACTTCACAATGCTTGGGCAATCAGCTCAGTTTTACCCCAAACACAAGTTTCAACAGAGGGGCAGAAAACCCCATTCATGCCTAGGAGTCCTTGCTCCAAATTACACTGAAAAGCCTCCACGAGGCATACAACATTCCATTTTCAAAAGAGCCACACGCTCTCAACTTTAAGCCTCTCAAAGGCCACATCAAACTCCACCTTCGAGTTGTCCTCACTGGACATAGACACAGGGGTAAAATACCCAACCTACTGAGGTCTATTAAATGAAAAGGGGCAATTACATGACCTCTAAAATAACAATTTGAGAGGAGCCGATCTGCACTCCTAATACACTTGTTTTTAAAACCTAATCTGGCTCTAGGCCACTAATGCAAGGGCTAATCCCATACTACAGAGGTGACTTTAGAAAAGAGCAATTTGTTTTACGTTAACGAAGAATAGGTTGAGAAAATAAGTTCACCTCAAAACAATGTGAGTGGGAGCTCGAGAGGGTTAGCACTCTCTATCCCAATATGCAGCTTTAAAAGAGAAAAGATGAAAAGATTGGTTACATTTTAGGAAAAGGTTACATGGTGGAAACGCTTCGAACCCGCTCCGAGAGTTAAACTGCCGACCTAGCAAGAAAAGAAGTTATTAAGAGGCCATTACCTGGTGTTAAACAGCTGGAGAAGAAAGAGGCGCTTCCCGCCCCCTGCTATGTACTTTACACACTGAAAGATGGAACAGAAGTGGCGCAGAGACCAAAAAATCAGCAGTTTATATACTCTCGCGGAAGGTTCTAGGCGTTAGGGGAATGAGAACACCCGCCCACAATCACTTTATTGGCTAGGGTACAGAAACATATCCAAGTTGGGGGAAGATGCATCGGATAGGTCGGAAATTACTCAAAGAAATTCGGGATTGGATAAATCTAAAACAAGGGGAAAAAGAGGGGTATACAGCCAACTTAAACAATAACAGAAAGAAATTTAACAAGAAACAAACTTTTGAAATAAGAACTTCTCCAAAAAAATAGTTCTTTCACTCCGCACTAGGGTGCACTATTGTTGATCTTCAGTAGTGTCCTCTAGAAGAGAAAGTTCACACTTCTTACTACAAGCAAAACAAAAATACGTCGAAAATGACACAGTTCAAAAACTCCAAAATATCCAGGTAGAGACATCTTCTGAGAAACTTGAAAATTAATACCATCAATAAGGTTCAGAGTTCCTCCAGCAGAGGAGTTTCAATAGGCGCACATTTTAAATTAGCGGTGTGGAGGTGTACCGCCCGGTACAATTATTATTATTATTATTATTATTATTATTATTATTATTATTATTATTATTATTATTATTATTATTATTATTATTATTATTATTCCGAGGTTTCTGTGGAACAGCAGAGGTGAAAGAAGGTGCGGGCTGGAATAGGTCTCAACTACAAAATTAAAGTTAATTTAAAACTTTAACAAAGGTTATACTTTTTTTTCAAAATCAACAAATAACAACGAAGAGTAACAGGTACCAAGTAGCAGGAAAACAAGTTAAGAAATTACATTTGCTGGCGTTCAAGCCCCGGGCGAATAATTAATGAGCTCCAAGCTCCACTTTACCAATATGCAACCAGACTACCTGAGGCAGAATTCCCCTGAAATCAAAGAGCACTTGCTCTCACCTAACACATTCCGGCCTTCTAGGGGCACTCAAAACCTAATTCGAAACGAGCGAACCAGCTCTCAGTTACTCACGCCTATTTAACGCATCCTCGACTTTTACAATCACTTGCCTGCAGGCACAACTTACAAATTTACACAGGGGTATCATGTACCCCACCTACTGGGCCTACTCAGAAAAGGAACAGGTTAATTACATGGCCCAAAATACCAAATTGACTGGAGGCGTAGCTTGCACACCTAATACACTTTTAAAATCTACTTGGCACTAGGCCGCTTACACAAGGGCTAATCCCATACTAAGGAGGTGACTCGTATAAGAAAACTTTATTACATTAAGAAAAGAAGAAAATCGGTAATGAAAACGTAGTCACCTCAAAACAACATGAGTGGGAGCTCGAGAGGGTTAGGTACTCTCTATCCCAATTTGTAGTTAAAGAGACGGAATTTTTACCAAATTTCTTTTACATTTTAAAGGTAGGTTACATGAGAAAAGTTTCGAACCTGCCCCGGGGCTTAAACTGCTGAGCTAGCAAGAAAAAAAGTTATTAAACGGCCATTACCTTGTTGGTGAAGTGCTGCCCGAAGAATGAGGCGCTTTCCGCCCCCTGCTACATATTCACACACTAAGCAAGATGTCGATGGAGTGGCGACGAGCCATGAACCTCAGCAGTTTTATAGCCATAACTAAACTTCGAGACCTTTCATGAAATAAAAGCGCCACACCACTTCCCTTTATTGGCTAACATCAAAAGTTACACACAACATGAACAAGAAACCTAGGATTGGAGGAATATTAATGTAGAAAATTCGGGATTGGCTGAATTCAAAACATGCAGAAGAAAGGATTTATATTGCCAACCCACAAACCACAGAACAAAATTTAGTAAAAACAAAACTTAGGAATACAATATTTCTTCAGGAGACTACATTCCTTTATACCAGAGTGCGTTATCATAGTTTTTGGTAGAGACATCTGTTAGAGTATGTCCCAACTTCTTGATGCGGATCAAACAAACACAAATCGAAATAGACACAGTTCAGCACACTTCAAAATTACCAAATTTACAGTGGTGACATCTTCCGAGAAACCGTTGAGTTAATTCGGTTTGTTAAAGTTCAGGCTTTCTCCTGTAGAGGAGTTTCAACTGGCGCGATATTTGAACTAGCGGCGTGGAGGTGTACCGCCCGGTACAATTATTATTATTATTACTGTTCCGGGGTTTTGCGGATCGCAGAGGTGAAAGAAGGTGCCGGGATGAATGGGTCTAACTACAATGTCAAAAATCGAATTTAAAATTTAAGGTGAAGTTTATATTTTCAGACACCAAAATTGACAATATTTTACAAGTAGCAAACGTTAAATAAGATTGGTAAAAAGTCCAAGATTCAGAATCTTAACACCTTGGGGTTTAAGCTCCTAGCTTTACAATTCTTGAGCTCCTAGCTCGAATTTACAAAGCTCACAAATTCACCCAAGGGCAGAAATCCCCTGATACATGGAACACTAGCTCCTTAAAGTACAATATCAGGCCCCCCCCCCCAAAGGCACTTTTACAACACTTGAAAAAGAGCAAAGGTGCTCTCGGTATTTCAAGCCTACTCAATGCAACACAACATGAAAATCTAATAATCACTGACCTTACAAGGCACTATTTACAATTATAAATCTTATTACACAGAGGTATCTAGTACCCAAACTACAGGGCCTTAGTGAAAAAGAACAGGTTAAATAAACGGCCCGAGTAAAACATGAATGGAGTCGAAGATTGAGCTCCAAAAAATTTAAAGACCTGTAGGGCACTTGGCCGACGAAACAGGAGCTAATCCCAAACTACTGAGGTTGCACGCCTGGAAATAACTTTTAATACATTGCAGAAACAAATGTGGCACCTCAAACCAAGATGAAGGGGAGCTCGAGAGGGTATCACTCTCTATCCTCGATGTACAGTTTAAGATTTTATGAAGTTTCACATTAGCCGGCAGAAAGTTACATTTTTAGGAAAACTAGATTACATAGTTAATGTTTCGGACCTTTCCCTCAGGTTAAGCTGCGGAGCTAGCAAGAAATAAAGATGTTATGTGGCCATTACCTTGTCGAAGAACTGCTGCCTGATGAAAGAAGCCTCCCGCCTCCTGCTTTGACACCCACAATCAATAAGATTACAATCAAGTGGCCAAGAGATGAGAAAATCCGCAGTTTATAAACCCTCGGGGAATGTTCGAGACCTTTCAAGAATAAACGAGCTACACCCTCTGAATTTATTAGCCAATTTAAAATTACACTGAAAACTGAGGAAGACAATGATTGGTAGAAAAATAATTATAGAAATTAGGGATTTGCTGGATTCAAAACTGGCGGAAAGGAAAGATAAATATTGCCAACCCAAAAATAAATGAACATCAATTAGGAAAACACTTATGACTACAAAACAAATGTTCTTCCACTTCACACCAGGATGCATGATCATAGTTTTTGTAGTGACATCTCCGGAAGAAAGTCCACATTTCTTGGTGAAAGGAAAACAAAACAAGTAGAACAGGTATAGTTTCAGTTTCACGTTTTTACCAATAAAGGAGTTCTTTAGGCGCTGAATATGAATGCGCAGCGTTGGGGTGTACCACCCGGTACAAGTATTATTATTATTACCGTGGTTTGGTGGATCAGCTGAGGTGAAAGAAGGTGCCGGGGTGAATGGGTCTAACTACCAAATCAAAGTTAAATTAAAACTTTAACAAATGTTATATTTTTCTGAGTTTTAACAAGCAAGAATAACAAAATTTAACAAGTTTTCACTACGTGGTATAACAACTTGCTAGCTTAGAAAAATCAAAGATTTCAAATCCTAGACACACTTGGGCTACACGCCCCTAGCTTTACAACTTTTGAGCTCCTAGTTCAACTTTAACCAAGCAACAATTTGTTCAAAAGGGCAGAAAACCCCTGATACATGGAGCACTTGCTCCCAATTACAATATCAGGCCTCCCAGAGGCACTTTTACAACACAAGAAAGGAGCTGACACGCTCTTAGTTTTTCAAACCTCTTCAAGGCAATAGTAGATTTAACAGTTACGTGCCATGAAGGCACCACTTACAAAATGAAACGGGGGTATCTTGTACCCAACCTACTGGGACGTAGCAGAAAAAGAACAGGTTAAGTTAATGGCCCGAAATACCAAAGGGAATGGAAGCGTGAATTTGCGCTCCTACACATGCATTCTCAAAACCTAAAAAGGCACTAGGCCGAATACACAGGGGCTATTCCCAAACTGTGGAGGTGATCCGTATAAGAAAGAAATTTAAAACATTAAGGAAGAGAACCAGTTACCAAAACGTAGTCACCTCAAACCAAAATCAAGGGGAGCTCAAGAGGGTAAATCACTCTCTGTACCCGAATCGCACCTACATATTTTATGAAGTTTTTACATCAAACGGCAGAAAATTACATGTTGGAAAGATAGGTTACATTGTAAAGGTTTCGGACGTTTCCTGCGGGTTAAACTGCTGAGCTAGCAAGAAATAAAGATGTTAAACGGCAATTACCTTACTGAAGACCAGCTGCCTGATGAAAGATGCACCTCCCGCCTCCTGCTATACGTCCACACACTAGGTTAGATTTTGATCAAATGGCTAGGAGACGCGAAAAATCAGCAGTTTATAAACCCTCGGAGAAAGTTCGAGACCTTTCATGAATAAAACAGCCACACCCTCTCACGTTTATTGGGTCCCTTAAAGTTACACATCAAATCGAAGAAGAAACCTGTGATTGGAAGGAAATTAATTACAGAAATTCTTGATTGGTTAAAAATCAAAACAGGCGGAAAGACAGGATAAATATTGCCAACCCAAAAATGAATGAACGAAATTTAGTAAAGGAAAAACTTATGAAAACAAAATTTCTTCTGGAAGGTTCTTACACTTCGCTCCAGGGTGCATGATCATAGTTTTCGTAGTGACATCTATGAGAGACTGTCCAAACTTCTTGCTGAATGGAAAACAAAACAAGTAGAATTTCACACAATTCAGCAAACTTCACCAAAAAAATGACGGTAGTGACATCTTCTGAGAAAATTTATAAGTTGGTCCAGTTTTAAGTTCCGAGTTTCTCCTGTAGAGGAGGTTTTATTGGCGCAAGATTTAAAAGTGCGGCGTAGAGGTGTACCTCCCGGAACAATTATTATTATTATTATTATTATTATTATTATTATTATTATTATTATTATTATTATTATTATTATTATTATTATTATTATTGTACCGGGAGGTACACCCCAACGCCGCGCATTTAAATCTAGCGCCTAAAAGAACTCCTCTACTGAAGAAACTGTGAAATTGAAACTAGACTAACTTATAAAGTTACTCAGAAGATGACACCACAGGAATCTGATGTAATTTTGTTATTGTGAAGTTTCCTGAACTGACTGTATTTCCACTTGTTTTGTTTTCCATTCATCAAGAAGTTTGGACATTCTCTCACAGATGTCACTGCTAAAACTATGATCATGCACCCTGGTGTGAAGTGAAAGAACTTTTGATTTAAGGAAGTTGTGTATTCATAAGTTTTTTTTACTAATTGATGTTCATTTAGTTTTGGTTTGGCAATATTTATATTTTCTTTCCCGCAGTTTTGAATCCAGCCAATCCCTAATTTCTGTAATTAATTTTCTACCAATCAAGTCTTCTTCTTCTTCTTCTTCTTCTTCTTCTTCGATTTTGAGTGTAACTTTCAAGCTGACCAATAAACATGAGGGGGTGTGGCTATTTTAATCTTGAATGGTCTCGAACTTTCTCCAAGAGTTTATAAACTGCGGATTTTCTCGTCTCTTGGCCAAATGATCATCATCCTACTGAGTGTGGGTATCAAGCAGGAGGCGGGAGGCCTCTTCGTCAGCTGCTAGAGCTTCTATAAGGTAACAACCTGCTTCTTTCTTGCTAGCTCCGCAGTTTAACCCAAGGAAAAGGTCCGAATCATCACCTATGTAACCTATGTAACTTTTCTGAAAATGTAACTTCTGTCGACTTATGTAATAACTTCATAAAATATTTAACTGTAAATCAGGGATAGAGAATGATGTACCCTCTCGAGCTCCCCTTCATCTTGGTTTGAGGTGACTACGTTTATTGCTGTTTTTTTTCATTCTGTAATGTGGTAAATTACTTCCTACACGAGTCACCTCAGTAGTTTGGGAATAGCCCCTGTTTCACCGGCCTAGTACCCTTTAGGTTTTAAGTGCTCATATCTAGGATTGCAAGCATCCGCCTCCATTCATTTTGTGTTCGGGCCATTTATTTAACCGTTTTTCCTTTTACATGAAGGCCCAGTAGGTTGGGTATTAAATACCCCTGTATAATCATTTTCCTATTGTAAATTGTGCCTTCAGAGACCAGAATTGTAAGTTGATGTTGCCTTGAATAGGCTTGGAAAACCGAGAGCCTGTTAGCTCTTTTTCAAATTAAGATTCCTGTATACCTCTTGGAGGCTACATGTTGCATTTTGGGAGCAAGTGCTCCATGAATTTATGGGATTTCTGCCCTTTGAACAAATTTATGCTCGTCTGTAAAATTTGAGCTGGGAACTCAAAAATTGTAAAACTAGGGGCTTGTAGCCCAAGAGTGTTAAAGTTCTGAAATCTTGGATTTTTCTACGGCTTGTTTCTAAATTGCTATGTTATTGTTATCTCACTAAGTGAAAAGTTGTTAAGTTTGTTGTTTTTCAAAAATATCACCTTCAGTTTACGTTTTTAATTCAATTCTTGACATTGTAGTTAGACCCATTCAACCTGGCACCTTCTTTCACCTCTGCGTTCCACGATAAACCCCGGAACAATTATTACTATTTAATGATTATTAAATCTATCAGCCATCTCGAAATTATCTTGAAAATGGATGACACGATCCTAAAGTATAATGCATGGATGACATTCAATTCAACTCTGCTCATTGAAATCACAGACAGCTCTGTCTCACAGTATCTCAAATATCATATGTAATTTAAGTTAAATTTGAAGGTGAGGTCATTTAATTTTAGATGTAGACCTGCAATTGGGAATCCATTCAAGAGAATAACTACAGTAAACTACTCTAATAGGGCCACGAACCTACTACGCTGGCGTAGCAGGGGGAGAGGTGATACTCCCACGTGGCGCGTCCCAGGTGGCGGATAGGGGGGTCCTAACCGGCTTGCCGGCGGACTTGAGGGAAATAAAATACCTCTCGCGGACCAAACACACACCCCCTGTGGGTGGGGGAGGCTGACGAATAATACACCCACGGTATCCCCTGCCTGTCGTGAGAGGCGACTAAAAGGGGCGACCAAGGGATGCTTGGATAGGTACCATGAAACTACTTTTGATTAGTGCCATCACGCGCGGAACACCATCGGTCGCTTTTACTTGCGAGTAGTACCCCTCTGTTAGGTACTCCATATTTTTGTGATTCGTAGCACTCGAGGGGGGTTCAGTGTGGGTTTCCAGTACCCGTGAGTCGTGCCCGTGTGTGCAACACCACAGGTCTGGGCGTTGCCTGTGAGTTGTACCCGTGTGAGCGACACCACGCGTCTGGGCGTAGCCTCTGAGTTGTACCACTATATGAGCGACACCGTGGCTCTGCGTTGCCAGTGATTAGTACCCACTATGTGAGGAACACCACGGGAATGCCGGCGCCCGTGCTTAGTACATCTAGGTGAGGAACCTCATCGGTTTGCGTTGGCTATGAGTGGCGCCATTGTGTGAGAAACACCATAGGTCTGCGTTACCTTTACGACGTACAATACTTGTGAGTAGTACCTTACTGCATGGAACACCGTGAGTTCACGCTACCTTTGATTAGTACCGCAGCTCGAGAAATATCATGGTTCTAATTCTCGCGACTTGTACCATACTGAGGGGCCGTAGACCTGGTTTTTGGACCCCTTCAGACATCAAGCGTAATCGATTCAGGACTATGCTTTATAAGTGGTCCCTTGGTCAGTAATACTATTATTTTTGACCGTTTTTGAGTCGAATCCACTGTTTTTTTGTTTGTTTCTTGTTTGTTTTTTGTTATTTTTTGGGTTCATGTCCATCCATTCATTTTTCATGATATTTTTATTTATTTTGGTCAGTGGATTTTTTGAACTTTTTGTTATTTCATTTCGTACCATTAGGGGCCGATGACCTCGATGTTAGGCCCCTTAAAACAACAAGCATCATCATCATCATCACTCTAATAGGGTTCACAAACCTCAATCACACAGGTAACTCTTCTACCTCGCCACCTTTAAAGAATGGAAGTTTGAAATAAATCTAACTACAGCAAATACTAACAGGACTACCAACTAGAGAAGAAGGACCATCTAGTTATTGCACAGATGAGAAATATATTGTACCCACTCTGGTTGTTGTCCTCACCATTCCGACACTTCCATCTCGTTCACCTTCTCCATGCAAGAATCGCCTTACACATCTAGCAATTCATGGTGACACCGCAGTTGACGTCCCTCGGTGAGAATGATGTATTTCTTGGTGACGCAGGATCCATCTTGCAGTTGTCGACGATATCCGTTGAGCTGGGTCTTCGCCACGTGCAAGTTGAGTTTAGCTGTAACTAACACAACAGGCATTAATATGTGCACGAACCAGTTGAAATTCCATTAATACGTTGAGAATCACACTTAACTTGTATCCTAAAACTCGAATTTCCACACGGTGAAGTTCTCTTCTGAATGGCTAAAGTCTCAAGTAGCAGAGTAGGCTGCTGTCCGTAAAATTAAGACAAGTACGGCGTAGTTAATGATGCATTCAGCTGTCCATGCGACGAGAGAGGGTAAATCAGTCAGAAAGTAAGTAAGTAAGAAGCAAGTAAGAGAGTGATTTAATAAGTCTTATACCTTCGGGCTCGTGGGTGTGTCGTTTTGAATGACGATTGTTGGTTCGCCAGTATCTCCTTTTATTGGCTACGACTATTCTAAAATTTTGTAGAATGTACTTGCTCGCTGTGCATGCGCGTGCGGCCTCGGAAAACCTGTTAGTCACGTGGCCTCCCATTTTCTCTCGATCGAACATTGGATCAATACTTGCTATGCTCAGAACTGGTAAAATCCAGCTTATCCACACGGAAAACAGCTCGCTGGTGTCAGAATCTAGCCGACCAAATTTGACGGGGACGAAATCCTTTTTATCAGACTGTTGAACATAGAATTCGTCCTTCAAGGGCATTGTTTGTTCGGTGTCTTTTTTCGTGACAGCCCATGTGGACTCTTCAGCCACAGGTCGGCGAAGTAGTCGAAACAAATCGACCAAATAAAATGATTAAAAATAAAAATTCATCCTCGCCGTAGCGAGGTAGGGACACCCAGCTAGTAAACATAAAACTGTTTTGTTTTCAAATCCTCTGTCTCCTGTGAGACACTACACTTCTCGGATATTTTGGGACTCATTGCCTTATTTGTCACGGCTACATATTTCTTGCCTTTATTTTGATACTGTTTTCCATCAGTTTCAGGTTCGGACATTTTGAGACTGAACCGACGCGAAAAGTGCATAATCCCACGATACGACGCGCCCTCGTTCATTTACTCGCAGGTTGTCTTGGTTGCTGGTTAGATAATTGTATACTAGGTGGTGGTAGTATTGTTGTTCTGAGAGGAAGTACAAATGAGTAAATATCCTCTATTTTCACTAAGGACGGATTTTATTTTCTATTGCCTTGGTCATATTTTGCTTATTTTAGTGATATAAGGGGATATTTGGTAATGTTTTCATCATTTTTGTTTAAACTGAGGCGTCGTTTTTAACAGAAAGTTATCCGCGTCGATTTTCATTCAAAGGATTTCAAAACACTTTATAAGATATACCTTTCTTTCTTTTCTGGAAAGAGACAGGTAGGAGGATAGAAGAAACAAGTCGGAGAAAGAGATGCTGTAGGAACGTACGCCGACAGATACCTAAATGCATGCTAATACTTCATTAAAAAAAAAAAAAAGCAAAAATGAATGAGAACTGCTCCTCATTGCTATTATACTGAAGTAATGTATACATTTATAATTAACCTTCTCTATCTCTGTCCGTTTGCATGGTTAAACTGCTATATTGTCGCATATCCCTTTTTGTACGTTTAATGTTAGTAATAATCTCATTCTTGCTACATAACCTCAAATGTTTGTAATATTTTACAATTTTAGGTCATGTTTAGCTATTTTCAGGGACTATTTCCTTCAACATTTTGTACTATTAAGTCATAAAGTTCCGATCAATGAATGAGGGGCCGATGACTTTGATTTTAGGCCCCCTTAAACAACAAGCATCATTATTGTACCGGGCGGTACACCTCTACACCGTTTATTTAAAAGTTGCGCCAGTTGAAACTCCTCTTCTGGAGGAAGGTTGAACTGTATCTATTCTATTAATTCTCTACTTTCTCAGAAGATGTCACCACGTGGAAAATTTTGAGTTTTTGAACTGTGTCACTTTTGATGTGTTTTTGTTTCGCTTGAAGTAAGAAGTGTGAACTTTCTCTTCTAGAGGACACTACTGAAGAATTACAATAGTGCAACCTAGTGCGAAATCAAATAACTATTTTGTTGGAGAAATTTTTATTTCAAGAGTTTGTTCTTTGTTAAATTTCTTTCTGTCATGGTTTAAGTTGGCTGTATACCCCTCTTTTTCCCCTTATTTTGGATCTAGCCAATCCCGAATTTCTTTAATTAATTTTCCACCAAAATGTGTTTCTTCTTCCTCTATGTAGGGGTTTCTTTTCCCTAGCCAATAAAAACTTTGAGGGAGGGTGTTTTATTTCCCCTAACGCCTAGAATCTTCCGCGAGAGGATATAAACTGCTGATTTTGGGGTCTCCGGGCCACTTCTGTTCCATCTTTCAGTGTATTAAGTACATAGCAGGAGGCGGGAAGCGCCTCTTTCTTCTTCAGCCGTTCAACACCAGGTAATGGCCTATTAATAACTTCTTTTTTTGCTAGGTCGGCAGTTTAACACTCGCGGCGGGTTCGAAGCATTTCCATCATGTAACCTTTTCCTAAAATGTAATTACTCTTTTCATCTTTTTCTTGTAAAGCTACATATTGGGATAGAGAGTGCTAACCCTCTCGAGCTCCCACTCACATTTGTTTTGAGGTGAACTTATTTTCTCAAACTATTCTTCGTTTATGTAATGTAAAGTGTTCTTCTCTAAGTCACCTCTGTAGTATGGGATTAGCCCTTGCGTTAGCGGCCCAGAGCCAGATTAGGTTTTAAAAAACAAAGTGTATTAGGAGTGCAAGATCGCCTCCTCTCAAATTGTTATTTTAGAGGTCATGTAATCAACCTTCTTTTCATGCAATAGACCTCTGTAGGTTGGGTATTTTACCCCTGTGAATACGTCCTTAGAGGACAGCTTGAAGGTAGAGTTTGGTGTGGCCTTTGAGAGGCTTAAATTTTAAGAGCGGATCGCTCTTTTGTAAATGGAGTGTCATATGCCTCGTGGAGGCTTTTCTGTGTAATTCGGAGCCAGGGGCTCCTAGGGATGAATGGGGTTTTCTGCCCCTCTGTTAAAACTTGTGTTTGTGGTAAAACTGAGCTGATCGCTGAAGTTAGGGCGTGAAGCCCAAAACCTGTAAATATTGTATCTCCCCTTGTTTTGCTACATTGTACCTGCCATGTCTGTTATTGCTTTGTTTTTGAAAAGAAAATATAACCTAGTTAAATTTTAAATTAATTTTACATTAACCTTGATTCCGTAGTTTGAAACCCATTCACGCCCGCACCTTCTTACGCCTCTACCTACCGCTAAAACACGGTAACAAGTGGTAGCAGAGCGTGGTTGAATGGGTCTCAATTTAGCCCCTTTTGACGGCTAAACATTGCTTTGATTCGAACTCTAACAATTGTCTCAGTTGCTGGAATTTTTTGAGTTTTTCAAAATTGTTCTGTCATCATGCCCGGCCCTCGCGATGTTCTCCTCCTTAACTATTTGCGCAAAGAGGAGTTGATATACGAGTTAACTATCAGAAATGTGCAATCTGGAGGCACGGTTGCAATCGACACCAACAAGCTTAGAGAGTCCCTTGATTTGCCCATTTCCATCCCCAATTTGGGAGAGAAAGAAATTGATGACTCTCTTTCCACGATCGTCGAGAATATTACTGGGCTAGCATCTGTAGTCAGCTTTTTTGATGAAAACGATCCGTCTCCTAATCAAATTAAGCGTGTGCAAGGCAGGCTGTATCACTTTGCAAATAGAGTTAATGATCTGTTGTCTCTAAAGGTGAATGACGTTCAGAGGAAGGACGCTAATACGCTCCTTGAAACTATTTCTGAATTGTCTAATAAGGTCACTCAATTGCTAACCGGCGAAGTTCCTCCCAAAACTGATCAACCCGCCACGGTGAATGTAGGTAACGAGGAAGAGCCTCCTCAGGGAGAAGTCAATAGGATAACCGTTGCTGCTCAAACTATCTCTGCCCCATCGAACAACGAATCTGAACGCCGTGCGTCATTGGGTAACATCCGCTCTGAATTAACTTCTTTGCCATTGAAACCTTTAACGACTATGTCACCTGGGTTCAGTAGCTTGCCTCATCCATTGGCAATGTTGCTAAGAGGTATCTCTAAATTTTCGGTCAACACCACCAGTGATGTAATTTCATTTTTAAGATTTCTAGTGGAATTTCAGGATCATGCTCTTGTTTTTTCTCTTTCGCCATGTCAAATTTTGCAAATTATCTATCCGTATGCTATTGGTATTCTCTCTGATAAAATCGTAAGAGCCATTGCCGAGCAATCATCTATTGAGGATTTCCATGCCCATTTGCTAGCTAACTTCATCCCGGCTAGGGCCAGGTCCTCCCTGATTCAGAAGTACTATTACCGTGTACAGCGCTTGGATGAAAACTTGGTTGATTTCATTCAAGATATCAAATTCTACACTAGGGTGTTTGCTCTTCACTTCCCTGAGGATCAAATTGTACAAGCTATTGTGGAAGGCATTTCACCATCTTATAGGTCATACTTGTGTTTTGCGGCGTGCCCGCAAACTTTCTCTGAACTTGAAGCATTGGCCGTCTCAGCGGAAGGAGTTAGATACGCCGATTCTTTGCGTGTCGCGAAAGAACCCCCGCCTTCCTTTAGTAACACTCGGCCTCCACCTCGCCGACCAGTCAATCCCCGTAAATGTTATGCTTGCGGGTCGCCTGAACATCTGCGGAATAAGTGTCCTCTGATCAAGTCAAGTGGGACAAGGAATGGAGCAGGGTCATCACAAGGCTGTTTTAAGTGTGGGGCCTTCTCACATATCGCCAAGAATTGCCCAAACTCAAATAGCACCCCTCCTGCTCAACTTCTGGTGCAAATTCCAGCTATTCCAATAATAAAAAGTGACTAGTGGCGTCGGCTGAGCCGACTAATCCATCTTCCCGAGACTTAGCCCCTAGTAAACAGGTTGTAAATGCAGAGAACGACCAGCCTTCAAATTCATCTTTTGAATGCCCTAAAGAGTGTCTTAGGATTGCGGCGGATACCCCCGCACCTGTTCCTTTTCTTAAGATTGAGTTAAATAACGAGCCTATAACCGCTCTCTTAGATTCAGGCAGTGTTTGTTCCATTATTTCGGCTGATTGGTATTCTAAATTGAAATCTGTTTGTAAACTCCCTGACTATGACTCATCTCCTGTTAAATATGTTTCGGCTAATTCATCTCCATTAGAAATTCTAGGTTCCTTACATGTCAAAATTCGGGTTTTTAAATTTACATGGAAGATCAAATTGTTTGTGGCCAAGCGTTTGTCTTGCCCCATCATATTGGGAGCGGACTTCATTTCTCACACTGGTCTTGTGCTCGATCTCCAGAGTAGGTCGTGCACATTCAAATTTGCGTCCAATTGTAGAATTCCCTTGTTAAAGTGTAATTCTGTATCATGTTCATCTATTTCGCCTACCCAGGATGAGATGTTGTTAGACCTTAGACATCTACCTGAGGAGCAGGCTGATAGTATTCGGAAACTGTGTCAGTCGTTTCCCGAGGTGTTCTCTGATACTCTTGGTGTTACTGACCTTATTGAATACAAAATTGAGGTCACGGATTCAATTCCTGTCCGTTTTCCACCGTATAGGCTATCTCCACCTAAAATGAAGGCTCTGAAAGAAATCATCGATCAGATGTTGAAGGATGGTATTATTAGGCCCTCTAAGTCAGCGTATTCTTCGCCTATTTTTCTAGTCCCGAAACCCCAAGGAGGCTTCAGGCCTGTCACTGATTACAGGGCTCTCAATCGGAAGGTGGTGTTGCAATCTGTGCCCCTTCCCGACCTTCATTCTTGCTTTTCATGGTTTCGTAAGGCCAAGTTCTTCACCATCTTGGACTTGAATCAGGCCTATAATCAAATTCCCCTTGCCGAAGAGTCTAAACATCTTACAGCGTTTGCCACGGACTGGAATTTATATGAATACAACCGCGTGCCTTTCGGGCTCCCCACGGGGGCAGCTGTGCTCACTAGGCTACTAGATAGGGTCTTTTCCGACATCAAATTTGAGTACTTATATCACTACTTGGATGATGTCGTCGTATTTTCCGAAACCTTTGAAGAACATCTAGACCATTTGCGAGAAGTTCTCAATCGCCTTCGTAAGGCTGGGTTAACTGTTAAGTTGTCCAAGGTTGCCTTTGCTAAGCCCTCTATGTCATTCCTAGGGCATATTGTGTCACCTGATGGTGTAGCAGTCGATCATTCTAGAACACAGGCCATCCGTGATTTTAAACCTCCCAAGGACATTAAAGGTATCGCCAGGTTCATTGGCATGGTGAATTTCTTCAGGAAGTTCATTCCTAATTTTGCTAATAGAGCGGCGCCCTTAAACCTTCTTCGTAGGAAAGGCATCAAATTCGAGTGGGGACCTTCTCAACAAGCCGCTTTTGAAGATCTGAAATTAGCTCTCTGTAATGCCCCTGTACTTGCTATGCCTGATTTCTCGAAGAAATTCATCGTCCAAACCGACGCATCGTCGTCAGCAGTAGCTGCAGTTCTTCTTCAAGAGACTGAACTAGGGAGGCGACCCATCGCCTATGCGTCTAGGACATTGTCAGCTCAAGAAGCAAAGTACTCCATATATGAGCTTGAAGGTTTGGCAGTCTTATTCGCCTTAGAAAAGTTCCGTCTCTATCTGGAACACGTCAAATTCGATCTGGAGACAGATAATCAAGCCTTAAGCTGGGTCTTAGGTAGGCCGCGTCGTACAGGTCGTATAGCCCGTTGGGCCATCCGTATTTCTGCCTTCCAATTCGATGTACGGCATATCAGAGGTACTGAAAATGTTGTTGCCGATGGACTCAGCCGTATGTTTCATAACGAGGTAGAGACCCACGAACCGGTCGACAGTTCATCACCTTCCGAGTCCATACTATCTGGTGTTAATGCCATCTTAACAGATGCTCCCATGCTTTTTAGGGATATTGAGAAATACCAGCGTGAAGATCCGACGCTGGCTCCGATAATGGAAACCCTTTCTTCTGGGGAACATGCTGTCCCTTATGTTCTGAGGAATGGTGTTCTATGTTGCCCTTCGAGGCATGATAAGTTGATGAAAGTTGTTGTTACAGCGGTTCTTGTACCTATGATCTTCAAATACTATCATGAGACCCCATTGGGGGGGCATCTTGGAATCTTTAAAACTCGTGAAAAGATTCGTGAAATGTTCATATGGAAAGGTATGGACGGTGAAATTCGGGAACTTGTAAAAGCTTGTAAATCTTGTTTGATCAGTAAACCCACCATGTCCACTAAAGTAGGCCTTTTGTCTTCTCATCAAGCGTCGCGCCCCATGGAACGCCTGTATATCGATTACGTGGGACCCTTCCCCCAGTCAAAGGGTAATGCCAACAAGTTCATCTTTGTGTGTGTAGATGGTTTTACAAGATTTTCCTGGTTATTTCCGACTAAGCTGGCTACCGCTCAGTCCACCATTACTTGCCTAAATTCTATTTTTGCTTCTTTTGGTCCGTGCCAATACATTGTATCTGATAATGCTAAAGCTTTTACATCAAATCTGTTTCGTAAATTCTGTTTTGACTTGTCCATCTCTCATGTAACTACATCTGCTTATTACCCTCAACCATCTCTGGCTGAACGGGTTAACCGTAATCTCAGGTCCGCACTTATTGCCTATCATCATGAAGATCATTCTAGGTGGGACACGTCCCTGCATTGGTTAGCTTTTGCTTTGAATTCGGCGGTTCATGAATCACACAAATTTACTCCAGCTTCTTTGATGTTTAAGTTCGTTCCCAACACGCCGCTCTCTAACCTCTGGTCTCTGAATGACATTCTGCCCGAGACAATAGATCCGGACAACATTAAAGATCTTTGGAAGAAGGCTAAAGCTAATCTTAAAGTATCTCATGAAAAGGTTAGGGAAAGGTATGATCGTGGACGGAGACCCACCACCTTGAAGGTAGGTGACCAGGTTATGGTCAAAAATTTTGTTCCCGCGGGCAAGCTTGCCCCCAGATTTCATGGGCCTTGTATCATTCTCGATTTTCTTACGCCGGTTACCTTATTGCTAAGTAATCCAGCCACCGAGAGGATATTTAGAGTTCACCTGTCCCAGGTGAAACCGGTGTAATTTCTGTGTTAACTTGCTTCATATTATTTTGAAAGGATATGAAGGTTATATTTTTTTGAGTTTCACTTTTAAGGCATTCTGCCCCTTCTATAGGATTTTGTTTCTTATGTAAGCATGTTTGTGAAACCTGCCCCGACCCATTAAACTGCCATCCTGTCTTTGCCACGGCCATTACCACGCTCCCGTCTCCTGCTCCACTCTACACAGTGGCTTAATGAATACCATGAATATCTGCACGCCGCTGGCCCCTCACTCTCTCTCTACAAGCCTGTGCCCTCAAAGAAAATGATTGTCCAACACAATTCTGCCGCCTAGCTTTAATGTTTCAGCGCCCCCGCAGCCGCGCAGCGCCGTGCAGCGACTGGGGAGGGGGATGGGCCCCCTCCTCTCCAGCGAGGACGACATGTGCACGGCGAGCCGGAGCTCTCCTCCCGGCCAAGGCTGATGTGCGGCGCACGACCTGCTACATGCCCGCAGCCTGTATCTGTTCACCGCGGGCGCGGCGTACTTCAACACCTCTGCTCCCCTCATAGTGCGGGCGAGCGGTATCTCAGGGTACTTGAGGGGTCCGAGCGGCCTCCGTTGGACGCAAGCTGCAACGGCCGGTCCGGCCATTCGACTCAATCTACATCAACTACATGGACAGTCACCATAAGCAATAACTACACTTGGGAATTCAACTACAATATTTGGTGGACATTGCAAAATTTTTCTTCACCTTTAAGTATTAAAAGTTTATCTTCAGAAATTCAAATTCTACAAACATAAAGACTTTCATTCACCTGCAACAACAACATTTTGAAACTGAATTAAGAAATCTTGTAAATGCTTCTGCTATCTATCTTCGTATCAACATCATTACTTGGACTTTGTTTCAAACTGATTTCATGTGTCACCCCTGGAGGAACTTTTGGGGGGGGAGGTCTGTACCGGGCGGTACACCTCTACACCGTTTATTTAAAAGTTGCGCCAGTTGAAACTCCTCTTCTGGAGGAAGGTTGAACTGTATCTATTCTATTAATTCTCTACTTTCTCAGAAGATGTCACCACGTGGAAAATTTTGAGTTTTTGAACTGTGTCACTTTTGATGTGTTTTTGTTTCGCTTGAAGTAAGAAGTGTGAACTTTCTCTTCTAGAGGACACTACTGAAGAATTACAATAGTGCAACCTAGTGCGAAATCAAAGAACTATTTTGTTGGAGAAATTTTTATTTCAAGAGTTTGTTCTTTGTTAAATTTCTTTCTGTCATGGTTTAAGTTGGCTGTATACCCCTCTTTTTCCCCTTATTTTGGATCTAGCCAATCCCGAATTTCTTTAATTAATTTTCCACCAATAATGTGTTTCTTCTTCCTCTATGTAGGGGTTTCTTTTCCCTAGCCAATAAAAACTTTGAGGGAGGGTGTTTTATTTCCCCTAACGCCTAGAATCTTCCGCGAGAGGATATAAACTGCTGATTTTGGGGTCTCCGGGCCACTTCTGTTCCATCTTTCAGTGTATTAAGTACATAGCAGGAGGCGGGAAGCGCCTCTTTCTTCTTCAGCCGTTCAACACCAGGTAATGGCCTATTAATAACTTCTTTTTTTGCTAGGTCGGCAGTTTAACACTCGCGGCGGGTTCGAAGCATTTCCATCATGTAACCTTTTCCTAAAATGTAATTACTCTTTTCATCTTTTTCTTGTAAAGCTACATATTGGGATAGAGAGTGCTAACCCTCTCGAGCTCCCACTCACATTTGTTTTGAGGTGAACTTATTTTCTCAAACTATTCTTCGTTTATGTAATGTAAAGTGTTCTTCTCTAAGTCACCTCTGTAGTATGGGATTAGCCCTTGCGTTAGCGGCCCAGAGCCAGATTAGGTTTTAAAAAACAAAGTGTATTAGGAGTGCAAGATCGCCTCCTCTCAAATTGTTATTTTAGAGGTCATGTAATCAACCTTCTTTTCATGCAATAGACCTCTGTAGGTTGGGTATTTTACCCCTGTGAATACGTCCTTAGAGGACAGCTTGAAGGTAGAGTTTGGTGTGGCCTTTGAGAGGCTTAAATTTTAAGAGCGGATCGCTCTTTTGTAAATGGAGTGTCATATGCCTCGTGGAGGCTTTTCTGTGTAATTCGGAGCCAGGGGCTCCTAGGGATGAATGGGGTTTTCTGCCCCTCTGTTAAAACTTGTGTTTGTGGTAAAACTGAGCTGATCGCTGAAGTTAGGGCGTGAAGCCCAAAACCTGTAAATATTGTATCTCCCCTTGTTTTGCTACATTGTACCTGCCATGTCTGTTATTGCTTTGTTTTTGAAAAGAAAATATAACCTAGTTAAATTTTAAATTAATTTTACATTAACCTTGATTCCGTAGTTTGAAACCCATTCACGCCCGCACCTTCTTACGCCTCTACCTACCGCTAAAACACGGTAACAATTATTATCAAAGGAAAAAAATAGGGGGCGACATTTCAAAAATTAAGGTATCGGTAAAGAAAAGGAAGCGTACGATGGGAGTGAAATGAGACTCCCTAGGCTTCTAATACCTAATACTATCGCGGCCGGAAAAGAACACATGTTGACCAAGCGAGTTCGGATAGGAAAGATGAAGGTGAGGAGCCTGCTGCAAGTAAGTGGAAGAAATATCAGACTCAGCCAGCGGAACCGTGGTTGCCAACCCACGCTCCCAAGTTGAGAGTACCTGGCTTCACTTTTGGTCATCCCTTATGACCGGCAGGGGATACCGTGGAGGTTATTCTACCAACTCCACACACGGGATACGTGGTCGAGAATGAAGCCGCAATCAACTTACGGTGGGCCCTTCGTGGCCCTTGCCTTTCTTCGTCCGTTAATTCATTTTTCGAAGTGACGGATCCATTATTTCTTCCTTCTCTCTCTTTACCCCCTGTGGGTGGGGGACGCAGACGAAGAATACACCCACGGTATCCCCTGCCTGTCGTGAGAGGCGACTAAAAGGGGCGAAAAAGGGATGATTGAATTAGAACCATGAAACTACTGTTGATTCGTACCATCATGCGGGGAACACCATGGGTTGCCTGTACTTGAGAGTAGTACCACTAAATTCGGTACGAAATAGGTTTGTGATTAGTAGCAGTCAAGAGCCTGGCCTGGGGGTTTCCAGTACCCGTGCGTCGTACCCATGTGAGCAACACCGCGGGTCTGGGCGTAGCCTGTGAGTTGTACCGCTATATGAGCGGCACCGTGGGTCTGCGTTGTCTGTGATTAGTACCCACTATGTGAGGAACACCACGGGGCCCGTGGGACCGGCACCCGTGACTAGTACACCTAGGTGAGGAAACTCATCGGTTTGCGTTGGCTATGAGTGGCGCCATTGTGTGAGACACACCATAGGTCTGCGTTACCTGTACGAAGTACAATACTTGTGAGTAGTACCATCATGTGTGAACACCGTGAGTCTTCGCTACTTTTGATTAGTACTCCAACATGACAAATACCATGGTTCTACTTTACTCGCGACATGTACCATTCTGTGGGGCCTTAGACGTGGATTTTCACCCCTTTAGACATCAAGAATCATTGTGCTTTATAAGTGGTCCCTTGGTCAGTAATACTATTATTTACGATCTTTTTGTGTCTAATCCAATGTTTTGTTTTTATATTTGTTTTTTTGTGTGTGTGGGGTTCATGTCCATCCATTCATTCTTCATGACATTTTTTATTTTTTTTCAGTGGATGAATTTGAATACTTTTGCTATTTCATTTCATACCATTAGGGGCCGATGACCTCGATGTTAGGCCCCTTTAAACAACAAGCATCATCATCATCAACAACGTACGGTGGACTCCCTGCGAGTGGGGGACGCACATGTAGAATACACCCGCGGTATCCCCTGCCTGTCGTAAGAGGCGACTACAAGTGGCCCAAAGGGCTCTCAACTTGGGAGTGTGGATTGGCCCTTGGTTGAGTCCTGGCATTGCTTCCACTTACTTGTGCCAGTCTCCTCACTTTTGTCTATCCTGTCCGACCTCCCTTGGTCAACTCTTGTTCCTTTCCGACCCCGACGGTATTGGAGCAATCGAGACCTAGGGAGTCTTTCATTTTCACAACCATCTTGGCCCTTGCCTTTCATTCTCCGTTACTTCATTTTTCGAAGTGACGGATCCCTTCTTTCTTCTTCTTTTCTCTCTTTCTCTCTACCCCCTCCTGTGGGTGGGAGGCGCAGACGAATAATACACCCACGGTATCCCCTGCCTGTCGTGAGAGGCGACTAAAATGGGCGACCAAGGGCGAAACAGGTTTGTGATTAATAGCAGCAATGAATTGGTTCTCCTGTTGGTTTCCAGTACCTGGGAGTCGTACCTATGCGATCAACACCGCTGGTCTGGGCGTTGCCTGTGAGTTGTACCACTATATGAGCGACACCGCGGGTCTGAGTTGCCTGTGATTAGTACCCACTATGTGAAGAAGACCACGGGAATACCGGCACCCGTGACTAGTACACCTAGGTGAGGAACATCATCGGTTTGCATATGCTATGAGTGGCGCCATTGTGTGAGAAACACCATAGGTCTGCGTTACCTGTACGACGTACAATACTTGTGAGTAGTACCGTCATGTGTGGAACAACGTGAGTTTCGCTACTTTTGATTAGTACCCCAACATGACAAATACCATGGTTCTACTTTACTAGCGACCATTATGAGGGGCCATTGACCCTTGGTCGGTAACGCTGTTTCTTTCTGGTAGTTTTTGGGTAGGACCCACTGAGTGTTTTGGGTTCATGTTCATCCATGCATTCTTCATGTCATCTTTGTTTTCTTTTGGTCAGTGGATGATTTAAAACTTTTGTTTTGTGATTTCATTTCGTACCATCAGGAACCGAGGACTTAGATGTTAGGCCCCTTAAAACGACAAGCATCAATCATCATCATCAACTTACGGTGGCGAAGGGGTTAAGGAATTTCTGTTCTCCTATATGAATAAGTAATTTTAATTAGTTATGCTGAAAGTAATGAAAACACGAATGTGACATGCAAACATTGCTAGGTAGGAAACATTTCTAAAGTTTTAGACTAATTTAGTGATGATAACCACTTTACGTCTGAATGCATTAAAAAATAAAAAGAAACTAATATATATTTTCTTGCATACTTATATATAATTCCATTCTCCCTGTAAAAAAATGGTTAATTATTCCCTAATGAGTCGCAATCTGTGAAGTAATTGTAATTTTACTAATCACCTTAGTAGAGAAGGTAATTAGCAATTTTCTTAGTTACCTGTTATTGAGCTCGATTACTTTTATTTTGCACTTTTCCCATCACTGACTACTTGCGTTCGGACGATTTTGAGGTATAGAAGTACAAAATGTGCAAGCAAATATGGTCAAATATCTACCTAGATATGCCTAAAAAGTGTAAAATATGACATAAGAATTTTATGTATGGGTGGCAAAGATTATTACTAACATTAAACGCGCTAAAAAGGTGAACAGCAGACATATTTAATCACGCGAACTGACACAGCTACCGTAGGTACGTTCAAACTACCTGCTGTTTAGTATCTGTAGGTGGATATTCGTACACCATCTCTTTCTCGGAATCAAGTCCTGTAAACCTGCTGCCTGTCTGTTTTGGGAAAAAATAAAAATACATCTATGACAGTATTTTCAAATCGTGTGTTTGAAATTTGGCGCAGATAACATATATCTTGTTAAAAACGACGCCTCATCGTAATCAAGAATGCTCAAAATATAACCAAATATGACCTTATATCCTAAAATAAGAAATATAGCCTAAACCAAAAAATAGCCGATATATGCATGGATATGAACAGTTAAAAATGTGGTAAAGGTGTTTGCAGGAACTAAACCACCGATATCTTGAAGGTAACAGCAATATATAGCATATCTGCTTTAACGTTGCGTAATATTCCATAAATAAGACACCGAACTCTAGTTAGGAGAAAGGGAATCAGGTGGTTTTTGTTTATTACTGGAGAAAAGTCGTATTTCATTGATGAAGTAATTTTACCCTAAACTTATAAAATAACTGTGAATGATGGATCCCTGATCCCGCTAAAAGAAAATTGATGTTGCATATTGTACCAGGCGGTACACCTCCACGCCGCTAATTCAAACTGTGCGCCAGTTGAAACTCCCCTACTGGAGGAAGTCTGAACTTTATCTAAGGTGTTAATTTTCAAGTTTCTCAGAAGATGTCACTACTTGAAAATTTTGGAGTTTCTGAACTGGGTCGTTTTCGATGTATTTTTGTTTTGCCTGTAGTGAGAAGTGTGAACTCTCTCTTCTAGAGGACACTACTGAAGAGCTACAATGGTGCACCCTAGTGCAAAGTGAAAGAACTGTTTTTTGGAGAAATTTTTATTTCAAAAGTTTGTTCTTTGTTAAATTTCTTTCTGTTATTGTTTACGTTGGCTGTATAACCCTTTCCTTCCCCTTGTTTTGAATCTAGCCAATCCCGAATTTCTCGAATTAATTTTCCACCAATAATGTGTTTCTTCTTCGTATTGTGTAGGGGTTTTCTTGGTGAACCAATAAAATCCTTGTGGGAGGGTGTTCTCATTCCTGAAACGCCTCAAACTTTCCGCGAGAGTATATAAACTGCTGATTTTCGGGTCTCTGCGCCACTTCAGTAACAACTTTCAAAGTGTAAAGTACGTAGCAGGGGGCGGGAAGCGCCTCTTTCTTCGGGCAGCAGTTCAACAACAAGGTAATGGCCGGTTAATAACTTCTTTTCTTGCTAGCTCAGCAGTTTAACTCTCGGGGCGGGTCTGAAGCCTTTCACCATGTAACCTTTCCCTAAAATGTAAAGACTCTTAGTATCTGTTCTCTTTTAAAGCTACATATTGGGATAGAGAGTGCTTAACCCTCTCGAGCTCCCACTCATATTGTTTTGAGGTGAACTTATTTTTCACAACCGATTCTTCCTTAACGTAATGTAAATTGTTTCCTTCTAAAAGTCACCTCTTTAGTATGGGATTAGCCCTCGCATTAGCGGCCTAGAGCCAGATTAGGTTTTAAACAAAAGGTATTAGGAGTGCAGACCGCCTCCTCTCAAATTGTTATGTTAGAGGCCGTGTAATTAACCTTTTCTCACTTAATAGGCCTCAGTAGGTTGGGTATTTTACCCCTGTGTTTATGTCCTTAGAGGACAACTTGAAGGTGGAGTTTGGTGTGGCCTTTGATAGGCTCAAAGTTGAGAGCGAGTGGCTCTTTCTTGAAAATTGAGTGTTGTATGCCTCGAGGAGGCATTTCTGTGTAATTTAGAGCAAGTGCTCCTGGGCATGAATGGGGTTTTCTGCCCCTCTGTTAAATCTTGTTTTGGGGTAACATTGGGCTAGTTGCCCAAGAATTGTGAGTCCAGGGCTCGAAGCCCAAATCCTGTACATACTGTAATTGTACCTTTGTTGCCTTGCTACTCTGTACCAGCCATTCTTGTTATTTCTGAATTTTGAAAAGAAAATATAACCTTGTTAAATCGTAAATTAACTTTAATTTCGTAACCTGAGACCAGTTCACCCCCGCACCTTCTTTCACCTCTGCTGTTCCACAGATACCTCGGAACACATATAAATGCATATTCGGCCATATTTATTGCTTTGGTCATATTTTTTATTTTAGTGGTATACGATCTTATTTGGTTATATTTTGGGCATTTTTATTTAAGTTGAGGCGTCTTTTCTTTTATCAAGGCACATGTTGTTTGCGTCGATGTGAAAACATAGGATTTCGAGATTTTCAGATTTCGTGTAAAATGAGCTCATGAATGAAATATGGCTTTTCCTTAACACCCGAATCTTGCCGATTACATAAGAATTTGGGCGTCAGTTATCACTTATGAAAGTGTTGAGGAATGTTTGTGTGCTATTTATCGGTATTACTGACGCATACATTTGTAATATTACACTATAATAGCTTGAATTTTCGGAAAGCTGACTGGAAAAGGTTTTCCGGTATGTCGGATGAGAGGATAAAAACTGTCTCTCCTGTGCCCCAAGATTATGACAAATTCATTGATATCGTGAAATTCTGTTCACGGGCATTATTCCCAGAGGCTGCAGGACACGCTACCTTCAAGGTATAACTCGTGAAACAACTGCTCTGCTGCATGATTACTACAGGCTTCACGAAGAAGACCCATTTAGTGAGCAAACGATTCAAGCAGCACAAAGTGTTCTTTCCTCTATCTCCCAGGCAAAGAAGGAGACATGGATGAAGTTAATGTCTGAAGTCGATATGGGTAGGAGCAGTCAAGAAGCTTGGAGATTTTTAAAACGCTTGAGCAATGATCCTACGCAAGGTAACACACATGCCACTGTGAGTGCAGATCAAATAGCACACCAACTTTTGCTTAATGGAAAACCAAAGCTTTCCATGAAAGTAGGGAAGAATCCTATAGTCAGACAACCTGACGAGAGCAATGAGTTTTCTAAGCATTTCACACTAACTGAACTGGAATTAGCTCTCAGTAATTGTAAGATTGGGAAGTCAGCAGGACTCGATGACCTTCTAATGGAACAAATTAAGCACTTTGGTCCTACTGCGAAGTGCTGGTTGCTAGAACTCATGAATAACTGCGTTCAGTCTTCCATGATACCTAAAATATGGAGGAAGGCTAGGGTCATAGCCATTCTAAAACCAGGCAAAGATAAAAATGACCCTAGGAGCTACAGACCAATCTCCTTATTATCCCATCTTTTTAAGATTCTGGAGAGACTAATCCTCAATAGGTTGACTGATAAAATCGAGCCACTTCTGATTCCACAGCAAGCTCGATTCAGGAGAGGGAAAAGCTGCACATCGCAGGTGTTGAAATTACGTCAACACATAGAAGATGGCTTTGAAAGCCGGAAAATCACAAGAGCTGCATTTATAGATCTCTCGGCAGCATATGATACTGTTAATCACCGAATTCTCCTTGGAAAGGTATACAGCATGACAAATGACTTCCATCTGATTTGTGCCATTAGAAACCTACTTCAAAATCGAAGTTTCTTCGTTGAGTTCCAGGGAAAAAGAAGCAGGTGGAGGATACAGGAGAACGGACTACCTCAGGGAAGCGTGTTGGCACCAGTGCTTTTCAATATTTACACAAATGATCAGCCTCTTCCTGCCGAGACGAATAGTTTCATCTATGCTGATGATTGTTCAATCACCTCGAAGTTATCCCGCTGAGAAGTGATGACACAAACATTGTCCACAGCTCTAGACACTCTTGCTGGCTATAACAGGAAGAATCAACTAACACCAAACCCAACTAAGACGCAAACCTGTGTTTTCCATCTAAACAACAGAGAAGCTTCCCGAACTCTGAAAGTCACTTGGCAAGGCATAGCATTACAACACAATCCTACCCCGAATTACCTCGGAGTCACTCTGGATCGTGCCTTAACCTACAGAAAACATTGTTTGAACATCAAGCAGAAAGTAGCTGCTAGAAACAATATTGTGCGGAAGCTAACTGGAACATCTTGGGGAGCACAACCAGACACAGCGAGGACATCTGCCCTTTCGCTCTGCTATTCTGCAGCTGAATACGCATGCCCGGTGTGGTACAAATCTTGCCATACCAAAGCAGTTGGTGTAGCACTCAACGAAACCTGACGCATTATTACTGGATGTTTGAGATCAACACCTTTGGAAAAAGTGTATTGCCTTGCAGGGATAGCACCTCCCGATATTCGCCGTGAAGTGGCAGCCAAGAAAGAAAAGAGAAAGTTGTTGACATCGGAAGCCCACCCTTTGTTTGGATATGAGCCATCACGCCAGCGGCTTAAGTCTAGGAAAAGCTTCTTGAGAGTAACCGAAACACTTGCAGGAACAGCGCAGCAAGCAAGAATTCAAGAATGGCGCGTCAGGAGTCAACATACGAGGATCAGTCAAAGGATGACCCCAAAAGAGGAACTCCCTCCTGGCCATGTCACAGATTGGGTGAATTGGAGAGCACTGAACAGACTGCGCTCTGGTGTTACGCGGTGCAGGGTAAACCAGAAGAAATGGGGTTTCGAAGTGGACAGTACCTTGTGTGTATGTGGAGAAGAGCAGACCACAGCCCATTTGCTGCAATGCAGTTCATGCCCATTCAGTTGCACAACAGAAGACCTGGTTAAAGCGAAGCCAAATGCACTTGATGTTATAAAGTTTTGGGCTCACACAGTTTAATGTGGCTCTCCGCCATTGGAGTATTTATATTATATTTTATGTTTTTTTCCTTATCTTTAATTTTAAACTTATGTATGCTTCTGACACGATATAAATAGCTTGAATAATGGTATCTACCAGCAACGACCTAGATCAACGCAATCATGAATTCAAGGGCGCGCGTAGATAGCGTATCAGCATACACGTTGAAAAACATTCCGTGAAAGTGAATAGTAAAAATGTGATAAAAGTGCTTGCAGGAACTAAACCCACGATATCTTGAAGGTAACAGCAATAGATAGCATATCTGCGTAAACGTTGCGAAATATTTCCATAAATAAGTCACCGAACTCTAGTTAGGAGAAAGGGAATCAGGCGGTTTTTGTGTATTACTGGAGAAAAGTCATATTTCATTGCTGAAGTAATTTTAACCTACACTTAAAAAATAACTGTGAATTATGGATCCCTGATACCGGTAAAAGAAAACTGATGTTGCATATAAATGCATATTTCGGCCATATTTATTGCTTTGGTCATATTTTTTATTTTAGTGGTATAAGATCTTATTTGGTTATATTTTGAGCATTTATGTTTAAGTTGAGGCGTCTTTTCTTTTATCAAGGCACATGTTGTTTACGTCGATGTGAAAACATAGGATTTCAAGATACTGAAGTAGATATATTTTTCTTTCTTTTCATGAAAGCGATAGGTTGCAGGTTTAGAAGACATGATTCCAACTAGCAGACGATGTAGGAACGTACGACGATAGATATCAAAAAGCATGCTAATACTTCATTTTTGATTAGTTTTTGGGAAAACAGAATCGGAAGTGCGCCTCAACGCTATGCTACTGAATGAATGTATAAAGTTTTAATTTACCTTCTGTAGCTCTGTCAGTTAGCATCTACTCTATTATCCCTATTCACGTTTTGACACATTTAATGCTTTGCTACCTCTCCCTAAAATGCTTAAATTATATTTTACATTTCCTTCATTTCTAACGCTTCTTACAAGGGTAGGTTGACGATGGTCGAATTGACTTTAACGCAACTTTACTGATATATGGGTACGTAGTATACGAGGTTGCCTCCGAAAACTTAGGGAGGAGATACGCCTTTTGCAAGTTTAAATTGAGTTAAAATAGAAGTTTTATGGGTCAGAAACAATAATTTCTCGTTAAATAGAACGTCACACGCATAGCCTGCCGATAAATGTAGGTCTAATAAAAATACAAACCAACCCCACGGCACTACAGCCCTCCTGAACCTTGGCCTACCGGGGGACCGCTACCCAGCCCGAAAGTCTCCAAATTACGAGAATGCAGGCCTGAAGGTGTTTTCCCGTGTTTTTCCATTTTTACACCTGGGCTGGGGCTGCACTTTCAGTAAGGTAACGGCCGCTTCCTTCCCAGTCCTAGCCGTTTACTATCCCGTCGTCGCCATAAGATCTATCTACGACGGTGCGACGCAAAGCAACTTGTAAAATAAATTAAAACGAGATGGATATATTCACTTTGCATGTTTCTTGGGTGTTAGGTATTTGTTTGTGTTGTATGTACTCGTATATGAAGAAGAGTGTGAATGTATGAATTAATTAATCATCTGCATTTAGGGTTGTCTCCCATGTAGCAGATTCCCTACAACTTATGTACCTATCCTTTTCTTAAACATTTTCAAACCCTTGGAAATTTATCGAATATAAACTCGATAATGTATTCGAATCTGTTACTGTTACTGCATATCGCATTAACAGTTATATTTGAGTGATTTTATGACTTATTTGTGTAACTTACATTATTGTAGTGTTTTATTTATATTTCTTGAAATTGTGAATAGAGGGCAGCACTTGGCTTTCGGGACTGTTTTCTGGCGCAAGTGACTGGCGAGAGAAAAGGTAGTAGCGCGTCAGACATGCCGCTAGTAACATGTAGAGACAGCAGTCTCACAAAATACTAGCACAACAGTGCTAACCTTTCAGGTGCAGCCAAACCATTGGCACAATAACAATTAGGAACACAAGTGTAAAGAATATTTCGAGTGTTAATTTGTGTCAGTACGTACCGCATGTGTAAATAAAATTTTATTGTATATGTACAAGAAGTATGTTCAGTACTAGTGCCTTTTGTAGTTCACGTACATCTGAATATATGTGACTTGTGTACCTTTTATGTTTTATATACTGTATTGCCTTAATAACATTTAAGTGGTCCTCCGAAAGTGTAATTCATTGTTTTTATGTGTGGTTATCATACGCGACCTCCAGAGGTAAAGTTTTGATCGAAAAATAAACAACATTTTCATCTCGGTCAAACATTTTGGTCCTAACGGGCCGGATACTTCGAGCTTTCATTTTATGTGACAACAAACATAGTGCATTTACAGTGACTGGATTATGCCGATAATATATTGTGATGTATCGTGGTGCAATTTATGACGCAATTCGCCACATGGCTGATTTACGCGCGAACTCACGCCGCTAAATCAGAGCTACCAACCGCGCCGGTCAAATCTTCCGCGCTGTGGAATACAACCTGTGGACTGTTGGCAGTAGCAACCCTGAGCCATATCAAGATGGCTCCTTGATGACAACAACTAGTTCCCACACCTTACAAGGTCAGATCCAATTCATATCTTTATTCCTATCCTTTCATTATGGCAGAGGAGAGTATTAAAATTCTAATACGCAAACGAGGTGTAATAAGGGGCAGCGTAACACGTATTAAAAACTTCGTAGATGGGTTTAACAGTGAGCAGGGAATTGTGGCTATTATCTCTCGTAGGGAAAGTTTAGAGGAATTGAAACAAAGGTATGAGGACATTCAATCCCAGCTAGAAATCAGTGAGGAGGGAGAAACATACGAAGCAGATAGAGAAATATTTGAAGACACATATCATCAGATAAAGGTCGACATAGACAGAATAATCACCCAGCATGAAATAACAGGTCTTTCCAGACACTCCAGTCAAGGGAATATCTCAGTAAGCAATAATTACAATGGGGCGCACATCAAATTACCTACTATTACACTGAAACCATTTGGAGGCGAGTACGAAGACTGGAGAGGATTTCACGATTCCTTTGTATCTATGATCCATAACAATCAAGATTTGCATGATATACAGAAATTTCACTACCTAATTAGCAGTCTAAGAAACGAACCTCTTTCAATTGCACAAAGTCTCCCTCTATCTGCTGAAAACTACAGCATAGTTTGGCAAAGGTTAATAGACAGGTTTCAAAACAACAAATTAATTTCGTCAATCCACATTAAACGGATATTAGAGCAAGACTCAATCCAGAAAGAGAATGCCAGTTCTCTCAGAGAGGCTATAAACACAAGTCAGGCCAATGTAAAAGCATTACAAGCCCTTGACTTAGATGTTTCAATTGAAGATTTATTATTGTCACAATTGTTAATCAACAAACTAGACCCAGCGACTAGGAAGGCATGGGAAATACACACTTCAGGTTCTGAGTTAGAATCTCTGGAGGTGTTGTGGACATTTTTAGAAAAGAGATGTTTAGCACTTGAGGCAATCAAGCCAGGTACTCAAGTTCAACAGATTAAACAGTCGATTAGATCTACACCCAAACATCAAGTAAGCAATGTGCATGCTAGTGTTAATTACCAATGTGTACTCTGCAAGGGCTCACATTACCTATTTAAGTGCGAGTCCTTCAAAAGGCTCAATGTCCATGAGAGACATAATGTTGTGAGAGATTACAAATTATGCTTTAACTGCTTGGGCAGTAATCATAATGTCAATCAGTGCCAATCAGGCTCGTGCAAGATGTGCGGAAAGTATCACAATTCACTATTGCATGATGACACCAGACGTGACCGCAGCAGGCCAATGCTTAGCTCACGGGAAACAGAGAGAGAACACAGCTCACGCCAAGCAGTAGCTAATCACACAACCCGTTCAACAGATGTTACTCACTGCGCTGTCAAGGAATCCGATCTGTCTACAGTCTTGATATCAACAGCGATAGTCAAGGTTAAGGACATTCACGGTAATATGCATGAGGCTAGATGTCTTTTGGATTCAGGTTCTCAGACAAATTTCGTGAGCGAAGAACTAGCTCAATTATTACGTCTAAGAAAACAAAAACATGTTACACCAGTAACTGGAATTAACGGTGCAGGAGTTCAAACCTCACACTGCATTACAGTTCATTTGCAATCTGCGGTCAGCCCTTTCAATGTAGATGCCACATGCTTAGTGCTACCAAAGATTACAAACAATTTGCCAAGTAGAAAAATCGACATTTCAAGATGGAATCTACCCACCAATATAAAATATGCCGACAGAAATTTCCACATTCCAAGCAAGATCGATTTGCTACTCTGTGCAGACATATTCTTTAAGGTTATATTGGAGGGCAAGAAAACTCGTGATGGGTATCCAACATTGCAGAATACGAAACTGGGTTGGGTAGTAGCTGGCCAGGCACCCATACAACACCAAGGGGAACATGCAACATCACTATTCATCCAGGTAGACCAATTAGACACACACCTTAAAAGATTCTGGGAAATAGAAGAACTGAATATGCCACCAATCACTAAAGAAGAAAGAGATTGCGAAGAACACTTCACTAAGAACACAACGCGAGATGCTACAGGAAGGTTCCGAGTTCGACTGCCACTTAAACAGACTTCATCGCAGTTAGGGAATTCATACCCTCAGGCAGTAGTGAGATTCTACAGTATTGAGAAGAAACTTAATCGTGATCCCAAATTAAGAGAAGAATATTCAGCATTCATGAATTAATATCTGAAACTTGGCCACATGAAACCGGTACCCACGTGCACTGAAGATGGAGGATACTTCATGCCACATCATGCCGTATTCAAACCAACAAGTACCAGCACTAAAACTCGTGTTGTCTTTGATGCGTCTGCGAAGACTGACAGTGGCGTATCTTTGAATGACAAGTTACTCGTAGGTCCTACCATACAAGACGACCTGCATTCTATTGTACTACGTTTCAGATCACACAAGATTGCTCTTGTCGCAGATATTACAAAAATGTATCGACAAATACAAGTTGACAACAAGGACATGAAACTACAACGAATACTATGGAGAAACACTAGCACCGAACCTCTCCAGTGTTATGAACTCACGACAGTTACTTACGGTACGGCAAGTGCTCCCTTTCTCGCTGTGAGGTGTTTGAAACAGTTAGCCGATGACGAGTCAAAGGAATTTCCACAAGCAGCAGCTGTCCTTAGAAAGGATTTTTATGTTGATGACCTCCTAACCGGAGCCAGTACTGAATCAGAAGCCATTCGTTTACAGCAAGAATTAGAGACATTACTGTTAAGAGGGAGATTTGAACTTAAGAAATGGTGTTCTAACAGCAGTAAGGTCATGTCAAAAATACCAGAAGAAAATAGAGAAACCAAATCACCACTTCAACTCGACAATGCAGACACAGTAAGAACATTGGGAATACTCTGGCACCCTTCTACGGACCAGTTTCAATTCGACATAACTGTTAAAAGGGTTTCCCATGCAACCAAGAGAAGTGTACTCTCAACTATTGCTGCAATTTTTGACCCTCTGGGCTTATTGGGTCCAGTTATTCTCTCATGCAAGGTCTTCATGCAACAACTCTGGACCTTTCAATTAAAATGGGATCAAGACCTGCCGAGTCAGCTTCTTAACACTTGGAATGCTATTTACTCGCAATTATCAGAACTTAACGACATCAAAATTGACAGGTACATTTTAAGTAAGACTAAAGTTGTAAATTGTGAATTACATGGTTTCTGCGACGCCTCTGAACGTGCTTACGGGGCTTGCGTGTACATTCGTACCACAGATGAAGAAGGGCTTATTTCATGCAATTTGATGTGTTCTAAATCAAGAGTCGCCCCACTTAAACAATTGTCAATTCCACGCTTAGAATTGTGCGGCGCTCTCCTGTTAGCAAGATTACTTAAGCGAACGTTCACGAGTCTCAACCTGGATATAAGTTCTATTCATGCGTGGACAGACTCTACAATTGTCTTACAATGGATTGCGTCACCGTCGACGAGGTGGAAAACATTCGTCGCCAACCGGGTCTCTGAAATCCAGGACACGGCAGAAAACTGCACATGGCATCATGTGTCTACACAAGAGAATCCAGCTGACATATTGTCACGAGGAAGCGAGCCTCAAGCATTAAAATCACATGACCTCTGGTGGCATGGACCGTCCTGGTTGTGCCAGCCTGAAGAATTAAGGCCAATCAGTACTGCAGAATGTACCTCAGAAGCACTTGAAGCCAAACCCACTACATGTGCAATCAACAGCTGCGATAATGAAGACATCACTACACGGTTTTCCTCGTTATCAAGAATGAAACGTGTCTTTGCGTACTGTAAAAGATTCATCTACAATTTACAGCACTCACATGCGAAGATTACAGGAAATCTAAGCACGGAAGAATGCAACAATGCACTACTTTGCTGTGTACGATATATTCAACACCAGGAATTTCAGAAGGAAATTCAATATCTTCAACTGAAAAAAGAAGTTGACAAGAGAAGTCAGTTAAAATCTCTCGCTCCATTTCTTGATAAAGATGAGTGTCTCAGAGTGGGCGGGCGATTACGTAATGCAGACGCAGCATATGACCAGAAACATCAGATTATACTACCAGCGCATCACCATGTCACGAAATTAATTATTCGTGACGAACACTTAAGATTACTACATGCTAGCACACAGCTACTAGTTGCATCACTTAGAATGAAGTATTGGATTCCTCACGCCAGGACAACTGTCAAAGGTGTCATTCGCAAATGTGTGACATGTTACAGGTTCAAGGCCGAGAGCTCATCGCAATTGATGGGCCAGCTGCCTGCTGAAAGAGTTAAACCCACTCGTCCTTTCCTATATAGCGGTGTAGACTTTGCGGGACCCTTCTTCATTAAACAAGGTTCTCCACGTAGTAACACGAGAGTAAAATGCTACGTTGCACTTTTTGTCTGCTTAGCCACCAAGGCCATTCACTTGGAACTTGTAAGCAATTTAACCACCGAAGCCTTCATTGCTGCCTTAAGGAGAATGATAGCCCGGAGAGGAAAGGTACTTCAACTTCACAGTGACAATGGTTCATCATTCATCGGAGCCAGAAATCAACTTCGAGAACTTAACAAATTATTCCAATCAGAGCAACACCAACGTGAAATTGATAATGTTGGAATCCAAGAAGGATTTACCTGGAAATTCATTCCTCCACGAGCACCAAATTTCGGAGGTCTTTGGGAAGCTGGGGTGAAATCTATGAAATTTCACCTTACTAGAATCACCAAGCACGCTCACTTGACATTCGAAGAAATGACCACTCTTCTCTGTCAGATTGAATCCATTTTAAATTCACGTCCAATCACTCTCCTGAACAATGACCCAAATGACACCTCTTATCTTTCACCGGACATTTCCTGATAGGAGAACCCATGATGGCCATACCTGAACCAGACCTAACCTTATCAAATACTTCAAGGCTTTCCAGGTGGAATCATCTTCAAAAAATGAAGGGACATTTTTGGAACAGGTGGTCATCCGACTATCTGGGCAGCTTGCAGCAACGCATGAGATGGAAGTCAGCACAGCCCAGTGTATCTACAGGAACTGTTGTCCTAATTAAGGAGGACAACACTCCACCATTGGACTGGAGACTAGGCATCATTGAGCAAACATTTCCAGGCAAGGACGGGTTGGTGAGAGTCGTTGATGTCCGTACACCCACAGGAGTTTATAGGAGACCTGTGTGCAAATTATGCCCACTCCCAATTGACTAGTGACCTCAGTGTAGTGCGTCGTCCATATTTTCTTGTGTATTTGTGCATATGTATTTATCTTTGCCTTGACAGTTTTTCTTTTTTTTGAGACAGAACTCATGCATTACTTGTCTTATTTTCAGGGTATTTAATTTCATTGTTATTGCATTTAATTTGTAAAATGTGAGCACATTTTAAGTGGGCCGGTATGTTACTGCATATCGCATTAACAGTTATATTTGAGTGATTTTATGACTTATTTGTGTAACTTACATTATTGTAGTGTTTTATTTATATTTCTTGAAATTGTGAATAGAGGGCAGCACTTGGCTTTCGGGACTGTTTTCTGGCGCAAGTGACTGGCGAGAGAAAAGGTAGTAGCGCGTCAGACATGCCGCTAGTAACATGTAGAGACAGCAGTCTCACAAAATACTAGCACAACAGTGCTAACCTTTCAGGTGCAGCCAAACCATTGGCACAATAACAATTAGGAACACAAGTGTAAAGAATATTTCGAGTGTTAATTTGTGTCAGTACGTACCGCATGTGTAAATAAAATTTTATTGTATATGTACAAGAAGTATGTTCAGTACTAGTGCCTTTTGTAGTTCACGTACATCTGAATATATGTGACTTGTGTACCTTTTATGTTTTATATACTGTATTGCCTTAATAACATTTAAGTGGTCCTCCGAAAGTGTAATTCATTGTTTTTATGTGTGGTTATCATACGCGACCTCCAGAGGTAAAGTTTTGATCGAAAAATAAACAACATTTTCATCTCGGTCAAACAGTTACTCCTCGTCCTATATATGAATATTTGCCCAAATGTGTCCTCTTGAATTCCAACTTCATCTTCATTTTTTGACCTTCCCTGCTTTTAAACATTCGGCTCAAAATTATCCGCCTACTAATATAATTCCACGCCATATCTCCGCTGACAGCTCATAACATACCACTTATCCGGGTATCTTGTCTCCTTACTCTCAAGTCTTACCAGTCCAAAGTTTCGTAACACTACTTCTTTGTCGTAAATCAGCCAGAGCAAATCGTGCTGCTTTCCTTTTTTTCGTATCAAGTAGCCCTGGTGTGGATCCCACAGCTTGCAACCGTACTCTAGTTCGGGTTTTTACAGAGACTTATACGCCCTCTCCTTTACATCCTTACTACAACCCAGAAATACTCTCATAACCGTGTGAAGAGATCTTCAAACTTCTTTAACACACTCCTTAATACGGTTACCCAAATGAAGAGCATTCCTTATAATAACAACTAGTTACCACGAACCTACTACGCTGGCGAAGCAGGGGGAGAGGTGATACTCCCACGTGGCGCGTCCCAGGTGGCGGCCAGGGGGTCCTAACCGGCTTGCCGGCGGACTTGAGGGAAATAAAATACCTCTCGCGGAACAAACACACTACCCCCTGAGGGTGGGGGACGCACATGTAGAATACACACGCGGTATCCCCTGCCTGACGTAAGAGGCGACTACAATGGGCCCAAAGGGCTCTCAACTTGGGAGTGTAGATTGGCGACCACGGGGCCCTTAGCTGAGTCTTGGCATTGCTTCCACTTACTTTTGCCAGGCTCCTCACTTTCGTCTGTCCTATCCGACCTCCCTTCGTCAACACTTGTTCTTTTCCGACCCCGACGGTATTCGAGCATTCGAGGCCTGGGGAGTCTTTCATTTTCACGCCCTTCGTGGCCCTTGCCTTTCTTCGTCCGTTACTTCATTTTTCGAAGTGATGGATCCCTTCTTTCTTCTTCTTTTTCTCTCTCTCTACCCCCTGTGGGTGGAGGACGCAGACAAAAATTACACCCACGGTATCCCGTGCCTGTCGTGAGAGGCGACTAAAAGTGGCGACCAAGGGATGATTGAATTAGAACCATGAAACTACTTTTGATTCGTACCATCACGCGGGAAACACCATGGGTTGCCTGTACTTACGAGTAGTACCACTATATGAGCGACACCGGGGGTCTGCGTTGCCTTTGATTAGTACCCACTATATGAGGAACACCACGGGAATACCGGCACCCGTGACTAGTACACCTAGGTGAGGAACCACATCGGTTTGCGTTGGCTATGAGTGGCGCCATTTTGTGAGAAATACCATAGGTCTGCGTTACCTGTACGAAGTACAATACTTGTGAGTAGTACCATCATGTGTGGAACACCGTGAGTCTTCGCTACTTTTGATTAGTACCCCAACATGACAAATACCATGGTTCTACTTTACTAGCGACATGTACCATTATGAGGGGCCGTTGACCTGGATTTTGGAACCCTTTAGAAAACAAGCGTCATCACATCATCATCATCAGGATTGTACTTTAGAATGGTCCCTTGGTCGGTAACGCTGTTTCTTCCTGGTAGTTTTTGGGTAGGATCGACTGATTGTTTTGGGTTCATGTCCATACATTCATTACTTCAGGTCATATTTTTTCTTCTTTTGGTCAGTGGATGATTTAAAACTTTTGTTTCTACGAACCTACTACGCTGGCGTAGCATGGGGAGAGGTGATACTCCCACGTGGCGCGTCCCATGTGGCGGATAGGGGGTCCTAACCGGCTTGCCCGCGGACTTGAGGGAAATAAAATACCTCTCGCGGACCAAACACACTACCCCTTGCGGGTGGGGGACGCACATATAGAATACACCCGCGGTATCCCCTGCCTGTCGTAAGAGGCGACTAAAAGGGGCGACCAAGGGATGCTGGTATTAGAACCATGAAATTACTATGGATTAGTACCATCACTCGGGGAACACCATGGGTCGCCTTTACTTACGAGTAGTACCACTATATTTGGAACACAATAGATTTGTGATTAGTACCAGCAGAGAGTGGTTCCCCTGTGGGTTTTCAGTACCCGTGATTAGTACCATTGTGAGAAACACCACGGGTCTGCGCGTTGCCTGTGAGTTGTACCACTATATGAGCGACACCGTGGGTCTGCGTTGCCTTTGATTAGTATCCACTCTGTGAGGAACACCACGGGGCCCGTGGGACCGGCACCCGTGCCTAGTACACCTAGATGAGGAAAATCATCGGTTTGCGTTGGCTATGAGTGGCGCCATTGTGTGAGAAACACCATAGGTCTGCGTTACCTGTACGAAGTACAATACTTGTGATTAGTACCATCTTGTGTGGAACACCGTGTGTCTTCGCTACTTTTGATTAGTACCCCCAACATGACAAATAGCATGGTTCTACTTTACTCGCGACATGTACCATTCTGTGGCGCCTGCTGAGGACCACGGGGCTCGTATCCAATCTTCGGTAGAGTTTTTGACTTCTTCTCCTTCCAATACTCCTTCATTTGCTGACTATGAGCCAGCTTTCTCTCTTCTGTCCGCACAGTTCCTGTAATATTCTTACTTGTAAGGGACGTTGGGGAAACACTGTGTCGGACGGCTTGACGGAACAGTATTCGGTCATGAGTTTGTCTCAGTGGGATACTTAGTTGTTCTATATCCGACTTAACTCACATGATCCATTTGTTCTTAGAAGCCTTGTCTCTTCCTGTTACTGTGAATATCCTGTTGGTGAGTCTTTCGGAATCCAGACGGGCCAATTGTCCATAAGAGGTCAGGCGCCATTTCCTTATACACGTGACGATGTCCTCCTGGTGTTCATACAGTTCATCATTATGGCGGATTCCGTAAATGCCCCCTTCCTCTCTGATTGGTCCTAATATCTTCCTCAGGATCTTCCTCTCTATTAACACGAACTTTCTGAGTGGGGCCTTCCTGGCCATTACAAGGCACTCGGAAGCATACAGAACAGATGGTTTGATGACCGAGTTGTAGTGTCTGAGTTTGAGGTTCTTGGAGAAGCACTCAGATCAATAGATACTACGACACGAGTGACAAGCCCTTTCAAACTTGGTACATCTGCATCTGCGGCTAGGTTCAGGCTCTGATTTGCAGAGATCCATTCTCCCAAGTACTTAAATGCAGGTACTTTTCGTATGGTAGCGTCTGTGAGAGGAATTGTAGAAGGGGCCTCCTTGATATTGGTCATAAATTCAGTCTTCTGGATGCTGATTTTCAGACCAGTGTTAACCGCTACACTATAAAGACTGTAAGTTGTAGGTAGCCTCCTCTATATTGTTTGCCAGTAGAATGAGGTCATCGGCAAAGGCTAGGCATGGGGCAATGAGGTTGTCACTCTTGCACCCAAGCTACAGTCCAGCTCCCTGTGGTAGTATCGTTCTCCATTCCCTAATGATCTTTTCCAGGACAGAGTTGAACAGAATGCAGGAGAGACCATCACCCTGTCTAACTCCTGTTCGGATTATTATTATTATTATTATTATTATTATTATTATTATTATTATTATTATTATTATTGTACCGGTTGGTACACCTATACGCCGCACATTTGCATTTTCCGCCTTAAATCACTTTCTACCGGAGAAACTCTGAACTTTAACAACTGAATTAATCCAACAGTTCCTCAGAAGATGCCACTGTGTGTATTTCGATTTTTTTTTTTTTGGTTGATCAAGAAGTGTGGACCTTCTCTGACAGATGTCTCTACTAAAAAACTATGATCATGCACCCTGGTGCGAAGAGAAGGAACGTTTTGAAAAAATTTTGTATTCGAAAGTTTGTCTTTACTAAATTTTGTTCTTTCATTTTTTGGGTTGGCAATATTAATCTTTCTTTCCGCCTGTTTTGAACTCAGTCAATCCCGAATGTATTTAATTAATTTTTGACCAATAGTGTCTTTCTTCTTCCATGTTGATGTATAACTTTTAGCTACCCAATAAAGTTGAGTGGGTGTGTCTTAATTATTCATGAAAGGTCTCGAAGACGTACAACCGGCTTTACAATCGTGTCCTAAGCCTCATGGGTATAGCGGGAATCGAGTTAACTGATCGGGCTGCCAAGGAGAGAGTCACTTTGCGCCCTTTGCCTTATATTTTTCTAGCTAGGAATGTACATTTGTATGCTGAGATATTTGTTACTGTTACCACTGGGAAAAGGAGTGTCAGGCCACCGTTCTTTGTAATAAGCTGGGAACGACTAAAGGAGCAACGAAGGATCGGGTCTCCTGGAGAAGAGCAGTGGTAATGTATCGTCTTTTAAGATCATCCATGATATAGCAATGCACTTCAATATACTGAAATAAGATGACGCCTCGTTGTGTACTTGCGGCGGCTATCCCAGCGCTGTAGACATCCTTATGGAGTACAAGGACCTGGCCGGTCGGCGCCTTAATCTAAAACTTGCAGGTACCATCTCCTCATTCTGCGAGATGACGAGCAGCCGGTAGACCTCGTACGTTTGATGTAATATAGCGGTCTTTTTATCGGTTTCACAAGTAAATTTGCAATTGTCTTTATTTTTCATCACCATTAATTTTAAACTTTAGTTAGTGGATACATTTTAAAATTTTAATTATCATCTCATGTCGCCCACCTCGTACTATTAGGGGCCGATGACCTTGGATGTTAGGCCCCTTTAAACAACAATCATCATCATTATTATCATCATCATCAAAATCACTTTCAGTTCGATTTTCGTCTTTCGCATTCAAATCGCCCTTTAGCACTATCATATACGTCTTGTTGTTGATCCTGACTACGATGTCACTCAATATTTCATAAAACTTGTCAACTTCGTCTTCATAAGCAGCCACACATGGTGAATACACTAAGACAGTGCTCGTCGTAATTCCTCTAACAGCCAAATCTACCCATTTCTTTCGCTCATTTGCGTGACTAACGGAAACTATTTTGCGTGCAATAGTATACCTCATGAACAGTACTACTCCACACTCTGCCCTTCCCTTTTTAACCCCCGTCAAGTACACTTTGTAATCTCCTCTCCTTTCCTCGTTATCTACCCTTACTCGAATATCATTAACTCATCCAGACGCATCTTCTTTGTTGACTCAGCCAGTTCCACTTTCTTTCTTCCATAAGTCCCATTGCTATTGATAGCTCCCCATCGAATTCCATTTCGTTCGCCAAGTTGTTTCGAAGGAGTCCCTCGCCTGTCAAATGGGAGTGAGACTCCGTTACTCCCATAGGTCCGAGTTTTGCTTAACATGTTCTGATGATTTCTCCTTCAACATTCATGAAGCAGTATGCTACCCTATTTGCACATGGTACAAGTGAGGATATCTCCACTAACGGATTAGGGGCCACCGGTCGATTGCATAGTCCTAGCCACTTGAGAACAAGGAGGGTTATGATTCAGAATATATCCGAGATGCCCACTCTCATTCCATAGCAACTGGTATTCAGACCCTCAGGACCACTTACTAGGCCACTGAGCCGTTGCCCATGGTTCACGAACCATGACGTGACTGCTGTAACCCACACCATGAACCAGGAATTAAATACACAATTCCAATTCATAGGCAGTGCCTTAATTAATTTCATTATATTTTAATCTATTATTTAAATGATTTTAGAGAAAAAAAGTCATTGCGAATAAGAGGCACTGATTTTAAACTCAATGCCTTTTCCTTCTTCATTATATTTTAAATTCTGGTCAGTGGGTAATTTTAACTTTTTAATTATTACTCCATTTCATCTCATCTCGTACAATTATGGACCGATGACCTTAACGATGGACCCCTTTAACAAGTATCTTCTTCATCATCTTAATCATGATCATCATCATCACCATCATCATCATTACAATATATGTGTGATTTCGTGTGTGTGAGTGTGTATATGAGTACAAATGTATCAGACTAGCTGGAGTACATGTGGAGATCTGCGTCTGTGTGTAAGAAGCCTTACTTGATAGTGTACAACAAATCCTGTGAATTACATCTTATATAAAGTACAAGCACATTCTACACATTTCATGGAAAATAACATCAATAGTAATAGTAAAAATAATAATAACTCAACATCGCTCTATGCAAGCCAACAGCAACGACATTTCTCCCACGTAGCCAACGCGATTCCTTCCACATTGCTTATAGCCTCCGATGATTTCTCCTTCAACTACCCCATTACAAATCGGAAAAGGGGACATTTCGCACTTGGTAACGAATCACTGTCCTAATGCTTAGGCAATAAATGTAATTCCACGAACCTACTACGATGGCGTAGCAGGGGGAGAGGTGATACTCCCACGTGGCGCGTCCCAGGTGGTGGAAAGGGGGGTCCTAACCGGCTTGCCGGTGGACTTGAGGGAAATAAAATACCTCTCGCGGACCAAACACACTACCCCCTGCGGGTGGGGGACGCACATGCAGAATACACCCACGACCTTGGCGCGGACATGGATTGCGGTTTGGTGTAATGTGATGGATCTCCTGTGGATGGGAGAGGCTAAATACATCCACAGGTAATCCCTGCCTATCGCAGAAGGCGACTTAAAGGGTTATGTGGCCATGGTCCACTCTTTACTTTTTATTATTTTTCCGAGGGTCAGATGTAGACCATTCTAAATTTTGATGTGCGTGCTACTCGGCGATGGAGCTCCTATGTGTGCGACTACGCTCAAAAGTCCGGGCCAGCAACCACCCAGGACGCGGCGGGTGGGAGTGTCATGTACCCGGGCAGTAGTATCCGCCTGACAACGCAGGTACCCGCACAGCCGAATGAAAGAAGGACATATTATTATTAATTATTTTTATTTATTTTTTCTATATTTAGTGCTCTGTACACGCTATGGGGTACATGCTATTGCGGGTGACTGGAGGAAGGGAGTCCTAGTGCTCATTGCCTCAGTCATCCCGTATTAGGCATCGTCCAACATCGGACCCCGGGCAGTACCTGCTACGACCAGGTGGGTATTGCCTTGGCTGCTTGGTTCGGCTACAGAGACCCCTGATCGGAGTGGGTGACATTCGGGGAGGATGATTTCGGGTATGGCGTCGAAACAACTTCCGCCAGCAACCTCGGGTAGTTCGCTACCCAAGTCTTTAACTTTGGATTCCCTAAGGGGGGCAACCCCTTGGGAACAGGCGCAGCGATTAAGTTTGGGATCCAGCTTCCCTAGGTTCCTGGTTGCTACCAGGACCGATGGGCAGGACTTCAAGCTGGTTAAATCCATCCTATTCAGTGGGTACATCGAAGGTGTATATGGTGAACTTGCGGACCTGAAGAAAATGCGCAATGGTGGTTTGCTTCTGAAGACGAGCACTGCGCTCCAGGCCGATCAATTGCTTACGTGCGACCATTTTGGCGACATCCCCATCAAAGTGGAAGAGCACAAAACATTGAATCTGGTTCGTGGAGTTATTTTCCACCGTGATCTCGTCCTGAACACTGACGATGAATTGATGGAAGACATGAAGCACCGTGGCGTGACCCACGTCCGGCGTATCACACGCAAAGTCAACGGTGAAGACGTTGCCACGGGTGCGTTCATAGTCTCCTTCAAATTGTCAGTGCTGCCCGAGAAAGTCAAGGTAACAACCTATCGTTGCGATGTGAGGCCGTACATCCCGCCTCCTATGCGATGCTATCAATGCCAGAGATTCGGACACATGGTATCTCGTTGTTCGAATCAGTCAGTGTGTGGTACATGTGGGAAAGTGGCTCACAGCGCGGAGGAGTGCACACCTCCGTTCAAGTGCACTAATTGCTCTGGTCTTCATTCTCCTCGGGATCGGAACTGTCCGACCTATCTGAGCGAGAAGAAGATTCAGGAGATCAAGACCCTGGATGGTCTTTCCTACCAGGAAGCGCGCCGTAAGTTTAATTCTCTGAATGCACCGGCCAAGACACTTGACTTCAGCTTGATAGCACAGTCCCTGCCAGGTTCCTCATTTTCAACTGGAACACCTGCCCAGAAAATCGCTGCGCCTAAGCCAAAGAGAACAAGCTCGAAGGTGGGTCCGTCCCGGCCTTCGACCACCAATATACCTGTGCCGGCTAGGAAACCAACGCCGGCACAGAAGGGGAAGAAGACAACGTCCCCTTCCCTCACGAGTTCGGCGACAGCCGAGCCCAAGCCGGCGGAGGCGGCATCGTCGACCAGGGCTGGGAAACCACCTCCCAGACCGTCTAAACAAGAATCGACGGTGGGGAAGAGGAACACCCTTACCAGGCGTTCCTCCACTTCTCCTACGAATGGGGCCTCACGCCCTCCACCTGGAGGGCCTGATTCTGCGCCACAGGCTCTTCCTTCTGGAAGAACTGCGCGCTCCCCTCGTAGGAGGAAACTCCATTCCAGAGCTCAGTCGAAGAAACTGAAGACCTGCATCACTTCGTCCAATGAGGAGGCGCTGCACATGGAGCATGAATCTCCATCTTCGGATGGGGATGTCAGTGTAGGTTAGGTTAGGTAGCATTACGCTGCTCCTATCCTAAACGTTAGAAGTCCACACTTATAATATGGCACTGTTACAATGGAATTGTAATGGTAATGATAGGCACCTAGCTGAGCTGCGCCAGCCCATTAGCGAGTATTCGGCGAGTATAGTCTGTATTCAAGTAACAAATTTCCGACCAGATCATCATTCGGTATTGAGAAATTTTCGACTGTACTCGACAGAACGACATTATGCTCACCGGGCTTCCGGTGGCGTTGGCATTTTTGTCCGTTCTGATAGCTACAGCTAGGAGGTTCCAATATGAACCCCGCTGGAGGCCATAGCTGTTCGCGTTCCGCTGTCTGTCATAACAACAATGTGTAATGTTTATCTTCCACCAGGCCATGCTCTTAACATCAATGATGTCACGGACATTCTAGATCAGCATCCACCTCCCTTCCTCTCTTTGGGCGACTTTAACGCCCATCACCCCATTTGGGGCTCTGACGCCTTGCCCTCGGGCAAGAGAGCTGGAAACATTAGTAACGGAACTGGACTTATGTATTTTGAACACGGGGGAACCAACAACTTCAGTGTACGTTACGGCACATATTCTCGCATAGACGTAAGTCTATGCAGCCGAACGTTGGTTCCGCTGTTTCGGTGGAACACACACGACGATCTTTGTGATAGTGACCATTTTCCCATAATTCTTACTTTGCTGAACCAAAAATCCGTTGAGGATCCTCCTCGATGGATTCTTAAACATGCCGACTGGCCAAAGTACACATCACTAGCTGTCTTTGACGACGATATCCGGCGGACCATCGAAGAAGAACTAACTTATATCACCCACGTTATTCTTGCTGCTGCTGAGGAGTCCATTCCGTTCTTCTCGGGGAATCCTCGCCGTAAACTCGTTCCTTGGTGGAACGAAGAAATAACAGCAGCTATCAGAGAAGGCCGTCGCGTTCAGAAACGTTACCGTAGACAGCCTACTGCGGCCAACCTGGTAAACTTTAAGAAACTCCGCGCTAAGGCGCGAGTTCTTATTCGTCAAAGTAAGAAGGCTTCATGGGAGAGATATGTGTCGTCTATGACGTCACATACTCCATCATCTCAAGTGTGGACTAAGCTTCGACGAATTTCGGGTATCCCAGGATCATCTCCTGTACCGGGAATCTCCATTCCAGGCAGTGTCGCCACAGACCCTCTCGCGATAGCGAACCATCTATCTCGTCATTTCGCGGATGTATCTGGCTCCGGTAATTATCATCCTGACTTCCTCGCTCTGAAGCGGGAGGCAGAACGTCGTCACCTTAGTTTTGCCACTCAAGCTTCAGAGGACTACAACGTGCCCTTTACGGAGTGGGAACTCCGCAGCGCCTTAGCGCTTTGCAAGGACACGTCTCCTGGACCGGACAACATCCATAACCAGATGTTGAAACACCTTAGTGATGATAGTTTACTATATCTCCTTCGTGTGTTCAACCGAATCTGGATAGAGGGTGATTTTCCGTCTCAGTGGCGAGAGGGCATAGTAATTCCTGTCCTCAAGCCTGCCAAAGATCCTAAATATGCAGGAAGTTACAGACCGATTTCTCTTACAAACTGTCTATGTAAGCTCTTTGAGAGGATGGTCATTCGCCGACTTGTGTGGTGTCTGGAGAAACAAGGACTTTTGTCCGAGTACCAATGTGGTTTTCGAGCCACTCGTTCGACTACTGACCATCTGGTGCGTCTGGAGATTTCTATCCAGGATGCGTTTCTCCGTAAACAGCACTTGGTAGCAGTTTTCCTTGACATAGAGATGGCTTACGACACCACATGGCGATTCCTTTCAGTCCTGCATCAATGGATATTTCGAGGTAACTTGCCGGCATTTATTACGAATTTTTTGTCCCTCCGTCTATTCCGTGTCCGAGTAGGGAGGACTTATTCGCAATACCACGTTCAAGAAAATGGAGTTCCACAGGGATCGCTCCTTAGTGTCACTCTGTTCGCGATTGCCGTAAACGGAATTGTTGCTACTGCTGGTCCAGCAGTAGCACCGTCCTTATATGTGGACGATTTTGCTCTGCACTATAGCTCGTGCAGTATGGCAGTCGCAGAGCGACAGTTACAGCAAGCTATTCGGAGGGTGGAGCAGTGGACCTTAGAACATGGCTTTCGGTTTTCTGCCGCAAAGACCTCTGTTGTCCACTTTTGTCGTCAACGTACTCTTCACCCGCATCCTGAGCTTTATTTAGACAATGTCGTTCTTCCAGTTGTTGATACTTACCGATTTCTTGGGCTCCTTTTTGACAGTAAATTATCGTGGGAGCCACACATGCGGCAGTTGAAAGTGCAATGCACTAAGAAGCTTAATCTCATGAAGTTTCTTAGCAGCACTTCTTGGGGAGCTGACCGCGCTGTGCTCCTACGATTCTATAGGGCACATATTTTATCTCGCCTAGACTACGGCAGTGCAGCATATGGTTCAGCAAGACCAAGCGTTCTTGCGAAGCTAAACAGCATTCACCACAGCGGGGTTCGGTTAGCGACGGGAGCCTTTCGTACAAGCCCCATAGGTAGCCTGCTCGCTGAGTCTGGTGTACCGCCTTTACGCCTGAGGGGCCAGCAACTGCTTCTTACCTATGCTGCTAATTTGCGACAGATGCCACTTCATCCAAGGTATTCTAGCGTTTTCAACAATGGCAACCGTTTGCTGTACGCCGCTCGTCCCCGAGCAACGCGGCCGTTTGGAATACGTTTAGATAGCAGTTACAGATTGTTTGACGTACCTTCGGTTCCTTGCCTTGTCAGACAACTAAGTGGGGTACCTCCGTGGGTAGTACGGCGACCTGAAATAATCCTGGACCTACACACTGGCCCGAAGGGGAACACGGACCCTTCGATTTATCGGAGGCTCTTCCTGTCCGTCGTTGGCCGGTATCCAGGCTCAGTCGTCCTCTACACGGATGGTTCAAGGACGGACACGAGGGTGGGCTGTGCGTTCGTTGTCGACAATGATAGGTTTATTTTCGCTCTCACTGAAACCTGTAGTGTGTACACAGCAGAGCTCTATGCTATCTGTAGAGCTTTGCGGTACGCACTGTACAATGAACGCCGTCACTTTCTTGTGTGTACCGACTCCTTGAGTTCACTCCAGTCCATTGATACTTGTTTCCCTCGGCACCCTCTGGTGCAGCGGATCCAGGACCTGCTGGCCGGGTGTTCGGATGCCGGCACCAGAATTACGTTTGTGTGGCTCCCCAGCCACATGGGCATAGAGGGAAACGAGTTAGCAGATCGGGCTGCCAAGGAGGCAGTTACACTGCCCCCGTTGCCTTTCAAGGTTCCAGCAAGTGATATTCGCTCTAAGCTGAGAACATGTGGTCATGTCTCATTGGAAGATGGAGTGGCAGGCCATTCCACTTCCCAATAAGCTGAGAGCGATAAAAGGAACAACGAAGGTATGGAGGACTTCCCTTCGGGCTTCGCGAAGGGAAGCCGTGGTATTATGTCGTCTTCGGATCGGCCACGGTATCATAACTCACTCGCATATTTCGAAAGGAGAACCCCCTCCGGTGTGTACCTGCGGCGACCATCTTACCGTGGTACACATCCTTACGGAGTGTATGGACCTGGTCGATCTTCGCCGTAGTCTTAACCTTCCGGGTACCATCTCCCTTATCTTGCGAGATGACGAGCAGTCAGCAGACCTGGTCATCCGCTTTATGAGGGATAGTGGTCTGTTTTACGGTGTCTAGTGATGTCCTTTATCTTCGTGTCTTTGTTTCAATTGCGCTTTTAACCTATTGACTTCATTTTAGTTTGTGTTGCGTATTTTAATGTGTTATTTTTACGTCTAATGTAAATGAAGTATATATTTATGCACCACCAGGCAATGCCTTATTCCTTTTCTCTCTGTATTTTCTCTTATTTTATTAGATATAAGGCATTGCGAATTAGCTCCTCTGCTGTTTTAATCTCATACTCATTTTTTCATCACCATTTTTTTTAACTCTTGTCAGTGGAAACATTTTAAAAATTTTAAATATCATGTATCATGTCGTCCATCACGTTCCATTAGGGGCCGATGACCTTCGATGTTAGGCCCCTTAAAACAACAAGCATCATCATCATCATCATCATCATCAATAAATGTAATTATTTATCTTTTAGTTCCACTTAAAGTTATCTGTTCAGCCTCGCCGTCACAAATGCCCAGTCCGATAGCATGTAGAATTTCCCTATCTCCGCCACGTATGATAATTAGTTTCTAACCAGTTTTCATTGTTGGTATATATAGCAGTCGGTGTCCAGACCGCCGACACAGGACGTACAACCCCGGCAACATGTACAAAGAAATCTGTGTTCTTCTGGCTTTTGTCATCATAGCAGGTATTGTATTTATAGTATATTTTTGATATATTCACTCATTCCTTTTTTTAGGGTGTTTGTTCCAACATAGGTCTACATCTTCAATTCCTAGAGTGTCGTGGGATTGAATAGAACATGTTGATGTGGATTAGTCTGAAGTCAAATGTATAGCTTTCTTGACATTAATGAGAAACACAGGCCACGAACCTACTACGTTGGCATAGCAGGGGGAAAGATGGTACTACCACGTGGCGCTTCCCAGGTGGTGGATAGAGGGGTCTAAATCGGGTTGCCAGCGGACTTGAGCGGAAAAAAAATAGCTCTCCCGCAGCAAACACAGAACCCCCTGTGAGTGGGGGACACAGACGAAGAATACACGTAAGCTATTCCCTGCCTGTCGCAAGAGGCGTCTACAGGGGGCGACCAAGCTATGAATGGTTGAGAAACATGAGATTACTTGTGATTAGTACTATCACGCAGGGAACACCATGGTTCACCTTTACTAGCGATAAGTACCGTTATGAGGGGCCGTTGACCTAGAATTTGAACCCCTTTAGACAACAAGCGTCATTGCTTTAGGATTTTGCTTTGGAAGCAGCCCTTGATCAGTAATACTATTGAAAATGAAAACCTACAACCTGTCGGTGACCGGGTCAGGGAAGGAATGAATGAAGCCCCCAACCTGCGGCGAGGATAGAAATTGTGCACCGGGCGATATGGCCTTGCGGTTAGAAGCGCACAGCTGTGAGCTCGCATCCGGGAGATAGTGGGTTCGAATCCCACTGTCAGCAGCCCTGAAGATGGTTTTCCGTGGTTTCCCATTTTCACACCAGTCAAATGCTGAGGCTGTACCTTAATTAAGGCCACGGCCGTTTCCTTCCTATTCCTAGGCCTTTCCTATCCCATCGTCGCCATAAGACGTATCTGTGTCGGTGCGACGAAAAACAAATAGCAAAAAAAAGAAAAGGGAATTTTGCCGGCTGCCGAGGCCTGTCGCACTCCTCTGAGGCAATGATTAATGACTGACAGATGAAATGAAGTGATAGTGGAGAGTGTTGCTGGAATGAAAGATGACAGGGAAAACCGGAGTACCCGGAGAAAAACTGTCGAACGTTTTGTTTACTCACCTTTCCTCTCACACGGAAGGTTGCTCATAACATTCTTGCAGCGCGATGCGAAAATAGGAACGTCGGAATGTTGTCATTACCTGTTAAAGCTTCATGTAACTTTAAGCGATATGGCTCTATCTTCAGGCGCATTCGTAACACACGCCACAATGTGGTTTGAGGTATATTCAGTTCCCTGCTGCCTCTTGTAGTCGATTTCTTACGGCTACGGAGATAAGCGCTCCTGGTCCGATTCACTACCGCTTCTGACACAGTGGGACGCTCATGGCTTTTCCCTTTGCATAAACAATCTCTGCCCACAAACTGAGCGTACCATCTGCGAATAGAGTTTTCGGAGGGAGGGTCCTTCCCGTATTTCGTTCAAAAATGGGCGCTGGACTATTGTAACGGGCCAATAATGTTGATATATATTTTTTTGTTTTTTGCTAGGGGCTTTACGTCGCACCGACACAGATAGGTCTTACGGCGACGATGGGATGGGAAAGGCCTAGGAGTTGGAAGGAAGCGGCCGTGGCCTTAATTAAGGTACAGCCCCAGCATTTGCCTGGTGTGAAAATGGGAAACCACGGAAAACCATTTTCAGGGCTGCCGATAGTGGGATTCGAACCTACTATCTCCCGGATGCAAGCTCACAGCCGCGCGCCTCTACGCGCACGGCCAACTCGCCCGGTGTTGATATATTCAAGAGTACAAAACGCTTTCTCGTTATCGCTGAACGCAATTTTTTAAACCCACGAACCTGCTACGCAGGGGAGAGGTGATACTCCCACGCGGCGCGTCCCAGGTGGCGGATAGGGGGGTCCTAACCGGCTTGCCGGCGGACTTGAGGGAAATAAAATACCTCTCGCGGACCAAACACACTACCCACTGCGGGTGGGGGACGCACATGTAGAATACACCCGCGGTATCCCCTGCCTGTCGTAAGAGGCGACTAAAAGGGGCGACCAAGGGCTGACTGAATTAGAACCATGAAACTAATTTTTGAATCGTACCATCACGCGGGGAACACCATAGGTTGCCTGTACTTGCGAGTAGTACCACTAAATTCGGTACGAAATAGGTTTGTGATTAGTAGCAGTAAAAGCCTGGCCTGGTGGATTCCAGTACCCGTGCGTCGTACCCATGTGTGCAACACCGCGGGTCTGGGCGTAGCCTGTGAGTTGTACCACTATATGAGCAGCACCGTGGGTCTGCGTTGCCTGTGATTAGTACCCACTATGTGAGGAACACCACGGGAATACCGGCGCCCGTGTTTAGTACACCTAGGTGGGAAACCTTCTCGGTTTGCGTTGACTCTGAGTTGGGCCATTGTGTGAGACACACCATAGGTCTGCGTTACTTGTACGTATTGCAATACTTGTGAGTAGTACCATCTTTTGTGGAACACCGTGAGTCTTCGCTACTTCTGATGAATACCCCAACATGACACATACCATGGTTCTATTTTACTAACGACATGTACCATTCTGTGGGGCCTTAGACGTGGATTTTGCACCCCCTTTAGACACCAAGCATCATTGTGCTTTATAAGTGGCTCCTTGGTCGGTAATAATGTTATTTTCGATCTGTATTGAGTCCGATCCACTGGTTTTTGTTTGTTTGTTTTGTGTTTTGTTGAGTTCCTGTCCATCCATTCATTCATGCCATACTTTATTTTTATTTTGGTCAGTGGATGCCTTTGCAATTTTTGTTCTTTCATTTCGTACCATTAGGGACCGATGACCTTCGACGTTAGGCCCTTTAAAACAACAAGCATCATCATCATTGTACCGGGCGGTACACCTCCACGCCGCTAATTTAAAATGTGCGCCAGTTGAAACTCCTCTGCTGGAGGAAGTCTGAACTTTATTGACGGTATTACTTTTCAAGTTTCTCAGAAGATGTCACTACCTGGAAATTTTAGAGTTTTTGAACTGTGTCATTTTCGACGTATTTTTGTTTCGCTTGTAGAAAGAAGTGTGAACTTTCTCTTCTAGGGGACACTACTGAAGATCAACAATAGTGCACCCTAGTGCGGAGTGAAAGAATTATTTTTTTGGAGAAGTTCTTATTTCAAAAGTTTGTTTCTTGTTAAATTTCTTTCTGTTATTGTTTAAGTTGGCTGTATACCCCTCTTTTTCCCCTTGTTTTAGATTTATCCAATCACGAATTTCTTTTAGTAATTTCCGACCAATCCGATGTATCTTCCCCCAACTTGAATATGTTGCTGTATCCTACCCAATAAAGAGTTTGTAGGAGGGTGTTCTCATTCCCCTAACGCCTCGAGCCTTCCGCGAGAGGATATAAACTGCTGATTTTAGGGTCTCCGGGCCACTTCTGTTCCATCTTTCTGTGTGTAAAGTACATAGCAGGGGGCGGGAAGCGCCTCTTTCTCCGGCAGCGGTCAACTACCAGGTAATGGCCGATTAATTACTTCTTTTCTTGCTTGCTCAGCAGTTTAACTCTCGGGGCGGGTCCGAAGTTTTTCCATCATGTAACCTTCCTTAAAATGTATCTATTCTATCTTTAAAAGGCATGTCGGGATAGAGAGTGCTTAACCCTCTCGAGCTCCCAATCATATTGTTTTGAGGTGAACTTACTTCACAACCGATTCTTCCTTAACGTAATGTAAATTTGTTTCTTTCTTAAGTCACCTCTTTAGGATGGGATTAGCCCTTGCATTTGCGGCCGAGAGCCAAATTAGGTTTTAAAAACAAAATGCATTAGGAGTGCAGATCGCCTCCTCTCAAATTGTTTCTTTAGAGGTCATTGTAATTACCCTTTTTCATTTAATTGACCTCAGTAGGTTGGGTATGTTACCCCTGTGTCTAGGTCCTGAGAGGACAACTTGAAGGTGGAGTTTGGTGTGGCCTTTGAGAGGCTTAAAGTTGAGAGCGAGTGGCTCTTTTTCAAAAATTGAGTGTTGTATGCCTCGTGCAGGCTTTTCAGTGTAATTTGGAGCAAATGCTCCTGAACATGAATGGGGTTTTCTGCCCCTCTGGTAAAACTTATTTTGAAGTAAGGTTGGGCTGATTGCCCACGAATTGTGAAATAAGGGCGCTGAGCCCAAATCCAGTAATTATTGTACCTACATTTTGTTGACTTGCTACTCTGTACCTGCAATGTTTGTTATTTCTTCATTTTAAAAAGAAAATATAACCTTGTTAAATTTTACATTAACTTTGATTCCGTAGTTTGGGACCCGTTCACGCCCGCACCTTCTTTCACCTCTACCTACCGCTAAAACACGGTAACAAGTGGTAGCAGAGCGTGGTTGAATGGGTCTCATTTTAGCCCCTTTTGACGGCTAAACATTGCTTTGATTACGACTTTAACTATTTTCTCAGTTGCTGGAATTTTTTGATTGTTTCAAAATTGTTCTGTCATCATGCCCGGCCCTCGCGATGTTCTCCATCTTAACTATTTGCGCAAAGAGGAGTTAATCTATGAATTAACTATTAGAAATGTGCAATCTGGAGGCACGGTTGCAGTAGACACAAATAAGCTTAGAGAGTCCCTTGTTTTGCCCATTTCCATCCCCACCTTGGGAGAGAAAGAAGTTGACGACTCTCTTTCCACGATCGTCGAGAATATTACTGGGCTAGCTTCTGTAGTTAGTTTTTTTGATGAAAATGATCCTTCTCCTAATCAAATTAAGCGTGTGCAAGCCAGGCTATATCATTTCTCAAATAGAGTTAACGATCTGTTGTCTCTAAAGCTGAATGATGTTCAGAAGAAGGAAGCTAGTACGCTGCTTGAAAATATTTCTGAATTATCTAGCAAGGTCACTCAATTGTTAACTGGGGAAGTTCCTCCCAAAAGCGATCTACCCACCACAGTGAATGTAGGTAGCGAGGAAGAGCCTCCTAAGGGAGAAGTAAATAGGAAAACCATCGCTGCTCAAACAACCTCTGCCCCATTGGACGAGTCTGAACGCCGTGTATCGTTGAATAATATACGTTCGGAATTAACTTCCTTGCCATTGAAACCTTTACCTACTATGTCACCTGGGTTTAGCAGCTTGCCTCATCCATTGGCAATGTTGCTCAGAGGTATCTCTAAGATTTCCGTTAATACCACCAGTGACGTAATTTCATTTTTAAGATTTTTAGTCGAATTTCAGGATCATGCCCTTGTTTTTTCTCTTTCCCCATGTCAGATTTTGCAAATCATCTATCCCTATGCAATTGGTATTCTCTCCGACAAAATAGTAAGAGCCATAGCTGAACAGTCATCTATTGAAGATTTTCATGCACACTTGCTTGCAAATTTTATTCCCGCCCGCGCGAGGTCATCTCTGATTCAGAAGTACTATTACCGTGTACAACGCTTGGATGAAAACTTGGCTGATTTCATACAGGACATTAAGTTTTATACTAGGGTGTTTGCTCTTCACTTCCCTGAGGATCAGATTGTACAAGCCATTGTGGAAGGTATCTCACCACCCTATAGGTCATATTTGTGTTTCGCGGCGTGCCCGCAAACTTTCTCTGAACTTGAAGCGTTGGCCGTCTCAGCGGAAGGAGTGAGATACGCCGATTCCTTGCGTGTCGCGAAAGAACCCCCTCCTTCTTTTAGTAATCCTCGGCCTCCACCTCGCCGACCAGTCAATCCCCGTAAATGTTATGCTTGCGGGTCGCCTGACCATCTTCGCAATAAGTGTCCACTGATCAAGTCGAGTGGGACAAGGAATGGGGCTGGTTCATCACAAGGTTGTTTTAAATGTGGGGCTTTCTCACATATCGCCAAGAATTGCCCAAACTCAAATAGCACCCCCTCCTGCTCAACTTCTGGTGCAAATTCCACCAATGCCAATAATAAAATGTGACTAGCGGCTTCGGCTGAGTCGACTAATCCCTCTTCCCGAGGCTCAGCCCCTGGTAAACAGGTCGAAAATTCAGGGAATATTCTATCTTCAAATTCATCTTTCGAATGCCCCAAAGAATGTCTTAGGATTGCGGCGGATACCCCCGCACCTGTTCCTTTTCTTAAGATTGAGTTAAATAATGAACCTGTAACAGCTCTCTTAGATTCAGGCAGTGTTTGTTCGATTATTTCGGCTGAATGGTATTCTAAATTGAAATCTGTTTGTAAACTACCTGACTATGTCTCATCTCCTGTTCAATATGTTTCGGCTAATTCATCTCCATTAGAAATTCTAGGTTCTTTACATGTCAAAATTTGTATTTTTAAATTTACATGGAAAATTAAATTGTTTGTGGCCAAGCACTTGTCTTGCCCCATTATATTGGGAGCTGACTTCATTTCCTACACTGGTCTTGTGCTCGATCTCCAGAGCAGGTCGTGCACATTCAAATTTGCGTCCAATTGTAAAATTCCCTTGTTAAAGTGTAATTCTGTATCATGTTCATCTATTTCGCCTACCCAGGATGAGATGTTGTTAGACCTTAGACATCTACCTGAGGAGCAGGCTGATAGTATTCGTAAGTTGTGTCAGTCGTTTCCAGAGGTGTTCTCTGATACACTTGGTGTTACTGACCTTATTGAATACAAAATTGAGGTCACGGATTCGATTCCTGTCCGTTTTCCACCTTATAGGCTATCTCCACCTAAAATGAAGGCTCTGAAAGAAATCATCGATCAGATGTTGAAGGACGGTATTATTAGGCCCTCTAAGTCGGCGTATTCTTCGCCTATTTTTCTAGTCCCGAAACCCCAAGGGGGCTTCAGGCCTGTCATTGAATGTAGTGCTCTCAATCGGAAGGTGGTGTTACAATCTGTGCCCCTTCCTGACCTTCATTCTTGTTTTTCATGGTTTCGTAAGGCCAAGTTCTTTACTTTCTTGGACTTGAATCAGGCCTATAATCAAATTCCCCTTGCCGAAGAGTCTAAACATCTTACAGCGTTTGCCACGGACTGGAACTTATACGAATACAACCGCGTGCCTTTCGGGCTCCCCACGGGAGCAGCTGTACTCACTAGGCTACTAGATAGGGTCTTCTCCGACATCAAATTTGAGTACTTATATCACTACTTGGATGATGTCGGCGTATTTTCAGAGACTTTTGAAGAACATCTAGATCATCTGCGAGAAGTTCTCGATCGCCTTCGTAAGGCTGGGTTAACTGTCAAGTTGTCCAAGGTTGCCTTTGCTAAGCCCTCTATGTCATTTCTAGGGCATATTGTGTCACCTGATGGTGTAGCAGTCGATCATTCTAGAACACAGGCCATCCGTGATTTTAAACCTCCCAAGGACATCAAAGGGATCGCCAGGTTCATTGGTATGGTGAATTTCTTCAGGAAGTTTATTCCTAACTTCGCTAATAGAGCGGCGCCCTTAAACCTTCTTCGTAGGAAAGGCATCAAATTCGAGTGGGGACCTTCTCAACAAGCCGCTTTTGAAGATCTTAAATTAGCTGTATGTAATGCCCCTGTACTTGCTATGCCTGATTTCTCGAAGAAATTCATCGTCCAAACCGACGCGTCGTCGTCAGCAGTAGCTGCAGTCCTTCTTCAAGAGACTGAACTAGGGAGGCGACCCATCGCCTATGGATCTAGGACTCTATCGGTTCACGAAGCCAAGTATTCTATCTATGAGCTCGAAGGGTTGGCAGTTTTATTTGCCTTAGAGAAGTTCCGTCTCTATCTGGAACATGTCAAATTCGACCTGGAGACAGATAATCAAGCCTTGAGCTGGGTCTTAGGTAGGCCGCGTCGTACTGGTCGTATAGCCCGTTGGGCCATCCGTATTTCTGCCTTCCAATTCGATGTCCGGCATATCAGAGGTACCGAAAATGTTGTCGCTGATGGACTCAGCCGTATGTTTTCCAACGACGTCGAGACCCACGAACCGGCCGACAGTTCATCACCTCCCGAGTCCATACTATGTGGTGTTAATGCCATCTTAACTGATGCTCCCATGTTCTTTAGGGATATCGAGAAATACCAACGTGAAGATCCGACGCTGGCTCCGATAATGGAAACCCTTTCTTCTGGGGAACATGTTGTCCCTTATGTTCTGAGGAATGGTGTTCTATGTTGCCCTTCGAGGCATGACAAGATGATGAAGGTTGTCGTTCCAGCTGTTCTTGTGCCTATGATCTTCAAATACTGTCATGAGTCCCCATTAGGAGGGCATCTTGGAATCTTTAAAACTCGTGAGAAGATTCGTGAAAGATTCATCTGGAAGGGTATGGACGGTGAAATCCGTGAACTAGTGAAGGCTTGCAAATCCTGTTTGCTTAGTAAACCAACCATGTCCACCAAGGTAGGCCTTTTGTCTTCTCATCAAGCGTCGCGCCCCATGGAACGCCTGTATATTGATTATGTAGGACCCTTCCCCCAGTCAAAGGGAAATGCCAACAAGTTCATCTTTGTATGCGTAGATGGCTTTACTAGATTTTCCTGGTTATTTCCGACTAAGCTGGCTACCGCTCAGTCCACCATTACTTGCCTAAATTCTATTTTTGCTTCTTTCGGTCCATGCCAATATATTGTATCTGATAATGCTAAGGCTTTTACATCTAATCTATTTCGTAAGTTCTGCTTTGACCTGTCTATCTCTCATGTGACAACTTCTGCTTATTACCCTCAACCATCTCTGGCTGAACGGGTTAACCGTAATCTCAGGTCCGCGCTGATTGCCTATCACCATGAAGATCATTCCAGGTGGGACACGTCCCTGCATTGGTTAGCTTTTGCCTTGAATTCGGCGGTTCATGAATCACATAAATTTACTCCTGCCTCTTTGATGTTCAAGTTTGTTCCCAACACGCCGTTCTCTAACCTCTGGTCTCTGAGTGACATTCTACCCGAGACAAAAGATCCGAACAACATTAAAGATCTTTGGAAGAAGGCTAAAGCCAATCTTAAAGTGTCTCATGAAAAGGTTAGGGAAAGGTATGATCGTGGACGGAGACCCACCCCTTTGAAGGTAGGTGACCAAGTAATGGTCAAGAATTTTGTTCCCGCGGGCAAGCTTGCCCCCAGATTTCATGGGCCTTGTATCGTTCTCGATTTTCTTACGCCGGTTACGTTGTTATTAAGTAATCCAGCCACCGAGAGGATATTTAGGGTTCACCTGTCACAGGTGAAACCAGTGTAAATTTTGTGTCAACTTGCTTCATATAATTTGAAAGGAATATGAAGGTTATATTTTTTTTTTGAGTTTCACTTTTAAGGCTTTCTGCCCCTTCTATAATATTTTGTTTCATATGTAAGTATTTTTGTAAACCCTCCCCGCACCGTTAAACTGCCATTCTGTCCTTACCACGGCCATTACCACGCTCCCGTCTCCTGCTATACACATTGTGGCTTGCTTATATTAAATGCCATGGATATCTGCACGCCGCTGGTTCCTCAACCTCTCCACAAAGCCTGTGCCCTCAAAAAAGATGATGGTCCAACAATTCTGCCGCCTAGCTTTAATGTTTCAGTGCCCCCGCAGCCGCGCGGCGCCGGGCTGCGACTGGGTCAGAGGAAGGGCCCCCTCTTCCCCAGCGAGGACCACATGTGCACGGCGAGCCGGAGCACTCCTCCCGGCCAAGGCTGATGTGCGGCGCACGACCTGCTACTTGCCCGCAGCCTGTATATGTTCACCGCGGGCGCGGCGTACTTTAACACCACTGCTCCCCTCATAGTGCGGGCGAGCGGTATCTCAGGGTACTTGTGGGGTCCGAGCGGCCTCCTTTGGACGCAAGCTGCAACGGCCGGTCTGGCCATCCAACTTAATCAACATCAACTACATGGACAGTTACTATAAGCAATGACTACACTTGGGAATTCAACAGCAATATTTGGTGGACCTTGCAAAATTTTTCTTCACTTTCAAGTATTAAAAGTTTATCTTCTGCATTCAACTTCTACAACCATAAAAGCCTTACTTCTCCTGTTACAACAAAAATTTTGAAACTGAATCAAACCACATTAAGAAAATCTTATAAATTCTTCGGCAATTAATCTCCATATCTACATCAAAACTTGGACCTTGTTTGCAAACAAATTTCATGTGTCACCCCTGGAGGAACTTTTTTTGGGGGGGGGGGAGGTCTGTACCGGGCGGTACACCTCCACGCCGCTAATTTAAAATGTGCGCCAGTTGAAACTCCTCTGCTGGAGGAAGTCTGAACTTTATTGACGGTATTACTTTTCAAGTTTCTCAGAAGATGTCACTACCTGGAAATTTTAGAGTTTTTGAACTGTGTCATTTTCGACGTATTTTTGTTTCGCTTGTAGAAAGAAGTGTGAACTTTCTCTTCTAGAGGACACTACTGAAGATCAACAATAGTGCACCCTAGTGCGGAGTGAAAGAATTATTTTTTTGGAAAAGTTCTTATTTCAAAAGTTTGTTTCTTGTTAAATTTCTTTCTGTTATTGTTTAAGTTGGCTGTATACCCCTCTTTTTCCCCTTGTTTTAGATTTATCCAATCACGAATTTCTTTTAGTAATTTCCGACCAATCCGATGTATCTTCCCCCAACTTGAATATGTTGCTGTATCCTACCCAATAAAGAGTTTGTAGGAGGGTGTTCTCATTCCCCTAACGCCTCGAGCCTTCCGCGAGAGGATATAAACTGCTGATTTTAGGGTCTCCGGGCCACTTCTGTTCCATCTTTCTGTGTGTAAAGTACATAGCAGGGGGCGGGAAGCGCCTCTTTCTCCGGCAGCGGTCAACTACCAGGTAATGGCCGATTAATTACTTCTTTTCTTGCTTGCTCAGCAGTTTAACTCTCGGGGCGGGTCCGACGTTTTTCCATCATGTAACCTTCCTTAAAATGTATCTATTCTATCTTTAAAAGGCATATCGGGATAGAGAGTGCTTAACCCTCTCGAGCTCCCAATCATATTGTTTTGAGGTGAACTTACTTCACAACCGATTCTTCCTTAACGTAATGTAAATTTGTTTCTTTCTTAAGTCACCTCTTTAGGATGGGATTAGCCCTTGCATTTGCGGCCGAGAGCCAAATTAGGTTTTAAAAACAAAATGCATTAGGAGTGCAGATCGCCTCCTCTCAAATTGTTTCTTTAGAGGTCATTGTAATTACCCTTTTTCATTTAATTGACCTCAGTAGGTTGGGTATGTTACCCCTGTGTCTATGTCCTGAGAGGACAACTTGAAGGTGGAGTTTGGTGTGGCCTTTGAGAGGCTTAAAGTTGAGAGCGAGTGGCTCTTTTTCAAAAATTGAGTGTTGTATGCCTCGTGCAGGCTTTTCAGTGTAATTTGGAGCAAATGCTCCTGAACATGAATGGGGTTTTCTGCCCCTCTGGTAAAACTTATTTTGAAGTAAGGTTGGGCTGATTGCCCACGAATTGTGAAATAAGGGCGCTGAGCCCAAATCCAGTAATTATTGTACCTACATTTTGTTGACTTGCTACTCTGTACCTGCAATGTTTGTTATTTCTTCATTTTAAAAAGAAAATATAACCTTGTTAAATTTTACATTAACTTTGATTCCGTAGTTTGGGACCCGTTCACGCCCGCACCTTCTTTCACCTCTACCTACCGCTAAAACACGGTAACAATCATCATCATCAATGTTTTAAGCACTGCTGTAGCTGCCTTCTGGTGATAGCTGATGTTACTATAGTCGATACAGAACAAGACTTTGAGAGTTTGTCTAACCATCGCTGCAAAAATAATAATATTATGTTTTCCATTGTTTCTAAAACAAAATTACGAACATCCTGCGGGTGGGGGACGCAGACGAAGAATACACGCACGGTACCACCTGCCTGTAGTAAGAGACAATTAGAAAGGGCGACCAAGGGATGATGACTTTAGAACCATGAGATTACTTGTGATTAGTACCACTACGTACAGAACACCATGGGTCGAGGTTACTTGTGACTAGAACCCCCTTGCGAGTGTCTGCGTCATATAGGAGCAGTATCATTCTGTGTCATTTTGTATTCTGTATCATTTCGTGCGTCTGAGTGTTGCTTGTGAAAGAGGTTGTCATGTGTATTCCACTGTGTTCAGTATGGTCAACGTTCTCTATGTGCAGTACCACTTGATGTGCAACACCATGGGTCTACGTTGCCTCCGGTTAGTACTGCTATGTGGCAAAAATGAGTGCAATTGGACTAGACAAAAGTGTGACTGAATGGGTTGCTATATTTCTAGAAAATAGATCTCAGAGAGTTAGAGTAGGTGAAGCTCTATCTGACCCTGTAATAGTTGAGAGGGGAGTTCCTCAGGGCAGTGTTATCGGACCTTTATGTTTTCTTATATATATAAATGATATGAGTAAAGGAGTGGAATCGGAGGTAAGGCTTTTTGCGGATGATGTTATTCTGTATAGAGTAATAAATAAGTTACAAGATTGTGAGCAACTGCAACGTGACTTCGAAAATGTTGTGAGATGGACAGCAGGCAATGGTATGTTGATGAATGGGGTTAAAAGTCAGGTTGTGAGTTTCACAAATAGGAAAAGTCCTCTCAGTTTTAATTACTGCGTTGATGGGGTGAAAGTTCCTTTTGGGGATCATTGTAAGTATCTAGGTGTTAATATCAGGAAAGATCTTCATTGGGGTAATCACATAAATGGGATTGTAAATAAAGGGTACCGATCTCTGCACATGGTTATGAGGGTGTTTAGGGGTTGTAGTAAGGATGTAAAGGAGAGTGCATATAAGTCTCTGGTAAGACCCCAACTAGAGTATGGTTCCAGTCTATGGGACCCTCACCAGGATTACCTGATTCAAGAACTGGAAAAAATCCAAAGAAAAGCAGCTCGATTTGTTCTGAGTGATTTCCGACAAAAGAGTAGCGTTACAAAAATGTTGCAATGTTTGGGTTGGGAAGAACTGAGTGAAAGAAGAAGAGCTGCTCGACTAAGTGGTATGTTCCGAGCTGTCAGCGGAGAGATGGCGTGGAATGATATTAGTAGACGAATAAGTTTGAATGGCGTTTATAAAAGTAGGAAAGATCACAATATGAAGATAAAGTTGGAATTCAAGAGGACAAACTGGGGCAAATATCCATTTATAGGAAGGGGAGTTAGGGATTGGAATAACTTACCAAGGGAGATGTTCAATAAATTTCCAATGTCTTTGAAATCATTTAGGAAAAGGCTAGGAAAGCAACAGATAGGGAATCTGCCACCTGGGCGACTGCCCTAAATGCAGATCAGTATTGATTGTATTATTATGTGAGGAACACCACGGGATTGTGTTGCCTGTGGGCGTTACCATAATGTGTGATGCACCGTGGGTCCGCATTGCCTATGATTAGTACCACTATGTGAGCGACCCCATGAGTATACGTGGCCTGTGATTAGTTTCCGCAAGTGAGGAACACCACGAGAATACCGGCGCCCTTGATTAGTACACCTAAATGAGGAGCACCATGGGTCTGCGTTGCTTGTGAGTGGTGCCCTTATGTGCGAAATGCCATGGTTTGTGCTACCTGCGAGTGGTGCCTTTGTGTGCGAAACGCCATGGGTTTGTGCTACCTGCGAGTGGTGCCGTTGTGTGCGAAACGCCATGGGTTTGTGCTACCTGCGAGTGGTACCATTGTGTGCAGAACGCCATGGGTTTGTGCTACCTGCGAGTGGTGCCCTTATGTGCGAAACGGCGTGGGTTTGTGCTACCTGCGAGTGGTGCCACTGTGTGCGAAACGCCATGGGTTTGTGCTACCTGCGAGTGGTGCCATTGTGTGCGAAACGCCGTGGGTTTGTGCTACATTTGAGTGGTGCCATTGTGTGCGAAACGCCGTGGGTTTGTGCTACCTGCGAGTGGTGCCATTGTGTGCGAAACGCCATGGGTTTTTGCTACCTGCGAGTGGTGCCATTGTGTGCGAAACGCCATGGGTTTCTGCTACCTGCGAGTGGTACCATTGTGTGCGAAACGCCATGGGTTTGTGCTACCTGCGAGTGGTGCCATTCTGTGCGAAACGCCATATGTGTACATAACCTGTGATATGTACCACCATGCGAGAAACACCATGAGACTACGTCACCTGTGTTTATTGCCACTGTAGGAGGAACACCATGGTTCTGTTTTACTAGCGGTTAGTACCACTGTGAGGGGCCGGTGACCTGGATTTTGGACCCCTTTGGATATTAAGCGTCACCCCAGTAATTAAGACATTGTGAACTGGATCCACGCATTGTTTATATTTCACGATCATTTTCACATCACCATTCGTTTTATATTCTAGTCAGAGGATATATTTCGAAGATTTAATTTTCATTTCGTTACACCTCGTATCATTAGGGGCTGATGACGTAGGTGTTAGGCCCCTCTAAACAACAAACATCATCATCATCAAATTCAGGAAACCCCGACAATTCTTTAACAACCCTGTACGGTAGGCCGGATGCTGGTCAATGTCTAAAGGCAATGCCTTGTCTATGCAACCACTGTTCTTTGTCCCCAGCTTCTCGTTTCATTTCATAATAGGAAGCATAACGTAGATCCTGTGCCAAGTGTTTTTCTCTTTTCAAACTATTTAATCCGTAGCATTCGTCTCCAGACCCACATCTCCAATGCTCCCGGTCGTTTCCAACCCCAATCTCTGATTGTACAATTGTATACTCCATACAAAAGAAGTCACACATTTCTTCCTAATTGCAAAATCTAAATATACAACGATCGAAAGTTTCCTCTTATTACTAAAGACCTATTTGGCAAGTGCTATTCGCCTTTTAATCTCTTTGCTGTACCTGTTGTTACTGGTGATCTGCAAATACAATATATGAACCGTCTTTGACACCGCCACTAAAATTGCTCACAGTCTGAGTAAAATCAAGGACAAATTGTCCCCACTTGTACATCCTGGGGTATACGAAATTCCCTGTAGTTGCCGTAAGGTATACATCGGCCAAACATGCCGGTCCATTGGTACCGGTATCAAAGAACACGAACGTAATATTCGTCTCAACCAACCAGGCAAATTGGCAATAGCTGAGCACGCTCTATCGTCAGGTCATGATGTCATGTTCCAAGATGCTCGAGCTCTTACCCACACTAGACACTACAGGTCCAGGATTATACGGGAAGCTGTGGAAATACGTAGAAATCCTAACTATTTCAACAGGGACACCGGCTATCAATTAATACCTGGTTGTCAGCCACTAATTATTTACGTAGGTAGTATCCTTCCGTGTCCTTTCCTTTATTTCGTCTCGGTGTTTTCCAAATTCGTCCGTTCCTCGTCGCCAGATGTTTCATTCCAGGCTTGTGTCTATTTCATACACCTGTCAATGTCATATGTTACGTGCACACGGTATGTGAACAGCTTAGATTGTTTCTGATGGTTCGGTCAGCTTCCGCTTCGAACGCTAGCGTTGTGCCACGTCCTGGGGGCCATTGGGTGGCGAATCAACGAACCATTTCCACTTCTATTATAACGTCTAAATTAAAGAGTCATTGTTTAAGAAGCCTTTCTCGTGGACAGTCGAGATTTTTCTGAGGACGCCGAGCACAGTTCTCTGCGAAACGTAAAGAAATTCACCTTATTTTCTTGACACGGCATTAGCCCAGAAGCCAATACAGTATCATGTCTATAAGTACGGATCACTGTGTATTTACAGAACCCGTGATTAGTAGCACCATATGCGGAACACCATGGGTTTACGTTACCTGTGATTAATACCGCTATGTGAGGATCAATACAGGTCTGGGAAAAGCCTGTGATTAGTACCATTCTGTGAGGAGAGCGATGGGTCTGCGTTATCTAGGAGTAGTATATTACCTGTGATTGTACCACTAGGTGAGAAACACCATGGTTCTACCTTACCAAGGATTAATACCACTATGATACGTCGGTGACCTGGATTTTTAATCTTTAAACAAGAAGGATAATTCATTTAGTATTTTGCTTTGAAAGCAGTCCCTTGTTCATTTTATATCATTTTTTCAATTTATTTTATGGGAAAGTGGAGCAGTGCGGATCGAATCCACTGATAGTTTTAAGTTCATAATCATTATTCATCTCCCCTGTGGGTGGAGGAGGCAGATGAATAATACACGCACGGTGTCCCCTGCATGTCGTAATGGGCGACCTAGGTGGGGATATGGATTACGGTTTGGTATCATGTGTTGGACCCCCTGTGATAGGAGGGGCTGAGTACATTCACAGTTAATCCATGCCTGTCTTCTAAGGCGACTGAAATGATCATCATATGGCCATCGGTCCCCTCTTTATTTTTTATTGTTTCTGAGGGTTAGTTGTAGACCGATTCAAAATTCTTGATGTGCGTGCTGCTCGGAGATGGGCCTCTTACGTGTGCGATTACGCTCGAAATCCGCTTGTGACCACCCAGAGATCGGCGGGTGTGAGCGCCATGTGCCCGTGCAGTAGTATCTGCCTGACAAAACAGGCCCCACATAGCCGAATTCCAGAAGGACATATTAATATTAAATGGATTTTTTATTTTTCCTCTATAATTATTACACTGTACATGCTATGGGATACATGCGGGTGATTGGAGGAAGCGATTCCTAGTGCCCTTTGCCTCAGTTATTCCGTATTAGGCATCGTGCAAAATCGGACACCGGACAATACCCGCTACGAACAGGTGAGTATTGCCTTGGCTATTTGGTTCGGCTACAGTGGCCCCTGCTAGGAGTGGGTGGCATTCGGGGAGGATGATTTTGGGCATGGCTTCGAAGCGTCATCGACCTGCCAATGGTGGTCCACAACCGAAGACTTAGCTTGTGATTCCTTGAGGGATTCAACCCCCTGGAAATATGCACAGCATCAAGGAATGGAATTCAGCTTTCCTAGGTTTCTGGTTGCTACTAGAACCGATGGGCACGATTTAAAGCTGTTAAAATCGATCCTTTTTAGTAGACACATTGAGGGCGTCTACGGTGAACTTGAGGATCTCAAGAAAGTGACCTAAGGTAGTTTGCTTTTGAGGACTCGCACAGCACTGCAAGTCGATCAGTTGCTTAAGTCCGACCACTTGGAGTCGTAATCCACCGCGACCTTTTTCTGAACACTGGCGATGAGTTGATGGAAGACATGAAGAACCGTGTCGTGACACACATACGGCGCATTACGCGCAAAGTCAACGGTGAAGACGTTTCCATTGGTGCCTTCATTGTCTCTTTCATGTTGTCAGTGTTATCAGAAAAAGTCAAGGTAACAACTTATCGTTGCGATGTGAGCCCGTACATCCCACCTCCTATGCGATGCTATCAATGCCAGACATTCGGACATACGGTATCTCGTTGTTCGAATCAGTCAGTGTGTAGTACACGTGGAAGGCCAGCTCACGGCACGGAAGAGTGCACAACTCCCTACAGGTGCATTAATTGCTCTGGTCTACATTCTCCTCGACATCGGAACTGTCCGAAATATCTTCGTGAGAAAAAGATCCAGGAGATCAAGACCCAGGATGGTCTTTCCTACCAGGAAGCGCGCCGGAAGTTTAATTATACCAATATACCTGCCAATACGCTAGACTACAGCATGATAGCTCAGAATCTCCCAGGTTCGTCATCCACGACATCATTACCCGTGACGATCGCTTCTCCCAAAGCGCTTATTTCTCCTGAGAGCAAAGTCGCAAAAGTAAAAGGTGGAACGGGGCGGGGGGAGTGGGGGTGATGACCCAACATTCGAAAATCAGGAAATCTGTGCAGACTGGGAGTCCTAAGCCGGCACAGAAACGGAGGAAGACTACGTCTCCTTCTCTCAAGAGGTCAGTAAAGTCCCCTAAACATGAAACGAAGGTGGAGAAAAGGAACACTTTTACCGGGCGCTCTCGCACTTCTCCTGCCGAGGGGAAATCATTCCCTCCATACCCATCAACCAGGGCGTTCCCCTCATAGGAAGAAATCCCGCCGCAAATGTACGTCGAAGTTCTGCGTGTCAGTCCCACCGTCGGTTGATGACGGGATGGACGTCGAGCTGACATCTACATCTACGGATATAGATGTTGATATTGATAGTGTTTAGGTTTAAGAGTATCTTGACGCTCATATCCTAACACTCTTTCAGTCCCACTATGGCACAGTTAGAGTGGGATTGTAACGGTTATGACAGGCATCTTGCTGAGCTGCGCCAGCTCATTAGTGAATTCGCAGCGAGTATAATCTGTATTCAGGAAACCATTCTCAGACCAGGTCATCATACGGTCTTGAGAAATTCCAGACTATACTCGACAGAACGATATAATGTCCACCGGGTTTACATTGGCGTTTGAATTTTTGTTCGTTCTGATACTTATACGAAGAGGTTACTTTAAGAACCACACTGGAAGCAGTTGCGGTGCGGTTACCACTGCCTGTCATAGCATCAGTGTGTAATGTTAATTTTTCATCAGGGCAGCCTCTTAATATAAATGAAGTAACTGATCTTATAGATCAGCTTACACCTCCATTCCTCTTATTGGGAGATTTTAACGCCCATCAACCTATATGGAGCGCTGATAAACCTTTCCCCAGGTGAAGGGAGTTGGAAATATTACTACGAGAGCTGGATTTTTGTATTTTTATACAGGTTAAGCAACTCATTTCAGCGTACTTTACGGCACATACTCTCGCATAGACCTTAGTGTATGCAGCCGTGCGCTGATTCCCCTGCTTCGGTGGAATGTACACGCGGATCTCTGTGACAATGACCATTTTCGTATCATTCTTACTTTGTTGAAACAAAAATCTATCGATGCTCCTTCTCGATGGATTAATAAACGTGCTGATTGCCCAAAGTTCACAGCACTAGCTATTTTTACCGACGCAAATGGCCGAAGCGTGGACGGTGTATAACTTTGCATTACACAAGTTATTCTTGCTGCTGCTGACGAGTCCATTCTATCCTTTTCAGGGACTGCTCGTCGAAAAATGGTTCCTTGGTGGAACGAAGAAATTGCAGCAGCCATAAAAGAACGCTGTCGCGCTCATAAGCACTATCGTAGCCAGCCTACTGTGGTCAAGTTAATAGCATTTAAAAATTTCGCGCCAAGGTGCGAGTTCTTATTCGACAGAGTAAAAACGCTTCGTGGGTTTGGGACACAGACGGAGTATACACTCACGGTATCCCCTGCCTGCCATAAGAGGTGACTAAAAGTGTGTGACATACAATGACATTACATTACCTGTGATTCGTACCACCATGCGTGTATCACCATGAGTCTACGTCACATACACCGTCATCCGAAGTGAGGACTGAAGTTCGACGTATTTGGCGTATACAAGGACCATCTTTAGTACCGGGTATTTCCATTGCAGGCAGTATCGACTCAGATTCACATTCTATTGCTAATCATCTAGTCGGTGATTTCGCGGATGTGTCTGGATCCGGGTATTACCATCGTGAATTCTTAGCCCTAAAGCGGGAGGCAGAACGTCATCAACGCAGTTTTGTAACTCAAGGTTCAGAGGATTATAACGTGCCCTTTACGGAGGGGGAATGTTTAGGGGAATCGCGAAAAGATTTACAATGGCTGCTGGTTCAGCAATAATACCGTCGCTAAATCTAGATGATTTTTCCCTGCATTGTAGCTCACGAAATATGGCATTCTTTGAGTGGCAAATTCAGCAATCTATTAGGAGAGTGTAACAGTCGACCCTAGAAGAAGGCTTTTAATTTTCAACTACAAAGACCTCTCTTGTTCACTTTTGCCGGAAGCATACACTTCACCCACATTCTGATCTATGTCTAAGGGGTGTCACTCTTCTGTAGTTGACACTGGCCGATTTCTTGGGTCCCTTTTCGACAGTTAATATTCGCGGGGGCTACACGTGCCTCAGTTGAAAGCCAAATGTGCTAAGTATTTGAATATTTTGCAGTTTCTTAGCGGTTGTTCATTGGGGCAGACCACCTCCAGTGGGTTGGGGACACAGACGGAGTATACACTCACGGTATCCCCTGCCTGCCATAAGAGGTGACTAAAAGTGTGTGACATACAATGACATTACATTACCTGTGATTCGTACCACCATGCGTGTATCACCATGAGTCTACGTCATCTGTGATTTGCACCAATATAGGATGAACACCTTGGTTCTGCTTTTACCAGTGGTTAATACCATTATGACAGGCCGGTGAGCTCGAGAATTGGATCCACTGATTGTTTTTGTTTCATGATCTTTTTTTTGATCATCATTCGTTTTAGATTTCAGGCAGTGGATACATTTTGAAATTTTTAATTTCATTTCGTTGCACCTCGCACCATTATGGGCCGACGACCTCCCACGAACCTACTACGCTGCCGTAGCAGGTGGAGAGGTGATACTCCCACGTGGCGCGTCCCTGGTGGCGGATAGGGGAATCCTAACGGCTTAGCCCATGTAATTGAGCGAAATAAAACAGCTCTCGCAGGCCAAACACAAATCCCCCTGTATGAGGATTGAGACGAAGAATACACCCACGGTATCCTATGTCTTTCGTAAGAGGCGACTAAAATGGCGACTGGGCGAGTTGGCCGTGCGCGTAGAGGCGCGCGGCTGTGAGCTTGCATCCGGGAGATAGTAGGTTCGAATCCCACTATCGGCAGCCCTGAAAATGGTTTTCCGTGGTTTCCCATTTTCACACCAGGCAAATACTGGGGCTGTACCTTAATTAAGGCCACGGCCGCTTCCTTCCAACTCCTAGGCCTTTCCTATCCCATCGTCGCCATAAGACCTATCTGTGTCGGTGCGACGTAAAGCCCCTAGCAAAAAAAAAAAAAGGGGGACTAAGTGATGTTTGAATTAGAACTATGGAATTACTTGTAATTAGTAGCATCTCACGGGAACAACATGGGTCGCGTTTACTTGCGAGTAGTACCACGATGTTAGGTACACTATAGATTTTTGTTTAGTAGCACCAGAGAATGGTTCACTATGGGTTTACGATTCGTGTGCTTAGTGCCACCATATACGGGACACCACGGGTCTGGCCGTTGCCTGTGATTAGTACCACTATATGAGCGACACCGTGGGTGTACATTGCCTGTGGTTACTACTTACTGTGTGAGGAACACCATGGGAATAACGGCGCCCATGATTAGTACACGTAGGTGAAGAACACCATGGGTTTGCTTTGCCTATGTGTGGCACCATTATGTAAGAAACGACATTGGTCTGCGTTCCCTGCGCGACGTACAATACTTCTGAGTAGTACCATAATATTTGGAACACCGTGAGTGTACGCTACTTTTGATTAGTAGTGCAACACGCTAAATACCATGTTTCTACATTACTAGCGGTAAGTACCATTTTGAGGGGCCGTTGACTTGGATATTGGACCTCTTTAGACAACAAGCATTATCTATTCATGATTGTGCTTTCTAAGCACTCCCTTGATCAGTAATACCTTTGTTTTAACATGGCTTCTGTACAGGAGGGGCATTGCGGGTAAGATTCACGGATTGTTTTAAGTCCATAATCATTGTTTCTCGTCATCTTTTCGTATTATTTCTGAATTCTAGTCTGTGGAACGATTTTAGAAATATTCCAGTGTTGTGAGTTGACAGAGCTCGATAGCTGCAGTCGCTTAAGTGCGGCTAGTATCCAGTAATCGGGAGACAGTGGGTTCGAATCCCACTGTCGGCAGCCCTGAAGATGGTTTTCCGTGGTTTCCCATTTTCACACCAGGCAAATGCCGGGGCTGTACCTTAATTAAGGCCACGGCCGCTTCCTTCTACTTCCTAGATATTTCCTATCCTATCGTCGCCATAAGACATATCTGTGTCGCTGCGACGTAAAGCAAATAGCAAAAAAAAAAAAAAAAAAAAAAAAATGTGAGTTGGATCCGCTAGTCCTTTTAAATTCATATTCATCCATTGATTCTTCATCATCATGTTTTGAATTCTGGTCAGTGGATGAATTTTGGACTTTTATATGGTCAATGCATTTCGTACCATGAGGGGCCGATGACCGAGATGTTACGCCCCTTCAAACAACAAGCATCGTCATTATGACGAAATTCATAGTCATTTTTCAGCATCATTTGTTTTAGATTCTACTCAGTTGATTCATTTTAATATTTTAACTATCATTACGTTTCGTTCCACCTCGGACAATTAATGACCGATGACCTAAATGTTAGGCTCATTGAAACTAAATCATCATCATCATCATCGTCGTCTTCGTCATCATTATTTTGCTCTTGTCCACAGTGATGGCGCAGTATAGAGACCCAAAATGCTTGAAGGAACGTCCACCCGTACTCCCAATAGACGATCCTGATTTTTATACGACGATCTTCTACTACGACACTAGCAAACGGGAATCGGTCTGCACCTCTGCTTATGCTGACACTGTATGGATGACTGATCCAGAATATGCTAACAAGTAAGTGCATTTTTCTTAACCGTTTAACTAGCCAGTGGCCAACATGGTCTATATAGTTTCAGTATTCCTAATTTTAATACACCCTGCTATAAATATTATGTATCCCACACTATTTCGTATTCTATTTGCAGCTTTCCCACACAGAAGGAGTGCGAGGATGCATGCAATCCTGACCGAAGATCAGGTAAGCAAGAATTCGTCCTCCATAAGATCTTATAGTAAATACCCAACATGCATTATCGATATTTAATGGGGGTATATAGTGAAAACCGTCCAGTAAAATGAATTCAGATGATGGGAAATGGCTACAATTTGGAAGGAAGCGGCCGTGGCTTTGCGTGACCCACCTGTCTAGTGAGACGTTCTTGTGGTTGGTCACCGACCATTATAAGTTGATGTACTATCCTTCCTGCCGAGCGGTCCTATAGGGAAGTAATTACGTTCGTACTAGGCCCGGAACTCCCAATATAACAACATGAAGTACAAAAATGCTGCAATTTATTAAAGCAGAACGATGACAGCTAGGCTATACACAATATGTACAAATTATAACTATATTGTCCTGACGGGAGCTTACCCACTAACCTCTAACTCTCCGCGCATTTCAAATCCTGTCTTGCAACACCTCACGTGCAACTGTACCCCCTGAGGGTGGGGACGCACATGTAGAATACACCCGCGGTATCCCCTGCCTGTCGTGAGAGGCGACTAAAATGGGTCCAAGGGGCTCTCAACTTCGGAGTGTGGATTGGTGACCACGGGGCCCTTAGCTGAGTCTTGGCATTGCTTCCACTTACTTGTGCCAGGCTCCTCACTTTCGTCTATCCAGTCCGACCTCCCTTGGTCAACTCTTGTTCTTTTCCGACCCCGACGGTATTAGAGCATTCGAGGCCTAGGGAGTCTTTCATTTTCACGCCCTTCGTGGCCCTTGCCTTTCTTCGTCCGTTACTTCATCTTTCAAAGTGACGGATCCCACCTTTCTTCTTCTTTCTTCTCTCTCTTTACCGCCTGTGGGTGGGGGACGCAGACGAATAATACACGCACGGTATCCTCTGCCTGTCGTGATAGGCGACTAAAAGGGGCGACCAAGGGATGATTGAATTTGTTCCAGGTTTTTTTGTGGAGCGCAGAGGTGAAAGAAGGTGCCGGGATGACTGGGTCTAACTACAATGTCAAGAACAGAATGTAAAACTTAAACTGAAGGTTATATTTTCTTAAATTCAACCTTAGCAAATTTTCATAACGAAGAAACGTCAGGTACAATAACAAATTTTAGACAAGACAAGAAAATTCAAAATTTAGTGACTGTTTAAAAATCTGGGCTTCAAGCCCCTCGCTTCACAATTCTTGAGCTCCTAGCTCAAATTTACATAAGAGTACAATTATATACAAGGGCAGAAATCCTCTAATACATGGAGCACTTGCTCCTGGAATCACAGTATCGAGCCTCCGAGAGAAACTTTTACAACACTTGAAAAAGAGCTAACGTGCTCTCAGTTTCCCAAGTCTAGTCAAGGCAACATAGCATGGAACTCTAATAATCTCTGGCCTTACAAGGCACTGTTTACAAATAGAATCTTATTACACAGAGGTATTTAGTACCCAACCTACACGGCCTCAGTGAAAAAGAACAGGTTAAATGAACGGCCCTAGTACAATTTGAATGGAGTCGAAGACAGAGCTCCACAAAATTTTAAAACCTATAGGGTACTTGGCCGACGAAACAGGGGCTATTCCCAAACTATTGAGGTAGCAGGCATGGAGATAACTTTAATACATGGAGAAATAAAAACGTGGCATCTCAAACCAAGATGAAAGGGAACTCGAGATGGTACAGCACTCTCTATCCCCGATTTACAGTTGGAGATATTATGAAGTATTTACATTAGCCGGCAGAAAGTTGCATTTTTAGAAAAGAAGGTTACATGGTTAACGATTTCGGACCTTTCCCTCGGGTTAAACTGCGGAGCTAGCAAGAAAGAAATAAAAATGTTATGTGGCCATTACCTGGTAGAAGTTCTAGCTGCTAACGAAGAGGCCTCCTGCCTCCTGCTTGACACACACACTCACTAAGATGACGAATAATTGGCCAAGAGACGTAAAAAGCCGCAGTTTATAATCCCTCGGGGAAAGTTCGAGATCATTCATGAAAGATCAAGACACACCCACCGAAATTTATTGGTTGAGTTCAAAAGTGACACTCACAATCGAAGAAGAAGCCTGTGATAGGTGGAAAATTAAATACAGAAATTTAGGACTGGTTGGATTCCAATCTGGCGGAAAGAAAACATAAATATTGCCAACCCAAAAATAAATGAACATGAACATTTCATACATACATTATCATTATAGACTGTTATGCCTTTTAGCGTTCAGTCTGCAAGCCTCTGAGAATTTACTAAACGTCGCCACAATCCTCGATTTGCAACTAGTGTTGTGGCCTCATATCTTTATCTTTATCTTATCTCTAAATCGTCAGAAGCCGAGTCTGACCATGACGTCTTGGTCTTCCTCTACTTCCCTTACCCTCGATAGCAGAGTCCATTATTCTCCTAGGTAACCTATCCTCCTCCATTCGCCTCACATGACCCCACCACCGAAGCCGCATTATGCGTACAGCTTCATCCATCGAGTTCATTCCTAAATTAGCCTTTATCTCCTCATTCCGAGTACCCTCCTGCCATTGTTCCCACCTGTTTGTACCAGCAATCATTCGTGCTACTTTCAAGTCTGTTACTTCTAACTTATGAATAAGATATCCTGAGTCCACCCAGCTTTTGGTCCCGTAAAGCAAAGTTGGTCTGAAAACAGACCGATGTAAAGATAGTTTCGTCTGGGAGCTGACTTCCTTCTTACAGAATACTGCTGATCGCAACTGCGAGCTCACTGCATTAGCTTTACTACACCTTGATTCAATCTCACTTACTATATTACCATCCTGGGTTACCGAGCTCGATAGCTGCAGTCGCTTAAGTGTGTCCAGTATTCTGTATTCGGGAGACTAGGTTCGAACCCCACTGTCGGCAGCCCTGAAAATGGTTTTCAGTGGTTTCCCATTTTCACACCAGGCAAATGCTGGGGCTGTACCTTAATTAAGGCCACGGCCGCTCCCTTCCCACTCCTAGGCCTTTCCCGTCCCATCGTCGCCATAAGACCTATCTGTGACGGTGCGACGTAAAGCAACTAGCAAAAAAACCATCCTGGGAGAACACACAACCTAAATACTTGAAATTATAGACCTGTTCTAGCTTTGTATAACCAATCTGACATTCAGTTCTGTTGAATCTCTTACCTACTGACATCAATTTAGTCTTCGAGAAACTAATTTTCATACCATACTCATTGCACCTATTTTCAAGTTCCAAGATATTAGACTGCAGGCTTTCAGCACAGTCTGCCATTAAGACCAAGTCGTCAGCATAGGCCAAACTGCTTACTACATTTCCACCTAACTGAATCCCTCCCTGCCATTTTATAACTTTCAGCAGATGATCCATGTAAACTACGAACAGCAAAGGTGAAAGATTGCAGCCTTGTCTAACCCCTGTAAGTACCCTGAACCAAGAACTCATTCTACCATCAATTCTCACTGAAGCCCAATTGTCAACATAAATGCCTTTGATTGATTTTAATAATCTACCTTTAATTTCATAGTCCCCCAGTATGGCGAACATCTTTTCCCTCGGTACCCTGTCAAATGCTTTCTCTAGATCTACGAAACATAAACTCAACTCCCTATTCGTCTCGTAGCATTTTTCAAATACCTGGCGCATACTGAAAATCTGATCCTGACAACCTCTCTGTGGTCTGAAACCACACTGGTTTTTATCCAACTTTCTCTCAACGACTGATCGCACCCTCCCGTCCAAGATGCCAGTGAATACTTTGCCTGGTATACTAATCAATGAGATACCTCGATAGTTGTTGCAATCCTTCCTGTTCCCTTGCTTATAGATAGGTGCAATTACTGCTTTTGTCCAATCTGAAGGTACCTTACCTACACTCCACGCTAATTTGAATACTCTATGAAGTCATTTCATCCCTGCCTTCCCACTATACTTCACCATTTCAGGTCTAATTTCATCTATTCCTGCTGCCTTATGACAATGGAGTTTATTTACCATCCTTTCCACTTCCTCAAGCATAATTTCACCAACATCATTTTCCTCCTCCCCATTTGCTTGGCTGTTTACAACACCACCAGGATAATTTCTTTTTACATTGAAAAGATGTTCAAAATATTTTCTCCACCTCTCCAGTGATTCCCTGGGATCTATTATGAGTTCACCTGAATTACTCAAAACACTGTTCATTTCCTTTCCCCCCCCCCTCCTAAGATTCTTTATTACTGTCCAGAAAGGTTTACCTGCTGCTTGACCTAGCCTTTCCAGGTTATTACCAAAATCTTCCCATGACTTCTTTTTGGATTTAACAACTATTTGTTTCGCTCTGTTTCTTTCATCTACGTACAAATCCCTGTCTGCCTCGGCCCTTGTTTGGAGCCATTTCTGATAAGCCTTCTTTTTACGTTTACAGGCTGCTCTCACTTCATCATTCCACCAAGATGTTCGCCTTTTCCCATCTTTACACACAGTTGTTCCTAGGCATTCCCTAGCTGTTTCTACTACAGCATCCCTGTATGCCACCCATTCACTTTCTATATCCTGAACCTGCTTGCTGTCTACTGTTCGAAACCTCTCACTTATCATATTCATGTACTTCTGTCTAATTTCGTCGTTCTGGAGATTTTCTACCCTTATTCGTTTGCAGACAGATTTCCCTTTCTCTTCCCTAGACCTAGAGATACTTAGTTCACTACAGATCGGATAGTGGTCTGTATCATCGAAAAATCCGCGAAAAACTCGTACATTCCTAACAGATTTCCTTAATTCGAAGTCTGTTAAGATATAGCCTATTATGGATCTGGTACCCCTAGCCTCCCATGCGCAGCGGTGAATAGCCTTATGCTTGAAGAATGTATTCGTAACAGCTAAACCCATACTAGCACAGAAGTCCAGCAAACGCTTCCCATTCCCATTAGCTTCCATATCTTCCCCACATTTACCAATCACCCTTTCGTATCCTTCAGTTCTATTCCCAACTCTCGCATTGAAATCGCCCATTAGCACTATTCTATCCTTGCTGTTGACCCTGACCACAATGTCACTCAATGCTTCATAAAACTTGTCAACTTCATCCTCATCTGCACCCTCACATGGTGAATACACGGACACAATTCTTCTCCTAATTCCTCCCACTGACAAATCTACCCACATAATTCGCTCATTTACGTGCCTAACAGAAACTATGTTGCATGCAATGGTATTCCTGATAAAGAGCCCTACCCCAGACTCTGCCCTTCCCTTTCTAACACCCGTCAAGTACTCTTTATAATCTCCTATTTCTTCCTCATTATCTCCCCTTACCCGAATATCACTTACTCCTAGCACATCCAGACGCATTCTCTTTGCTGACTCAGCCAGTTCTACCTTCTTTCTTCCATAAGCCCCATTAATATTGATAGCTCCCCATCGAATTCCATTTCGTTCGCCAAGTTGTTTCCAAGGAGTCCCTCGGTTGTCAAATTGGAGTGGGACTCCATTACTCCCATAGGTCCGAGGCTTGCTAAAAATGTTCTGAACTCGGTAAGTTCATGAAGCAGGATGCTACCGTACTTGCACATAGTCCAAGTGAGGATCTCTCCTCTAACGGGTTATGGAACACCGGTAAATTGTATAGTCCTAGCCGCCTGAGCACAAGGAAGGCCATGACTCAGAATATGTCCGAGATGTCCACTCCCATTCCATAGCAACTGATATCCCGAATCTCAGGACCACTTACTAGGCCACTCAGCCGTTGCCCAAGGTTCATGAACTAGGACGTGACTACAGTAATCCACAAACATGAACCATTAGAAAAAAAAAAACCCTATGAATACAAAATTTCTTTGAATCAAAATTTCTTTCACTTCGCACCAGGGTGCATGATCATAGTTTTTGTAGCGACATCTATGGAAGAAAGTCCAAACTTCTTTATGAATGGCAAACAAAACAAGCAGAAATACAGTCAGTTCAGGAAACTTCACAATAACAAATTTACATCATATTTTAGTGGTGACCTCTTCTGGTTTCTCTAGTAGAGGAGTTCTTTTATCCGCTAGATTTAAATGTGCGGCGTTGAGGTGTACCTCCCGGTACAGAGTTAGAACCATGAAACTACTTTTGATTCGTACCATCACTCGGGGAACAACATGGTTTGCCTGTACTTGCGAGTAGTACCACTATATTAGGTACGGAATAGGTTTCTGATTATTAGCAGCAAAGAGTTGATTCTCCTGTGGGTTTACAGTACCGGTGAGTCGTACCCATGTGAGCAACACCGCGGGTCTGGGCGTTGCCTGTGACTTGTACCACTATATGAGCAGCACCGTGGGTCTGAGTTGCCTGTGATTAGTACCCATTATGTGAGGAACACCACGGGAATACTGGAACCGGTGACTAGTACACCTAGGTGAGAAACCTCATCGGTTTGCATTGGCTATGAGTGGCGCCATTGAGTGAGAAACACCATAGGTCTGCGTTACCTGTACGAAGTACAATACTTGTGAGTAGTACCATCTTGTATGGAACACCATGAGTCTTCGCTACTTTTGACTAGTACCCCAAAATGTCAAATACCATGGTTCTACTTTACTAGCGACATGTACTATTATGAGGGGCCGTTCACCCGGCCTTTGGACCCCTTTAGAAAACAAGCGTCATCATCATCATCATCATCATCATCATCATCATCATCATCATCAGGATTGTACTTTAGAATGGTCCATTGGTCGGTAACCCTGTTTCTTTCTGGTAATTCTTGGGTAGAATCCACTGATTGTTTTGTGAGTTCATGTCCATCCATTCATTCTTCATGTCATCAATTTTTTCCTTTTGGTCAGTGGATAAGTTAAAACGTTTGCTTTGTTATTTTATTTCGTACTATCAGGGGCCGATGACCTAGATGTTAGGCCCTTTAAAACGACATGCATCATCAGCATCACGTACAACTGTATGCAGGTTCGCTGTCGAGAATCCCCCTCTGCCATCTTGAATTCCTTTTTTTTATCCACCCACAGTAAAGCAAAGCTCAGTCGCTACCCAGTACCTCTGGGCGTTTCCGAGCCTATTACCCTACTAGGTGCTGCCTTCTGATGGTATCCACTGTGGGTGGGAGACGCAGACGGAGAATATAACCATGGTATCCCCTGCCTGTCATAAGAGGCGACTTAAACGTTAACACCGCATGCGGGTGGGGGACGCAGAAGTAGAATTCAACCCCGCTATACCCTGCGTGTTGTAAGAGGCGACAAAATGGGGCGATCTTGGCGTGGGCATGGATTAGGATTTGCTATCATGTGTTGGACCTCCTGTGAATACGAAGGGCTGAATACATTCACACGTAATCTATGCTCTTCGTAGAAGGCGACTAAAAGGGTCATGTGGACATCGGTCTCATTTTTATTTTCTGAGGGTTAGTTGTAGACCGATTCAAAATTCTTGTTGTGCATGCTGCTCGGAGATGGGCCCTTATGCGTGCGATTACGTTCGAAACCCACTCGTGACCACTGGAAGCCTGGAGGAGGGAGCGTCATCTACACTACTATGATTAGTAGTTTTTTATTTTTTCTCTATATTTATTACTCTGTACACGCTGTGGGGTACATGCTATTGCGGATGACTGGAGGAAGGGAGTCCTAGTGCTCATTGCCTCAGTCATTCCGTATTGGGCATCGTCCAACATCGTACCCCGGGCAATACAGTCTACGACCAGGTGGGTATTGCCTTGGCTGCTTGTTCGGCTACAGGGGCCCCTGATCGGAGGGTTTGGCATTCGGGGAGGATGATTTCGTACATAGCTTCGAAACATCTTAGACCTGCCCAAGGTGATCCCCCACCGAAGACTTTAACTCTTGATTCCTTGAGTGGTTCAACCACCTGGGGATATGCGCATCGTAAAGGAATGGGATCCTGCTTCGCTAGGTTTCTGGTTGCTACCAGAAACGATGGGCTCGATTTTAATCTAGTAAAACGACCCTTTTTTGTAGACACATTGAAGGCGCCTACGACGAACCTGAGGATCTAAAGAAAATGCACAACGGTAGTTTACATTTGGACACTCGCATAGCAGTCCAGGCCGATCAGTTGCTTAAGTCCGACCACTTTGGCGAAATAACCGTCAAAGTGGAGAAGCACAAATCCTTGAATCTGGTTCGTGGAGTCGTCTTTCGCCGCGATCTTCTTTTGAACACCGAGAAGGAGTTGATGGAGGACATGAAGCACCGTGGAGTGACACACGTCCGGCACATTACACGAAAAATCAATGGTTAAGACGATGCCACCGGTACCTTCATTGTCTTCTTCAAGTTGTCACTGTTAACAGAAGAACTCAAAGTAACAACTTATCGTTGCGATGTGAGGCCGTACATCCCGCCTCCTATGCGATGCTATCTATGCCAGAGATTCGGACATATGGTATCTCTTTGGTCGAATCGAACTGTGTGTGGTACATGTGGAAGATGATGATGATGATGCTTGTTGTTTAAAGGGCCTAACATCGAGGTCATCGGCCCCTATGGTATGAGATGATACGAATTGCAATTTAAAAGTACAAAATTCATCTACTGATCAGAATTCAAAACGTCTTGATGAAGAATGAATATGAATTTAAAACAATCAGTGGATCTGTCCCGCAATGTCGCACAATCCCAGAAACAATATTACTGACCAAGGGGCTGCTTCAAAATCACAATCCTGGAACGGTGATGCTTGTCTAAAGAAGTTCAATATCCATGTCAACGGTCCCTCATAATGGCACTTATCGCTAGTAAAGCAGACCCATAGTATTTCACAAGTTGCGGTACTAATCAAAGGTAGCGTAAACTCACGGTGTTCCAAACATTATGGTACTACTCACAAGCATTGCACATCGTACAGGTAACGCAGACCGCTGGTATTTCTCACAAAATGTCGCCACTCATAGGCAACGCAAACTCATAGTGTTCCCCACCTGGGTGTACTAATCACGGGCGTCGGTATTCCCGTGGTGTTCCTCACATAGTGTGTACTAAACATAGGTAACGAAGACCCACGGTGTCGCTCGTATTGTATTAGTAACCAGAGTCAACGCCCAGACCCGTGGTGTGTGTGTCACATAATGGTACTCATCACATGCAACGCCGAAACCCGTGATGTTCCGCATTTAGTGGTACTAATCACAGGTACTGGAAACCCACAGCGAACCCCACTGGACTGCTACGAATCACAAAACTATTGAGTACCTAATAGAGTGGTACTACACTCAAGTAATGGCGACCCATGGTGTTCCCCGCGTAATGGTAATAACTACATGTAGTTTCATACTTCTGGTTCAAATATCCCTTGGTCGCCCCTTTTAGTCGCCTCTCACAACAGGCAGGGGATACCGTGGGTGTATTTTCCTTCTGCGTCCCCCACCCACAGGGGGTAGGTAGAGAGAAAAAATAAGAAACAGGAAGGGATCCGTCACTTCGAAAAATGAAGTAACAGACGAAGAAAGGCAAGGGTCACGAAGGGCGTGAAAATGAAAGACTCCCTAGGCTTCGAATGTTCTATTACCGTCGGGGTCGGAAAAGAACAAGAGTTGACCAAGGGAGATCGGACAGGATAGACGAAAGTGAGGAGCCTGACACAAGTAAGCAGAAGCAATGCCAAGACTCAGCTAAGGGCCCCGCGGTCGCCAATCCACACTCTCAAGTTGAGGGCCCGTTGTAGTCACCTCTTACGACAGGCAGGGGATACCGCAGGTGAATTTTACTTGTGCGTCCCCCACCCGCAGGGAGTAGTGTGTTTGGTCCGCGAGAGGTATTTTGTTTCCCTCAAGTCCGTCGGCAAGCTGGTTAGGACCCCCTATCCGCCACCTGGGACGCGCCACGTAGGAGTATCACCTCTCCCCCTGCTACGCCTGCGTAGTAGGTTCGTCGACATGTGGAAGAGCAGCACGGCACGGACAAGTGTACAACACCGTACATGTGCACTAACTACTCTGGTCTTAATTCTCATCGAGATCGGAACTGCCCGACATATCTGAGAGTGAAGAGGAGCCCAGATCAAGACCCTGAATGTTCTTTCCTATCAGGAAGCGCTCCGTAAGTTTAATACCATCAATATACCTCACAATACACTAGACTACAGCATGATAGCTCAGAGTCTCCCATGTTCGTTATTAACGACATCTTTACCCGTGAGAATCACGGCGCCCAAGCCGGTTGCTGCTCCTGAGAGCAAATTCGCAAAGAGTAAACGCTCGAACGTGGGACCATCCAACATTTGATCATCAAGACGCCAGTGCCGGCGGGGAATCCTAAACCGGCGGAGCAGGGTGGAAGGCCAACTCTCCCCCCACCAAGAGGTCGGCAAGTCGTGCCTTAGCCGGCGCAGGCGACATCGTCGATCAGGGAAATTATCTCCCAGCCCGTCTAAGAATTATAACGCGGAGAAGAGGAACGCCCTCACCGGGCGCTCCCGAACTTATCCTGCGAAGAGGAAATCATGCCCTTCATCTGGAGTGTATGAATCAGCGCCAGCAGATACGCATACCCCTAAGCACGAGTACTCCACTCGGAGGAAGGAATCCCCCCCCCCAAGGTACGTCGAATCTCTGGGTGTCAGTCCCACCTTCTGTTGATGACGGGACGGTCCTCGAGCTGCCATCTACATCTTTCTTTGACTTAGAAAAGGCATATGACACCCCATGACGATACGGCTTCCTTTCTGTCTTGCATGAATGGAGATTCCGAGGTAACTTGCCGGTATTTACTGCGTATCTGTTCCGTGTCCGAGTAGGGAGGGCATATTCGCAATGCCACGTTCAAGAGAATGGAGTCACACAGAGATCGATTCTTAGTGTCACTCTGTTCGCGTTTGCCATCAACGGCATTGTCGCTGCTGCTGGTTCAGCAGTAATACCGTCGCTTTATGTGGATGATTTTGCTCTGTATTATAGCTCGCACAATATGGCAGTCGCCGAGCGATAATTACAGAAAGCTATTAGGAGAGTGCAACAATGGACTTTAGCACATGTCCTTCGGTGTTCAACGCAAAGACCTCTGTTGTACGCTTCTGCCGGAAATACACCCTTTACGCGCATTCTGAGCATTATTTAGGAGATGTCGATCTTACCGTAGTTGACACCGATCTCTTGGGCTCATTTTCGATAGCAAATTATCGTGGGAGCCACATGTGCGGCAATTAAAACTGCAATGCACTAAGAATTTGAATATTTTGAAGTTTTTTAGCAATACTGTTTGGGGAGATGACCGCACGGTGCTCCTGCGATTTTATAGGGCACATCTTTTTTCCAGGTTAGACTACGGCAGTGCAGCATATGGATCAGCAAGGCAAGGCCATAGCCCAGCTGAATAGCATTCATCCCAGCGGAGTTAGGTTGTCCACGGATGCTCCTCGTACAATCCCGATTGCTGGCCTTCTCGCTGAATCTGGTGTGCCGCTTTTACACCTGTGGAACCAGCAAGCCGCTTCTGTCCTATGCTGCAAATTTACTACAGATGCTACTTCAGCCAAGCTACTCCACCGTGGAAACCATCGGCTGTACGCTGCTTACCCTCGAGCAACTCGGCCAGTTGGATTAAGCTTGGGTAGGAGTCACAGATTGTTGGACGTACCTTCGGTTCACTTCCTTGTCAGACAACCAAGTGGGGTACATCCTTACACAATACGACGACCCGAAATCATTCTCGATTTGCACACTGTCCCGAAGGAAAATACGGACTCTTCGATTTATCGGAGGCTCTTTCTGCCCGTTGTTGGCCGATACACAGGTTCAGTCGTCGCTTATACGGATGGTTCGAGGGCAGAAACTAAAGTGGGCTGTGCGTTCACGGTCGACAATGATAGGTTTCCTTCTTGATCTCCGCGAAACCTGCAGTGTGTATACAGCAGATCTCCATACTATCTGTGAGGCTCTGCGCTACACGCTGTCCGATGAGCGTCGGCACTTTCTGCTGTGTACTGACTCCATGAGCTCGCTACAGTCTATTGATACCTGTTTCACTCGGCACCCTCTGGTGCAGCGGATCCAGGACGTGCTGGGAGTGTGTTCGTATGCCGGCACCAGAATCACGTTTATGTGGCTCCCAAGCCACATAGGTTTAAAGGGAAACGAGTTAGCTGATAAGGCTGCCAAGGAGGCTATTACATTGCCCCCATTGCTTTATAAGGTTCCAGCAAGTGATATTCGATCTCAGCTGAGACATTTGCGTCTGTCCCTTTGGGGATGGAGTGGTCGGCCGTTACACTTCCCAATAAGCTGAGAGCGATGAAAGAAACAGCGAAGGTATGGAGGACTTCCCTGCGGGCTTCTCGGAGAGAAGCAGTAGTATTATGTCGTCTTCGGAACGGCCACGATATAGTAACGCACTCCCATGTACTGAAAGAACAAACCCCTCCGGTGTGTATTTGCGGCGATCATCTTACCGTTGTACATGTCCATACAGAGTGCGTGTACCTGGTTTATCTGCACCGTAGTCTTAAACTCCCGAGTACCATGACCCTCATCCTGCGAGATGACGAGCAGACAACAGACCTCGTCATCCCTTATATGGAGGATAGTGGGTTGTTTATCATCACTTATAAACGGAAAGCATGGAAAGCATCTTCTGAAGTGCAGTTGTGCCATCTTCGGATGTCCTTCAGCCATGAATTCTTCCTCCTGCCAACAGACCTTTTCCCCTGTATTTTACCTTCAATGATGAGTAACAGTAAGTAATAGTTCTTTTTGTTTCTTCATGCGATGAAGGACTTTGTCATTTGAAATTTTCAGCACCCACGGTATTGGGAGTAGGCGGCGATATAGATACATTTCAAAAGCATCAATTCTTTTTTCTAGATTTTGGTCAAGGGTCCAGCTTTCACATCCAAAGAGAAAAATGGAGAATACATAGCACCGAATCATTCGCATTCTTAATGCATACTTAGGTCCGATTTTGTAAATAGCTGTTTCATGCTAAAAGAATTGCCTCCTGGGCTGTTCTTTTCTAGATTTTATCTCCCTCTTGGAATCACATTCCTCATCTAGCACAGTACCCAAGTATTTGAAGGAGGATACTTGTTCAATCTTACTGCCGTTTATTGACAGGGTTGCTGGAAATTTTCTTTTAGAGAAGACTACAACTTTGGTCTTGGAAGCGTTGACAAACAGGCCAAACTCTTCACTGCGCTGGACTAATTTGTCTATCATGCGTTGGAGCACAGGTAATTCATTTGCTATGACAACAGTATCATCTGCGTACCTGATATTGTTAATTGCCTGTCCATTTATAACTATCCCACTGTTTTCCTCCAACAATACCTCCTTAAATATTGCCTCAGAATAAATGTTGAATAAGAGAGGTGACAGCACACAACCCTGACGAACACCTTTTCTGATTGTAGACGCTTCTGATGTTCTTTGGTCGATTTTGACATCTGCGGTTTGATTCCAGTACAGTGCGCTGATAATGCGTAAATCGTATTGGTCAATACCAGTCGATCTCTATCATCTTTTCATGTTTCACAGAGTCGAAGGCTTTTTTGTAGTCAATAAAATAAGTATATACATCGACATTCATGTCCCTACACCTCTGTACTAGTACATTTAAGGAGAAGAGTGCTTCACGGGTGCCGACCCCATTTCGGAAGCCAAACTGGGTCTGATCCATATAAGATTCACATCTCTTGTAAATCCGGGTGTGTATGATTTGCAGAAATATTTTGAGGACATGGGACATCAAACTAATCATACGGTAATCATCACACTGGGAGGAGTTCTGCTTCTTCGGTATTGGTATGAAAGTTGATCTCAGCCAGTCAGAAGGTATCTTTTCTGATGTATAGATGATGTTGAACAACGATGTTGGTAGACTGAGGCCGGTTGAGTCCTGTTCAGCTATAACTTTAACAACTTCGGCGTAAATTCTGTCTGAACCAGTGGCTTTACCATTCTTCTGAAGTTTAATGGCATTCAGTATTTCACTCTTTGTTATTTCAGGACTGGCTTCATTGATTCTTTCTTCAGGTGGTGGAGGATCATCTCTGTCATCATTGAAGAGATATTCGACGTATTCCTTCCATCTTTTAAGTTTTTCTTCAACTCCTAGAACAATCTCATTGTTTGTGTTCCTTAATATTTGTCCGCATCGCTTCTTTTGTAGACCACTCAGGTCTTTCACCTTTTTATATAGGTTAAAGTCATCATGCTTCTCCTGAAGTTCCTCGATTTCCTTGCATTTGTCAGACATCCAGGATTCCTTTGCTTCTCTGCATTTTCTACGTATCTCTTTGTGTAGATTTTTGTATTTAACGGGGTCTTTACCTTTATATTTCCCCCTTTCATTCATAAGCTCCAGGATTTCATCAGTCATACAGTTTTGCTTTTTGCTGCTGTTGACGTATCCTACGTTATTTTCCTGGACTTGAGTTATGCTATCTCTTATAGAGTTCCATGTGGATTCTACTTCTATATGTTGAGACTCTTTTATTGCTTCCATCTTTTCTTCCAGAGCAGCACCAACACTAGTTCTGACATCAGAACTGGCCAATTTTCTGATGTCTATTCGTCTTGATGTTTTAGCACACCTTGTAGCGTTTCTAAATCGTTGCATTTTAAAGTCCATTAATTGTGGTCACTGTTAATGTCGGCACCAGGATAGGTTTTTACTGATTTCACGAATTTCTTCAGCTCTTGTTTCACTAAAATAAAATCGATCTGATTTCTGACAGTCTTTTCTTCATTATCTGCAGGTGAAGTCCATGTGTATAGCCTCCTAGGGTGAAGTTTGAAAAAGGTATTAGAAACGAAAACTTCATGTTCTGTGCAAAACTGCACCAATCTGTCTCCCCTTGTGTTTCGTTCACCAAGACCATAGCTCCCTACAATATCACCTTCAGCACCGAGGCCAATCTTTGAGTTGAAATCACCCATGACCAGTGTTATCTCTCCTTTCTTTGTAAGTTTCAGTGCTTCATTCAATGTATCATAGAATGATTCTATCTCTTCATCATCTTTGTCAGAAGTTGGTGCATGAACCTGGATGATATTCATAGGTCGGTGTGTCGTTTGTAACCTTAGTAACAATACTCGATCACTAATTGGAACGAAATCTAAAACTGATTTTGCAATCATTGATGACAGAATAACGCCAACTCCATACCTGTGGTTAATATCATCTCCCCCTGAAAATTACAAGGATCCTTCCTTCATAATCTGAATCCCTGATCCAGGCCATCTTACTTCACTTAACTCAAGAATGTTAATTTTCAGCCTGCATCTTTCTGCTTCCACGTTTGCAAGCTTCCCGATCATATATAAGCTGCGTACATTCCATGTAGCAATTCGAACTTTGTTGTCATACACTTTGATCTTTCCACAACTGTCGGGCTTACTAATCGAAGCAGCGTTCAAAACATTCCCCCCTGGAGATCCAAACTGTGGAATAGAAACGCCGGCTAATAGTTTTACATTTAACAGAGCCATGCCATATGAACTCAAAGGGATATCCTTAAGGATCCTTAATGCAGTGGTTTCCCGTTGCCTTCTGCATCCTAATGCCGTTGGCCAGTTGTAGGTTCATCCGCCTTTTGGGACCATTTCCTGTCCCAAGGACAATAAAGTGCCCTAGCCTCTACCCGCTCATCCACCCTCGAGGAGACTGTTGGCACTTGGTAGAGGGTATCTTCTTATACCGGAAGATACTCGGTCGTTTTCACACTACCCTATACAATTTCCTTCTCGTTCTCTTGCGGCTGTTATCATTTAGGTACCACAAGCTCAATTTTCTTAGTTAATTTCCTAATTTAGTTATTCTTGCTAAGACTGAACAGAGGAACTTCGTTAGCTTAAAGTACAGATGTATAATTTTAGCTACACAGTAGTATTCTAAATAATTGGAGAAGCCAATCATAATCATTGTTATTCTGAGAACATATATTGGTAGTGAATATCTGCAAACTTATCAACTTACATTCACAGATGTAAGATTTTTGACTAAATTGTTTTGCCTGTAAATATTTTAAAGAACAAGTGATGAAAACGTCACCATAAAAAAAATCTGAGTTGATTTTCTACTTTGCTGAACTACAAAACCAAGTCACGAGTGTATGCTGTAGTAGCTTCTTTTAGGTCATAGAATATGTTAAATCTGCACACGATTGTTAATTTAATAGCCAGTCAAATAAACGTTCACAGTATTACGACTTTACAACCCGCTTCACTAAATTACTAGTGTTAATAACATAACCTTCACTTGCATAAATTCCAAACTAATCGTATTTACCACAATCGTAAATAAGGCTCTTTTCTCTTTAGTTAATTAGGACTCCCTAATGTTTCAGATTCAGTTTACCTATGTCCACCGCCATCTTAAATTTCCTCTTGTTTATTCTATTGACTTATAACCTCTTTACTAATTCAGATCTAAGATGTGAGCTAACTTTGTCCCATAGTAGCTTTGGACACATGTAAAATAAAAATAAAAATGGCTGTCTCCTGCAAATAATTTTGCAGCGTGTTATTCTAGTAAATGCCTTAACACATATAAGTGGGAAATACTAGACAACACTCCCTCTTGAGCATGGGTACGTAACAACTGCTGTCGCTTTTGAAATTCAATTAATAATTCTTGTAATCCTTTTCTTCTTTACCAAAATATTTTAATGTGTTTTGTAAAATAGTAACTTGCATGATATATTATTGCATTTTAACGCAATAACTTATTCTACCAAATCTATCATCTATAAATTTACCGAAAATAGGGCATTGCGAATTAGATATACTGATTATCTTAAATTCACAATCATAACTGTATATAAGAACATCATGTAGAATGTAATTGTATATGTGTATATTATAATTTTAAGTGGTGATGGAGGCACTTTTGTGTATATGGGGCTATGCCCTTTCTCCATTCACCATCCATAAATTGTAACTACAATTAGTGGAAAATAAATAATAATAATAATAATAATAATAATAATAATAATAATAATAATAATAATAATAATAATAATAATTGTATACCTTCACATTTATTTATGTCTTTACATTCTAGTCAGTGGATACATTTTAGAATTTAAATAACATATCATGTCTTCCGTTCCGTACCATTAGGGTTCCGATGACTCTAGATGTTAAACCACTTAAAAGAATCATCATCATCATCATCGCTTTCTGATGTTTCTCAGGACAGTAATATCTTCATCTTTTACTCTGTACTCTTGCTTCTCTATCTTGGCTGGAAAATCCCTGCACTAGGAATACTTGCTTTGATTCCTTTGTCGGTCCACGAACCTACTATGCTGGCGTAGCAGGCGGAGAAGTGATACTCCCACGTGGCGCGTCCCAGTTGGCAGATAGGGGGGACATAACCGGCGGTCTTGAGGGAAATAAAATACCTCTCGCGGACCAAACACACACCCTCCTGTGGGCGGGGGAGGCAGACGAAGACTTCTCCTATGGTATCCCTGCCTGTCGTAAGAAGGGACAAAAAGGGGCGACCAAATGGTGATCCAATTAGAACCATGGAAATACTTGTAATTAGTACCATCACGCAGGGAATACCATGGGTTGCATTTACTTGCGCGTAGTACTACTATATTAGGTACGCAATAGGTTTGTGATTGGTAGCCACAGTGTGTGAATCAGGAGGTGGGTCCTACAATACCTGTGATTCGTACCCCTATATGAGCGAAACCATGGGATTACCGACACCATGGTTCTACCTTACCTATGTTCAGTTCCCGCTATGTGAGGAATTCCACGGGACAGTACGAGTCCGTGTGGTTAGTCCACATACGTGAGGAACGCCATAGGTTTGCGTTGCCTTTATAGGTTTTCGTTGCCTGCAAATAGCGCCGCAATATGCGAAACACTATAGGTCTGTGTTACATGTGCGCACTACACTACCTGTGAATAGTACCATAATGTGTGGAATACCGCGAGTCTACGCTACTTTTGATTAGTACCGCAACATTACACATATCATGGTTCTACTCTACTAGCGATAAATACCATTATGAGGGGCTGATGCCCTTGAATTTGGACCCGTTTCGACTATACGCATAATCCGTCCGTCCGTCCATCCCATCCGTCCGTCCGTCCGTCCGTCCGTCCATCCGTCCATCCGTTCATACTAATCTACATTTAAAATAGAAAATATGAAAATTAATATTCATTAAATAAAATACACAATCGTCGGACCTTGTACTCACCCTTACTTCTTACCTGCTTACTTACACATGCGTTATTTGATAGGCGCCAGCTACCACTCAGTGTAGCAATAATACGTAGAATGAGAATCTTCACTATCACTAGGGTGTGGGGTAATAAGCTTACTTTTGACAACATACCATATACGTTCTGAGAAAAGGAGATTGGCGCTCGGTTCCCCATTAAATTCGAGGTTATGTTATTCTATTCTGGAAGTGAAACGCTAAATTAATTTGATAGAACAAAATTTATTCTTGAAATAATTTCAATAAAATTGTGAGAACTGCTGCTATTAAAACAGATAAGAATATGAAATTATGACATTGCAACTGAAAGATACTAGGCATGAATTTGAATTCTTCTTGACCGGACATTTAACAATTAATACGAAATATATCCCTCACTGGTTCACTTGACTGTACCTTCAACACTTAGAGTGTAACTACGACGTATTCCTTTTGTTCTGGTGTTTACTGTAGATGTGTCACGCCTAACTTGGTGATGCATCCTTGTGACTGCTTCTTCTCCATTTTATATGACTTCTTGGTAAGTCTGCACTGTATGACTTCATTGCAAGTCTATCCTTCTATGACTTCGTGGTAAGCCTTCCCGTCCGTATCTTCAACCAAGAAACCGACCAACTGTTGCCTCACTCTCTGAATGACCAATGACTAATGGCTCACTGAGTCTTCTCCATCTCGTTCACTTTCCGACCAACTGTGGCCTCTGCTTCCAGTAGAATAATGACTGACGCTACAATATGCAGCCACGTTATACAGTCATTGCTTGGCACACCTAGGTAATCTCCAGAAATATCTATGATCTACTCCCACCTCGCGACAAATATTACACACTATGGCGAAATCGCCCGCAGCTCCCTGGGTATCTCAAGGAAAGTGAGCTCATCGCTAAATAAGCACGATGACGTAGCGATGACGTAGCGATGACGCAGCGATGACTTGGCTGTATCCCCAGCAGTATTGCACAATATAGCAATGCCATAACCACATTTGATATACATCAACTCTCACTGTACATGTTTTTAGTGTTAATCTACACACACGTATATATGCATATATTTAACTGCAATCACGCAAGCGACAAGCATTGTAAAATTGAACTGAATAATAATTATAACACAAGAATAGTAATCTCACAGATAAAATAATAATAATACGGACATAATAATAATAATAATAATAATAATAATAATAATAATGCTTGTGGGTTGTACCCTTACGTGCGAAACACCTTGGGTTTGGGTTACCTGCGAGTTGTACCATTGTGTGACATAGAACGGGATTACATTACCTGTGATTATTACCATCACGCGAAAAACACCATGAGCCTACGTTACCTGTGATTAGTACCACTATAGGATGAACACCATGGTTCTGCTTTATCAGTGATTAATACCATTATGACAATCCGGTGACTTGCATTTTGGACCCCTTAGGTTAATAATAATCCCAGTATTTAAGGCATTGGGAATTGGATCCACTGATTGTTGTTGTTTCATGAGCATGTCTTCAACAACATTCGTTTCAGATTCTAGGCAGTGGATACATTTTGAAATTTTATTTTCATTTCGTTGCACCTCGTAGCATTAGGGGCTGATAACCTCCCACGAACCTATTACGCTGGCTATCAGGGGGACAGGTGATACTCCCCCGTGGCGCGTCCTTGGTGGCGGTTGGGGGGATCTAAACCGGCTGGCAGGTGGACTTGAGCGAAATAAAATAGTTCTCGCGTACGAAACATACATCCCCTTGTTGGTGGGGAACGCAGATGAAGAATACACCCACGGTAACCCAGCCTCTCGTAAAAGGCGACTAAGAGCAGCGACCTAGCGATGATTGAATTAGGACCATGGAACTATTTGTAATTAGTATCATCACACGGGGAACACAGTGAGTCGCCTTTACTTGCGAGTAATACCACTATGATAGATACACAACAGGTTTGTGATTGGTAGCAGCAGAGCGTGGTTCACTATGGGTTTACGGTTCGTGTGATTAGTGCCAACATATGCGGGACAGCACGGATCTGTGCGTTGCCTGTGACTAGTACCACTACACGAGCGACAACGTGCGTCTACGTTGGCTGTGATTGGTACCAACTATGTGAGGAACACCATGGGAATACCGGCGACCGTGATTAGTACGTGTAGGTGAAGAACACCATAGGTTTGCGTTGCCTATGTGTGGCGCCATTATGTGAGAAACGACGTAGGTGTGTGACATACAATACTTGTGAGTAGTATCATAATATTTGGGATACACTGAGGGTACGCTACTTTTGAATAGTACTGCAACACGAGAAATGCCATGGTTCTACAATACTAGCGATAAGTGCCATTATGAGGAGCCTTTCACCGGGATATTGGGACCTCTTTAGACAAAAACCATTATCGATTCAGGATGAATTTTGGACTTTTATATGGTCATTGCATTTCGTCTCATTTCGTACTGTTAAGGCCGATGATCTAGATACTAGGCCCCTTTAAACAAGAAGCATCGTCTTCATCACGAAATTCATAGTCATTTTTCAACATAATTTGTTTTAGATTCTATTCAGTTGATTCATTTAGTATTGTTCCATCTCGGACAATTAATGGCCGATGACCTAGATATTAGGCCCCTTTAACCTACATGATCATCATCGTCGTAATCATTATTTTGATTTTGTCCACAGTGACGAAGTATAGGGACCCAAAATGCTTCGAGGAACATCCACCTCCATACCCAACATATAACATTGATTCGCTGATTTGGTACTACGACAGTGGGAAATCCGTCTGCACCCGTAATTATGTTTTCTATACAGAAGGCTATCCTAACCAGTAAGTAAATTATTCTTAATCATTTAACTAACCAGTGGATAACATGCTCTATTTAGTTTCATTATTCATTATTCCTAATTTGTAGTACACCCTACTATAAATATTATGTATCCAACACTACTTCGTATTTTATTTTCAGCTTTTACTCACGGAAGGAGTGCGAGGATGCATGCAATCCTGACCGAAAATCAGGTAAGCAAGAGTTCGTCCTCCATAAAATTTGATAGTGAATACGCAACATGTATTATTGATATTTAATGGGCGTATATAGTGAAAACCGTACGGTAAAATGAATTCAGAAGATTGGAAATGGCTACAATTGGGAAGGAAGCGGCTGTGGCCTTGTCGTGACCTACCTGTCTAGTGAGACGTTCTTGTGGTTGTTCACCGACCGTTATAAGCTGATGTACTATCCTTCGTGCCGAGGGGTCCTATATGGAAGTAGTTACGTACGTACTAGGTCCGGAACTCGGTAAATAAAAACATGAAGTACAAAAATGCTGGCCTTTATTATAGAAGAACGAATACAGCTAGGCTACATACAATATATACAAATGATCACTATATTGTCATGGCGGGAGCGTACACACTAACCTCTAACTCTCCGCGCACTTCGCCACATTTGACGTACATCCCTATGCAAGTTCACTGTCGAGAATTACTCTCTGCCACCTTGAATTCGTGTTTTTTTTTCACCCACAGTAAAGCAACGGCCAGTCCTTACCACTACCATAGGGGCTGTGTTTTGGGCGTTTCTGAGCCGTTTTCCCTATTAAGTGCTGCCTTCTGATGGTACCCACTGTGGGTGGGGTCCGCAGACGGAGAATACACCACTGTATCCACTGCCTGTCGCAAGAGGCGATTGAAAGGTTAACACCCCTTGCGGGTGGGAGACGCAGATGTAGAAAACACCCCCGGTATACCCTGCGTGTCGTAAGAGGCAAAGGGGGCGACATATGCGCGGACATGGATTGCGGTTTGGTATTATGTGTTGGACCTCCTGTGAATGGGAGGAACTGTATACATTCACAGATTACTCCTGCCTGTCGTAGATGGCGACTGATATGGTCACCATGAGACCATTAGTACCCTCTTTATATATTATTGTTTCTGAGGTTAGTTGTAGACCGATTCAAAATTCTTGACGAGCGTGCTGCTAGGAGATGAGCCTCCTACGTGTGCGATTACGCTCGAAAATCCGCTCGTGACCCCGGGAAGCCTGAGGGTAAGGGCGCTATCTACCCGTGCAGTAGAATCCGCCTGATAAGACAAGTCCCCACACAGTCGAATGCTAGAAGGACATATTATTATTAAATGCTTTTTCTCGATATTTATTACTCTGTACACGCTCTAGGGTACATGCTTTTGCGGGTGAGTGGAGGAACGGATTCCTAGTACTCATTACCTCAGTCATTCCGTATTAAGCATCGTTCAACATCCGACCCCGGGCAATACCGGCTACGACAAGGTGCTTGGTTTGTCTACAGAGGCCCCTGATCGGAGTGGGTGGCTTTTGGGGAGGAGGATATCAGGCACAGCTTCGAAACGTCATCTACCTGCCCAAGGTGGTCCTCCACCGAAGATTTTAACTTTTGATTCCCTGAGTAGTTCAACACCCTGGGGACATGCGCAGCGTGAAAAAATTTGACCTAACTTCTCTAGATTTCTGATTGCTACCAGAACCGATGGGCACGATTTTAAGCTGGTAAAACGATCCTTTTCAGTAGACACTTTGAAGGCGTTCCACGGCGAACTTGTGGACCTCAAGAAAATACGCAACTGTTGTTTGTATTGAAAACTCGCATAGCATTCGAAGCCGATCAGTTGTTTAAGTGCAACCACTTAGGCGAAATCTCCGTTAAAGTGGAGGAGCACAAATCGTTGAATCTGGTTCGTGGAGTCGTCTTCCACCGTGACGTTATTTTGAACACTGAGGACGAGTTGATGGAAGACATGATGAACCGTGGTGACACACGTAGGGCGCATTACACGCAAAGTCAACGGTGAAGACGTTGCCACCAGTGCCTTCATAGTCTCTTTCAAGTTGTCAGTGTTACCAGAAAAACTAAAGGTAACAACTTATCGTTGCGATGTGAGGCCGTACATTTCGTCGCCTATGCGATGTTATCAATGCCAGAGATTCGGATATATGGTATCTCATTGTTCGAATCAGTCTGTGTGTGGTACCTGTGAAAGAGCAGCTCACGACACCTACGAGTGTACAACTCCGTACAAGTGCACTAACTACTCTGGTCCTCATTCTCCTCAAAATCGGAACTGTCCAACATATCTGAATGAGAAGAACATCGAGGAGAAACAAGACCCTGGATGACATTATGATAATTATTTGGGGACATTAGGTCGTGTAATAATAAATAAATACCAGCTGACGCGTTTCAATTCTGCGACCAGGATCGTCTTCAGAGCAACAACAAAGCAAAATGGCTACGGTCTCTCCATAGTAAATAGACTCAAGATAGAGAGACCCTGTTAGAAATGTAGTTCATTCCAGGGCCTCCAGAGTCACGGAGAAAGATGTTGACGAGTTAACTATGGAGGGTAGCCATGATCTACTCAGTATATAGCCGTCACCTTTGTTAAAATTATTCGGGCGTTTAGCAATTTCTATCGCCTCACGAATGATTCTGGGAATACAATTTTTCTCTTTACAAATGACAGAAGTTGCATCAAAAATGATTTGATGGTCATTATGTATGGCATGTTCTGCCACAGCAGACTTCTCTGGCTGGCAAAGACGTAAGTGCCTGCGATGTTCTTTAACCCTTGTTGCTACTTTCCTACATGTTTGGCCGACATAAACCGATCCACAGGAGCAAGGAATCATATATATTCCAGCGCAGTTTAAACCAATAGGATCTTTGACAGATCGCAAACAATTGACTATGGTGATATTAGGCTTAAAAATGGTCTTGATATTGTGCTTTCTGAGAATATTGCCAATCCTATCCGTGACAGATTGCACGTATGGCACGAAGGCCAGACTCAAAGGACGAGAATCATGTGACGATCTGCCTTTTGGCTTAGGATGTAGCACTTCGTCAATCTGTTTCCCTGAATAGCCATTGCTCAGAAATGTTCTGGATAGGAACTCAAGTTCACCGTTTAATTTATCCTCCTCACAAACTTCCCTTGCTCGGCTGATAAGAGTGTTAAGCATAGCACGCTTTTGGCTAGGATGGTGATGAGAGGACCCATGCAGGTATCTATTAGTATGGGTAGGTTTACGGTAAACCGAATGACCTAAAGTTCCATCTGATTTCTTAGAAACCAAAACATCCAAGAACGGCAAACATCCTCCTTGTTCAGTCTCCATGGTAAATTTAATGTTTTGATGTATGCTGTTCAAGTGATCCAAAAATATAGATAATTCGTGTTCACCATGGGGCCAGATAACAAATGTGTCATCGACAAATCTCAACCAGATGGACGGCTTGAGCGTGCAAGATTGAAGACAACGCTCTTCAAAATCTTGCATATAGAAATTAGCGATGACTGGTGCCAATGGCGATCCCATGGCAACACCATCCATTTGTTCGTATATTGTACCATGAAAACTGAAATATGTGGTAGTGAGGACAAGGTGAAACAGATTAACAATGTCACCAGAAAAGATTTTATCCAACAGAGACAAGGTGTCTATGATTGTAACCCTAGTGAACAGAGACACAACATCAAAACGGACTAGAATATCACCAGGAGAAACACGCAGATTGGATAAAATGCCAAAAAAATGCGATGAATTCCTGATGGATGCCTCATTACCTATCTACGGCTTGAGAAGTTCTCCAAGGTATTTGGCCAGGTTGTATGTAGGGGAACCTATACTGATAATAATAGGTCTAAGGGGAACTACATTTTTATGGATCTTAGGAAGGCCATAAATTCGGGGAATTGTGGAAGCCGGCTGTCGCAAACCACGAGAAACATCATTCGGAATCGAGCTAGCTTTAAGAAGAGACGCTGTTTTCCTATCAATGGCGTTGGTAGGATCATTTTTTAGCACCTTATAGGTGGGATCACTGAGAAGTTCCTCAATCTTGTTATTGTAGTCAACGGTGTTCATAACCACAGTAGCATTGCTTTTATCAGCCTTCAACACCAGCAAGTCCTTGTTCAATTTTAGTTGTTTAAGAGCATACCTCTCTTTGGAAGTAAGGTTAGGACGAAGGGGTTTGAAATGTCTGATAATGGTGGCGGTTTCAAGACGAATCTCCTCAGCAATATGATCCGGTAAGGGCTGTAGAGAAGCCTCAACACCAAAGATGATCTCCTCCGTCGGAAGCTTAAGAGGTGAAATCGCAAAATTTAATCCCTTCTCGAGCACAGACATAGAAGTAGTATCCAAATTAGTGGTGGATAGATTAACCACTACTTTAGAAGAATTCAAGTGTGGGACAGAATTCTTCTTAAGCCGTACATAGGTAATGAGGCATCCATCAGGAATTCATCGCATTTTTTTGGCATTTTATCCAATCTGCGTGTTTCTCCTGGTGATATTCTAGTCCGTTTTGATGTTGTGTCTCTGTTCACTAGGGTTACAATCATAGACACCTTGTCTCTGTCGGATAAAATCTTTTCTGGTGACATTGTTAATCTGTTTCACCTTGTCCTCACTACCACATATTTCAGTTTTCATGGTACAATATACGAACAAATGGATGGTGTTGCCATGGGATCGCCATTGGCACCAGTCATCGCTAATTTCTATATGCAAGATTTTGAAGAGCGTTGTCTTCAATCTTGCACGCTCAAGCCGCGCATCTGGTTGGGATTTGTCGATGACACATTTGTTATCTGGCCCCATGGTGAACACGAATTATCTATATTTTTGGATCACTTGAACAGCATACATCCAAACATTAAATTTACCATGGAGACTGAACGTGGAGGATGTTTGCCGTTCTTGGATGTTTTGGTTTCTAAGAAATTAGATGGAACTTTAGGTCATTCGGTTTACCGTAAACCTACCCATACTAATAGATACCTGCATGGGTCCTCTCATCACCATCCTAGCCAAAAGCGTGCTATGCTTAACACTCTTATCAGCCGAGCAAGGGAAGTTTGTGAGGAGGATAAATTAAACGGTGAACTTGAGTTCCTATCCAGAACATTTCTGAGCAATGGCTATTCAGGGAAACAGATTGACGAAGTGCTACATCCTAAGCCAAAAGGCAGATCGTCACATGATTCTCGTCCTTTGAGTCTGGCCTTCGTGCCATACGTGCAATCTGTCACGGATAGGATTGGCAATATTCTCAGAAAGCACAATATCAAGACCATCTTTAAGCCTAATATCACCATAGTCAATTGTTTGCGATCTGTCAAAGATCCTATTGGTTTAAACTGCGCTGGAATATATCGTCCCTGCTCTGGCAAACTAGCGAAACTGACAAACTAAGGAATCTGTAGTTCTGAAGTTCTGGTCTAGATTTTGTTATTTATATACTGTCTACCCTCTGACAAAGTCTCACATCTGCAGCTCATTCTGTATGCCTAACACATAAAACCAATAATTAAATATAAAAATTGATTTGACATGAGTAATCACAACTTCTTTCAGCTCTCCTAACCTTTTGACAATTTTCAGATTCGTTAGTTTGCCATAGCAGGGACGATATATGATTCCTTGCTCCTGTGGATCGGTTTATGTCGGCCAAACATGTAGGAAAGTAGCAACAAGGGTTAAAGAACATCGCAGGCACTTACGTCTTTGCCAGCCAGAGAAGTCTGCTGTGGCAGAATATGCCATACATAATGACCATCAAATCATTTTTGATGCAACTTCTGTCATTTGTAAAGAGAAAAATTGTATTCCCAGAATCATTCGTAAGGCGATAGAAATTGCTAAACGCCCGAATAATTTTAACAAAGGTGACGGCTATATTCTGAGTAGATCATGGCTACCCTCCATAGTTAACTCGTCAACATCTTTCTCCGTGACTCTGGAGGCCCTGGAATGAACTACATTTCTAACAGGGTCTCTCTATCTTGAGTCTGTTTACTATGGAGAGACCGTAGCCATTTTGCTTTGTTGTTGCTCTGAAGACGATCCTGGTCGCAAATATTCATTTATAGGAAGGGGAGTTAGGGATTGGAATAACTTACCAAGGGAGATGTTCAATAAATTTCCAATTTCCTTGAAATCATTTCGGAAAAGGCTAGGAAAGCAACAGATATGGAATCTACCACCTGGGCGACTGCCCTAAATGCAGATCAGTATTGATTGATTGATGATTGATTGGATTGAAACGCGTCAGCTGGTATTTATTTATTATTACACGAACTAATATCCCCAAATAATTATCATTGTCATTTAGTGGTCGTGAAAGTCTACGTATTAAGCAGACCCTGGATGTTCCCACCAGGAAGCGCGCCGTAAGTTTAATACCACGAAAACACCTGACAATACACTACAGCATGATAGCTCAGAGTCTCCCAGGTTCGTTATTCACCATACCGTTACCCGTGAATATCTCTGCGCCCAAGGCGGCTGTTGCTCCTGAGAGAAAAGTTGCAAAGTGTAAAAGCTCCAACGGGGTATCACCCAACCTTCGAACATCAAGAAGTCTGTGCCGGCTCGGAGTCCTAAGCCGACAAAACAGGGGGGAAAGCCAAGTCTCCCCCCCACCAAGAGGTCGGCGAAAGCCGTATCCCAGCCCACGGAGGCGGCATCGTCGACCAGAGCTGGGAACTTATCTCCCAGCCCGTCTAATCAACAATAGAAGGCGGAAAAGTGGAATGTCCTTACCGGACGCTCGCGAAATTCAACTGCAAAGGGAAAATCATGCAATCCATCTGAGGGGTATGAATCAGCGCCGGCAGGTACGCCTGACCCTAAACGTCAGAGCTCCCCTCGTAAGAAGCAATTCCGCCCCCAAGGTATGTCGAAGTTCTGGGCATCAGTCCCAACGTGTGTTGCCGGGATGGAAGTCGAGCTATCACCTACATCTATGGATGCAGATGTTAATATTGATTGTGTTTAGGTGTACAAGCATCTTTTCGCTCTTAACCTAACACTCTCTCCTATAGTCCTCTCCATGGCACGGTTGCAGTGGAATTGTAACTGTTATGACATGCATCTTTGCTGAGCTGCGCTAGCTCATTTGTGAGTTCGCGGCGAGTACAGTTTGTATTCAGGAAACAAACCTCAGACCAGGTCATCATACGGTCTTGAGAAATTTCAGCCTATTCTCGAAGGAACTATATTATGTTCACCGGGCGTCTGGTGCTGTGGATATTTCTGTTCATTCTGATACCTATAGTAAAAAGGTTCCTGTAAGAACCCCACTGGAAGCAGTTGCGGTGCGAGTACCGGTGCCTGTCATAGCAGCAGTATGAGATGTTTATTTTCCACTACTTATAGATCAGCATCCATCTTCCTTCATCTTATTCGGCGGTTTTAACACCCATCAGCCCATATGAGGCTCTGAAACACCTGGCTCCAGGGGAAGGGAATTGGAAACATTAGTAACGGAGCTGGATTTATGTAACTTGAACACAGGTGAACCAACTCACTTCAATGTACGTTACGGCTTATACCCTCGCATAGACGTAAGACTATGAAGCCGAACGTTGGTTCCGCTGTTTCTGTGGAATACACACGATGCTCTTTGTGAAAGTGACCATTTGCTTATTGTTCTTACAATTTTGAAAAAGAATCCGTCAATGATTTTACTTGTTGGCTTCTCAAACGTGCTGATTGGCCAAAGTATACATCACTATCTGCCTTTAACGACGTGACCAGGCGGACCATACACGGCGGCATTATTTACATAACACAAGTTATTCTTGCTGCAGTGAGGAAGTCCATTCCATCCTTTTCAGGGACTCCTCGATCGAAAACACGTTCCTTGTTGGAACGAAGAAATTGAAGCCACTATCAAAGAACCGTTGCTCTCATAAATGGTATCGCAGGCTGTCTACTGTGGCCAGCTTGGTAACGTTTAGAAAACTCTGTTCAATGGCGCGGGTTCTTATTTGACATAGAAAGAAGGCTTCGTGGGAGACATGTGTGTCGTCTATGACTCACGTACCCCGTCATCTGAAGTGTGGACTAATCTTCGAAGTATTCCGGGTATTCACGGATCATCCTCAGTATCGGGAATTTCCATTGCAGGCAGTATCGTCACCAAACCACTCTTGACTGCTAATCATCTAGCTAGTCATTTCGCGGATTGTCTGGCATCGGGAATTACCATCGTGATTTCCTCGCTTGAAGCGGGAGGCAGAACGTTATGAACTCAGTATTGCCACTCTAGCTTCAGAGGACTATAACGTGCCTATTAAGGAGTGGGAACTCCGCAGCATTATTGGCGCTTTGCAAGGGCACGTCTCCCGGACCGCTCGCTAGACCACTGAGCACTTGGTACGCCTGAAGTGTTCTATCCAGGATGCATTTCTCTACAAACAGCATTTGGTGGCACTTTTCTTTGACATAGAAAAGGCCTATGGCACCACATGGCGATACGGCATCATTTCAGTCCAGCATCAGTGGAGATTCCGAGGTAACGTTCCGGTATTTACTCCGTATTTTTGTCCCTCCGTCTATTCCGTGTCCGAGTAGGAAGGGCATATTCGCAATGCCACGTCAAGAAAATGGAGTCCCACAGAGATCGGTTCTTAGTGTCACTCTGTTCGCGATTGCCATAAGCGGTATTATCGTTGCTGCTGGTTCAGCAGTGATACCATCGCTATTTGTGGATGATTATGCTCTGTATTATAGCTTGCACAATTTGGTAGTAGCCGAGCGACAATTACAGCCAGCTATTAGGAGATTGGAACATTGAACTTTCGAACATGGCTTTCGGTTTTCAACGCAAAGACCTCTGTTGTACACTTCTGCCGGAAGCGCACACTCCACTGGCAACCTGAGCATTGTTTAGGAGAAGCCGGTCTTCCTGTGGTGGACATTTACTGATTTCTTGGGTTCATTTTCGATAGCAATTATCGTGGGAGCCATACGTGCGTTAATTAAAAGTGCGATGTGCTAAGAAATTGAATATTTTGAAGTTTTCTAGCCTTACTTGGGTGAGGGGGCCAAGAAGTTGAATATTTTGAAGTTTCCTAGCCTTGATTGGTGGGGGGGGGGATGGGCTGACCGCATGTGTTCCTACGATTTTATACGGCGTGCATTTTATGAAGGTTAGACTACGGCAGTGCAACATATGGCTCAGCAAGGCAAAGCGTCGTTGCGAAACTGAATAGCATCCGCCACCGCGGGGTTAGGTTGGCAACGGGAGCTTTTCGTACAAGCCCCATTGCTGGCCTGCTGTCTGAATCTGGTGTTCCGCCTTTACACCTGAGGCGCCAGCAAATGCTTCTGTCCTCTGCTGCAAATTTGCGACAGATGTCACTTCTTCCAAGCTATCCTTGCTTATTCCACAATGGAAACCGTCGGCTGTACGCTGCTTGAACTCGAGTAAGGCGGCCGGTTGGAATACGCTTGGATAGCAGTCACAGATTGTTCGACGTAGCTTTGGTTCCCCGCCTCGTCAGACAACCAAGTGGGGTACCTCCGTGGACAATACGACGACCCGAAGTCATTGTTCATTGGCTCACTGACCTGAAGGGAAACACGGACCCTTCGATTTCTCGGAGGCTCTTCCTGTCCGTTGTTGGCCGGTATCCAGGTTCAGTAGTCGTTTATACGGATCGTTCGAGGGCAGAAACGAAAGTAGGCTGTGCGTTCGCTGGCGACAACGATAGATTTCCTTTTTGCTCTCCCGGAAAACTGTAGTGTGTAAAGGATCTGCTGGCCGGGTGTTTGGATGCCGGCACCGCAATCACGTTTATGTGGCTCCCAAGACACGTAGATGTAGGGGGAAACGAGTTAGCTTATAAGGCTGCCAAGGAGACGGTTATTAAATTGCCACTGTGTCCTTATAAGGTCCCAGAAAGTAATATTAGCTCTCAGCTGAGACATTTGGTTCTGTCCCTTTGGAGGATGGAGTGGCTGGCCATTCCACTTCCAAATAAGCTGAGAGCGATAAAGGGTAAAACGATGGTATTGGAGAACTTCCCTTCGGGCTTGTCGGAGGGAAGCAGTGGTATTATGTCGTCTTCGGATCGGCCACGGTATAGTAACGCACTCTTATTTACTGAAAGAAGAACCCCCTCCGGTGTGTACTTGAGGCGATTGTCTTACCGTGGTACACGTCCATACGGAGTGCGTGGACCTGGTCGATCTGCACCGCAGTCTTTATTAATTTGACTCTCTTTGTGTTTGTGTATTTTAATGTGTTTTTAAAATAGTAATTTGCATGATATATTATTGCATTTTAAGGCAATGTATTATTCTACCATAATCTATCGTCTATTATTTTACCGAAAATAGGAATTGTGAATTAGATCCACTGATTATCTTAAATTCACAATCATTGTATATCTTCACTTTTACTTTCTAGTCAGTGGATATATTTTAAAATTTTAATTGATGATGATCATGATGATGCCTGTTATTTAAAGGGGCCTAACATCTAGGTCATCAGCCCACCGAATTTTAATTAACATATAATGTTGTCCAGCTCGTACCATTACCTTCCGATGACCCTAGATATTAGGGCACCTCAAACAACAAGTATCATCAGTCATCACCTGCTGATGTTTCTCAGGACTGTAATACCTCCTCTTAGTCTGTACTCTTGCTTCTCTGTCTTGGCTGGAAAATCCCTGCACTGGGATTACTGGCTTTGATTCCTTTGTCGGTGGAAGACGCGTACGCTTGTACGGTCTATTTAAACAATGATTTGTCTGTAACAAACATTCGTACTCGTAAACATGTGAAGCACTCTTACCGCCTGGCTAAGACCATTTTATACTCTTGTATACAAGAATATTTTCCTTCCTCACTGAATTCATAAAATAACATAGCATTAAATATAACCCCTTGTGGGCGGGGAACGCAGATGAAGAATACACCCTCGGTATCCTCTGCCTGTCGTAAGAAGCGACTAAAAGGGGCGACCAAGTGATGTTGACATTAGAACCCTGAGACTACTTATGATTAGTACCATTACGTGAAGAACAAGATGCGCCGATGTTTCTTGTGATTACTACAACTGTGTGAGGAACACCATGGATCTATGTTACCTAGGAGTAGTATACACTTATATGAGAAACACCACCGTTCTATGGTTAGTAACATCGTGTGTATTCCACCAAAGCGGGGGAGCGGGCATTCGCCTGCGTGGACTAATGTCCATGTGCGGTAACGCTGCGCTGGAATGTGGCGGTTCCCCTGTGTTCACAATGTACCTGCACTATCTGTGAGTAGTACTATATTATGAGAAAAACCATTGGCCTACGTTGCCTGTCATTAGTATCACTGTGTGAGAAATAACACGGGTTTGGCTGGCGCCCGTGGTAAGTCCCTCTATGTGTCAAAACCTTGAGTCTGCGTTACCTGAGTGTAGTTCAGTTACAAGCAGAACACTGTGGGTTTGTATTAGCAGTGGTTGCTAAAATTATGTTCTATACATCGTGGGTCTACATTCCATATGATTAGTAGCACTATGTGAGCAATACCATGAATATATGTGGCCTCTGATTAGTCCCACTGTGTGCGGAACACTATGCGTCTGTGTTGCTTGTGAGTAGTACCCTTATGTGAGAAACACCACGGGTTTGTGTTACATGTGAGTGGTGTCACTGTGTTTGACATACCATGGTACTACCTTACCTGTAATTAACACCACCATCGAAGAAACACCACGAGCCTACGTTACTTGTGATTAGTATCACTATACTGTACGAGGAGCACCATGGTGCAGTGATTTCTACCATTATTCGGGGCCGGCGACCTGGATTTTGAACCCCTTTAGGTAATAATGAAATGGCTCGTATGGCTTTTAGTGCCGGGAGTGTCCGAGGACAATTTCGGCTCGCCAGATGCAGGTCTTTTGATTTGACTCCCGTAGGCGACCTGCGCGTCGTGATGAGGGAGAAATGATGATGAAGACGAAACATACACCCAGCCCCCGTGTCAGCGAAATTAATTAAGGTTAAAATTTCCTACCCTGCCGGGAATCGAACTGGGGGCCCTGTGACCAAAGGCTAACCATTTAGCCATGAAGCCGGACACCCCTTTAGGTAATAATGCATCATTCTAGTAATTTAGGCTTTGTGAATTGGATGCAGTGATTGTTTTTGTTTCACTAAGTTACATTTCATCTTCATTAGTTTTAGATTCTACTCCGTGGATAAATTTTGAAGTTTTAATTTCCGTTTCGTTCACCTCGTACCGGGCGTGTTGGCCGTGCGGTTAGGGTCGCGCAGCTGTGAGCTTGCATCCGGGAGGTAGTGGGTTCCAACCTCACTGTCGGCAGACCTGAAAGTGTTTTTCCGTGGTTTCCCAATTTCACACTGGGCAAATGATGGGGCTGTACCATAATTAAGGCCACGGCCTCTTCCTTCCCACTCCTAGGCCGTTCCTGTCCCATCGTCGCTATAAAACCTATCTGTGTCAGTGCGTAAAGCAAATAGCACAAAACAAGTGTTCACTTCGTACCATTAGGGGAAGATGACCTAGCTGTTAGGCCCCTTTAAGCAATAAACGTCAGCATCATTAAATATAATGGCACGTCATTCCAAAGTAAAAGTTATTACAATTAAATATTTCTGTACTGTGTTGATACTTTCGCGATAACCTGGTATCAAATCACCGCTGCCGCTTATTTGACATTCCGCCGGTTCGACCCTTGGGGACGTATACACGACAGCCTTGAAGTTACAGTCTGGTAACTACCAGAACCGATGGGCAAGGTAACAACTTATCATTGCGATGTGAGGCCGTACATCCCACCTCCTATGCGATGCCATCAATGCCAGCGATTCGGACATATGGTATCGCGCTGCTCGAATCAGGCTGTACGTGGTACATGTGGACGAGTAGCTCACGGCGCTGAGGAGTGCACAACTCCATACAAGTGCACTAACTGCTCCGGTTTTCATTCTCCTCGGGATCGGAATTGTCCGACATATCTCAGTGAGAAGAAGATCCAGGAGATCAAGACACTGGATGGTCTTTCCTAATAATAATAATAACTTAAATGTTTCCACCTTTTCAATACAATATATTCACAAGATTACAAAATTATACGGTACTAGTTTCGACCCATCTAGGGGTCATCATCAGCCGTATTGGAGCAAAGATCATTTGTGGCGAAATCCTAAGACAATATTATTTTAAAGAATAACAAGTGAAATGAGATGTTATGGTAATAGTTAATAATACAAGGAATATACATAATAAGAGGTTTTTAACAAAGAATAAAGTATAAATGGGGTGTTGTAAAAATTATAATCATGGAAATCAGTAAGTTCTTGTATTGAAATGAAATATGGCTTAGGAAGAGGGCTTAAGGTGGGGCTGAAGGGTGCGGGAGAAAGTGTAATTGTCTTGGAAAAGTACCTTTGATTAAATTTAGGATTGAGTTTAGGTTGGCTGCATTATTGTTTCTGAGGAAAGTGATAAATAGATCGAAGAGTATGTTGGGTTTCTCTGAGATTTCATTGAGATTGTGACTGGCATTAAAGTATTGGTCTAGGTGTATGTAGTAATTTTCCATTATGTTCAGTAAAGGGCCCTTGTTTGCTAATACGAGGATGTCCATGTCTTGTTCAATATTGGTGAAATTATGGTTATAATCTTGCATGTGTTGGCCGATGGCTGAAAACTTGTTGTATTTTATTGCGTTAGTGTGCTCGTGGTATCTGATAATGAAGTTTCTCCCGGTTTGCCCGATGTAGGTTTTTTTACAGGTGGTACATTTGATCCTATAAACTCCTGATTTTAAAAAACTGCTGGTCTTGTTGATGTGTGAAGTTTCACACATCAACAAGACCACGAGCACACTAACGCAATAAAATACAACAAGTTTTCAGCCATCGGCCAACACATGCAAGATTATAACCATAATTTCACCAATATTGAACAAGACATGGACATCCTCGTATTAGCAAACAAGGGCCCTTTACTGAACATAATGGAAAATTACTACATACACCTAGACCAATACTTTAATGCCAGTCACAATCTCAATGAAATCTCAGAGAAACCCAACATACTCTTCGACCAGCAGTTTTTTAAAATCAGGAGTTTATAGGATCAAATGTACCACCTGTAAAAAAACCTACATCGGGCAAACCGGGAGAAACTTCATTATCAGATACCACGAGCACACTAACGCAATAAAACACAACAAGTTTTCAGCCATCGGCCAACACATGCAAGATTATAACCATAATTTCACCAATATTGAACAAGACATGGACATCCTCGTATTAGCAAACAAGGGCCCTTTACTGAACATAATGGAAAATTACTACATACACCTAGACCAATACTTTAATGCCAGTCACAATCTCAATGAAATCTCAGAGAAACCCAACATACTCTTCGATCTATTTATCACTTTCCTCAGAAACAATAATGCAGCCAACCTAAACTCAATCCTAAATTTAATCAAAGGTACTTTTCCAAGACAATTACACTTTCTCCCGCACCCTTCAGCCCCACCTTAAGCCCTCTTCCTAAGCCATATTTCATTTCAATACAAGAACTTACTGATTTCCATGATTATAATTTTTACAACACCCCATTTATACTTTATTCTTTGTTAAAAACCTCTTATTATGTATATTCCTTGTATTATTAACTATTACCATAACATCTCATTTCACTTGTTATTCTTTAAAATAATATTGTCTTAGGATTTCGCCACAAATGATCTTTGCTCCAATACGGCTGATGATGACCCCTAGATGGGTCGAAACTAGTACCGTATAATTTTGTAATCTTGTGAATATATTGTATTGAAAAGGTGGAAACATTTAAGTTATTATTATTATTATATATTGTTCAATACGGACCAAAAACATGAAATTCATAACCATCAATGGTCTTTCCTACCAGGAAGCGCGCCGTAAGTTTAATTCTACGAATACACCTGCCCGTACACTCGACTATACCTTGATAGCTGAGAGTCTTCCAGGTTCGTATTTCTCGACATCAGAGCAACATCGCAAAGAGTAAAAGCTCGAAGGGGGGACCACCCCACCTTCGACCAACCAGATGTCTGGGTCGGCTGGGAACTGCCAGCCGGCACAGCGGGAGGGGAAGGCAGTCTCCCCTCCCTAAGAGGTCGGCGAAAGCCGTGCCCAAGCCGGCGGAGGCAGCATCGTCGACCAGGACTGGGAAACCACCTCCCAGCCCGTCTAAACCAGAAAAAAAAAAAGGAAGGCGGCGAAGAAGAGCGCCCCTGCTGAGCGCTCTCGCACTTCCCCTGCGAAGAAGAAGTCACGTCCCCCCCATCTAGTGGGTATGAGTCTGCGCAGGTAGGCACTCCTGCTCCCAAAACTGTGCGCTCTCCTCGTAGGGGACCTGCTTGCCCACGAAAAACGTCGAAGTTCTGGGCTTCATACCCGACCTCTGTTGATGACGGGATGGATGTCGCGCTGTCCTCTACATCTACGGAGGTAGATGTTGATAATGTTTAGGCTTGCGAGCATTTTGTCGCTCATAACCTAACATTCCTTTTATAGTCCACACTATGGCACTGTTACAGTGGAATTGTAACGGTTATGACAGGCATCTTGTTGAGGTACGTCAGCTCATTAGTGAGCACGCAGCGAGTATAGTCTGTATTCAGGAGAAAAAACTTCAGACCTGGTCATCATACGGTCTGGAGAAATTTCAGACTATACTCGACAGAACGATGCTATGCTCACTGGGCTTCCGGTGGTGTTGGAATTTTTGTACGTTCTAATACCTACAGCGAAGTGGTTCATTTAAGAACGCCGCTTGAGGCTGCAGCTGTTCGCGTTCCGCTGCCTGTCGTAGCAACAGTGAGTAATGTTTATTTTCCACCAGGCCAGCATCTTAACATAAATGACGTCGCTGATCTTATAGATCAGCTTTCATCTCCCTTCCTTTTATTGGGCGATTTTAACGCCCATCACCCCATATGGGGCTCTGAGACGCCTTGCCCCCGGGGAAGAGAGCTGGAAACATTAGTGACAGAGCTGGATTTATGTATTTTGAACACAGGGGAACCAACTCACTTTAGTGTACGTTACGGCAAATATTCTCACATAGACGTAAGTCTGTGCAGCCGAACGTTGGTTCAACTGTTTCGGTGGAATACACACGATGATCTCTGTGACAGTGACCATTTTCCCATCATCCTTACTTTGTTGTAACATAAATCCGTCGATGCTCCCCCTCGATGGATCCTTAAACATGCTGATTAGAAAAAGTACACATAACAAGCTGTCTTTAATGTCGATATCAGGTGGACCGTCGGCGAGGAAATAACTTATGTCACCCAAGTTATTCTTGCTGCTGCTGAGGAGTCCATTCCGACCTTCTTGGGGACTCCTCACCGAAAACTCGTTCCTTGGTAGAACGATGAAATAGCAGCAGCCATCAAAGAGCGCCGTCGAGCTCTTAAGCGTTACCGTAGACAGCCTACGCTGGCCAACTTGGTAACATCTAAGAAACTCCGCGCTAAGGCGCGAGTTCTTATTCGACAAAGTAAGAAGGCTTCATGGGAGAGATATGGGTCACGTCACGTCACGTACTCCATCATCTCAAGTGTGGACTAAGCTTCGGCGGATTTCGAGTATCCTGTACCGGGAATATCCATTGCAGGCAGTGTCGTCATTGACCCTCTCGCGATTGCTGACCATCTAGCTAGTCATTTCGCGGATGTATCTGGCTCCGGGAATTACCATCCTGATTTCCTTGCTCTGAAGCGGGAGGCAGAACGTCATTACCTTAGTTTTACCACCCAAGCTTCAGAGGACTTCAACGTGCCCTTAACGGAGTGGGAACTCCGCAGCGCCTTAGCGCTTTGCAAGGACACGTCTCGTGGACCGGACAACATCCATAACCAGATGTTGAAACATCTTAGTGATGATAGTCTAAGATATCTCCTTCGTGTATTCAACCGAACCAGGATTGAGGGTTATTTTCCGTTTCAGTCGCGAGAGGGCATAGTCATCCCTATCCTCAAGCCTGGCAAAGATCCTAAGTATGCAGGAAGTTACAGACCGATTTGTCTTACAAACTGCCTGTGTAAGCTATTTGAGAGGATGTTAAATCGCCGACCCGTGTGATGTCTGGAGAAACAAGGACTCTTGTCCGAGTACCAATGTGGATTTCGGGCAGCTCGTTCTACCACTGACCACTTGGTACGCCTGGAGAGCTCTATTCAGGATGCGTTTCTCCGCAAACAGCACTTGGTACCTGTTTTCTTCGACCTGGAAAAGGCCTACGACCTCACATGGCGATATGGCATCCTTTCTGTCCTGCATCAATGGAGATTCCGAGGTAACTTGCCGGTACTTATCGCGAATTTTTGTCCCTCCGTCTATTTCGTGTCCGAGTAGGGAGGACCTATTCACAATACCACGTTCAAGAAAATGGAGTCCCACAGGGATAGGTCCTTAGTGTTACTCTGTTCGCGATTGCCATAAACGGTATTGTCGCTGCTGCTGGTCCAGCAGTAATACCTTCCCTATATGTGGACGATTTTCTCTGCACTATAGCTCGTGCACTATGGCAGTCGCAGAGCGACAGTTGGAGCAAGCTATTAGCAGGGTGAAGCAGTGGACCTTAGAACATAGCTTTCAGTTTTCTGCAGCAAAGACCTATGTTGTCCACTTCTGTCGTCAACGTACTCTTCACCCACATCCTGAGCTTTAATTAGGAACTATCGTTCTTCCAGTTGTTGACACTTACCGATTTCTTGGGCTCCTTTTTGAGAGTAAATTATCGTGGGAGCCACATGCGCGGCAGTTAAAAGTGCAATGCACAAAGAAGCTTAATATCATGAAGTTTCTTAACAGCACTTCTTGGGGGGCTGACAGCACGGTGCTCCTACGATTCTATAGGCCACATAGCTTATCTCGCCTAGACTACGGCAGTGCAGCATATTGCTCAGCAAGACCAAGCGTTCTTCTGAAGCTAAACAGCACCACGGCGGGGTTAGGTTGGCGACGGGAGCTTTTCTTAGAAGCCCCATTGCCAGCCTGCTCGCTGAGTCTGGTGTGCCGCCTTTACACCTGAGGCGCCAGCAACTTCTACTTACGTATGCAGCGAATTTGCTACAGATGCCACTTCACCAAAGCTATCCTTGCGTCTTCAACAATGGCAACCGTTTACTGTACGGTGCTTGTCCTCGAGCGACGCGGCCGGTTGGGATACGCTTGGATAGCAGTTACGAATTGTTTGACGTACCTTCGGTTCCTTCCCTTGTCAGACAACCAAGTGGGGTACCTGGATCTGCACACTGGCCCGAAGGAAAACACGGACCCTTCGTCCGTTCCGCTGCTGGCCGCTGTCCAGGTTCATTCGTCGTCTACACGGATGGGTCAAGGACAGATACGAAGGTGGGCTGTGCGTTCGTTGTCGACAATGAAAGGTTTCTTTTTGCTCTCTCGGAAACTTGTAGTGTGTACACAGCAGATCTCCTTGCTATCTCTGAAGCTCTGCGGTACGCACTGTACAATGCGCGCCGACACTTTCTTGTGTGTACTGACTCCTTGAGTTCGCTTCTGTCTATTGATACCTGTTTCCCTCGGCACCCTCTGGTGCAGCGGATCCAGGACCTTCTGGCGGGGTGTTCGGATGCCGGCACCAGAATCACGTTTCTGTGACTCCCAAGCAACATGGGCATAGATGGAAACGAGTTAGCTGATCAGGCTGCCAAGGAAGAAATTACACTGCCCCCGTTGCCTTTCAAGGTTCCAGCGAGTGATATTCGCTCTCAGCTGAGACATCTGGTTATGTCCCATTGAGAGATGGAGTGGCAGGCCATTCCACTTCCCAATAAGCTGAGAGCGATAAAAGGAACAACGAAGGTATGGAGGACTTCCCTTCGGTCTTCGCGGAGGGAAGCCGTGGTATTATGTCGTCTTCGGATCGGCCAGGGTATCGTGACTCACTCGCATCTTTTGAAAGGAGAACACTCTCCGGTGTGTACCTGCGGCGACGATCTTACTGTGGTACACATCCTTACGGAGTGTGTGGACCTGGTCGATCTACGCCGTGGTCTTAACCTTCCGAGTACACTCTCCCTTATCTTGCGAGATGACGAGCAGTCAGCAGACCTCGTCATCCGCTTTATGAGGGATAGTGGTCTGTTTTATCGTGTGTGATGGTGTCCGTTGTCCTAGTGTTTTTGTGTCAATTGCGCTTTTATCCCATTGACTTCATGTTATTTTGTGTTGAATATTTTAATGTGTTATTTTAACGTCCAATGTAAATTATTTGTATATACCTGTACTACCAGGAAATGCCTTATTCCTTTGTTTCCCTGTATTTTCTCTTGTTTTATTAGAAACTAAGACATTGCGTATTAGATCCACTGGTTGTTTTAATCTCGCCCGCATTTTTCTTCATTACCATTTTTTTAAACCCTAGTCAGTGGATACTCTTAAAATTTTAACCTCATATCTCATGTCGTTCATCTCATTCCATTAGGGGCCGATGACCTTCGATGTTAGGCCCTTTAAGACAACAAACAATAAACAACAACAACCTTGTGTGTACTGACTCCTTGAGTTCGCTCCAGACTAATGATACCTGTTTCACTCGGCACCCTCTGGTGCAGCGGATCCAGGACCTGCTGGCCGCGTGTTTGGATGCCGGCACCAGAATCACGTTTTGTGTCTCCCAAGCTACATGGGCATAGAGGGAAACGAGTTAGCCGATCAGGCTGCCAAGGAGGCAGTTACATTGCCCCTTTTGCCTTTCAATGTTCCAGCAAGTGATATTCGCTCTCAGCTGAGATATCTGGTTATCTCCCATTGGGAGATGGAGTGGCAGGCCATTCCTCTTCTCAATAAGCTGAAAGCGATAAAATTAACAACGAAGGTATGGAGGACTTCCCTTCGGGCTTCGCGGAGGGAAGCCGTGGTATTATGTCGTCTTCGGATCGGCCACGGTATCGTGACTCACTCTCATCTTTTGAGAGGAGAACCCTCTCCGGTGTGTACCTGCGGCGACCATCTTACCGTGGTACACATCCTTACGGATGGTATGGACCTGGTCCATCTTCGCCTTAGTCTTAACCTCCCGGGTACCATCTCCCTTATCTTGCGAGATGACGAGCAGTCAGCAGACCTCGTCATCCGCTTTATGAGGGATAGTGGTCTGTTTTATCGTGTCTAATGATGTCCTTTGACCTCGTGTATTTGTGTCAATTGCGCTTTGATCCCATTGACTTCATTTTAGTTTGTGTTGCGTATTTTAATGTGTTATTTTAACGTCTAATGTAAATTATGTATATGTATCTGCACTACCTGGCAACGCCTTATTCCTTTTCTCCCTGTATTTTCTCTTATTAGAGAATAAGGCATTGCGAATTAGATCCACTGCTGTTTTAATCTCATACTCATCTTCTCATCACCATTTTTTTTAACTGTTGTCAGTGGATGCAATTTAAAATTTTAAATATCATGTATCATGTCCATCTCGTTCCATTAGCGGCCGATGACCTTCGATGTTAGGCCCCTTAAAACAAGCATCATCATCATCATCATCATCATCATCGTCGTCGTCGAAGCTCTGCAGTACGCGGTATCCCAAGAACGCGGGCAATCTGCTGTGCACAGACTCCTTGAGATCGTTACAATGTATTGATGATTTTATTCCCTTGGCACCCTCTGGTGCAGCCGATTCGGTCATCTTACCGTGGTACACATCCTTACGGAATGCATGGACGTGGCAGATACGCGCCGTAGTCTAACACTTCCGAGTATAATCTCCCTCTAATTAGGAGATGACGAGCAGTCGGCAGACCTCATCATCCATTTTATGATGTATCTACTCGGTTTTTATTTTTGTTTCATTGTTAACTATGTTTTATTCATTAGACTATGTTTAAGTTGTTCTTTTTGTGCTTTAGTGTGTTATTTTAATTTATAATTTGAATGATATGTATGATTGCTCTTAAAGGCAATGCTTTTATCTACCTCAGTCTATACTGCGTATGATTTTACCCGAAAATAATGCGCTGAGATTTAGATGCACTGATAATTTGAAATTCATAATTATTTTTCATCATCGTTTGTTTGAAATTCTTGTCGGTGGATGCTTAATCAAATTTTCATTTTGATTTCATTTCACCGCACCTTGTACCATTAGCAGCCGATGACCTAGATTTTAGGCCCATTTAAATAAGCATCATCATCATCATCATCATCAGTTAGTGAACGAGTGAATCTTAAAGATATCTCCAAATTTTTATTATTATTCCGGGGTCATCCGTGGATCGTAGAGAGGTGAAAGAAGGTGTGGGCTGGAATGGGTCTATCTACGATATCAAAGATTAATTACAAACTTTAAAATAAAGGTTATATTTCTTTTCAGATCACAAACTTAACAAAATTCTTCACTATGTGAAGGAACAAAATGTCAGGTACAAAACAGCAAACAGGAGTAGATTCCCAAGGGTTGGAAATACAGGTTTTGAGCTTCCAGCTCCAAGTTATAAGCTTACAACATCGTAAATATTGCGTTCAGATAAGGAGAGAAATCTCCCAAGACACGATTCAAGAGCACTTTGCTCCAACGGTTACAAATACAGCCTTCCAAAGGCCCCACTCAATGGTACACAGAGATCTCTTACATAACAACAAAAGACCATACATGCTCTACTTTTAATTTTACATAAAGGATAAAATTACATTACTCGGCCTCTCTAGACACAACCTACAATTTACAATACCATGTGGTTTACATAGGGGTATCTAGTACCCATGCTACTGGGCCTTCGTGAAAAGAAAGAACCGGTTATTATTACTGGCCCAAACTCAAAATGTATGGAGGCATACACTTGCGCTCCTTAAAAACCAAGTTTTAAAACCCTACTTGGGCTTGTGGCCCGATGATGTAGAGGCTAATCTCACAGTACTGAGGTGACTCGAAAGAAAAGTTAATTAATGCTTTACGGGAAGAAGAACAGTTACAAAATCATTGTCACCTCAAGACAAATTGAAGGGGAAACCCGAAAGTGTAACGCACTCTCTATCCCCGAACTTACAGTTTAAGTCTTTATGAAATTTTACTTTAGAAAGAAGTAGTTTACATTTTTTGGAAACGGATGGTTACATAATTAGAAATTAGAACCTTCCCGTCGGGTAAGTTTGCGGAGATAGCTACAGAGATGTAAAACTGGTGGCCATTACCTGGGCTGATGTTCTGCCTGCCGAAAAATGAGGCACCCCGTCTCTTGTCTTAACACACACGCTCAATAACTCGACGATCTGTAAGACAAGGTAACTTGGAAAAGCCTCAGCTTATATACCCGAGAGGAGGGTTCGAGAACGCTCTGGACTAAATCCGGACACACCCTCTCATTTTTATTGGTTAAACCAAAAACCTACAAGAAGCCTGTGATTGGCTGAAGAATAATTACAGAAAATTTGTTATTGGACAGACTCCAAAGCTGGCGGGATGAGAAGGAAGTGTTGAAAACCTTGAAGTACCCAAAATTAATGAAAGTTAATTTAGTTGAGAAAACCTATAAACACAAAACTTCTTCGAATCACTAATTATTCAAATTTTTCACCAGAGTGCATGACCTCGGTTTTTTGTAGAGGCATCTATGGAGAAAAGTTAAAACTTTTGATGTACGCAAAAACAAAACAAAGCAATCCAATCAGTTTAGGAAACTTTAAAATAACATATTACTCAGTTATTCAGTAGTGACATCTTCTGGTCAATGTCCCAGCATTAGCTGTTTCGAGATTTGTTCGATAGATAGCGTTCCTTAAGGCGCTTCTTTTAAATGTGCGGGGTTGAGGTGTACCTCCCGGGACAATTATTACTATTATTATTATTATTATTATTATTATTATTATTATTATTATTATTATTATTATTATTAACATCACACATACTAATTAATTGATTCGTGCTTACATTTGCAGAATGAAAACTTGGTTTGATTTCGATGTCTGGATCCAGATACTTGAGCACGAATAATGAAGACTATAAGATGCACATGAATGAAATATTTTCGGCTTCACTTTACAGGTATTATGTAACGCACAATTATCACTACAAATAAACTTGTATTAATACATGGTGCAAGAGTTTCATTATTATTTCCCTTCCTTAAACAGTGTAAATATTATATTATGCACGGATTATAGTTTAGGAGAATGTAATAAGTGTTATCCTTAATCAAAACTTTAAAGGCCTCGAAAACTGCATGACATCAAATTCTGATTGTTTACTTCACCTCCAGCTGACAGATCATTCGTAGTCAAAACCGAAACTTCGCGAGCGATGTGTCTCAAAGAATTTAACAGATGCAAACCAGTATTAAAATGAATTTCCTAATATCTTCTACACACAGTGTGGTATCGAAGGATTAATGTCAGTTACCACTATGAAAGTAACAAGTAAGCAGGTGGTGTCGTTGAAGAGAAGGAGGCTATTTACGAAGTACGCGGGTGGAGTGGTTCTTTTTTTAGGGTTAGTTGTACAGTAGACAGATTCAAAATTTTGATGTGGGGCATAGAATACAACCTCAGTATACCTTGCCTGTCGTAGTAGGCAACCAAAAGTGGCGGCATAGGAAGTATCCTGGACTGCGCAATTCTACCCGTGAATTGGAAATCCTCCTGTAATCACTACCTGTCGTAAAAAGCGACTAAATGTACCAAGTAGCCAATGGCCCCCTCTTGACCGTTTGTTGTAGACCGATTCAAAATTAAATGTGCAATTTTGAGGAAGAAGCTGTTCCGTGTGTGACTACGCCTTATGTTCGCAACCCGTTGTGTGGGTCCTTCGTGGGCCTTACAGTAGATGTCACCAGAGAATACATGTCGTGGTACTTTTGAATGCCAGAGTTCCAATCTCTTCTGTGCGCTATGGAGTACACACTTGTCCAAAAACCGTAAAAGTAGTTAGTGGGACGAAGGGCCTAAAAGGAATCTTCAAACTCGGATCCTGGGTAATACCTGCTATTGCCTTTGCTGCGTGCTAGTGTTGGGGAAGGATACTTCGATCATTGCTGCTGAATAATCCGAGGGTTGTCCTCCACCCGTGGTTTTAAATTTTACCCGTCTGGGTGGGAGACGCAGATGTATAATACACCCCCGGTATAACCTTCCTTTAGTATGAGGCGACTAAAAGGGGCGACCTAGGCGCGGACATGGATTGCGATTTGGTATCATGTGTTGGACCCTCTGCGGCTGGCAGGGGCTGAATAAATTCACAGGCAATCTCTGCCTGTCGTAGAAGGCGACTAAAAGGGTCATGTGGCCTTCGATCCCTTCTTGATTTTGTTGTGTGTGTGTTTTTAAGGCTTACTTGAAGACAGATTCAAAATTTTGATGTGCTTGCTTCTCGGAGAAGGGGAGCTTACGTGTGCGAATACGCTCGAAAGCCCGGAAACCCTATGGGCGTGAGCGCCATGTACCCGTGCAGTAGTATCCGCCTGATAACACAGGTCCCCGCACAGCCGAATGCCAGTTCGACATATTATTATTAACTAGCTGTTGTACCCGTGCAGTAGTGTCCGCCTGATAACACAGGTCCCCGCACAGCCAAATGCCAGATGGACATATTATTATTAACTAGCTGTTGTACCCGTGCAGTAGTATCCGCCTGATAATACAGGTCCCCGCACAGCCGAATGCCAGATGGACATATTATTATTAACTAGCTGTTGTACCCGTGCAGTAGTATCCGCCTGATAACACAGGTCCCCGCACAGCCAAATGCCAGATGGACATATTATTATTAACTAGCTGTTGTACCCGTGCAGTAGTATCCGCCTGATAATACAGGTCCCCGCACAGCCAAATGCCAGATGGACATATTATTATTAACTAGCTGTTGTACCCGTGCAGTAGTATCCGCCTGATAATACAGGTCCCCGCACAGCCAAATGCCAGATGGACATATTATTATTAACTAGCTGTTGTACCCGTGCAGTAGTATCCGCCTGATAACACAGGTCCCCGCACAGCCAAATGCCAGATGGACATATTATTAACTAGCTGTTGTACCCGTGCAGTAGTATCTGCCTGATAACACAGGTCCCCGCACAGCCAAATGCCAGATGGACATATTATTATTAACTAGCTGTTGTACCCGTGCAGTAGTATCCGCCTGATAACACAGGTCCCCGCACAGCCGAATGCCAGATGGACATATTATTATTAACTAGCTGTTGTACCCGTGCAGTAGTATCCGCCTGATAACACAGGTCCCCGCACAGCCGAATGCCAGATGGACATATTATTATTAACTAGCTGATGTACCCGTGCTTCGCTACGAGATTCCCAGAAAGACTCTTCTTTGCGGTTTTCCTACCTGAAGTCGTCAGAAAGAATGTAGCGATTAAAAACACAACCCCTGCGGGTGGGGGAAGCACAGGTAGAATACACCCGCGGTATCCCCTGACTGTCGTAAGAGGCGACTAATAGGGGCCCAAGGGGCTCTCAGCTTCGGAGTGTGGTTTGGTGATCATGGGGCCCTTAGCTGAGTCCTGGCATTGCTCCACTTACTTGCAACAGGATCCTCACTTTCATCTATCCTGTCCGACCTCCCTTGGTCAACTCTTGTTCTTTTCCGACCGCGACGGTATTAGAGCATTCGAGGCTTAGGGGGTCTTTCATGTTAACGCCCTTCGTGGCCCTTGCCTTTCTTCGTCCGTTACTTCATTTTTCGAAGTGACGGATCCCTTCTTTCTTCTCTTTTCTCTCTCTTTACCCCCTGTGGGAGGGAGACGCAGACGAATAATACACCCACGGCATCCCCTGCCTGTCGTGAGAGGCGACTAAAAGGGGCAACCAAGGGATGATTGAATTAGAACCATGAAACTACTTTTGATTCGTACCATCACGCGGGGAACACCATGGGTTGCCTGTACTTGCGAGTAGTACCACTAAATTAGGTACGAAATAGGTTTTGTGTCTCGTAACAGTGAAGAGGCTGGCCTGGGGTTTTCCAGTACCCGTGCGTCGTACCCATGTGAGCAACACCGCGGGTCTGGGCGTTTCCTGTGAGTCGTTCCACTATATAAGCGACACCGTGGGTCTTCGTTGCCTGTGGTTAGTAGGCCTACCCACTGTGTGAGGAACACCACGGGAATACTGGCACCCGTGACTAGTACACCTAGGTGAGGAGCCTCATCGGTTTGCGTTGGCTATGAGTGGCGCCATTGTGTGAGAAACACCATAGGTCCGCGTTACTTGTACGAAGTACAATACTTGTGAGTAGTACCATCTTGTGTGGAACACCGTGAGTCTTGGCTACTTTTGATTAGTACCCCAACATGACAGGTACCATGGCTCTACTTTATTCGCGACATGTACCATTCTGAGGGGCCTTAGACCTGGATTTTGGACCACTGTAGACATCAAGTATCCTCGATTCAGGATTGTGCTTTATACACATTGCACACAGAACACACGTCACGGAGAAACCCTGCACGGCCATCGAGTTAGCACCCCCCATCAGCCAGCTCACCAGCCGCCGAGCGACATCCCAAGCCCCGCTCAGCCTGCCAGCCAATCAGAAGGCAGAACCCATGCACCGTACACCGAGCGAGCTAGCACCCCGCCAGAAGCCAGCCCGCCGCCGCCAAGAGATACCTCGAACTCCCGCTCAGCCTGCCAGCCAATCAGCGGGCAGAACCAAGTCCAGCAGCCATATCAGCCAGCCTGCTTTAAGGTGCGACTGTAGCCGCCACGGCGGCCAGAGCCGCAACGACTGGGGTCGTCATATACGTTCGCGACAGCAGCCGCAAGCGACGGGCACGTGGGGTGTTTTCTTAGACACGACTCCAGCCGCTAGTCACGCAGTCCAGTCCGTGAGAAATGGATTTGCTGACATTTTAATGGAAGAATAAGAATAAGAACTGTCAATGTGGTATCTCGGCCCGAAAAGAAGGAAAGTCAACAGTATATTTGAATCGCGCTATGAGGAAAGACGCTATAACAATTTAATTAACAGGCAACTGTTAAGTGATGAGACAAAGTTCAGGAAGTATTTCAGACTGAGTGTTTAGTTATATTCTCTAACTTTTAAAACGTGAAATTTTGAAAACCCCGTGCAATCGGTACAAGAAGCCTACCGGCCCATCTGAGAAACTTACACTTACTCTCAGGTACGGATATTTAAATCTTATTTTAACAGTGTTTAGCTCAGCTGAATAAGTTTTTTTACAGTAAGACATAACGATCAGTAAATATGTGGTCGTAATAGACTTCAAGATTTTTTTGCTAGTGGCTTTATGTCGCACCGACACACATAGGTCCTATGGCGACGATGGCATAGGAAAGGCCTAGGAGCTAGAAGGAAGCGGCCGTGGCTTCATTAAGCTACAGCCCCAGAATTTACCTGGTGTAAAAATGGAAAATCACAGAAAACCATCTTCAGGACTGCCGATAGTGGGATTCGATCCCACTATCTCCCGGATGCAAGCTCACAGATGCGCGCCCCCAACAGCACAGTCAACTGACCCGGTAAACTTCAAGTTTAACAAACCCGCAACTTAATTGAGTGACACAACATTAATTACACCAATATGTCAATTATTTACAAGCCATTCCATCGGTGTAATCTAGCGAATGAAGGAATCAATAAACACGCATAAAAATGATAATGCAAGTGGGACATGCATTTTATTTAAAAGTACATATTACACTGTATATTCATTCCTATAAATTATGACCCGGTAATCTCGATAAGATATGAAGACTGTCTACATCTGAGCACGGCTCGGCTTTTATCAGCCCTTGATTGACAGAGGAGAGTGCTTGCGGAGGAGGTGTTGATCAATTGTCACTTCCGTCGCAGCGACTGCGGGCGCCAGGACTGCTCACTGCACCAGTGTGGCGGCTCAAGCCGCAATCGCAGAGAGTCGCAGACCAAATTCAAACTGCGCATGCGCGGAGATGGAAGACTGCTGTCGCCGTGCGGCTACAATCGCCGTTGCGGCTACAATCGCACCTTGGAAAACGCACCTTTACCATTGTGCGGGCAAACAGAGCAATTTGTCTAGTGCTCAGTGCGGTCATCAGCTCGTGTCTTGTCTTGGCGTGATGCAATTAAAACTAAAAATGACATTACTGGTACCCACTGAGTGCGCCAAATTAGACGCCGGTCCTCAGTTCGAGTTTGACCAGACCTAACCTTACCTTACACTCACTCACCATGAGTCAACCTCCAACCTGGGAAACCGAGCTAACCGCCAACCAACAAACCTGGCAAGCAGAAATTACTTCCTTCATGGAATCATCTCTCAGTCCTTTAATTCAACTCACCCCATCTCAAACGCCACTAAATATCCCAAGCCCACTACGCCACCACTATCCACACTACTCAACCGCCTCTCCGTACTCTTCTTCCCCCCTCCCCCAGCCACTCATCCAATCAACCCCTCATGAAGAAGATGACAGCAACAACTCCGTAGAAGAAGAAGAAGAAGCAGAAGAAACAGAAGACAACACTGAAGAAGTTGACTACACAGCCCCACTCTTCTGTGTACGCGGGAACTCCACCTTCCCAGTCTCTCTTAAATGCAAGGTGCTAATATTCAACCTTAGAAACCCAGACCCGGTCCCCATGACCAGGAAAGCAATCATTAGGGCCCTTATGCCTATCTTCTCCGAACACATCGCTGTCATCGAAGAGTCGCACAACAACCTATTGTTGGTCACTCCCTACCGCAATAAATCCATCAACCATATTGTAGAGGTGCTTGAACACGCAAACATCCCTACACCCATCATTATCAATCCCGTCAATAACGACGTCAACCAGCAAATCAAGCTACCGCCCAAAACCGTGAACCAAGAAACCCAAACCCTATGCACCCCCACATTTCAAATCAAGCCCGTAACAGTGGAAACCATGACTAATGCCAAGAAAACTCAAGATGCCAGCTGTCAAGCCACCGCCAACAGAATAAAGCCAAAATATAGCCTACCCAAACCAACCACCCCCCCCCACCACCACCACCACGCTACCACCAGCACCCTCATATAAGCCACTCCAACCACCCAACAGCAAGAAACCCAAACAAATCCGGACCCCCAAGACAAAATTCAGCAAATCTATCCCATAGCCGCCGATATTCACACTCAAACCATTCCTACCCCTCCCCCTCTGCCACCCCCTCCGTCAAGCAGCAAATCAACTCAATCAATCCACATTACTACTCAGTCACAAACCTGTCAGACTACAGCCAAAAAGACCCTACTCCAGAAGCATAACCCACCGAAACAGCCAAAGAACGCCAAAGCATGTCCTCCTCCCACACCACATTTCAAATCCACATCTCAACCCCGCTCACCTCACCCCTCGTTTACCATTCTTTGCTATAATTGTCTTAAAGTGAACCACCATGCCGCCAAGTGCACAAACGAGACCAGATGAAACTGGTGTGGAGGACCTCACCACTACCCTGAATGTACAGTGCCACGCGAGCAGGCGATGTGCGCGAATTGCCACGGCAATCACGCAGCATCGTTCCCTGGCTGCCCGTCTTTCAAAAAGGCAATCAAACAAAATCTCCGCAGAACCACCTACAGAATATCAACCAGAACACATGCACAACCAAACCCACCCCAGTCTCTACTCGCCGCCCCCCCCCCCCCTCCCCCAGTCAACTCAAACAATAACCTCCTACTGCTCATCCTCAACCTACTCCAAAACCAAATTTCCAGTTCAGGGTCCCCTCGGTGGATTGAGTAGCCGAGACCCTGACGAACCTAATCAGGAAACTACCCCCCCCCCCCGCCAAGAACGTAAGACCTACCATGCCTAGTTCTTACTTCCTAAATACTGATTCAACAATAACGGCCTTCTAACATTAACAATAACGGAACACAAAATAACAAGCTGAAGCACTGGTTTCCGGAGGCGAGGCGGTGCACAAACCAAAAATTGCTGCATACAAACGATGCTAAACAAAATTAACATCTGTAAACTCACGACAACGTAAACGCATGTTTAACGACAGTGGACGTCACTACGAACAAAATCAGTAACAGTCTCATTGTTGACAGACCAGCACAATTGAGCGTGGTCAGCATTTGGATGGGTGACCATCCAGAGCAGCCACTTACTGATACACGTAACTGCCGTGCTAGACATGTTCACTGAATGCACATTGATTCCTAGGCACACCCACTATAAAATATAACACACACAACTGATATAACTAACAAACACGGAGTTAAGCAACATGGGGTGGTCACCCAATGGATGGGTGACCAACACATACACTGTCTTACTTACTCACACATAAAGACGATAACATACCTTACTGGAAACATTGAAAATTTAGAATCTTATCAATTTAAACCATAATTCACACCACAGTCTAAAAAACACTAATGACCGCCAGAGGAGCTCCGATGGGAGCACCGGTATTGGTACATCACATACCACCTGTCCAAAAGAGGTGGACCATACAGATACGTAGGGTTTGGTCCCTTGGTCAGTAATACTCTTATTTATGACTTTTTGAGTTGGATCCACTGGTTTTTTTGTTTTTTTTTTGTTTTTTGGGTTCATGTCCATCCATTCATTCTTCATTATTTTTAAATTTTGGTCAGTGGATGATTTTGAACTTTTTGTTGTCATATCATTTCGTACCATTAGGGGCCGATGACCTCGATCATCAACGATTAAAAGCAATCTAATCATATAAAATACTCGATCAAATGAAAAAACGCACATTTTCTCACTTTTAACGAACAGTAATACGGTGCCTATCTAACAGTCCAAAGTTCCAGTGCTGCAATGACCAGACCGCAGACACCCGTGAACACTTCTCTGCCATTATTCCGTTAAATATGCACGCTGCTCATTCTAATCATTGCCTCAGAGTAGGAATTCAATAGCTCGAATGCTATGATGAACCTGTTTGTTACCTATCTATGCTATATTCTTTACGTCGCACCGACAGAGATAGGTCTTATGGCGACGATGGGATACGAAAGGCGTAGGAATGGGAAGGAAGCGGCCGTGGCCTTAATTAAGGTACAGCCCCAGCATTTGCCTGGTGTGAAAATGGGAAACCACGGAAATTGTTACGTATCAATAGTATCAGAAAGTTAAAAGTTATCTAACTCCCCAGCTACTTCCCGCCAATATTCAGGAAGGCTGTTGTACTCGGTACAACCGGGTGAGTTGGCTGTGCGGTTTGGGGCGCGCAGCTGTGAGCTTGGTTCCGGTCGGTAGTGGGTTCGAACTCCACTGTCAACAGCCCTGAAGATGGTTTTTCCGTGGTCTCCCATTTTCACACCAGGAAAATGCTGGGGCTGTAACGTAATTAAAGTCAGGGCCACTTCCTTCCCACTCCGAGCCCTTTCGAATCCCATCGTCGCCATGAGTCCTATCTGTGTCAGCGCGATGTAAAGCGAATTTTAAAAAAAACTCCGTATACAGCAGTAATCCCATCTATTGATACATGTTTCCCTCGGCACCCTCTAGTGCATTACCTGCTGGCCGAGTGTTCGGATCCCGCACCAGAATCACGCTTATGTGGCCCCAAACAACATTAGATACGGAGGAAAACGAGTTAGTTGATAAGGAAGCCAAGGAGGCAGTTACAATTCCCCCGTTGCCTTACAAGATTCCAGCCAGTAATATTCGCTCTCAGCTGAGATATTTGGTTATGTCCCTTTGTAAGCTGGAGTGGCAGGCTACCCCACCTGAGGGCGATAAAAGGAGGAACGAAGGTGTGTAACATATCCGTTCGGGTTTTTCGGAGGTAAGCTGTGAGTTATGTCCTTTTCGGATAGACCACGGTATACTAACGCACTCCTATTTACTGAGTGCGTTGACCTGGTCGACTTGCGCCGTAGTCTAAAACTCCCGAGTACCATCTTCCTCATCCTACGTGATGACAAGCAGTCGGCAGACATCGTCATCTGTTTTATGAGGGATAATGGGTGTTTTTATTGTCTAGAAAAGTATTTTCTTTTATTCTTTATATTACTGTTTACTACGTTTTTTACTAGTGACTCGGTTTTAGTTTTCTTTTGTACATTTGAATGTATTTTCCTAATATTAATTTGCATGATATATATTTTTGCATTTTAAGGCTATGTCATATTCCACCGTAATCTATATTTCTTATCACTTTATCGAAATGTACAGCATAGCGAATGAGATCCACTGATTATTTTAAACTCACAATCATTATTCATCAATATTTGTTTTACATTCTAGTCATTGGATACAGCTTAAAATTTTAATTATAATATCATGTTGTCCTATGCCTCCGTGGCTCAGGTGGCAACACGCCGGCCTCTCACCGCTTGGTTCTGTGGTTCAAATCCCGGTCGCTCAATGTGAGATTTGTGCTGGACAAAGCGGAGGCGGGACAAGTTTTTTTCCGGGTACTCCATTTTTCCCTCTCACATTTCATTCCAGAAACACTCACCAGTATCGTTTAATTCCATCTGTCATTTATTAATCATTGCCTCAGAGGCGACAGGCTTCGGCAGCCGGCACAATTCCTATCGTCGGTGCTAGATGGGGTTTCATTCATTCCATTCCTGACCCGGCCGAATGAATGGAAACAGGCTGTGGATTTCCATTTCATCATGCCGTAGAATTTATACCATTAGAGGCCGATGGCCTAGATACTAGGCCCCTTTAAACAACAAGCATCATTATCGTCATCGAATGTATAGGATACGTTTAGGCCCCTGCTAACGAAACAAATTACCGTATAAACATGAAAGTTCATAAATTAGATGGGAAACATAGCACTTGAATCTCTTGGCATAAGTTGTAGGCTTGTAGCTCCTGAGACAGGTCTCTAGTTCAGTATATACGAGTAGAGTTTAGCAGGCATCTTGCCTAGGAGCCCTTTCTTCAGTTCCCGAAAGTTAGGCTGATAAAACTAATAGGCCATAATTTAAAATTTGTGGGCCCCTGAAGCAGCTCTCTGGTTAGGTTTATACGGATGGAGTGTAGAAGCCATCTTGCCTAGTAGTCCTTGTTGTTTAAGTTATTGAAAGGAGAACCTTCTCCGGTGTATACTTGCGGCGATCATCTTACCGTGGTACACATCCTTACGAAAAGGGTGGACCTGGTCGATCTGCGCCGTAGGCCAACACTCACGAGTACCATCTTAGTGATGTGACGAGTCGAATATTTTAACTCGTTTAACTCGAGTCAAGCATGTATTCGAGTCAACTCGAGTGACTGCCTGTTGTAACTCGAGTAAAGAAATCGACGGATGTCCACATGAACCATGGCCGACTGTGATAAGACCTCACTCGTTGACTCGCTCCCGAGTCGCCCGAGTCAGAGACACGAAATCGCCCGAATCAGCCCGAGTGAGATCGAGTGCTTTCTGTTCCTGACTGATCGATTTCTAATACATGCCGGGAAGAATACTCGAATTCAATTTCGAGTAATCATTCAATTATAATCATAATGATTGTTTACTTTTACTTGTTGATGTGTTGGTGTGTTTATAGTTGAATGTTTTTACGTCATGCCTCGAGAAAATAAGAAATCTGTTGTGTGGGATTTTTACAAAAAGACGGGGGATAATAGAGTGAAGTGTGACCTGTGTTCGTGTTCCTATAAGCATTTCGGAAATACAACTAACTTAATATCACATTTGAAAAGGAAGCATCCAGTCCAGTTTTTAGAAAGTTCATATCCTGTAGTGACTAATACTATCAGTACAAATACAGCAGTGCAGCCTAGACTAGACGAACAATCCAGAATCGCAGTAAGTAGGCCTACTAGTACTTGTACTACGACTGGGATTCAATTAAATGAAGACTTACTTTCCACATCGCAAGAGGAAAATACATCGCGGCTAGATAATGCAGAACCTCGTCCAAAACGTCAGAGACAAATGCGATTAATTCCTCCTGCAAAAGTGAATCAAAAGGTTATTAACGAAGCGTTGGTAGATATGATAGTTTTAGATTATCAGCCTCTACAAATTGTAGAAAATGTGGGTTTCAAAAGGTACACGCAGAAACTCAACCCTGACTATACGCTACCCACTCGAAAAGTATTATCAGATAAAATGCTCGATGACAGATACAATATATATTCAGAAGCTCTCAGGCAAAAACTACAATTGGTGGAAAATGTAGCAGTAACAACTGATATTTGGACGTCTGATAGCAACAAATGCTATATATCCCTAACAGCTCATTTCATCCACGACTGTAAATTGAACTCGTCGGTTTTGTCCACTACGGAATTGCCTTCACAACACACGTCTAACATAGCCGACACTATACGAACAATTGCAGGCGAGTGGCATATATACGGTAAAATTGTAGCTATTGTTACAGATAATGCCAGCAGCATGAAAAAGGCAGTAAATGACTACTTGCGCAAACGTAACCACTATTGTGTTGCCCATACGTTGAATCTTGCTGTTAAAGATTGCATAACAAAAGACAGTGACGAAAATAATCATTTTAAAAATGATCAGTTGATTGAACTTATCACCAAATGTCGGTCTATAGTTTCACATTTCAAGCACAGCAGTAAATCATCTTATAAATTAAAAGAGATTCAAAAGCAAATGGGCCTTGAAGAACTTAAACTGAAACAGGACGTGCCCACAAGATGAAACGCAACTTTATATATGTTGGAAAGATTGTTAAAAGTAAAGGTTCCTTTGTCAGCAACATTACCACTCATACAGTCACCAGTGTTTAACTTAGATTCTTCCGAATGGCTTATACTCGAAGACATAACTGCTCTCTTAAGTCCTGTGGAAAAGATGATTGTAATCCTAGGTGGAGAATCTTATCCGACTTTATCTTGTGTGATCCCACTAATAAGGGGACTGCAAAACACAGTAAACAAAAAGAAACCTCGAACAGATGCAGGAAGACACTTACAAAAATCGTTAGTTGAGGTGCTCGACAAACGGCTAAATGTCTACGAAAACAACAGAACGGCGTCGAAATCAACCTTCCTTGATCCTCGCTTCAAGAAAAAAGGCTTTGGCTTGGAGTCGAACGCAGATAACGCTCAGAAGTGGGTGATCGAAGAACTTGTGGCAGATAATCAACTCACAGTCACGCACACACAGCAGGTGCAATCTATATCAACAGAATCTACACCAACAGAAAACGACGAAGGTGACCTTTGGGAAACATTGGACAAAAAGATTAAGGAAATGACAACTCAACAAACTCCGGCTTCTTCAGCTACAATAATAGTGAAACAATACTTGGAATTACCATATTTAGACAGGAAAGATAATCCTTTACAGTTTTGGGAAGACAGAAAAAACATTTTTCCTTCCCTTTACAAATTGGCCAATAATTACTTATGTATACCTGCGACATCAGTCCCATCCGAAAGGTTATTTTCCAAGGCTGGTATGCTCACAAATGAGCGACGAAACAAACTCTCACCAAAGAAGTTGGACAAAATGTTATTTCTCAATAGCTGGTGTGCTGCAGCCTACAAATCATAACTAGGAGAACATATTGTGATTACAAGAAAAATATTATGCTTGATTTTTTAGGAAATGTGCGTAATGATATCAAATTTCTTCATTTTTTGCATAATTATTTATAGTTTTCCTGTAGTTTTAATATTATTAGTGTTATCAATTAGTTTTTAAATCAGAGGGTTGAGACTATATTTTGTCTATATTTTAAGAATAATTCAGAGCTTTTCTCCTTGATTTCATCAAATTATTTTTATTCAGCTACTGACCAGTGTTAGTCTAACATGTATATGATCTCTGGTGTAAAATTCGTTATTACTATTTGAATAAGTTATTACGAGTGGCATTTTTCGTACCTCAATTGAGCATCCTATAGTCTATATTCAGAGTCATAACATGGACTCGAGTAAACTCTGTGAATACAAAAAGTATTCGTGTTCCCTTACACGCCTTGCCTAGTTGGAATATCTGTAGCACATCCCAACTCATTCACAAGACATAGCGATTGTCGCGAACTCGAGTAAACTCTGTGAATACAAAAAGTATTCGTGTTCCCTTACACGCCTTGCCTAGTTGGAATATCTGTAGCACATCCCATCTCATTCACAAGACATAGCGATTGTCGCGAACTCGAGTTGGCAGTGTTTTCGAATACGAGTTACTTCAGTTGACGAGTAGGTATTCAACTCGTCATTTGCTACACGAGGTCAAAGATACGACATGTTCCGAATAGCCCCGAGTTCGGCCGAGTGCTTTCTGTTCTTTGATCGATTCCTAACCTAAGCATAAAACCAGATACAGTATTAACGTTATTTTTACACATGATTAAGCCTTTTTTCTTTAGCGTTGGTATAATGTGTTATAGAATTAGTTTTCTTTACAAAGGGTTGAGACTATTATTTGGTTTACATTTGAGAAGAACTCAGTATTTCTGTTTCCATATTTATTAAACATTATTTTCTTTAGCTGCCAGATAGTGTTAATTTAACAAGTATGTGCTTTCTGGTAGGAAATGCATTACTCCCATATACAATTGTCTTCGTTTTCATGCCTGAAATATGCAACCTGTATATTCACAGTCATAGCATAGACTCGAGTAAACACAGCGCACACAATAAGCCTCGGCGTCTTGACTCGCTCTCCCTGCCCGACTCGTCAACTCGAGTTCCCTTACTCGCTTCTTTCAGGAGACATTGCGATTGTCTCGCTCTCCCTGTCCTATCCGGTCGACTCGTCAACTCGAGTCCAAACTCGAGTTGGCAGTGTTTCCGAATACGAATGACTCGAGTTGATGAAGTATTCGACTCGTCACATCGCTATACCATCTCCCTCATCCTGCGGGATGACGAGCAGTCAGCAGACCACGTCATCCGTTTTATGAGGGAAAGTGGCCTTTTTTTATCTCGTATAATAATGTCCTTTGACTTAGTGTATTTTTGTTAACTGCGCTTTTATCCTTTTGTCTCTATTTTAGTTCGTGTTTGCGTATTTTAATGTGTTATTTTAACTTCTTACATGAATCATATATATAACTGTACTTCCAGGCAATGCCTTGTTCCATTATCACCTCTATTGTGTATTTTCATTAGAAAATACGGGATTGCGAATTAGATCCACTGATTCTTTTAATCTAATAATCATTTTCATCACCATTTATTTTAAATTCTAGGCAGTGGATACATTGTAATATTTTAATTATCATCTCATGTCGTCCATCTCGTACCATTAGGGGTCGATGACGTTAGATGTTAGGCCCCTTTAAACAATAAGAATCATCATCAGCTTCCTATTCTTATTCTTTCTCCTCGTCGGTCTTATCTTCCGCTGCTTGGGTTTCTGTGGTTGCATCGATGCAATGAATTGATAAATAGTACATTGGAAGAGGTTAAGATGATGCTCGTAATGTGTAACTTATTCAAATTTTGTTATGGGTATTTATTATTTATTATGTCCGCATCCACGGCTAAATGGTTAGCGTGCTGGCCTTTGGTCAGAGGGGTCCCGGGTTCGATTCCCGGCAGGGTCGTGAATTTTAAATATAATTGGTTAATTTCTCTGGCACGGGGGCTGTGTGTATGTGTCGTCTTCATCATAATTTCATCCTCATCACGACACACACGCAGGTCGCCTACGGGAATCAAATCGAAAAACCTGCAGCTGGCAAGCCGAACATGTCCTCGGATACTCCAGCCACTATAAGCCATGCGCCAATTCGTTTTTCCATTATTATTATTATTATTATTATTATTATTATTATTATTATTATTATTATTATTGTACCGGGAGGTACATCTCAACGCCGCGCATTCAGGATTAGCGCCTAAATGAATTCCGCTATGGGTCAAAAGGTGAAACTGATAACACAACAAGTTGGAACTTTAATTAGAAGACGTTAGCACTGAAATACTAAGTAATTGTTTTGTTGTGTAGTTTCCTAAACTGACGAAATTTCTCCCTGTTTTGTTTGTCATTCATCAAGAAGTTTGGATATTTTTCCACAGATGACACTACTAAAAACTCTGATTACGTAATCTGGTACAAGGTGAAGGAACTTACAACTTGAAAAAGTTTTGTTTTTCTAGGTTTTCCATAACTGTTCTATGTTCATTTATTTTTGGGTTGGCAATACTTCATTTTCTTTCCGCCAGTTTTGAATCTAGCCAATCATATAACTTTGTAATGAATTTTCAACCAATCCCGCATTTCATGTTCACTTTGGGTTAGCCAATAAAACTTAAGTGGGTGTGTCCTGATTAATCCTGAATGATCTCGAACCTTCCCTGAGGGTTTATAAACTGCGGCCTTTCATGTTTCCTTGCCAATCGATCGTCGACTTTCTGAGTGTTTGTGTTAAGGCAGGAGGCGGGGCAGCCTCTTTCTTCGGTCAGCAGAACATCTATAAGTTAATGGCCACATAACTTCATTCTTTCTTGCTACCCCCGCAGTTGAATCCGAGGGAAAGTTTCGACTCTTTAATTATGTAACCATACTTTTTTTAAATGTAACTTTTCTTTCGGCTAATGTAAAAACATAAAATCTTTAACTGTAAATCGGAGATAGAGAGTGAGTTACCCTCTCGAGCTCCCCTTCATCTTCGTTTGAGGTGGCTACGTTTTCACAACCTTTCGTTTCTGTAATGTATTAAAATATTTTCATCCGCTCCACCTCAGTTGAATAGCCCCAGTTTCATCGGCCAAGAGCCCTGTAGGATTTTAAGTGTTCATTATCTTGGAGCGCAGTGTGCGCCTCCATTCATTTTGTGTTTTGGCCAGTTACCTAAGCTGTTCTTTTTCTACGAAGGCCCAGTAGGTTGTACCCCTGTAATAGTAAGTTCAATTCTTAAATGGTGGTTTGAGAGACCAGAGATTGATGTAACGTTGCCTTGAGTAGGCAGTAAGGAACTGAGAGCCTGTTTTCCCTTTTTCAAAGTTTTTGTAAGAGTAACGAGTGCCTCTGGAAGGCTAGAAATTGTATTTTGGGAGCGAGTGCTCTTTGAATTAGGGGATTTCTGCCCTTGAATAAATTTGTGCTCTTTTGTAAATTTGAGCTGGGAGCTCAGGAATTGTAAAGCGAGGGGCTTGAAGCCCAGGATCTGTAAAGTTCACTAATCTTGTATTTTCCTAGACTTGTTTCAAGATTGTCATTGTACCTGATGTTTCATTGTTATGAAAAATTGTTGAAGTTCTAAAAGACTTGACTTACGTGACTTGACTTATTTTATGTTGCTCCTCCTGGAGCATAGGACTTACGTGAATCACTTCCATCTCTTCCTATTGTTGGCTAACCTCTTCACTTCATTCCAAGTTTTTCCCACTGTTAGACATTCTTCTTCGATTGTCTTTTTCCAGGTCTTCTTCGGACGTCCGCGCTTTCTAGCGCCTTGGGGGTTCCAGTCGAGCTCTGTCTTTTTAATGGCTCCAGCAGGTTTCCTTAAAGCAAAGAAATATAACCTTCAGTTCAAGTCCTAAAATTAATTTTTATATTATAGACCCATTCACCCCGGCACCTTCTTTAACCTCTTTCTGCTCCACGGGTATCCCCATAACAAGTGGTAGCAGAGCGTGGTTGAATGGGTCTCACTTAAGCCCCTTTTGATGTCTAAACATGGAATTCAATCCGAAACTAAGAATTTTCTCGGTCGCTGGGAGTTTTGTTTCTAAATTTGTAAATTTTCTATCATCAAGTCTGGCCCTCGTGAAGTCCTCCATCCTGTGTACGTGCGCAAGCAGGAATTGATTTATGAGTTACTGATTAGAAATGTTCAATCTGGAGGCACGGTTGCGGCAGATACTTCCAAACTTAAAGAATCCCTAGAATTGCCTATTTGTATCCCACTTTCGGGAGAAAAGGAAATTGATGAGGCTCTATCCACCATCACTGACAACACCACCGAGCTAGCGTCTGTAGTAAGTTTTTTAAAACTAAGTGATCCATCTGCTAACCAACTTAAAAGAGTACAGGCTAGATTGTTCCATTTTTATAATAGGGTTAGGGAGCTGTTGTCTCTCAAACTAAACGAACAGGCTAGTAACCTTGTTGAACACTTTTCAGAGATGTCAAATAAGGTTAGTCAATTGTTGACTGGGGCAGCTGCTCCCAAATCTGATCAAGCCCCTTTAAACAACTTGCCTGCTGAGGAGGAATCTTCCAAAGGTGTAGGAAGTAGGAAATCTGTGGCAACTCAACAAACTTCTGCCCCATTAGAAAATGAGCCTGATCGTCGTACACAAATTCCACCTTTCTTTTTGAACAATGCTGTGTCTGAAGCCTCTCCACCCTGTAGGTCATCACCAATTATGTCACCTGTTTTAGTAGTCTGCCCCATCCACTGGCTATGTTGCTTAGAGGAATTTCAAAATTTTCGGTAAACTCCACTAATGATGTCATTTCATTTTTCAGGTTTTTAGTTTAATTTCAGGATCCCGCATTAGTGTTGTCCCTCTCTCACTCTCAAATTCTTCAAATCATGTATCCATATTCAGTAGGCGTCCTATCGGACAAAGTATTCAAGGCTATAGCTGATAGATCATCCATTGAAGACTTCCACGCCCACCTTTTGGCTAATTTCATTCCGGCTAGGGCAATGTCCTCTTTAATACAGAAGTTCTATTTTAGGGCACAACGTCTCGACAAAAATCTTGCGGACTACATCCAAGATATCAAATGTTATATCCGAGCGTTCGCTCTGCACTTTTCGGAAGACCAAATAGTGCAAACTATTGTTGAAGGTACCTTACCACCTTATAGATCTTATTTATGTCTCGAGTCCCGACCCCAAACCTTGGCAGAATTAGAGGCTATGGCTGTCTCAGCCGAAGGAGTGAGGTATGCCGACACCTTAAGAGTTACGAAGGAGGCCCCTCTGTCTTTTAAAATTTTCGGCCTCCACCTCGCCGAACTTTCACCACCCGTAAGTGCTACGCTTGTGGGTCTACGGAACATCTGCGTAACAAGTGACCAGCGATAAAATCGAGTGGGACAAGGAATGGAGCAGGGTCATCGCAAGGATGTTTCAAATGTGGCTCTTTTACTCAACTAGACAAGAATTGCCCTAATGCCAGTAGCACTATTTTTGCTCAACTTCTGGTGCAACCGCCGCGAACTACAATAATAGTAAGTGACTAGTATCGACGGCTGAGTCGGCAGGTCCGTCTTCTGAAGACTCAGCCCCTGTTAAACCAAGCGAAAGCTTGGGTAAGTGTAAAGGCTCTCCTAATCTGTCGTCTGAATGCCCTAAAGAATGCCTCAGAATTGCGGCGGAGACCCCCGCACTTGTACCATTTCTTTGAATTGAATAGTGAAACCGTCACAACTCTATTAGACTCCGGGAGGGTTTGTTCCATTATTTCGGGAGAATGGTATTCCAAATTTAAGTCTGCTTGCAAGTTTTCCGATTATTGTTCATCTTCTGTCCAATGCGTTTCGGCTAACTCTTCTCCTTTAGAAATTTTGGGTTTCATCTTGGCTAAAATGCGTATTTTTAAATTCACTTGGAAAATAAAATTGTTTGTGGCTAAGCAATTGTTTTGCTCCGTAACATTGGGAGCGGATTTCATGTCTTCTACGGGTCTGGTGCTCGACATTCAGAGCAAGTCGTGCACTTTCAAATTTGCTAAGAATTGTAAAATTCCTTTGCCCAAGTGTAATTCTGTATCGTGTTCATCTCTTTCGACTACCCAGGGTGAGATGTTGTTAGACCTTAGACATCTACCTGAGGAGCAGGCTGAAAGTAATCGTAAACTGTGTCAGTCGTTTCCAGATGTATTTTCTGATAATCATGGTGTTACTGATCTTATCGAATACAACATTCTGGTTACGGATTCGATCCCAGTTAGGTTTCCACCCTATAGGCTGTCTCCACCTAAAATGAAGGCTCTTAAAGAGATCATCGATCAGATGTTAAAGGACGGTATTATTCCACCCTCTAAGTCGGCGTATTCATCGCCTATTTTTCTGGTGCCGAAACCCCAAGGTGGCTTCAAGCCTGTGATTGACTACAGGGCTTTAAATCGGAAGGTGGTGTTACAATCTGTGCCTCTTCCTGACCTTCATTCTTGTTTTCCATGGTTTCGGAAAGCTAAGTTCTTTACAATCCATGATCTCAATCAGGCGTACAATCAGATCCCTCTAGCTGAATAATCGAAACATCTAACAGCTTTTGCCACGGATTGGAACTTGTATGAGAACAACCGCGTACCTTTCTGGCTCCCCACGGGGGTAGCTGTGTTAACTAGACTGCTAGATAGGTTCTTTTCCGACATCAAGTTTGAATACTTGTATCACTATCTTGATGATGTCGTATTGCATATTTTGTCACCCGATGGTGTTTCCATTGATCATTCTAGAACACAGGCCATCCGTGATTTCAAACTCCCTAAGTATATCAAAGGTATTGCCAGGTTCATCGGCATGGTGAATTTCTTCAGAAAATTTATTCCTAAATTCGCTAACGGAGCGGCGCCCTTGAACTTACTCCGTAGGAAAGGCGTGAAATTCGAATGGGGACTGTCTCAACAAGCCGATTTTCAAGATCTTAAATTAGCTCTTTTTAACGCCCCAGTTCTTTAAATGACTGATTTTTCCAAGAAATTCATGTCGTCGAAACTGACACCTCATCATCGGCGGTGGCTGCTGCCCTTCTTCAGGAAACTGAACTCGGAAGACGACCCATATCTTATGCGTCTAGGACATTATCGGCTCAAGAATTCACATATTCCATCTATGAACTTGAGGGTTTGGTAGTCTTACTTGCATTAGACAAGTTCCCACTCTATCTGGAACATGTTAAGTTCGACCTGGAAACAGATAATCAAACCTTAAGTTGGGTGTTAGCTAGGCGGCGTCGTACTGGTCGTATAGCCCGTTAGGCCATCGGGATTGCTGCATTCCAGTTTGATGTGAGACATATCAGAGGATCTGAAAATGTCGTTGCAGAATGGACTAAGCCGCATGTTTTCTCATGATGTGGAGACCACCGAACAGGAAGATAGTTCTTCTCTTCCCACGCCCATACCTTCGGATATTAATGCAATTCTAATTGATGTCCCCATGTTGTTTAGGGTCATTGAAAAATATCAACGTGAAGATCCTGTGCTGGACCCTATTATTGAAACCCTTTCTTCTGGGGAACATATCGTCCCTTATGTATTGAGGAACGGGGTTTTGTGTCGCCCGTCGAGGCATGATCAAAAGATGAAAGTAGTGGTTCCAGCCGTGCTTGTACCTATGATCTTCAAGTACTATTATGAGACTCCATTAGGGGGCCATTTAGGCATCTTCAAAACTTAGGAAAAGATCCGAGAGATGTTCATTTGGAAAGGTATGGACGGCGAAATCCGAGAATTGGTAAAAGCTTGTAAACCTTGTTTGCTTAGTAAGCCCACCTTATCCACTAGGCTAGGTCTATTATCTTCTCATCAAGCGTCGCGCCCCGTGGAGCGCCTATATATAGACTACGTCCGACCCTTCCCCCAATCAAAGGGGAACGCCAATAAATTCTTTCTGGTATATGCAGATGGTTTCAGTAGATTTTCCTGGTTATTTCCGACTAAGCTGGCAACCGCTCAGTCCATCATTTCTTATTTAAATACCATATTTGCTTCCTTTGGCCGCTGTCAATATATAGTTTCCGATAATGCTAAGGCATTCACATCCAACTTATTCCGTAAATTCAGATTCAGTTTTTATCTGTAGATATCTCATGTAACTACTTCGGCATCTCTGGCTGCACGGGTCAATCGTAATCTTAGAACGGCTCAAATCGCATTTCATCATAAAGATCATTCCAGGTGGGATACGTCTCTGCATTGGTGGCCTTTGCTTTAAATTTGGCGAGTCATGAGTCCCATAAGTTTACTCCAGCTTCTCTTATGTTTAAATTTGTTCCTAACACGCCGATCTCTAACCTTTTGTCACTCAATGATATTTTACCAGAGACAATAGATCCCGATAATACTAGGGATCTATGGAAGAAGGCTAAGCACAACTTGAAGGTTTCCCACGAAAAGGTTAGGGAAAGATGTGATCGTGGACGGACGCCCACCAATTTAAAAGTTGGAGATCAAGTCATGGTTAGGAATTTTGTTCCTGCGGATAAGCTTGACCCCATATTTCATGGGCCGTGCGTCATTTTAGATTGTTTGACTCCTGTTACATTATTAGTCAGCAATCCAGCCACATAGAGAATCTCCAGGGTCCACCTCTCTTAGGTGAAACCTGTATAATTGCATTGCTATTTTCGTTAGCCGCTCAATCTAGCAGGAGTTTGAAGGTTATATTTTTGTTATTTAAGGCCTTCTGCCCCTATGAGTTGATTTAATTATGTGTATGACCTGTTATGTACGATCTTTCCCTGTGGTTTTCCTGCTGTCAGTTCCTTAGTGGCCATTACCAAGCCCCGTTTCCTGCATCCACGCACTATTGGCACACAAGCACTTTCCACGCCGCCCGCCCCTCTGAATCACCAATCACCTCACACAACAACACTTCTCTTTCGCCTAGATCTTAATGTTTCAGTACCCCCTCAGCCATCAGCCGCCGTGCAGCAACATCCGGCGAGATAAACTAGAACGGGGTAAGGGCCCACTCCACTGCAGTGAAGACTCCTTGTAAACGGCGCGCCGGAGTCCATTTTCCCGGCAAGGGCTGAAGCGCGGTATCCCTACCGCCAACACGTCTGTGGACTGTACATAAACATCTAATGTGCGGCGACCATCACCACGACTACCCTTCTCATGGTAGCGGGAGAGGTGTATCTGAGTGTACTTGGGGGGTCCGGGCGATATCACCTGGGTATCGGCAGCGGCGGCAGGACTTGCCGTCAAACCTATCAACGTGTATTTAACTTTCAACGACCACAAGGACACTCTAAAGCTGGACTTAAGAATTTTTTATACAAATCTACTTTCAAAAACTTAGAAGATTTTCTTCAACTGGAAATATTTTCTCAAAATTCTTCTGTGTCACCCCAAGGAAGGACATTCGGGGGGGGGGGGTCTGTACCGGGAGGTACACCTCAACGCCGCGCATTCAAGATTAGCGCCTAAATGAACTCCTCTATGTGTCAAACAGTGAAACCGATAACACAACAAGTTGGAACTTTAATTAGAAGATGTCACCACTGAAATACTAAGTAATTGTTTTGTTGTGAAGTTTCCTAAACTGACTGAATTTCTCCCTGTTTTGTTTGCCATTCATCAATAAGTTTGGACATTTTTTCCACAGATGACACTACTAAAAACTCTGATTACGTTCTCTGGTGCAAAGTGAAGGAACTTACAACTTGAAGAAGTTACGTTTTTCTAGGTTTTCCATAACTGATCTATGTTCATTTATTTTGCTTTCGGCTAAAAACTTCATAAAACCTTCAACTGTAAATCGGGGATAGAGAGTGAGTTACCCTCTCGAGCTCCCCTTCATCTTCGTTTGAGGTGGCTACGTTTTCACAACCTTTCATTTGTGTAATGTGTTAGATATTTCCATCCGCGCCACCTCAGTTGTGTGGGAATAGCCCCAGTTTCATCGGCCAAGAGCCCTGTAGCATTTTAAGTGTTCATTATCTTGGAGCGCAGTGTGCGCCTCCATTCATTTTGTGTTTGGGCCAGTTATCTAAGCTGTTCTTTTTCCATGAAGGCCCAGTAGGTTGGGTATTAAATACCCCTGTAAAATTAAGTTCAATTTGTAAATGGTGGTTTGAGAGAGAGACTGATGTAGCGTTACCTTGAGTAGGCAGTAAGGAACTGAGAGCCTGTTCGCCCTTTTTCAAAGTTTTTGTAAGATCAACGAGTGCCTCTGGAAGGCTAGAAATTGTATTTTGGGAGCGAGTGCTCTTTGAATTAGGGGATTTCTACCTTTGAATAAATTTCTGCTCTTTTGTAAATTTTTGCTGGGAGCTCAGGAATTGTAAAGCGAGGGGCTTGAAGCCCAGGCTCTGTAAAGTTCACTAATCTTGTATTTTCCTAGACTTGTTTCAAGACTTCCATTGTACCTGATGTTTCATTGTTATGAAAAATTGTTAAGTTTAAAGTTTTAAAAGAAATATAACCTTCAGTTCAAGTCTTAAAATTAATTTTGACATTGTAGATAGACCCATTCGCCACGACACCTTCTTTAACCTCTTTCTGCTCCACGGGTATCCCCGTAACAATTATTATTATTATTATTATTATTATTATTATTATTATTATTATTATTATTATTATTATTATTATTATTATTTTACATGCCATCAACTCAGACAGGTCTTATGGTATAAATGGAATATGATAGGGTTAGAACTGGAAAGGAAGCGGCCATGACCTTATTTACGGTACAGCCCTAACATATGGCTGGTGTGACCATGGGTATCACGGAAAATCATATTTAAGGCTGTCGACTGTGCGGTTCGAACCCACCATTTCCGAAACCTAACAGATACACGGTGCAGATACACTTCGATCGGAGACAGTGGAGAATGGAGAGCTTTTGTAAAATGCACTATTAACGATTCCTTCTTACCCGAAGACGTCACGATGGACTGTGATGTGACGCTACAGAACGTCTGCAGTTCGCACAGCAGGCTTCCTTCCAGTTGGAAAGCTTATTATCAACCACTAATGGATATCTGGCACCCAGTTGTTCCATCACCTGTCCTCGCAGCTGTTGTAATCAGGTCACAGAGGTAAGACCAAGATATCGCTGTTATCTGGTTTTGCATAATAAATTTGGGATTGGAGTGACAAAGTTGTTCCATGTATGGGAAATAATAATAATAATAATAATAATAATAATAATAATAATAATAATAATAATAATAATAATAATAATAATAATATTTAACGGATACCCGGCGCGCTCTGCTACGCCTCAATAAATAAAAGGTGAATTGCAGTAATTCTATTTTATGCAATATTCAGTAACATTTTTCTTCATTCTTTTTGGTTGTTATGTCATTTAAACTTTTCTTTCTACATTTGCTTGTAATTTCACTTACACAACAAAGAAACAATTACTGTAACTATGTTCTATTTTTAAGATTCCTATATCTAATAAATTAATCAAGCTATTTCTAACCCCTGTGGGTGGGGGATGCAGACGAAAATACACCCATGGTATCGCCAGCCTGTCGTAATAGGTGACTTAAAGGGGCCCCAGGGGCTGTGAAATTGGGAGCGTGGTATGGCTACCACGGGGCTCTAAGGTGAGTCCTGCCATTGCTTCCAATTACTTTTGCCAGGATCCTCACTTTCATCTATTCTGTCCGACCTCCCTTGGTCAACTCTTGTTCTTTTCCGACCCCGACGGTATTTGATCATTCGGGGCCTAGGGAGTCTTTCATTTTCAGGCGCTTCCTGGTCGTTGTTTTTGTATGACTGGTACTTCATTTTTCGAAGTGTCGGATCCCCTCTTTTTCCTGTTTCTCTCTCTCTCTGCCCAATATTGGTAGGGGACGAGGACGGAGACTACACACACGGAATCGCCTGCCTGTCGTAAGAGACGATAAAAGGGGCGACCATGGGATGATGACATTAGAAGCGTGAGATCACACCATTACGTGCGGAACAGCATGGGTCTGAGTGTTGCTTGTGAAAGGGATCATGTGTATTCCACTGGTCAGTTACACTGTGTTGATTATGGTCTGCATTAACTATGAGTAGTACCACTTTATGTGCAATACCCTGGGTCAACGTTGCCTGCGGATAGTACTGCAATGTAAGAAACACCACGGGAATAGCGGCGCCCGTGATTAGTACCACTTTTTGAGGAAAACAATTGGTCTGCGTTGCCGGATAAAATTGTGTTATTATGTGAGGAACACCATGGGATTGTGTTGCCTGTGGGCGTTACCATAATGTGTGATGCACCGTGGGTCTACATTGCCTGTGATTAGTACCACTATGTAAGCGACCTCATGAGTACACGTGACCTGTGATTAGTTCCACCAAGTGAGGAACACCACGGGAATAACGGCGCACATGATTAGTACACCTAGGTGAGGAGCACCATGGGCCTGCGTTGCTTGTGGGTGGTGCCCTTTTGTGCAAAACGCCATGGGTTTGTACTACCTGCGATTGGTGCCATTGTGTGCGACATACCGTGGGTTTACATTACCTGTGGGCCGATGACCTCGATGTTAGACCCCTTGAAACTACAAGCATCATCACCATCATCATCATCATCATCATCATCATCTACATTACCTGTGATTAGTACCACCATGCGAGAACCATGAGACTATGTTACCTGTGATTAGTACCACTGTAGAAGGAGCACCATGGTTCTGTTTTACTAGTGATTAGTACCATTGTGTGGGGCCGGTGACCAAGATTCTTTACCACTTTAAATAATAAGCATCATCCCAGTAATTAAGATATCGTGAATTGCATCCTCTGATTGTTTTTGTCTCTCGATCATTTTCTCATCACCATTCAGTTTAGATTCTAGTTAGTGTTTACATTTCGAAGTTTCAATTTTCATTTCGTTACCATTAGGGGCCGATGACCTAGCTGTTAGGCCTCTTTAAACAACAAACATCATCATAATCTACATTTGATTAGTACCATCACGCGGGGAACACCATGGGTCACCTTTACTTGCGAGTAGTACCACTATGTTAAGTACACAATAGCTTTGTGATTAGTAGCAACAGGGGGTGAATCAGTATGGGTTTTACAGTACCTGCGGTTAATACTACTACAGTATATGCGAAACACCACGGGCATACTTTGCCTGTGATTAGCACCCACTATGAGAGGAACATCACGGCAATACCGGCCCCCGTGATTAGTACACCTAAGTGAGGAACACCATGGGTTAGCGTTACCTATGAGTGGCGCCATTATGTGAGAAACACCATAGGTCTGCGTTAGCTGTGCGACGTACAATACTTGTGAATAGTACCGTAATGTGTGCAACACTGTGATTCAGCGCTAATTTTGATTAGTACAGCAACTTGACAAATGCCATGGTTCTACTTCACTAGCGATAAGTACCATTATGAGGGGCCCTTGACCTGGATTTTGGAGCCCTTTATACAAAAAGCATCATCGGTTCAGAATGCTACTTTGTTTTAAGATAGTTTCTGGGGTGGTGGATCATTGTGAATTGGATCCACTGATTGTGTTCATTTTATGGTCACTTTTCATCATCATTCGTTTGATAATTTAGTCAGGGGATACATTTTGAAGTTTTAACTATCGTTTCATTTCGTTGCACTTTGCACCATTAGGGGCCGAAGACCTAGCTATTAGGCCCCTTAAACAAGTATCATCTCATTACCATCATCATCAAATACTTTATTCCTGTTGCCATTTCTCTACGACAACTCATGAATTTGTAAAAGGAGCATTCATCACTACGTTCGTGGTAATTTTCGAATTACTAGGGTACGGCAGTGCGTGTGAAATTAATTGGGATTTACGGCAATGTGCCCTTCCTGACACCAACCCCATGCGGAGAGATGTACGTACTACGGCGTGTGTCCGTAGTTGTTGGTTGTGTGTATTTGAAGAGTTGTGTACTTACATTCAGTCCCTGGGCGGAGGAATTACCTAGACGCTCTAAAATACCCAGCCTGGCCGGACATCAAACCCACGCCCCTTTGAGCGGAAGGCCGCCAGTAGTATAAGTGGAGAGTTCGGGCGCCTCCTCCTCACGCTGGTTAAGAGCGCGATCCTACCCTCACTTCCGCCATCTTGGAGGGGCTTAACCTAAATGTTTATACGTAAGAGAGCTAGCCTAACCTCCGTTTTACGGCCGGATGCCATTGCTGACGCGAGCTTAACATCACATCCGCTATCTTGGAGGGGCTTAATCTAACTGTTGACGCACAAGACAGCAAGCCTAACTTCACAGAAGACCCTAACCTCAGTTTCACGGCCGGATGTCCTTCCCGACGCCAATTACATAAGTTGGCGGCCATACATGGCTCCTTATGGGACGCCTTAAGTGTGCTTGCGCAAGATGGTGGCTGCAGGATGGCTGCTATACATGGGCTCTTATGAGACACCCTAGGGATGCTTGCGCAAGATGGAGAACACAAGATGGCGACTATACACGGCTGCTTATGAGACGCCTTAAGGGTGTTTGCGCAAGATGGCTGCTGCTCTTATCAAGACAGCTAGCTTAGAGGCTAACGTACCGTGCTAGAAACACCGGTTCTATTAATTAAATTTGGGATTTAAATGCAAAGTGTTAAATATCTCGAAAACGGTGCGTCGTAGAGCAAAACGGACAATTTTTTCCGCCAAATACGTGGGTTCGCAGTATCAGGAACATGATAGCATATGGAAAAAGTAGTCTAATGATGAGATCAACGCTTTGGTTCCTACTTAGGCCCTTTGGCATTTGGTCTGTTTTTGCTTGTTATGTCGTGTTTTGAAGCAAGTTTTCGTAACTTGATTAGGTCTTGCTATGGTAGAGAGTATAACGTGCCGTGCTAGAAACAACGGTTCGATTCATTCATTCGTTTGTCACCTGTCATTTTGACGGACTTTAACCTCACTTTTAAGGACAATAGAGCGTCGCTTAACTCACTGCTGCCATCTTCACGGCATTAAACCTCATTGCTGCCACTTTATGCAAGTCGTGGCGCGGAATTTTGAATTTAAAATCCAACAACAGAACATGGCTAACCTCACTGCTGCCATCTTTACGGGGTTAAACCTCACTGTTGCTACCTTGGTTATATGCTTTTGTGTTAGTTTACTGTTAATCGCTAAGCTGTTCGCTTCATCGAAGTAGCGAGTAACAAGTGTCTAGTAGATTTAAAGAAGAATCTGTTAGCAGAAGATAAAAGTCCGTCATGGAAAAACCTATTTCTAGGTATATTTGCAAAGTGTGTGAAAAGGCATTTTTCCGAAGCTATCACAAGAGACGTCTTGAGATATCATGTAGGACAATTTTTCAATGCAACGATTCTAGAAGAGAGTTCAAGAACGCATACAATGCTCATGAAGCCGCGTGTAATGTAGCTTCATCGAGAAGAAAATACAAAGAGCTTAACCGTAGTCAAGCGAACACTGATTTATTTTTAAAAAGTACACCTCTGCGAGAGGTTTTTAATTCTCCCTTGTTGTCTAGGCTTGCTACAAGTTCTGTTAAGGCTTGGTTTCTCAGAACCGACGCATGCGAGGTGCGAGGTGCGAGGCCCGCCTCGCACAAATCCAGACTACACGAGCTTATGCAAGTGGTTTCTCAAGCTGCGCGGTGCGCAGTGTGCCAACCTCGCAGTGAGACCTCGCAGCGTCACCGCGCACTGATTCGTCCGGCCAGATTTGTGCGAGGCGACATTGTTTCTGTTCTTGTTTTTACTGTTTTTAGCAACACGATGAGCTTTACCGACGAAGTGGACGAGGAACTGATTGAAGAAGTTCGAATGCACCCAGTGTTGTATAACTTACAACACAAGAGCTACAAAAACAACGTTGTGAAAGACAACTTATGGAAAATTATATCACTGAAGTTGGATAGAACAGCTAATAAATGTTGCTAGTTTTATGTATTATACGATGGTCTTGAGAAGGAAAGAGTTCGTAAAAATAGAAACTCCAAAAACGGAGGTACCGGACGATTAATGTTAATTTACTGTCATTTGGAACCTCCGTTCTTGGGATTCTTTGTTTTTTCATTGATGTGGTAGCTGCCTCTGTGGATCGGTGGTAGGGTGTCTATTATTATTATTATTATTATTATTATTATTATTATTATTATTATTATTATTATTATTATTGTTACTTATAACAAATATGATGAGTTCAGCTTCAAAGGATTAAATAATTAACAGATTTAGAAATGATATATCAACCAATAAATCCATTATTTTAATATAAAATATGCCAGTATATATAATTTTACAAAATTTGAGTTCAGTATTGTTCATTTAATAAAATCACGTGTTCATTCCGTTATTATGCTAACTGGGTCACAGAAAAAGTAAACTATAGGTAAACAAATACATGTTTGTCCGTTAGAAAAAAACTGTTACTCCACCCTGTTAGCATATTCTCTTTGTCATACCGATTCTCTCTCCCTGCTACAAAAATATTTCTTGAAGCTGTCTCTTATCATGAAAGGATCATGTGTAGAATTACCTCCGTTGTCAGATGCCAGAGGAATCATGTTTTCTTCTGTTAATTCCAAATTGCCAATAAAGTGTTCATTTGGGCAAGGAATTCGCTCATTCCTGAGAAGGTGTGGACGATACAGGCTGACATCACAAGATCATCAACAGTTTCCATTGATACTGCTATAGGGGTGAAGAAAACCCTCCAGTACTGACACAAAATCCGCTTCCTCTTCCAACAGTGGCGCACAGGCTACGAGATCCAATGAACAAAACATGTGCTCGGCAACTGATCCGCATCGCAGCCTGGGAAACCACGAGCCTCGCAGCGTCATTGGGACGAAAGTACGCAACGTCGGTCTCGCACCTCGCACATCGCATGCGTCAGTTCTGAGAAACCAAGCCTTTACTATGCACAAACTTCAAGATAAAGAGAGGCAAGATCATGATTATGATAGTAAGGATAATGATGCTGATCCGAACAGTAGTAAAGGGAAATTAGAAGAAAAATAAGATCTCAATGTTTCATTGCCATTAGAGCTAGATGATTTTACTTCATTTTCTAAGCCTACTGCACGTTCTGTCGCAGTGCAAACATCTCAAGAAGAGATGCAAGATGAAGAAGAAGAATATTTCAACGCTTCATTGCTATCGAAACATGTTAAGTTTATACCTAGAAACGGTACTGCTGAAGCACGTATTACATCAAAACAAGTCCCTACACATCAACTGTCTGCATATAGGCTCAAAGTTCACAACAAACCTCTGTTACCCTATGTAGACATAAGATACTCTCAAGACCCCAACGTACTCGTAAAGCGTTTGCAACTGCTAAGAGCCTATCATGATGCTGGTTACACAGAGTACAAATGAATTATTTTTGAAATAGAGCAAGAATTACGTCGTGTAGGTATTATTAAGTAATAGCTCTCTCTCTCGACAGTACGACAGCTTAAACACCTTCCTACAATCCCAGCGCTTACCCTCACTTCAGTCATCCTTCTGTAGTATACAGTCGATCGAGTAGCTATATTCGAATAGATTGTTTTCCAACATTCTCCCTTCCTTAGGGTGTTAACTCCGCCTCTAGATGTAGAGCCCGTCTCAAGCCCGGGTAAGAGAGAAGAGGCACCCTAGCCCATTAGGCCTTTACCCCATTAGCCCTTTAACCCATTAGCCCGTTAGCCTATTAGCCCTTTAGCCCTACAAGGAATGTGCGGTAATCTGATCTTCGTAGAACAAAGGTATTCCTGACATGTTCTAAACACATGTGTGTGTCGAGTACAGTGTTCGATTCTAGTCTTAATCACTTATTTAGTGATCTAAACACATCAAACAATGTTCTGAACGTATGTTTTATCGATTCTAGTCTTGTTATGTTTCAATCACTTCTTTTGTCATCTGCAAGTCTAAACATGCATAATGATGTTATCGCTGCACACTCTTGCCTTCGCGATGCAAGTTCGATAGAACTATGCCTTGACATAGGAGGAGGAGCCGGAGGCCTATGTATAGCCTCAATTGTTTAAAGATGACCGATGACAGCTGTCAAAAAAGCACGTGGAATTTTTCAAATTACACACCACCACATTTCAAAGGTATAAGGTTTAGTGCTGTAAAGGTAGCAGCACGATGCTCTGTTGATTAAAGATGAGAGCTGTCAAACAAGCACGTAGAGGGTTTCAAATTACCCTCCACTACGAAGCGGTATAGTGCTGTAAAGATAGCAGCACGATGCGTTGTTGTTTAAAGATAGCGGCTGTCAAGAAACAAGTGGACATTGCCGCCGCCACATTTCAAGGGTAGAAGCTAAAGATGGCAGAACGATGCATTGTTGATTAAAGATGGCCGCTGTCAAAAAGAACGTAGCTTTGAAGGGCACGTAGAATTTCACATTGCCCTCCACCGCATGCATAACAGCAGCCGCCATCTTGCGCAGTAGCCTCTAAGCTAGCTTTCTTCATAAGAGCCGCCGCCATCTTGTACGATCACCCCTAGGCCGTCTCATAAAGGAGCTGTGTATAGCCCCCATCATGTCGCTGCCATCTTGCGCAAGCATCCCTAGGGTGTCTCATAAGAGCCTATGTATAGCAGTCATCTTGTGCAAGCGCCCTTAAGCAGTCTCATAAGAAGCTATGTATAGTCGCCATTTTGTAGAATTAGATAGCCGCCATATTGCGCAGCAACCCTAGGGCGTCTCATAAGAGCAGCAGGCATGAGCACCCTTAAGCCGTCTCATAAGTAGCTATGTACAGCCGCCATCTTGTTGAATTAGATAGCCGCCAATGCCAAAGGGGCTAAGTAGGAACCGAACCGTTGATCTCATCATTAGACTACTTTCTTCTTGTGCTATCATGTCCCCGATACTGCGAACCTAAGTAGTAGGCAGAAAAATTTTGTCCGTTTTGCTCTACGTGGCACCGTTTCCGAGATATTTAACATTTTGCATTTAAGCCCCAAATTTAGTTAATCGCACCGTTGTTTCTAGCACGGCACGTTATACTCTCTACCAGAGCAAGACCTAATCAAGTTACGAATCCTTGCTTCAAGACGCGACATAACAAGCTAAAACAGACGAAATGCCAAAGGACCTAAGTAGGAACCGAACCGTTGATCTCATCATTAGACTACTTTTTCTTAAGCTATCATGTTCCTGATACTGCGAACCTATGCATTGGGCGGAAAAATTTTGTCCGTTTTGCTCTACGACGCACCGTTTTCGAGATATTTAACATTTAGCATTTAAGCCCCAAATTTAATGAACCGAAACGTTGTTTCTAGCACGGTACGTTAGCCTCTAAGCTAGCATTCTTGATAAGAGAAGCAGCCATCTCGCGCAAGAACCCTCAAGGTGTCTCATACGCAGCCGTGTATAGACGCCATCTTGTGTCCTCCATCTTGCGAAAGCATCCCTAGGGTGTCTCATAAGAGCCTATGTATGGCAGCCATCTTGCAGCCACCATCTCGCGCAAGCACACTTAAGGAGTCTCATAAGGAGCCATGTATAGCAGCCACCTTGTGTAATTAGCGTCGGGAAGAGCATGCGGCCGTAAAACTGAGGTTAGGCTTTTCTATGATGTTAGGCTTGCCGTCTTGTGCGTCAAAATTTAGATTAAGCCCCTCCAAGATAGCGGATGTGATGTTAAGCTCGCGTCAGGAAGGGCATCCGGCCATAAAACTGAGGTTAGGCCCCTCCATGAGGTTAGACTAGCTCTCTTACGTATAAAAATTTAGGTTGAGCCCATCCAAGATGGTGGATGTGAGGTTAGGTTCGCGCTCTTACGCGTCAGGAAAGGCATTCGGTTGTAAAACTGAGGTTAGGCCCTTCCATGAGGTTAGGCTAGCTCTCTTATGTATAAAAAGTTAGGTTGAGTCCATCCAAGATGGCGGATGTGAGGTTAGGTTCGCGCTCTTAGGCGTCAGGAAGGGCATCCGGCTGTGAAACTGAGGTTAGGCCCTTCCATGAGGATAGGCTAGCTCTCTTGCGTATAAAAAGTTACGTTAAGCCCCTCCAAGATGGCGGAAGTGAGGGTAGGGTCGCGCTCTTAGCCAGCGTGAGGAGGAGGCCTCTCCCGAGAGCGTGAGGAGGAGGCGCCCGAACTCTCCACTTATACTACTGGCGGCCTTCCCCTGAAAGGGACGTGGGTTTGATGTCCGGCCAGGCTGGGTATTTTAGAGCGTCTAGGTAATTCCTCCACCCAGGGACTGAATGTAAGTACACAACTCTTCAAATACACACAACCAACAACTACGGACACACGCCGTAGTACGTACATCTCTCCGCATGGGGTTGGTGTCAGGAAGGGCACATTGCCGTAAATCCCAATTAATTTCACACGTACTGCCGTACCCTAGTAATTCGAAAAATACCACGAACGTAGTGATGAATGTTCCTTTTACAAATTCATGAGTTGTCGTAGAGAAATGGCAACAGGAATAAAGTATTTGATGATGATGGTAATGAGATGATACTTGTTTAAGGGGCCTAATAGCTAGGTCTTCAGCCCCTAATGGTGCAAAGTGCAACGAAATGAAACGATAGTTAAAACTTCAAAATGTATCCCCTGACTAAATTATCAAACGAATGACAATGAAAAGTGACCATGAAATGAACACAATCAGTGGATCCAATTCACAATGATCCACCACCCCAGAAACTATCTTAAAACAAAGTAGCATTCTGAACCGATGATGCTTTTTGTATAAAGGGCTCCAAAATCCAGGTCAAGGGCCCCTCATAATGGTACTTATCGCTAGTGAAGTAGAACCATGGCATTTGTCAAGTTGCTGTACTAATCAAAAGTAGCGCTGAATCACAGTGTTGCACACATTACGGTACTATTCACAAGTATTGTACGTCGCACAGCTAACGCAGACCTATGGTGTTTCTCACATAATGGCGCCACTCATAGGTAACGCTAACCCATGGTGTTCCTCACTTAGGTGTACTAATCACGGGGGCCGGTATTGCCGTGATGTTCCTCTCATAGTGGGTGCTAATCACAGGCAAAGTATGCCCGTGGTGTTTCGCATATACTGTAGTAGTATTAACCGCAGGTACTGTAAAACCCATACTGATTCACCCCCTGTTGCTACTAATCACAAAGCTATTGTGTACTTAACATAGTGGTACTACTCGCAAGTAAAGGTGACCCATGGTGTTCCCCGCGTGATGGTACTAATCAAATGTAGATTATGATGATGTTTGTTGTTTAAAGAGGCCTAACAGCTAGGTCATCGGCCCCTAATGGTAACGAAATGAAAATTGAAACTTCGAAATGTAAACACTAACTAGAATCTAAACTGAATGGTGATGAGAAAATGATCGAGAGACAAAAACAATCAGAGGATGCAATTCACGATATCTTAATTACTGGGATGATGCTTATTATTTAAAGGGGTAAAGAATCTTGGTCACCGGCCCCTCACAAAGGTACTAATCACTAGTAAAACAGAACCATGGTGCTCCTTCTACGGTGGTACTAATCACAGGTAACATAGTCTCATGGTTCTCGCATGGTGGTACTAATCACAGGTAATGTAGATGATGATGATGATGATGCTTGTAGTTTCAAGGGCCTAACTTCGAGGTCATCGGCCCACAGGTAATGTAAACCCACGGTATGTCGCACACAATGGCACCAATCGCAGGTAGCACAAACCCATGGCGTTTCGCACAAAAGGGCACCACCCACAAGCAACGCAGGCCCATGGTGCTCCTCATTTAGGTGTACTAATCATGTGCGCCGTTATTCCCGTGGTGTTCCTCACTTGCTGGAACTAATCACAGGTCACGTGTACTCATGAGGTCGCTTACATAGTGGTACTAATCACAGGCAATGCAGACCCACGGTGCGTCACACATTATGGTAACGCCCACAGGCAACACAATCCCATGGTGTTCCTCACATAATAACACAATTTTCTCTGGCAACGCAGACCAATGGTTTTCCTCAAATAGTGGTACTAATCACGGCGCCGCTATTCCCGTGGTGTTTCTTACATAACAGTACTAACCGCAGGCAGTGATACAGAGGTTAAGCCTATTCTACGGCGAGGTAACTAAATGAGAGACATTAAATATCAAAAGTGGTAAGAATTTTAAAGGTTTGGAAACTTTAGTCACCCCATACCAAGTTGGAATGGGAATCAATAGAGGGTAATCACTCTTTGTTCCCTTACATTACATATTTCGCAGTAAGGAATAGAACAGAGTCCACGGACAGGCCGAAAATTCTACAGTTAAACCACCAGATTTAGAAATGTATATGAAAAAAATGAACTTTCCCCTCAAGCTATCTGTAGGAACTAGCACATATTTACGAAAACTTGGCCTTCCGAACGCCGCCTGCGGCCCTTTCCATCTTAGTACTCGCCGCACTCAATAAACTGGAGCAAGTTGAAGACAAAAGTACGGCCCTAAAACGCCCAGCTTTTATGGAATTTTTGAGGGGAAGATTCCAGAACTCTTTTTGATAGGCTGGTTTTCTGTACACATCCTCGATTATAATTGGCTAGAGAATATATTTGCAACATTCTGATAGGTTGATTGATATTTGAGAAAGAACCAGCAGATGTGTTGACAACTTTGATACATGAACAAAACAATCTTCAAAACCTAAGATTAGCCAACTGTGAAAATACACTTTTCTTAATAAACTAATTAGAGTTCGGCCCGCTAGAGGGAGCAATTAAATCTGTGATAGAGACATCTAACGGTTTAAAACCCATATATCCTGCATAACATCAGTTCAAGTTAGATTACATAGATGGCCTTCTAGAAGGCGCTCAGTTCAACTGGCCGGAGAAGGTGTACCCACGGTACAATTACTATTATTATTATTATTATTATTATTATTATTATTATTATTATTATTATTATTATTATTATTATAGAAAGGAGTAAAATCAAACTTTAATTCCACAAAGACTGAATCCACAGAACAAAGGACGCTAAAATTGTGTAGATTCTTGAAGCAACAGTCTCGTTCTGCTCAGCTGTATGGGTGGACAGCAGTGGATTGAAGATACACTCGACAGTAATGGCAACGCTAAGTGGATAATTAAACATTATAATGCGAATATGTGGGAGTGTTGAGCTCTTCCCCTCTAATTACTCAGTTACTGAGGTCGAACCAGACCATTAAGTGTCTACAAAGAGCTACTGCAGTCGTGATAAATGTTTTCGTACTTGATATCATATCTCTTAACCTCCATTCGGCCATTATTCAAAGCGCCTACAATTTAGCATAAAGAAGAAAAGTTCGTAATAATAATTCATACACTGCAATTTTTTTGGTCAAGTCTGAAGCCATCTCTTTTTAGTTTCGACTCAGTTAATTTATAATTGTTATTCTCTTCAGTGTGCCGAAATTAATTTTGAGTAATAAGTGTTTAAACTATCTTAAAGTAAACATATGGTAAGTATTATACCTGAAAAAGAAACAACTTAATTAAAATATAATGAGACGTTTCGTTCATAAAAGAACATCGTCAAATCACACTCAAATAGTAAGAAATGTATAAGTATTTATTTTTATTTCTGTTTAAATACTTAGGAACTTATCTTAAGTAAGTCCTGCTTTGTCTCTACTCCCGTATATAATGCGAGGTGTGTGAAAAACAGTCTATTTTCTATTTGCTTTACGTCGCACTGACACAGATAGGTCTTATGGCGACGATGGGATAGGAAAGGCCGCCAGTCTGTTGACCTTCCGCCATGTCACGACATTCACCCTGGTAGCATTCTCTTCTTAACAATACTCCTGCCCGATTTCTTGGATCTCTAGCAGCGATTTGGCCCTAGGTCTGCGGAGTCCTGAGTTAGATTCCCGGATGGATCAAGGGATTTTTTCCTATTTGCTGTACGTCGCACTGACACAGATAGGTCTTATGGCGACGATGGGATAGGAAAGGCCTAGGAATTGGAAGGAAGCGGCCGTGGCCTTAATTATGGTACAGCCCCGGCATTTGCCTGGTGTGAAAATGGGAAACCACGGAAAACCATCTTCAAGGCTGCCGACAGTGGGACTCGAACACACTATCTCCCGATTACTGGATACTGGCCGCACTTAAGCGACTGCAGCTATCGAGTGAATTCCCTTGACTCAGAGACCAGTTATTTGTGCTGCCCCTCACATTCTGCAACTCACACATACAAAATCCACAGTTGCCCTTCAGGCAAGCAACTAAATGTTGAAAACATCCTAGGGATATGAGCTACGAACTATAGGCAAATAAAATGTAATAAATTATGAGAATATATTTTTGATTTATTCCTAAAAAACTAAAATCCTCATTCTTGATTATCGTTGTCCGGTCGATTAGATTACCAGTTTGCATTTTTCTACCATTGCGGGCACTAATGTGAGTCAATGCATTGTTTCACTTAAGTCCTTAAAACTACATTCGTTGCGGACATTTATCAAAAAATAAAAAAATTCTGAGGGCATTGAACCAAGGAACACATTACAGAAAAAATTATATAAATAAGTTAATTTGTCAAGGATATGAATCAAAAAGAAAACGAGTAAAGAAACACGCGATTTTGGCTTTTTTTCCGTAATTGCATTTGGGCGGGAAATTTGATGTTGCTCTCAAAGACTCGTAACTTGAAACTTTTTCGCGCCCTTTCATTTTTCGGCACAACTGAGGAAATTGCTTTCTTTTACTCTTTTACCTTTTCTTCAAAGAAATGTTTTCAACATTAAAAATCAACTCTCCACTCGCATCTTCAGCTTTATTTACGAAATGTCGCTCTTCCCGTAGTTGACACTTACCGATTTCTTGGGCTCCTTTTCGATAGAAAATTATCTTGGGAGCCACATGAGCGGCAGTTGAGAGTGCAATGCAGCAAGCAGTTTAATATCTTGAAGTTTTATAGCAGCAAAAATTGGGGCGCTGACCGCACGGTGCTCGTACAATTCTATAGGGCAAATACTTTTTCCTGGTTAGACTACGGCAGTGCGGCATCCTATGGATCAGCAAGTGAAAGCGTCCTAGAGAAACTGAACAGCATCCACCACAGCGGGGTTAGTTTCGGCGACGGCAGCTTTTCGAACAAGTCCCATTGCTAGCCTGGTGCGCCGCCTTTACGTCTGAGGCGCCAGCAAATGCTTCTGTCGTATGCTGCGAATTTGCGACAGATGCCACTTCACCCAAGCTATCTTTGTGTATTCCATAATGGAAACCGTCGGCTGTACGCTGCTTATCCTCGAGCAACTCGGCTGTTTGGAATACGCTTGGATAACAGTCACAGGTTGTTCGACGTACCTTCGGTTCCCTGCCTTGTCAGACAACCAAATGGGATACCTCTGTGGATAATACGACGACCTGAGATCATCCTGTATATACACACTGGCCCGAAGGAAAATACGGGCCCTTCTATTTATCGGAGGCTCTTCCTGTCCGTTGTTGTTCGGTACCCAGGTTCAGTCGTCGTTTACGCGGATGGTTCGAGGGCAGAAACAAACGCGGGCTGTGCGTTCGTTGTCGACAATGATAGGTTTCTTTTTGCCCTCTTGGAAACCTGTAGTGTGTACATAGTAGTGCTCTACAAACCCCCTATGCTATCTGTGAAGCTCTGTGGTACGCGCTGTTCGATGAGCGCCGACACTTTCTTCTGTGTACTGACCCCTTGAGCTCGCTTCAGTCTATCGATACCTGTTTTCCTTGGCACCCTCTGGTGCAGCGGATCCAGGACCTGCTGGCCGGCACCAGAATCATGTTTATCTGGCTCCCAAGCCACATGGGCATAGAGGGAAACGAGTTAGCAGATCAGGCTGCCAAGGAGGCAGTTACACTGCTCCCGTTGCCTTTCAAGGTTCCAGCAAGTGATATTCGCTCCCAGCTGAGGCATTTGATTATGTCTCATTGGGAGATGGAGTGGCTGGCCACTCCACTTCCAAATAAGCTGAGAGCGATAAAGGGTACAACGAAGGTATGGAGGACTTCCCTTCGGGCTTCTCGGTGGGAAGCAGTGGTATTATGTCTTCTTCGGATCGTCCACGGTATAGCAAAGCACTCCTATTTACTGAAAGGAGAACCCCCTCCAGTGTGTACTTGCGGCGATTATCTTGCCTTGGTATACACCCTTACGAAGTGCGTGGACATGGTCAACCTGCGTCGTATTTTAAAACTCCCGAATACCATCTCCCTCATCCCGCGAGATGACGAGCAGTCAGCAGACCTCGTCATCCGTTTTACGAGGGATAGTGGTCTTTCTTCTCGTGTTTAATAATGTCGTTGTATTAGTGTATTTCAGTTAACTGCGCTTTTATCACATTGACTCTATTTTATTTCGTGTTGGCATATTTTAATGTGTTATTTTACCTTTTAACTTGAATTATATATCTGTACTTCCAGGCAATTTCTTATTCCAGTGTTACTTGCCTACTGTATTAGAAAATAAGGTATTGCGAATCGGATCCACTGATTGTAGTAATCTCATAATCATCTTTCATCACAATTTATTTTAAATTCGTGTCACTGGATACATTTTAAAACTTTAATTATCATATCGTTATGTTCCATCTCGTACCATTAGGGGCCGATGACCTAGCTGATAGGGCCGTTTAAACATCAAAAATCATCATCATTATCATCATCATCATCATCATCATCAAAAAGCAACTCTCCTTTGGAGGGGGATAGATTCATAGTAACTCATAGTAGCCTCTGCCTGTCGTAAAGGACCATTATAAAGGAAACTTGGGAATATATTTTGGTTACCACGAGACTCTTACATGCTTCTGCTTACTTGTACCAACTTCATCACCTCTATCTTCGGTTCCTGTAATTGCATATTATGTTAATTCTTCTCAAAGTGCACTACAGTATAAACCAAACTCAGGTAACAAAAAATGCTGTTTACTAAATTCATTTAAAAAGTCCACTAGAAACTCTCGGATACTTATTACTACGTGTAAATATTGGTTAGAGTATTTCGGGCTTTATTAGTGCGTGTTTACATGTTGTCTAAAATATTCCGGATACTGTAATTCCATATGTAAATTCTGGTGAAATGATTGCGTGTGTTATTAAAAAACCCATAAAATTCTACGAATTAAATATCCTGTGCATTATATTTGCCAGTTTCATCAGAAACATTCGGATACAACATTTCCGTACTTATTTTTTTTGCTAGTTGCTTTACGTCGCACTGACACAGACCGGTCTTATGGCGACGATGGGACAGGGAAGGGCTAGGAGTGGGAAGGAAGCGGCCGTGGCCTTACTTAAGGTATAGCCCCAGCATTTGCCTGGTGTGAAAATGGGAAACCACGGAAAACCATCTTCAGGGCTGCCGACAGTAGGGTTCGAACCTACTATCTCCCGAATACTGGACACTGGCCGCACTTAAGCGACTGCAGCTATCGAGCTCGGTTTTCCGTACTTAAATTCCACCGAAGAGAATTCAGGTTGCATTAGATTGCGGGAGTTCCACTCGGGCGCTCGAGTGTGGGAGGTGTCTACTGTTTTTCCTTTCTTCTCCTTTGGATAATGTAGGTATTGCCTGATAATTCCAATGTCAAAAATCAAGTTCGTAAGTTGAAACTAACTTGTTATTTATTTATTTATTTATTTATTTATTTATTTATTTATTTATTTATTTATTTATTTATTTATTTATTTATTTATTTATTTATTTATTTATTTATTTATTTATTTATTTATTTATTTATTTATTTATTTATTTATTTATTTATTTATTTATTTATTTATTTATTCATTTATTCATTCATTCATTCATTCATTCATTCATTCATTCATTCATTCATTCATTCATTCATTCATTCATTCATTCATTCATTTATTTATTTATTTATTTATTTATTTATTTATTTATTTCGCACCAACACAGATGGGTCTTACTGCGATGAGTTGGAAGGAAGCTGCCGTGGCCTTAATTAGGTACAGCCGCAGCATTTGCCTGGTGTGAAAAAGGGAAACCACCAATTTTGAAAGGTTGAGAGGGTACCGTTCCAATAGACAAGCGATATACTGGATTTTTAGACAACAAACCTATATACTGGAATAAATCTAGTCATTTTTTCCATTAAACAACAACAAAAATAGTCGCCATCAGTAGGTGGGAGGAAAGGAAAGAACCTTGCAGAAGTGGAAGCAATTCAGATTCAAGTGATACACGTGTCTCGCAAAATATTGAACGTATGGATACTTACAAGATTCTTCAGTTATTACGAGAATTACTTTCAGGAGAAGAAATTCTTTTAACAGTCCTTTGTGTCAAGTTCTCACGATTTCAATACAATGAGTGAAATCGTAACAATTAAGAGAGGTTAAATGAAGACAAGGCGCTAAACGCCCCTCTGTTCCACGGGAGAACGGAATGATCGCACAGGAGTTCTCGCCACTCTTACTTTCAACATGCGCGAGGCGAGGATCTAGTTTCAAAACAAGCAAGACCGAATGACAAAACTTGTTGTCTGAGAAACGATGAGAAAGTGGGGCGAATTCAGGGTTGAAGGACTCTGAAGGAAGGACACACACATGTTTTCTCAAGAACACGCCATCAAGGTGGGAGATCTCCTATCCCCGTGAGAGTTTCAATGTGTGTCGCTGTTTCATCTCAACAAGATCCCTCTGTGGATCAGTGGCAGAATGTCGGCCACCGGATCCTGAGATACCGGGTCCAAGCCCGGCAGAGTTAGTCGGATTCCATTTGACACACCATGTCGTTCGATGTTGGCGTGTAAAAGATATTTGGTGACATATTTGGTGTTTTCCCGACAAAATTAATTAAATCTCACCGAGCTCGATAGCTACAAACGCTTAATTGCTGCCAGTATCCAGTATTTGGGAGATAGTGGGTTCGAACCCCACTGTCGGCAGCCCTGAAGATGGATTTCGGTGGTTTCGCATTTTCACACCAGGCAAATGCTGGGGTTGTACTCTAATTAAGGCGACGGCTGCTTCATACTCACTCCTGGCCCTTTCCTTTCCCATCGTTTGTGTGTCGGTGCTACGTAATGCAACCTGAAAAAAATTAAAACTCAGACATAATAAAAGGAAGTGTTTGTCTATGTTTTGTGTGCGTTTTGTGTGTGTATAGGCGCCCGATGCCCACCAAAATCTATGGCACACAGAGATCTGAAATTTTGAAGTGGATCCGAATGCACCTCGAAGCCGGATTTTTCATTTTCGCTTTCATTGGTGATATATGAACCATCGGAAAACCTGTGTTGGGATATGACAATCCAACGTGCTATCACCAATATTTAATGCATAGATTCACTGTCGCTTGGCAATGTTCGTAAGAGAGGTAATACAAGTGAAGGAGCCATTTTAAGTCCATGGTGTAGGAAGCCATTTTCTGTCCCAGACACGATGAGACATATTCAGTCAATCCGTGATATCCAGAAGTGTTCGTCTGCATGTGTGCTATGCGCGGCCAAATCCACGGAACGGAGGGATCTATAGATGTGTGTTCACAACGACATGAAAAATATAGGTAAACAAACGCTTATTATCTGTGAAACTACTGTAGACAGGATCTGGAGAAGTTGCTTTCCTTCTGGAATATGGCCTTAGAGAAAGCGTAAATAGCGAAAACTTATAAATAACGCTATGGTAAATAAATAAATAAATAAATAGGGTTACACCTTTTAGTGGCCTCTGCCAACAGGCAGCGAATGTCGTAAACATCCTACGCCGCAACCAACGGGCACAGGTTGTTGCACAGGTATTCTCAAAAAGTAACAAGAATTACAGTCATAGGCAACGAAAAGTGTAACATCTATGAAACTAAAGCAAGGAGAAAATTCACAAATTATAGCACAATTTAAAAGGCTGTGGTACCTTTCTCTACACGTGTGTGAATTTCTCATTGAACTACTCTACGTGTTTTTACCAAACCACAACAATGAGCCCCTTGGAGACAGACAAAATGGCGGGTATTCATTCTCTCAGAAACTGGAAGTGGGAATGAAATGAAACATATCTTCCTGTAGTGAATGCAACGAGCTAGAATAACGTAGAGAGTCGGAAACGCTGCCTGGCTGAACGTAATTTTACGAACGTCCGCCATGTTTCCGGTGGTCTAGTAAGCAAGGGAAGGTGGTTCTCGAATGACGAAAAATGTTGAAAATACGCATTATATAATCACACGTGTAAAATTAAAGACCGTTCGCTGAAAGCTTAGAGCATTAATACACTTAAGAAAATGGAAATTGCAACATCATGAAGGCATTGGTCGTTTGTGTTGATTTTTAAGATATGGAACGAAGCCATGTAGGTATGTAAACGATCAAAGTTTCAGACCCATTGGATTGTTGCTACAGGTCTCCCCACGAGGTCTGTCGCTGCACGTGTTGGCCGACAGGCACCTACGGTACAACGTGTATGGCAGCAGTGGTCAAGTGAAGGTACCCACACTCGTAGACCTGGCACAGGCCCAGCGCGCGACAGACAACTGTGAGAGAGGATCGCCGCATCATTCGTATGGCCCGGATGGAACTCCATGCAACAGCAGCGCAAATTCGAGCAGCTGTGGCACCCCACGTTACACAACAAACAGTTGCTAATCGCCTGCGTGCAGCTGGCTTTTGAGCCCGTGTCCCTGCAGAAGGTGTTCCATTGACCCCACAACAGCGACGTGTAAGGCTGGCCTGGTGTCGAGAAAGATCGACGTGGGTCGACGAATGGCATAGGGTCGTCTTTAGTGATGAATCGCGCTTCTGTCTTGCCCGCAGTGATCACCGGAATCGTGTGCGCCGACGTACCGGGGAGAGGGGCCGTCTAGATCTTATTGTCGAGAGGCACACAGGGCCAGCACTAAGCATTATGGTCTGGGGAGCTATTGCCTTTAATGTGGAATCACAATTAGTGCTTGTTGAGGGCACTATGACTGCTCGACAGTACGTTGATAGGGTACTCAATCCAGTGGTTGTCCCTATGATGGCGAACATTGCTAATGGGATGTTTCTGCAGGACAATGCCGGGATTCACACTGTACACATCTCCAGAGAAGCTCTCCACGACATCACAACCTTAGAATGGCCCGCCAGATCCCCGTACCTCAGTCCTATAGAGCATGTGTGGGACATGATGGGTCGACGACTGGCCAACCGTCCTCAGCCACCCACAACTCTGGAACAACTGACCCCTGCAGTGCAGCAAAAATGGGCCACAATTCCTCAGGAAGCGATCCAGGGCCTTATTGACTCCATGCCTCGACGTATTCATCAATGTATTGCAGCTCGTGGTGGACACATCCTGTATTAATTGTTGTCCAAACTTGCGGTCAGAAGGAACTGAAAGTGTAATCATCGAATCACAACCGAACATTCGTCCTGTATGTTCAATTGCAGCAATGTAGCACCACTCCTTCTGGGTGTTGCCATTTCCATTTTCTTCAGTGTAATAACAGATTGCGAATACCGCCACTTCATCCACGTTGCGGCGTGAGGCCAAAATCACGATCAGCTGACTATAGGATAGTTCGAAAGGTGTGTAAGGAAATTCGTCCACAGTAAAATATGAACTGACCGCGAAATCGAATCAAGAGCGTTACCTTGCTCGGCTGTTGTGGTCAAGTGTAAAATACAATTAAAAGGACCGCCGACATAAATATTTAGGACGGAACTCCTTAAGACGAAATGAACCTAAGAAAGATTACAACCTCATTCCTCCACCAAAGCGAGTTGGCCGTGCGGTTAGCGGTGAGCTTGCATTCGCGAGACAGTGAGTTCGAATCCCACCGATGGCAGCTCTGAAGATGGTTTCCCATAGTTTTCCAGTTTCACACCAGGCGAATGCTGAGGATGTAATTTAATTAAGACCACGATCACTAGCTTCCCAATCCTAGCCCTTTTCCATTCCTCCCTTGCCGAAACCTTCGAAGTATTAGTCCGACATTAAAAATGCCACCTCATTCTGATCATATTTTTAAACGTATTTTATTTCCATGAGTGCCACTATAGTGTAATTGTTTAATGTTATGATTTATTACAATGTAGGGGACATCTCATTTTGTTCAATTACTTTAACATATAGGGATTACTAGCTGAAATATAACCTTGAATGTCGTCCATTATTACGTGCAGCCTTATTTTAAATATTAATGTGACTGACATCTACAATAAACACTTCATAAATTTTACAAACAGCAGTAAAATACTGTATTTAGTATACTTGGTGGACGTTTGACTGAAATAGGCCGACATCAAACTAGTGCAAAAGCACAAGGTACTCATTAGTGCAGTCATACGCTGAGCATACGCCTGGTATTCTTGAAGGTGAGAATCTAACTTTTCACTTCTTAGAAATGTATGACGTTCAATCGCCTCGTAGAATCTCCCTGTCACCTGATCATATGTTATCATGCCAACTCTCTTTATTTGCACAACTCGAAACATGGCTGCCCTTTATGAACTTGCTGAAGTCAGATATACAGTACAGCCCCTGTGTGTGTGTTTTTTAAATTCGGAAAACGTGTGTTGGGTTATGGTAATCCAACGTGCTGCCACCAGCACAGATTCACCAACTCTAGGTAACGTACCTAAAGCCGAGTTTACACGAGGACAGTATGCAAGACAGGAAAATATTGTATTGTCCTGGTATTGTCCTGTGCTCCGTAAACAGTTCCCTTGCGCAGGACAAGACAATATCAAGTCGTCCGCTTTCCATCGTCAAAACGGATCCACGACGCCGTGCTCTTCAAGGAAAATTAAGAAAATTGATTCATATCTTATACGAAGATGTGTTAGATATAGTTGAAGACGTTATAACTAAAAATAAGAGGAGACTGTGGTTACGGAAATGGTTGTCACGCAGATCTTCATTAGGATCGTCGGTTTTATTATTAAAAGAATTAGAAGAAGAAGATCCTCAATAATATAAAATGGGCATGAGGATGTCAACTGAATGTTTTGAAGAACGTCTGAGGAAGGTCTCACCGATGATTCAACGTAACGATACATTAATGAGAGAAGCAATACCCACCAGAGAAAACTACAAATTACTCTAACATGCTTATCAACAGGACAATAAGAGCGATGGTGGGGGGTGTGGGGGGGGGAGGCATTGTCCCGATAGATAGGAAGCGAGTCTAACCCGTAAGACAGTAGCTTATTCATTGTCCTACCCTCGGCTAGTTCGTTCACACGAGGACAATATTGCCTTGGCTCACTGTATTATCTAGTCTACTGTCCTCGTGTAAACTCTGTGTAAGATAGATAATACAATATGAGATATTAAGTCCATGGAGTAGGAAGCCATTTTCGTTACCCGATACGAGAAGCCAAATTCAGTCCATAATATCCGAAGTGTTTGAGTGCATTTGTGCGATGTCCAGCCAAATACGCGGGATGCAGAGATCTGAAAGTTTTATCATAGGTCGGTACAGCATTTCACCGATCACGCACATCTTTGTCAAAGAGAAATTCTTGCTCCAAGAAATGAAGTAGTCAACGTTGTCAACAAGCTGTTTGTTTACAAAAATTACCCGGTGTTTTACAATTTTCCAAGTTCATCGACACAACATATACACTAAGAGCTTCTGAACAACATGAAGTAACTTGGAGTACCACGAACATCTTGGAGTGGACGATTGTGGCAACGATTATCCTTCTCAGGAATATGAATCCTCCTTCCCTCTGCAGAGGTATATGACTCTCAGTCAAAAAAACTGACGCTGAATATACTGAAGCCACCACCATGAATCGCAATGCGGCGGGTTTAGTATTCATTCCTCGGATTTAAATTATCCCTTCGGATACACCGTTTCAATTTTGACATCTGTATTTCCAGCATTTCTTTGAGTTTTGATATGCACATCAACAAGGCACAAGGGCAATCGCTTAAAGTTGTAGGACTGAGTCATCGGAAACCGTGCTTCACCTCTGGTCAACTGTATGTGGGTAGTTCAAGAGTTCGAATGGTAAACACACTATACATCTTAGCTCCAAATGAAAGGGCAATTACTACAGTTTATCCGGAAGCTCTGGTATATTGTTTTAATATTATTTGAACTATCCACCAACCTGGTACTGTGACCGTTCACAACGTCACCTGTGGTATGTCATGATATCCAGGAGATGAAATATGCCGTTTTCCGCGTCATTCTACGATAAAAACTGCCCAAGTTAGAATTTTTCTGCCCGCACCAGGACTCGATTTGCAGTACCCAGAGTCGCGCGACCGAGCTCTAGTTGCTGGTAATTAGCAGCAAGGCCGTGCAAGAGCGCTTGTACTCGAAGTTTTCTCACTCCAACCACGAGCGAGATGAAAGGAGACGCGTTGTCACGTGACAGAGAATCTAGGTCACTAGCTGAGCCCAGAGAGTATATCCAACGTGAAAACTAACATTATACCCTGTTTTCCTCGCTCATCCACCACTGCCAACTTATCGCGTTCAGCTGTTTTATTTCTGTTAATTTTTATAAATCGCAAAATACCCAATGGATAATTAAGCGCAAACATTCATTTGAATCAGGGAATTTTACGCATAATTATGAAACCGAGAAGTGCTCTACTTAACTGACAGAGCGGTAACTACGCTGTAAACAAGGGCGCGTCTTAATGACTAACAGATGTTGGACCCTAACCGTGACAGCGGACACAAGGAATCCCCTGTGCTCGTCATCATTCACCGCCAGAGACAAAAGGACGCTTTTGAGATTGCTTGAGAATCTACGAAGCTATTTCAAAAACAGTCACTCAGTGGAGATAGGAATACAGGAGCTACCTTTTGATACCCTGTTCGTTACTCTAGGTTGCATATTACCGGACCGAATTCTGAGAAGAAATTGCATTTCCCCCCCCCCCCCCACCCTCAGCATTCGAGCCTCTCGCGTAGCTCGCTTATATATTCAAGAGCTGGGAGGCAGACACCCCAGTGCATTTTCAGTGAAATGCCAGTTCGGTAGTGGTTCGTCGTGATTAGTGCGTGAGAGTCGTCTGTGGAGAAATAATTTTTATAAAGTGAGCAGTGAAATGCAATGATTTATTAAAGCCTGTGAACATCTGCGAAAATACCCACAACCTAAGTAAGTTTTTGCGAGTACAGTGTGTCGCTAATTAATATAGTAGGAGCAGCACGAAACCGTAATGACCGCTGTCCGTGTGTCGAAGAGGTCGTGCGTCGAGCCTCATATGTGCCTAAACTAATACGGCTCAATTAACCTCAATAGCCAGGTATCTCAGTGCGTGGAGTTGCGTGTGTGTTCTCGACATAAATGAGAGATACAAAGAAAGTGCGTGAACGGCTCAGTGTCGGCATAATTAAGGGTAGTGTCACGTCTATAAATCCATAATGCAGTTGAGAGCCTGACTTACGCATGACTAGGTGAAATAGAATATGCATGAAGTGTGGTCGTGTGAGACGAGAAATTTTAACCCAGTAGTGGCCTAACCAGTGACATTCTTTATTCAGGACCTAGAATAGCTGTATGCTGTTTATAAAAGAATAGGTACATGAGAAGGGAGCAGTGTCGGGCTACCGAGACAATACCGGCATTGGGTTGGAATGCTCGTGCTATTGAGCAGATCCAACCATATATTCAAATTGTGATGTGTATTAAACTAACGCATTCACATGAGATAACTTCCTCTCATTTACATGTCTATGAGAACGTCGACATCCAGCTGAATGCCAGAGTTTTGCCTGTGTACCGGAGTGAACGAGTCATCTAGCTGTTTGCCGGAATTTCGCCTGGTAGCCGAGAACGTCTGGAACGTCGCTGTCATGTCTATGACCTGCCAGGAAGTCATCATGGGTCTTCACATCGCCGATGACGTGATGCAAGCAGCTTAAGCCCATGGTCTGCCCTCCTGTAAAGCTGTGAACGTGGTATCCAGAAGGCTGAGTACATTTCCAAGTATTTATATCTTTGAAGGTCGTGTCCCATTGTAAATATGTAGATTTTCCACTTAGATGTAACGTAGACTGCAAGCACGCCATTTCAGAGGGATAATAATAATAATTTCATTTTTATTTGGGTCTTTTATAGAATACTTTCATCATGGTTTTGGGACGACCATATTTTACTTCCATCCTTGTATAAGGGTTCGATAATGCATGACGTAACTATAAGGACCTTGGCTTAATTAAGTGTGAAGCGTTGTCAAGTAGAGAGGGCTTAAATATTCTGTTAAAGTGACTCCAGTTATCATCTTTCCATAGCATATACGAGTCATCAAGATTTTTCAGTAATTCATTTTTTTGGTGCGCTTCACCTGGTAGAGATCCCTCCTAATTAATAACTAAGGCACCTGGAACAAGGCATCGAGACAGTGGGTATCTTACATCGCTAATTAGTTCGCGAATGCGCAAGTTAATTTGGACCCGTGTGGCAGGAGTTCATCAATAAATAGCACGGTATTCGAAGTATCGAGAGGAGAAACGAAACGAGTGAGTAGGCCATAGCCGTGATATATACAATGAGATAAAAATGTGAAGTTCCCTTGGAACTCTTTAGTAATGTACACGAAGTGGATCTCGTGTTGTGAATATGTTAATTACGGCCGGACATAGCCGATATTGAATGTGAGGCCATTGTGGCTCGAGAAAAAGAAAGCAAGGTCGTTTACCGCGAAGTCATTGTATGAAGGCGGCCCAGCGTCCGCCCTTTAGAAATGGGTCTTGGAAGGCCATCAGTTGAATAGATTTACGATCCTGGCTGTAGGGACGAAGAAAAGTGTTTTCTACACTGAAAGTAAACACATACAAGTAGCTATTTCGTGCCTCTCGGTGCAACGATTACGTGCATTGATTTAAGTATTATCAACGTCGCGGTGATTCCAGATGAGCATTAAATGAAGGACCCCTCCATTTTTTTAATTATTCACAGCGTGTAGGGAATTCCAGGTCAGATATACCCTGTCTCAGAAGGTCCTGAGTTCATTGCAGGAGACGGTAAAGCTTACTGTCACAAGCGGCAGGTGACTAAGGCCACCTGTGATTCATTGTGTGTATGTGAAATGTATTTGTTCTTGCCCCTTTTCTTGCAGGAAGTGTTATAATGCTATGTTTATAATGTTTTGGTATTGAAGTCGCTAAGTGCTTGTCTATAGATAGCAACGTTGTGTGGATACTGTCGTGTCATGTGTATTGATAAAAATCCTAATGAAATGAGCGTGTTTATTATATTGCCTATTCGGCAATGATTAACATAGGGAAGGGTTGTAACACGACTTTCAAAGGCTTGGGAGCGTACACACAAGTAACCATCTATATTTCAGTTCATATGTGTTCGTAGGCCTATACCACAACCTGATATAGTTTGAATATATTAATTCTCGGCAAACAAACAGAATTACAGCGGGGTATGCCTATGTTGAATAGATTTGTGTGTAAAGTGATCAGTGTAAGTGTAAAGTGAAATAATTAGAGAGAAAACGCCTCTCTAAGTCTGAGGTAGTGTAATAGTTCGAGAGGGAACGCCTTCTTGAGTTTGAATATTTAAACGTATAATGAAGTGTAGAAAAAGACTACCGAACATTTAAACGTCAAGATCACCCAAATTACTGTATGTAAGGTGTTTGTATGGCATACCCATGTAAATAATGTGTTTCACTAGTATAAGTAAAAATTTGTTATACGAGATATTGTTTCTCTTCTCATTAGTAATGAAACGGTATTCCTCTCATAATTAACTTTCCCCCCTACTATAGAGACCATTACTAAAGAACTTACCGCCCCATCGGACAGTCTACAGACCCGAAAATGCAATACCGACTCGGCTAGCGAATTATTCTAGTAGGGGAGGGTGAAGCTTCGACAACCGGGCTGAGTTCGAGGCTCACCAATGGTGCTCCATTCTAACGTCATATTTATGGACAATGGTAACTGGTTCATGTACTGATGCCTTGGAAAGGTACAGTACGTTGTAAGCATTGGAGTTGCAATATTTGTAACAATATAACTAGCAGTTTCCCGCTGGCTCCGCCCGCAGTGTACAAAGTATGGTGTTGTTCGTTACTATCCTCGCGGTATTTGCAAAGCATGAAATAAAGCACATGATCTGCTGTGGTAATAGAATGTAACAAAATACTTGAAAATACATCACACAAAGAAATTGAATTAAACATTCCTTGGAACAACACTACACTCCTAACTGTTAAGAAGTCCTTCAAAGATCTTCGTCGTGGAGACAAATGTACTCATAACTTTTCTCAGAATCTACCAATTAAAAGTACTTATCACCTCGAAAGAAAGCGCTTGATCCACTGAGTGTTTTAGACCAAAATGAACTGCGTACCTCAATTAGAATGAAAGATATGATTGCTTCAATGAGAAAAAAATGGTGAAGAAATGAGGTGTCATATTGAATGTGCACTCATAACTTTCCTCAGAATGAACCAATTTGAATATTTAAGAGCTGAAATAAAATAACTTGATCGCCGCTTAAAAGTGACAAAAAATTGAAAAAATCAAATAATTTGAGGAAGGCGGAAGTTAAGTGATTTATAGTACCTGGTGACAAATCTGTGCGTGAATACCTTTCAGTTAAAAAAAGAACGAAGGAAATCGACCGGATAGAATCGCCGGACTGACTGACTTTAGTTTTCATAATTTTTTAAATATATAGATAATGTAATGAATGCAATTTATGTAAAAACTATGTGTGCTAATAAATATTTTAAATCTGACTTTAAATAAATGGTTTTAAAAACATCAGTTGAATTAGTAAACGCGGGTAAAGCCGCGGGTAAATGCTGGTAGATTTGTGATTAGCAGCAGTGGGTGGATCACTATGGGTTTACAGTACCCCTGATTATTACCACTATATGCAGAACACCACGGGCTAACATTGCCTGTGATTAATACTATTGTGTCAGGAACACCACGGGTCTGGGGGTCGCCTGTGATTAGTGCCCACTATGTGAGGAACACCACGGGATAGTACGAATCTCTGTGATTAGTACACTTATGTGAGGAAAACCATGAGTTTGCGTTGCCTAAGTGTGTCGCCATTATGTCATAAACACCATAGGTCTGCGTTACCTGTGCGTAGTACATTACCTATGAATAGTATCACAGTGTGTGGAACACCGTGAGTCTACGTTATTTGTGATTAGTGCCGCTACATGAGAATTACCATGGCTCTACTTTACTAGCGATAAGTATCATTATGAGGGGCCTTTGGCCTGGATTTTTGATCCCTTTACACAACAAGCAGCATCGATTCAGGATTGTGCTTTGGAAAGAGCCCCTTCGGTCAGTATACACTATTGTTTCAAGATAGTTTCTGGGAAGGTGGGGCTTTGCGGGCCGGACCCACTGAGTGCTTTAGGTTCATAATCGTTGTTCATCGTCCCTTTTTCTTTAATTTTAGTCAGTGGATTAATTTTGGAATTATTCTTAACTTTCAACATTGTAAATTGGATCCACTGATTATTTTAAATTCATATTCATCCATTCATTCTTCATCATCACATTTTGAATTCTGATCAGTTGGATGAATTTTGGACTTTTAAATTATCATTACATTTCGGCTCATGACCTAGACGCTAGGTCCCATTAGACAACAAGCATCACCCCCTGTGGGTGGGGGACGCAGTCGAAGAATACACCCACGGTATCCCCTGCCTGTCGTAAGAGGCATCTAAAAGGGGTGACCATCGGATGATTGTATTAGAACCATTACACTGCTTGTGATCCGTACCATCACGCGGGGAACACAATGGGTCGCCTTTACTTGCGAGTAGTACTACTATGTTAGGTACACAATAGATTCACTGTGGGTTTCCACTAACCGTTTTTAGTACAATTGTGAGAAACACCACGGGCCTGGGCATTGCCTGTGATTAGTACCACCATATGAGCGAAACCGTCGATCTGCGTTGCATGTGAGGAGTACCCACTATAACTTATGCGGAACACCACGGGAATACCGGCGCCCGTGATTAGTACACCTAGGTGAGAAACACCATGGGTTTGCTTTGCCTCTGAGTGGCGCCATTATGTGAGAAACACCATAGGTCTGCGTTATCTGTGCGACGTACAATACCTGTGAGTAGTACCATAATGTGTGGAACTCCGTGAGTCTACGCTACTTTTGATTAGTAACGCAGCATGACAAATACCATGGTTCTATTTTACTAGCGATAAGTACCATCAAGAGGGCCCTTGACCTGGATTTTGGACCCCTTTAAACAAGAAGCATCCTCGATTCAGGACTGTGATTTAGAAGCAGTCCCTTGGTGGTGGTGGTTATTATTGTTTTAAGAGGAAGTACAACTAGGCAACCATCCTCTAGCAGTCCCTTGGTCAGTAATACTATTGTTTATGATAGTTTCTGAGTAGAATTCACTGATTGTTTTAAGTGTATATACATCCATTCATTCATCACATTTTTTTTATTCTGGCCAGGGGATGATTTTGAACTTTTAAATTGTCCTTACATTTCGTACCATTAGCGGCCAATGACCTAGGTGTTAGGTCCCTTTATACAACAAGCATTATCATTATTACCATCATCGCTCTCCCAGAAACCTGTAGTGTGTACACAGCAGAGCTCTATGGTATCTGTGAATGCTCAGGGTACGCACTGTCCGATGAGCGCCGGCACTTTCTGTTGTGTACCAACTCCTTGAGCTCGCTACAGTCTATTGATACCTGTTTTCCTCGGCACCCAGATCCAGGACTGGCTGGCCGGTGATCGGATGCGGCAACAGAATCACGTTTATGTGGCTCCCAAGCCACATGGGTGTAGCGGGAAACGAGTTAGCTGATAAAGCTGCCAAGGAGGCAGTTACATTGTCCCCGTTGCCTTACAAGGTTCCACAAGTGATATTTGCTCTCAGCTGAGAGATTTGGTTATGTCCCATTGGGAGATGGAGTGGCAGGCCACTCCACTTCCAAATAAGCTGAGAGTGATAAAAGGTACAACGAACGTATCGAGGACTTCCGTTCGGGCTTTTCGGAGGGAAGCAGTGGTGTTATGTCGTCTTCGGATCGGCCACGATATAGTAACGCACTCCTATTTACTGAAAGGAGAACCCTCTCCGATGTGTGCTTGCGGCGTTCATCTTGCCATCGTACATATCCTTACGGAGTTCGTGGACTCAGTCGATCTCCGCCGTAGTCTAAAACTCCCGAGTACCATCTCCCTCATCCTGCAAGATGACGAGCTGTCAGCAGACAACGTCATCCGTTTTATGTGGGATAGTGGTTTGTTTTATCGTATATAAATGCAGTGTTTCTTATTAATCTTTTTTTTATGTTTTATAAATTTGACTTTTTAGTTTGAATTTGTATATTTTATTGTATTTTTAAAACTAATTTTTCATGATATATTATTGAATTTTAAGGCAATGTCTTATTCTACCATAACCTATCATCTTTCATTTTTCCGAAAATAAGGCATTGCGAATTAAATCCACTGATTATAATCATTATTATTCATCTCCATTTGTTTTAAATTCTAGTCAGTGGATACATTTTAAAATTTTAATTGTCACATATGTCGTCCATCTCGTACCATTAGTGACCGATGACCTTAGATGTTAGGCCCCTTTAAACAAAAAGCATAAAAAATTCGGAATGTCACTATTCATTTCAGCGACCCTGAAATCTATGAGTTCGACCTATTTTCTCCTCAGATATGAGTTGTTCGAAGTGTCACTATTCATCTCAGCGACCCCGAATACTATGGATTCGATTATTTTATATCTCACTCCACCCTCGCACCCCACACAAAATAGGGCTGAACTTGGACTTTTAAAAATCCGGAGTGTCACTATTCAGCTCAGCGACCCCGAAAAGTATGGATTCGACACAATTTTATGTTTATATCTCACACCCTCGTCCCCATCCCCTAAGGGATAAAAAATCCAGAGTGTCACTGTTCATCTCAGAGATCCCTCCTGATACTAAGTCCGAAGTGTACCGAGTTTGGCTGAAATCGCTCCGGTGCTTTAGGAGGAGATGTGGTCCAAATCCGCACACGAACATACATTCATTAGAAATCCGCACTAGCTCTTCGTTAGGAGTGGGTGACAACTCGTGTCATTCCACTTTTGATATTATACATTTGTCACAGTTTCTTAAAAAAGTCACATCTCATACACAGCTACATTCTTCAAACTGGGAAGACTTATCAAATTTGGTCCTGTGACATGAAAGTACATCTCGATCATGGCATGTTGGATAGCTATTTCCAAATACCAGGCACTGTCATGAACCTGTTAGCAAGAACGGTACTTCATAAAACATGGCAGCATGTTCCCATCCTCCTATATACAGCATGTCTTACCGGACTATTACGATATAGCGTAAGATGCTAGCGACAATCTGTCCATCAAGTCGATCCAATCTTGGTGCGGCTTTACAATAATTAAATGAACTAAATAAAATTCATCATCATCTACTGAAGGCAATACCTTGTCGCTGTAGCCACATCTGACAATCTTCTGCTAGCCTCTTCATGTTGCTATATCTATATGAACCACATACCAGTTCACCAACGGTGTTCCTGATGTATGACGTCCTTGGTCGTACCCTGGGTCTCTTTCCCGGTACTTTACCTTCAATATGATTTGGAGAAGAGAGTTATCTCTCAGTACGTGTCCAAGAAGCCTTGTTTCCTTTATCGTATTCAATAAACATCAATCCTATTTTACGTCCTTTAAAAAGTAATTTGTTTTTCTTTCATCCAACTTGTTTTTGTAATTCTTCTCCAAAATCATATAAAATTACTCATTCAGGATTGTGCTTTATAAGTGGTCCCTTGGTCAGTAATACTATTATTTATGGTGTTTCTTGAGACGGATCCACTGGTATTTTTTTGTTTTGGGGGGGGGGCGTTCATGTCCATCCATTCATTCATCATGACATTTTATATTTTGGTCAGTGGATTTTTTGAACTTTTTGTTTGTCATTTCATTTCGTACCATTAGGGGCCGATGACCTCGATGTCAGGGCCCTTTAAACACCAAGCATCATCATCATCATCATCAGTTCTGTAGAAAAAGAAAGCTACACAGTTCACTGATTTGTATTTTCAAATGTGCTACTACTGTATTGAAAATAATATTATAATCATACCACTGAGCAATAACGAAAGAGGAAGCCGTTTCTCTACATAGAGTAGAATAGTAGAATAGTAGAGTAGAATAAAGACATTGCTGAGAAATTCAATGGTAAAAATACGCTTGCTATGATCGAGATGTTTGTAAACAGCTTAAGCAAGAAGTGTGGATCTGACAAGTATTACGGTAAACCTAGATGTGTTTTTACTTGCATGTGTAAATTTGTCTGTGTATTTTAGACTTACGTTATCCATGTCTGTATTTAAACCAAAACGTGACACTCCTATATGGAATTTCACGAACCGCCACTGATCGAAATAATGTACAGATTTCAAATCATATGCACGGCTTCTGTGAATGGGGAGAAGACAAACCCAAGTGATCTATTGACACATTGTCTGTCCTCTCCGATTAAAAGCTAACAATTAGATGAATTCGTCAGGTCAAATTTCTGTCGTGTTCGTTTATCTTGTCCTGGGCTTTTAACTGGGTCCACAGATCTGTTTACAGGATACGCTTTGTATTCTCCTGCTCCACCCTGCACTGAGTCCCGTTCTGCGCTCCCCTCTCTCCAGGTGCTGTGACTGCTTCCTGTCTGTTTCCGGGAGGGACAGATGAAATTAATTCAACTTCCGGCCGAGTAATTTGTGTGCACAGGATCACCGGTTATAATATCCTGATTAAACAGTGTGAAATTATAGATAGCGTGTTTCCATTAACGCACCAGAGCTTGCTTATAATTTACGAGACAATTACTCTGAACTCATGATAAGCCACGGAGGTAAGACGCAAATAGAACGATTAGATGGGTTTCTTGCAACTACCTGGGGTTCGAGCCATGATCGCCTTGATGAGACTTCAAAACGTTGTGTGTGAAAGAGAACTTGACGTTTTAATCTTTTCTATCCCACACCCAAGGTAACCTCACACCACATGGGGGTTGGAGACGCAGACGAAGAATACACCCCTGCCTGTGGTAAAATGCAACTAAAAGGGGCGACCAAGGGATGATTGAATTAGAACCATGAGACTACTTGTGATTAGTACAATCACGCGAGAAACACCATGGGTCACCTTTGCTTGCGAGTAGTACCGCTATGTTAGGTTTGTAATTACTAACAGCAGAGAGTGGTTCACTGTGGGTTTACAGTACCTGTGATTAGTACCACTACATGCAGAACACCACGGGCTTACATTGCCTGTGAGTATTGCCATTGTGTGAGAAACACCACGGGTCTGGGCGTTGCTTATGATTAGTACCACTACATCATCGACACCGTCGGTCTGGGTTGCCTGTGATTAGTACCTACTATGTAAGGAACACCAGGAGAATATCGGTGCGCGTGATTAGTACACCTGTGTGAGGAACACCATGGTTTTGCATTGCATATCACTGGCGCCATTATGTGAAAAACACCAGAGGTCTGCGTTACCTGTGTGACGTACAATACTTGTGAGTAGAACCAAACTGTGTGGAACACCGTGAGTCTACGCTACTCTTTATCAGTACTGCAACATTATTAATACCATGGTTCTACTTTACTAGTATCGTTACGAGGGTCCGTTGACCTGGATTTTTAACGCCTTTAGACAACAAGCATCATCGATTCAGGACTGTGCTTTGGAAGCAGTCCCTTGGTCAGTAATACTATTGTTTCTAGACACTTTCTGGGAAGATGGGGCATTGCGAGTCGGTCCATTGAATGTTTTAATTCATAACCATTGTTCATCGTCGTCTTTTTGAATTCTAGCTAGTGGATTGACTTTGGAATTATTTTGAACGTTCATTATTGTGAGTTGAATCCGCTGATTATTTTAAATTCAAAATCAATATTTCCTTTTCGTCATCACGTTTCGAATTCTGGTCAGCGAATGTATTTTGGCCTTTTAAATTGTCATTACGTTTCTGACCATTAGGGACCGGTGACCTAGATGTTAGGCCATTTTAAACAAGCATCATCATCATTTAACCTTACAGTCGTACACATCCTTACGGAGTGCGTGGACCTGGCCGATCTGCGCTGCAGTCTTAAACTCCCGAATACCATCTCCCTCATCCTACGAGACGACGAGCAGTCAGCAGATCTCGTCACCCGTTTTATGAGGGATAGTGGCCTGTTTTTTCGTGTTTGATCGAGCAAGTGGCCGCGTGGCTTGGATCACGTAGCTGTCAGTTTGCATTCGGGAGATAGTTGGTTCGAACCCCACTGTCGGCAGTTCTTAGATGGTTTTCCTAGGTTTCCCATTTCCACACTATGCAAATGCTGTGACTATACCTTATTTAAGACCACGACCCCTCCATTCTCACTCCTAGGCCTTTCCTGTCCCATCGTCGCAATAACACCTATCTGTATTAGTGCGAAATAAAGCAAATTCTTTTTAAAAAATCGGTAAGAAAGTTTTATTTTATTCTTAACTACGTTTTATTCTATTGACTTCGTTTTAGTTTGTTTTTGTATATTTTAATGTGTTTTAACTCCTACTCCAAAATGTGAATTGACTCAATTAATTAAAAATGAAAATCCACAGCCTGTTTCCAGTCATCCGACTGGGTCAGGAATGGAATGAATGAATCTAGCGGCGAGTATCGGAATTGTGCCGGTTTGCCGAAGCCTGTCGCACACCTCTGAATGACAGATGAAATGAAATGATATTGGAGAGTGTTGCTGGAATGAAAGATGACAGGGGAAAACCGGAGTATCCGGAGGAAAACCTGTCCCACTTCCGCTTTGTCCAGCACAAATCTCACATGGAGTGACCGGGATTTGAACCACGGAACCCAGCAGTGAGAGCCCGGTGCGCTGCCACCTGAGCCACGGAGTCTCTTGACTCTGTTAGTAAGGACGGGATATTACCTTTAATTCGACTGTAACGTAAATAATACTGGTTACCACACATTTGCTGTGATGTATGTACAGTAACTCCCGGCTTTTTTATTTGAGTCAGAAACATGCGAAGGTTGGAACTTAAATAATGGCAACTATTTATTTACGAAAGATACAAAAGGGTTACATGTTAGCAACCTTTAGTGTCCTTTAATGTAGTCACCAGCGTTGTGTATAACCCGTTGCCAGCGATGCGGAAATCGTAGTATACCTTTAGCAGAGCCTGTTCTGTTGATGGTGCGAATGGAGCGGTCTACTGCCTGTCGAATCTCTGCAACAGTTCTGAGCTCACGAATCGTCTGGATTCGATCACTGTCCAGTAACGTGGCAAGAGCATGCACTTCTTCTTCACTGGCGCTCGTAGGACAACCTGCGCGATGAATGTCCGCAACAGTTTGCCGATCATCGTTGAAGGCTTTTACCCAACGTGCCACTGTTCTGTAACGCAATGCAGATTCCGCGCAAGCCTCTTGAAGACCTTGATGCCACTGTCGTGCTGTACGACCTCTGGCACATTCAATCGTGATCCAACTCCGTTGTTCCTGTTCGGAAAACATAGTGACGTTACGTTAGACCGGTAGCTCACAAGTGACTGTGTTTCTCTCTCTTGTGCGCACGCAGGTGATGTGGGAAGGGCGAGTCCATTTGCTCTGAGGTAAGGTAGGTATGTAACCATCGTGTGCTATCAGCGACAATATTAGATTCCATTGCATAGCGTCTCCACAGCAGTGTTGCCACTATTTAAGTTCCAACCCTCGTACAAAATATGTAGATACAGAAATGGCAATCTTAAATTAATTCACATCATGGTAGACCAGTGACGTGCAACCTCAACAGCGTTTAGTATCGCAAGGAGAAGATCTTCTACTGTACAAGATGCAGGGCACAGCATGCAATCCAGTAGATGTTCCATTGTCTGGTGTTCTCCGCACTCTCAGTTAACGTTGTCGAGAGGGAAGTGCTTGCTTTTGGATCTTCCGACTCCAGAACGAAGACGATTGAGTGGTATCTACTCATTCCAGTTAAGTTAATACCCAGGTAGGAAACTCTCCGAGGGGCTAGGGCAGGTAGAGTTATTCTCAAGTCGAGAAAACCACATTTGTTTCCTCGCTGTAGCCGATGTAGTTTACTTCCTTTAATTTTGGATTATTTTTTTTTTGCTGTTGACCAGTATTTATTATTATTTATCGTATGGCATATAAATATATACAGAAACAAGAAAGCAAGTACATTATATTTTAATGTCCAAAGATGTTATCCATTCTAGAGCCTCTGTATTGGCCTCTAGAAAATCAAACCAATCTCCAGGGTAGGCTCTTCTGCTACACTCCTTTACAATGTGTTCGATGTTTTGAAAAGGCGCACCACAGTCGCACTTGTCAATAACAGATGGAGTGTACAATGTGATCCTAAAGAAAAGGATACAGAGAAGTTTGATAGTAAATCTCCGTGATTGGTTGAGAACATTCCAAGAGTTAGGTTGTAATGTGTCATTGAAGAGCCACTTTCTTCGCTCTTGTTTCCATGCAGCTGTGGCAATTCGAGTGACGAGCATGGAGAGAATTTCAATCAAGACATTTCAGCGAATGAAAGAAGTTATCAAGGCAGTTGAACTCATCTATGCTTGAAGACTACTGTACTAGTGGAGTGTGCCGAGAGATGCCTCAGATGCAGAGTACAAACGAAAACAAAAAAAATCGGAAACGCTCCAGTGTATAGGTAAATGATTAAGAGTGCATGTGTTTGAGTTCAATATATTTAAGTATCTTCAAAGTAAGAGCTAATAAATGTATTATACACTCAACTCTCCATTTACCGTAATCGGATCAACCGCGTTGCGGCTTAACCGCGATATCAAAAGCACTAAAAATGCACGAGTGTTAGAAGTTATAGTAATACAGAATTACAAGGGGACGGGATAATATTGCCAGGATGATGTTCCCATCACCGAAAAACTTGTTTTGAGAAACTTGAGATGTAAAATAAATAAAAAGTGTTTCTCGGTACAAAAGCAGAAAACCATGAACGATTATTTTCAGAAACTAAAGTTACGTAGTCTGAATATTTTCCTTTGCCTTGTTAGTTTCAACGAAAAGTGCTGTTTATTCTTCCATTTATTAATTTCCATTAATTAATTTATTGCGTAAGTTAAGAAAACACAATACAGTAGTATCATTTATTATCATTTCAACTGTACTTTCACACGCCTGCTCTATTTTTAACATTTTGAGCGTTAACCGCGATTTTACTTATCCGGGAAGCCTTAACCCTACATTATCCCGGTTAATCGAGAGTTGGGTGTAATGTCATATTCGTGTTCCTTGACCTCTATTTACATTGAATTTCTTGTTTTTGTTAACACATTGCGGACCGGGTGCCCTTCATCCCATGCACAGCCCTGTTCCCGGCCACTTTCTAACTACCTCCAAACTGGAGTGCATGCATTCAAATAAACTGCCAGAACTTCACTAGCCTTTGAAGGACTACTGTGTTTTATTCTGGAGGCATTCCTGATTAGTATTTGAAATGCAGTTAGGTAAGTATTTGCTGAAATCTATTTCGGCTCATAGTTTTCCGAAATAAATGGTTTCTATTAGGGGATCGGTTGGCCAGTAATCTTTCAGATACGGCTTCTTAACCTGCCCTATCAATATACAAAAAACATTTTTTTAATTTCCTTCTTAGGGACAATAGTCCACTTTGGGTTTTACGGGATACGTTATGAGAATATGAATTCTGCTCATAGTATAAGTTTGTCTGCTCAGCTACATAATGAAAAAGTCCTCACAAACATAAGTACTGATACTTGTCCTACGTTTCCAGGTTCATTAGGCCATACCTTTATATCAGGAGCACGTTCAAAATCCTCTAGCCTAGGTTTACTGTTGTTCATAACCTAGTTGTCAGAAAACACTATATTATTTACAATATTTAGAATATTTACACCCGTAATACAATTATGAGCCTCGTCCTGCGCCACGTGATTACCACACCTTGAAGATAAGGATATCTATTCGTCATCACTTGAAACATTTCCGTTAGAATGTATTTCATCGTCGAACTCTAAATATTCAGCATCACTTCGATATTCTGAGCCTGTATCAGCACATAATACGCGAATAATTTCATCCCTGTCTAAACACGTGCGAACCCTGAGCGCTGCCATCTTGCATGGCTCTTCAAACTTTGTAAACATGTTGTCAGGAAATGCAAAGAAAAGCTATGATATGAGGAATAATCGAAAAGAAATGCGACTATCGATTGTGTAGAATCATACATAAGAGTTCTAGCACCCTTGACCTCCAAATAGTTCTGGTATATATCAAAAGATAGCACTAAACTTCAGTCTGCTTCTAACACGAGATAACTCGGGACCGGTCCGCAACGTTCGGCCAGGCATGCACGAGTTTTCTCGGGACCGGTCCGCAATGTGTAGGAAACCAACAACTTCCATTTTCCTTGTTGACCAGTGTAAGACTTTAGTCACCGCCTTTGGCTTATGCAATCCTTCTACCACTACTGCTGTGTGAGGAAGTGAACACTACGGCGCTCTCACTTTCTTTCAAACAAGACTACAGTACACTGACATGGATACCTTAGAAGCTCGTGAAATAGTACATCTGATGCAGTTTTTGTTTTAGTAGAAACTTGCAGGATTTTTCGTCATGTCTCGCACACAAAAATATGAGCAGAAAAGAAATCATCCCAATATATTTCTTCGCATGTTCTTTTTTGTATGAAGTATGTTTAGATAAGAAAATGAATAAGTGCTGTTAAATAGAATAATCCCCATAGAAGTTCGGAAATGGTTAAACCTAATGTATTATTCAGGAGCCCCGAGCTGAGCGCTGTGTTCCCACTTATATTTAGGACTTTTCTTCTCTCTCCTTCTTGCCCCACCTACGTCGTCTGTTCCAACTCGGATGGTATCAGCGTATCCGAAGATGGGTCTTGTCATCCATGTCCCTATCTTTCCGTGACAATTATCTTTAACTGATAGTTTTTGTCTTTTTTTTTTTTTTTTTTTTTTTTTAGATGTAGCAGACCTCATCACGGTTTCCGTCTTTGCACTTTGCATGAGTCTGCAAATACATCCAGTCAATTCCCTACCCATGCCTACCGTAAGGGGCGACTAAAAGGAGCGACCAAGGGATGATTGAATTAGAACCTTAAGACTACTTCTAATTAGTATCATCAAGCGAGAAACAACATGGGTCGGCTTTACTTGCGAGTAGTACTGCTATATTACATACACAATAGGTTTTTGATTATTATCAACTGAGGGTGAATAATTACGGGTTTCACAGTACCCGTGACTATTACCGCTATTTGCGGAACACCTTGGGCTTACGTTGCCTGTGATTAATACCAGTGTGAGAAACACCACGGCTCAGGGCGTTGTCTGTGATTAGCACCCACTATGTGAGGAACACCTGTGCGTATTACATTACCTGTGAGTACTACCACTATGTGTGGAACAACGTAAGTCTACGTTACTCATGATTAGTACCGCTACGTAAAATATACCATGGTTCTTACTTTAGTAGCGATAAGTATATACTAGTGTTTCTGGGGAGGTGGGGCACTGCGGGTCGAATCCACTGGCTGTTTTAAGTTCAAAATCATTGTTCATCGACACTTTTCTTGAATTCTAGTCAGTGGATACATTTTGGAATTATTTATAACTTTCAGTATTGCGAGTTGGGTCCGCTAATTATTTTATATTCATCCACTCATTCATCATCACGTTTTGAATTCTGGTTGGTGGATGAGTTTTGGACTTTTAAATTGTCATTCTATTTCGTCTTATTTCGTGCTATTAGGGGCCGATGACCTAGCTGTTAAGCCCCTTAAAACAACAATCATCATCATCATCATCGTCGTCATCATCATCACCATAATTATTTTAGCGGCTTGCTCCTGAATAACTTTAGCCAGTAAAACACCCCATCGGCGTACAGTAGAGTAAAATTATAATCAAACAAAACTGTAATAAGGAAAATCGTGCATGTATTAAAAAAATATGGATTACAATATATGATCACTTTCTCCCCAGCTTCAAGGGATCCGGAACTAGGGAATGGGAATATTCTATTAAAAAACTGAAGTGAGGCATGGTCAAGTGGAGTATACTCTATACTTTATAATACTCTAATCAAATATTATAATTTTTATTGTTAACTACGATTTATTGTATTGACTCCGTTTTAGTTTGTTTTTTATGTAATGTGAATGATATATACATGAATTCACTTCAAGGCATTGGTCGTACCGATACAGACAGGTCGTATGGCGACGGTGGGATAGGAAAGGGCTAGGAGTGGCAAAGAAGTGGTTGTGGTCTTCACTAAGGTACAGCCCCAGAATTTGTCTGGTGTGAAAATGGGGAACTACGGACAACCATCTTCAGGGCTGCCGACAGTGGGGTTCGAATCTACTATGTCCCGGATGCAACTGACAGCTGTGCGCCCCTAACCGCACGGCCAACTCGCCCGGTGTTTTAAATTCTATAGAGTGGATAGATTTTAAAATTGTAATTATTATTACATTTCGTTTCACTCCGTACCATTAGGGACCGATGACCTAGATGTTGACCCCTTTAAACAGCAAACATCATCATCAAAAATATTATTCCATTTTTCACGTGGTGTTATTGAAAGCTTTCAATTTCCTAAACCAACTGATGCAGAAAAATTTGTTTTCCACGAATTTATTAAAGATCTTCCTTCTTTACGCTGGTAAATGAAATGGCGTATGACTTTTAGTGCCGGGATGCGTCCGAGGACTTCGGCTCGCCAGGTGCAGGTCTTTTTGATTTGACGCCCGTAGGCGATCTGCGCGTCATGATAAGGATGAAATGATGATGAAGACGACACATACACCCAGTCCCCGTGCCAGGAGAAATAACCAATTATGGTTAAAATTCCCGAGCCTGCCGGGAATCGAATCTGGACCCATGTTACCAAAGGCCAGCACGCTAACCATTTAGCCATGGAGCCGGACTTTACGCTGGTAATATTGTATGACCACCAAGAATGTTAGCAATTAAGTGCTTCATTGTTTGAGTATTGTTAGCGAATCATTTTGGTCCCAGACTTTACCATTTCACATGGTCATCATAATATGCGCCTGCACACTACTGGACGGATAGTATTATTGAAATTGCTGGGCTGGCTCAGATGGTTGACGCCTTGGCCATCTGACCCCAACTTGTCAGGTTCGAACCTGTCTGAGTCCGGTGGTATTTCAAGGTGCTCAAATGCGTCAGCCTCGTGTCGGTAGATTTACTGGCACGTAAAAGAACTCTTGCGGGATTAAATTCTGACACCTCGGCGTCTCCGAAAACCGTAAAATAGTAGTTAATGGGACGTAGAGCCAACAGCATTATTTATTTATATTAAAATTTTCATTACTTTCTTGAAACGTTCGTAAGAATGTGGAGCAATAATACCTAAAATATTTTCCTTTGTCTGAATTTTGTAGATTATCAAAAACTATTATGCCTTAATACATGACTACAGCAGCCTCCGTAGCTCAGCTGGCAGAGTGCCGGCCTCGCACAGCTGGATTCGTGGTTCGAATCACGGTGCTGGACAAAGTGAAGGCGAGACAGGTTTTTCTCCGCGTACTCCGGTTTTCCCTGTCATATTTCATTCCAGCAACACTCTCCAGTATCATTTCATTTCATCAGTCAGTCATAAACCATTGCCCCAGAGGAGTGCGACAGGCTTCGGCAGCCCCTAGGTGGGGGCTTCATTCATTCCATTCCTGACCCAGTTGAATGACTGGAAACAGGCTATAGATTTTCACGTGACTACAAACTTGATGTTCGTATCTTACCGAGCGAGTTGGTCGTGCGGTAGGTGCTCACAGCTATGATCTTTCATCCGGGAGATAGTGGATTCGAACCCACCGCCGGTAGGCCTGAAGATGGCTTTCCGTGGTTTCCCGTTTTCACACGAGGCAAATGCTGGGGCTGTATCCTAACTTAGGCCACGGCTGCTTTCTTCCGACTCCTAGCCCTTCCCTATCCCATCATAGCCATAAGACCTATCAGTGTCGGAGCGACATCAAGCAAATTGTGTCCGGCTCCATGGCTAAATGGTTAGCGTGCTGGCCTTTGGTCACAGGGGTCCCGGGTTCTATTCCGGGCAAGGTCGGAAATTTTAACCATCATTGGTTACTTTCGCTGGCACGGGGGATGTGTACATGTGTCGTCTTCATCATCATTTCATCCTCGTCACGACCCGCAGGTTGCCTGCGGGCGTCAAATCAAAAGGCGAGCCGAACATATCCCCATTTTCTCTCCTCTCCTCTTCCAAAAAGTAAGAAAGTCATTAAATTAGCATGTCCAGCCTCCCTTTCAAAATTTTGTCTTCTCCTTTCTCACCACCTCGTACTATGGGTGGGGGACGCAGGTGAAAAATACACCCACGCTATCCGTTGCCTGTCGTAAGAGGGGACTAAAAGGGGCCCCAGGGACTCTCAACTTAGCAGCGTGGGTTGGCGAACACGGGGCACTTAGCTGAGTCCTGGCATTGATTCCACTTACTTGTGCCATTCTCCCCACTTTCCTCTACCCTGTCCGACCTCCCTTAGTCAACTTTTGTTCTTTCCTGGCCCCGACGGTATCACAGCAGTCGAGGCCTAGGGAGTCTTTCATTTTCACGCCCTTCGTGGCCCTTGCCTTTCTTCGTCCGTTACTTCATTTTTCGAAGTGACGGATCCTTTCTTTTTCTTTTTGATCCGTCTACCCCTGTGGGTGGGAGACGAAGACGAAGAATACACCCGTGGTATCCCCTGCCTGTCGTAACAGGCGACTAAAAGTGGAGACCAAGGAATTATTGTATTAGAACCATGAAACTACTTGTGATTAGTACCATCACGCGGTAACAACTAGGGTCGCATTTACTTGCGAGTAGTACCACTATGTTAGGTACACAATAGGTTTGGGATTAGTAGCAACAGAAGGGGAGTCTGTATGGGTTTTCCAGTACCCGTGATTAGTACCATTGTGATTACTACCACAATATCTGCGACACCGTGGGTCTGTGTTCCCTGTGATTAGTCATCACTAGGTGAGGAACGCCACGGAAACCGGCGCGCGTAATTAGTACACCTAGGCGTTGCCTATGAGTGGCGCCAATATGTGAGAAACACTATAGGTCTGCGTTCCCTGTACGACGTACAATACTTGTGAGTAGTACCATCATGTGTGGAACACCGTGAGTCTACGCTACTTTTGATTAGTACCCCAACATGACAAATACCATGGTTCTACTTTACTCATTTTCACACCAGGCAAATGCTGGGGCTGTACCTTAATTAAGGCCACGGCCGCTTCCTTCCAACTCCTAGGCCTTTCCCATCCCATCGTCGCCATAAGACCTATCTGTGTCGGTGCGACGTAAAGCCCCTAGCAAAAAAAAAAAAAATCTACTTTACTAGCGGTAAGTACCGTTATGAGGGGCCTTTGACGAGGATTTTAGACCCCTTTAGACAACAAGCATTCTCGATTCAGGATTGTGCTTTGGAATCAGTCCCTTAGTCAGTAGTACTAGTCTTTATGATAGTCTTCTCTCGGATCCACTCATTGTTCTAAATTTATATCCGTCTATTCATTCTTCAACATCGCGTTTTCTATTCTGCTCAGTGGATGATTTCGGACTTTTAAATTTGTATTACATTTCGTACCATTAGGTGACGATGATCTAGATATTATACCCCTTTAAACTACAAGCATCATCATCATCATCATCACCACCACCTTTCTCACCAGGTCGTATCTTACCGTATTCTTCCTCAGTTATTGTCGGAACGTTCAAACGACTTGACGTTGATGAGTTCATATTCACGTATTTGACGTGATGGTACGCATGAATGGACACGATTAGTCTTGCGAGGAACGTGACAGATACCCTTAATGTACTTCACAGGGAAATGAGCCGTTGTCTCCCAACAGCAAGTTTAACGAGTATGCGATGCATTGTTATGTAAATCAGCTGTAAGTACGTACTAATGATCGTTACGACATTTTCACAGCAGAATATTTTTTCTCATTGCAGCCTTTCCACTTTTGAAATCTCCTTTCTCCATTGAATGATGCCGTATCTCTTGCGAAATTAGTTTTGTCACTTGAGAGTACAGTAGCTTTCCTTCCCTGGGAACGTGGAGGACTCACAATGGATGCTACAGAACATTCTCTTCTCTCGGAGTGCAGTCTCGCTATTCATTAGAGGCAAGTACTATGTATATCATTCTAATAGAGGACGTGGGATTTGAAGATGTCGCTCTTAAATCAGAAATCCGCTAATCTATTCCTGACAGGGTTCTGTGTTATCTCCACTATTGTATTAACTTATGTTCTGGTATCTTCAGAAGTGCCAAGAACCTACTACGCTGGCGTAGCAGGGGGAGAGGTGATACTCCCATGTGGCGCGTCCCAGGTGGCGGATAGGGGGATCCAAACCGGCTTGCCGGCGGACTTGAGGGAAATAAAATACCTCTCGCGGACCAAACTCACACCCCCTGTGGGTGGGGGAGTCAGACGAATAATACACCCACGGTATCCTCTGCCTGTCGTGAGGGTCGACTAAAAGGGGCGACCAAGGGATGATTGAATTAGAACCATGAAACTACTCTTGATTCGTACCATCATGTGGGGAACACCATGGGTCGCTTTTACTTGCGAGTAGTACCACTCTGTTAGGTACTGAATAGTTTTGTGATTCGTAGCACTCAAGCAGGGTTCAATGTGGTTTTCCAGTACCCGTGAGTCGTACCCATGTGAGCCACACCACGGGTCTGGGCGTTGCCTGTGAGTTGTACCACTATATGAGCGACACCGTGGGTCTGCGTTGCCAGTGATTAGTACTCACTATGTGAGGAACACCACGGGAATGCCGGCGCCCGTGCTTAGTACACCTAAATCAGGAAGCTCATTGGTTTACGTTGGCTATGAGCGGCGCCATTTTGTGAGAAACACCATAGGTCTGCGTTACCTTTACGACGTACAATACTTGTGAGTAGTACCTTAATGTTTGGAACACCGTGAGTTTACGCTACCTTTGATTAGTACCGCAGGTTGAGAAATACCATAGTTCTACTTTACTCGCGACATGTACCATACTGAGGGGCCTTAGACCTGGTTTTTGGACCCCTTCAGACATCAAGCATTATCGATTCAGGACTGTGCTTTATAAGTGGTCTCTTGGTCAGTAATACTATTATTTATGACCGTTTTTGAGTCGGATACACTGTTTTTTGTTTGTTTCTTGTTTGTTTTTGTTTTTTGGGTTCATATCCATCCATTCATTTTTCTTGACATTTTTTATTTATTTTGGTCAGTGGATTTTTTGAACTTTTTGTTGTCATTTCATTTCGTACCATTAGGGGCCGATGACCTCGATGTTAGGCCCCTTTAAACAACAAACATCATCATCATCTTCCAAAGTGCACTACAAGAGACAGAATGTGGAGTAAAGTTTAACGGTAGGCTAGTGAATACCTTAAGGTATGCAGATGACACTGCACTCCCAGTTGACAATCATGAGGGTCTACAACGCCTGGTAGACACGTTAGTAATCGAAGGTGACACACTTAGACTCAGAATTAATACCGATTATCAGTAGAACTCGAGGCATACAGATCCACTCGAACGTCTAGAGCGGACAAGTGCGCAAGTTAAGTACCTAGGTTTTTAAAAGCTACTTGTCTAACGTCTCACTAATACATGGAAGGTTTGCGGTGACGGAAGGATGGGAAAGGAATAGGATTGGGAAGGGACAGAATTTGCCTGGTGTGAAAATGGGAAACGACGGGAAACCAACTTCAGGGCTACCGACGGTGGGATTCGAACCTACTCTCTCCCGAATGCAAGCTCAAAATCTGCGCGACCCTAACCGCACGGCCAACTCTCTCAGATATACACGCTCAAAAACACCATAAAGGGATTGGAAGTCTTCGAAACATGGATCTTCCAAAGGATGTTGCAGATTTCGTCGGCCAGACATGTCTCCATTGCAGAAGAACTGAAGCTCGTGAAGAAGGATCAAGAGCTCATCAACATAATGAATAAAATAAAGACAGCCTATTTGGGACATATTATAAGAAATGACAGAAATCATCCCCTAAAGACCGAGCTCGATAGCTGCAGTCGCTTAAGTGCGGCCAGTATCCAGTATTCGGGAGATAGTAGGTTCGAACCCCACTATCGGCAGCCCTGAAAATGGTTTTCCGTGGTTTCCCATTTTCACAGCAGGCAAATGCTGGGGCTGTACCTTAATTAAGGCCACGGCCGCTTCCTTTCTACTCCTAGCCCTTTCCTGTCCCATCGTCGCCGTCCACGAACCTGCTACGCAGGCGTAGCAGGGGGAGAAGTGACACTCCCACGTGGCGCGTCCCAGGTGGCGGATAGGGGGGTCCTAACCGGCTTGCCGGCGGACTTGAGGGAAATGAAATACCTCTCGCGGACCAAACACACTACCCCCTGCGGGTGGGGGACGCACATGTAGAATACACCCGCGGTATCCCCTGCCTGTCGTAAGAGGAGACTAAAAGGGGCGACCAAGGGCTGACTGAATTAGAACCATGAAACTAATTTTGAATCGTACCATCACGAGGGGAACACCATAGGTTGCCTGTACTTGCGAGTAGTACCACTAAATTCGGTACGAAATAGGTTTGTGATTAGTAGCAGTTAAAGCTTGGCCTGGTGGATTCCAGTACCCGTGCGTCGTACCCATGTGAGCAACACCGCGGGTCTGGGCGTAGCCTGTGAGTTGTACCACTATATGAGCAGCACCGTGGGTCTGCGTTGCCTGTGATTAGTACCCACTATCTGAGGAACACCACGGGAATACCGGCGCCCGTGTTTAGTACACCTAGGTGGGGAACCTTCTCGGTCTGCGTTGACTCTGAGTTGGGCCATTGTGTGAGACACACCATAGGTCTGCGTTACTTGTACGTATTGCAATACTTGTGAGTAGTACCATCTTTTGTGGAACACCGTGAGTCTTCGCTACTTCTGATTAATACCCCAACATGACACATACCATGGTTCTATTTTACTCGTGACATGTACCATTCTGTGGGGCCTTAGACGTGGATTTTGCACCCCGTTTAGACACCAAGCATCATTGTGCATTATAAGTGGTTCCTTGGTCGGTAATAATGTTATTTTCGATCTGTATTGAGTCCGATCCACTGGTTTTTGTTTGTTTGTTTTGTGTTTTGTTGAGTTCCTGTCCATCCATTCATTCTTCATGCCATATTTTATTTTTATTTTGGTCAGTGGATGCCTTTGCAATTTTTGTTCTTTCATTTCGTACCATTAGGGGCCGATGACCTTCGATGTTAGGCCCCTTAAAACAACAAGCATCATCATCATCATCGTCGCCGTAAGACCTATCTGTGTCGGTGCGACGTAAAACAACTAGTAAAAAAAAAATCATCTCCTAAAGCTGATCTTGTTAGAAAAAATTGATAGTTGTTGAGTTCGAAGGAGACACTCGTAGCTAAGGGACCTTCATGAGAACAGTAGATGACCGGACTAGCTTCGTAATGATTATTTACTAATGGAGACGGCACTAGAAGAAGGAAAAGAAGAAAAATAATATATTTTATCTTTATATTCGTACCATTGGGGAGCCGGTGACCTAGATGTTAGGCCCTTTAAGCATCGTCATCGTCATGATCGCATATTCGTCTCCATGTATGAATTAGTAATAAGTAATAATAAACGTCCCGCGACGCAAGGTTCACCTTGCACGTAGGTGTATATGAAGCCTGCCTTTTCCTAAATGCCTTCCGCCTCCCATCTTGTGCTCCTTGGTTTAATGGCCAGTGAAATGGCCTTCGATTCCCGAACGGGCCGCGGATTTTAGCTGCATTTTTTGACTCCTCTAACTCGGAGGCTGGGTGTTTGTGATCATATTTTATATCTTGATTTACATACAACACATCATACTATCCTATCGAGGGCTACAAAAACACACTGTAATGAATACATCCCTCCACACAGTTAGCGTCAGGAAGGGCATACGGCCGTAAAACTGAGCTTAATGCACGATAGTACCGGCCCCAGACAACTGGATAAAGTCCAGGGAAACAGGGGAAAATTAATTAATTAATTAATTAATTATTTATTAACAGGTCATGAGTCTCAAATGCAGTGTTCACGACAACTGTCAGTCAGACGTAAAAAACATATAGCTTCTTTAAATTCTTAAAATTACTTCCAGTGACACACGTTACATTAAAGAATATGAAAGACAAAATAACTAATATTACATTACAGTACTAATTAATACTAATTAATATTGAATACAGTTATAAAGTAAACTGAAAACAATTATTAGAACAGGATATTTCACTTGGAATCTAATAAAATTTACAACGTTTACCACTATATTTATCTTTCTGAATTTCTTCATACCTATTAAATTATGTTGAGAAGTACAGTTTACGTAAGAAATGAATGAAGCTTCTGTCACACAAAAATATCAACGTCCGGGCGAGTTTGGCCGTGCGGTTAGAGGCGCGCGGCTGTGAGTTTGTATCCGGGAGATAGTGGGTTCGAATGCCACTGTCGGCAGCCCTGATGAAGGTTTACGTGGTTTCCCACTTTCACACCAGGCAAATGTTGGGGCTGTACCTTAATTAAGGCCACGGCTCTTCCTTCCAACTCCTAGGCCTTTCTTGTCCCATCGTCGCCGTAAGACCTATCCATGTCAGTCCCACGTAAAACCACTAGCAAATATATATATCAACGTACGGATGAATATTATTGTAAAGTTTCATTGCTCTGTTATTTGGAGAGTTCTTATCACTCATAGCCTTTGAAAGAAAGAAGGAAAATATTTCGAGGGCGACTTAGTTTCTGTGGTGCACAGAAAGAGACTGACTGCAACATATTTGAGTCTTCAGTGTTATAATTAATTATTTTAAACAGAAAGTCGAATCCTTGCAATTTCGTCTGAATAAATTTATGTGGTGAATTTTAGAAACTTGTTTTGACCACTTTCGATAAGATTGATGCTCCTTGTGATGATTGGGTTCCAAATAATTGAGCCATACTAAGTCTGGGCCTTGCAAATGAGTTAAATAAAGTTAAGAGTGTCTTTACTATTATTATTATTATTATTATTATTATTATTATTATTATTATTATTATTATTATTATTATTATTATTATTATTATTATTATTATTACCAGTGAAAGAATAATTACCACAGCAGAAGCAGCAAAAATGAATAAGTAGAAAGGGATAAGGACTGTTTAATTCTGTGAATGAACAAGTTCTCTCAGTCGGAAATGTTACATGTAAATACATTCTCCGTTATACTTCCAGAGAGTGTGAAGTGAAATATGCATGTTTCTTCTCCGCAATCTAATCAAGAAGCTTCCCAGCGTTACTAAGTGTGCCACGGAAAGTGTTCGTGACAGACTGTAAAGCACATGTGGTACACCTCTGTCACACAACTAATATACACCACTCAGGTGCTCCAACGCCAACGTATGACACTCGGCCTCTGATGTGTGGATGTATCTGTAGTTTTAATTCCCTTTAAACTCTTGAATGTAATTAATATACGCCATGCAAGGTGCCAGCATTTTTCCATGTAAAGATGTTATCAATATACTTTATTTTTATTTGATTTGACTTAGCCGTGGCGAAGTTAAGGGCTCGTGAACCTCTCTTTCACTTAACCACGTAAATTACAAGATAATACATACATGAGGAAGATGTACTACTCTATTATAAAATCAAAGATGAAAATGAAACCTACAACTTGTTCTCCAGTCATTGACCAGGTTAGGGATGGAATGAATGAAACCCCCATCTTGCGGCGAGGATAGGAATTGTGCCGGCTACCAAGACTTGTCGCACTCCTCTGAGGCAATGATTAATGACTGACAGATGAAATGAAATGATAATGAAGAGTGTAGCTGGAATGAAATATGACAGGGAAAACCGGAAGTACCAGGAGGAAAACCTGTCCCGCCTCCGCTTTGTCCAGCACAAATCTCACATGGAGTGACCGGGATTTGAACCACGGAACCCAGCGGTGAAAGGCCGAGCCACGGAGGCTTCTATAAAATCAAAGATAACTAACTTAAATAACACAAATCGAGAACATGTAACGAAGAATGAAAGAAAAGCTCAACAAGTAAAGATAAGACAAAAAGAAATCCGGAGCACAAAAGTAAAAGGAGTGAGAAAAGTCTTAATGAAAAAATTACATACAAACTAAAATATATAAACAATACATAAACAGAACGCAATACATAATAAAATGACGGAAATACCGTATGGCCGTTGTACCGGGCGGTACACCTCCACTCCGTTAATTTAAAATGTGCGCCTGTTGGAACTCCTCTGCTGGAGGAGGGCTGAACTTTATCTACGCTGTTAATTCTTTACTTTCTCAAAAGATGTCACCATGTGGAAAAATTTGAGTTTTTGAACTGTGTCATTTTTGATGTGTTTTTGTTTCGCTTGAAGTAAGAAGTGTGAACTTTCTCTTCTAGAGGACACTACTGAAGATCTACAATAGTGCAACCTAGTGCGGAGTCAAAGAACTATTTTGTTGGAGAAAATTTAATTTCAAGAGTTTGTTCTTTGTTAAATTTATTTCTGTCATTGTTCAAGTTGGCAATATTTACCCCTTTCTTCCCCTTGTTATGAATGTAACCAATCCCGAATTTCTTTAATTAATTTCTGACCTATCAGGGGTATCTTCCCCCAACTTGAATCTGTTGCGGGGTCCTATCCAATAAAAACGTTGTGGGCGGGTGTTTTCTTTCCCCTAACGCCTAGAACCTTCCACGAGAGGTTATAAACTGCTGATTTTTGGGTCTCCGGGCGACTTTTGTTCCATCTTTCAGTGTGTTAAGTACATAGCAGGAGGCGGGAAGCGCCTCTTTCTTCGGCAGCGGTCAACAACAAGGTAATGGCCGATTAATAACTTCTTTCTTTGCTAGCTCAGCAGTTTAACTTTCGGGGCGGGTTCTAAGCGTTCTACCATGTAACCTTTTCCTAAATGTAACTACTCTTTTATATATTCTCTTTTAAAGCTTCATATTGGGATAGAGAGTGCTAACCCTCTCGAGCTCCCACTCATATTGTTGTGAGGTGAACTTAGTTTTCTCAACCTATTCTTCGATAACGTAAAACAATGTGTTCTCTTCTTAAGTCACCTCTTTAGTATGGGATTAGCCCTTGTGTTAACGGCCTAGTGCCAAGTAGGTCTTAATCAAAGTGTACTAGGAGTGCCAGTTTGCCTCCTCCCAAATTGTCATTTTAGAGGTCATTTAATTAACCTTCTTTTTCATTCAATAGACCTCAGTAGGTTGGGTATTTTACCCCTGTGTATATGTCCTGAGAGGACAGCTTGAAGGTGAAGTTTGGTGTGGCCTGTGATTGGCTTACACTTTGAGAGCAGATTGCGCTTTTGGAATTCAATTTTTGTATGCCTCGAGGAGGCTTTACTGTGTAATTTGGAGCAAGTGCTCCAGGGTTTGATTGGGGTCTTCTGCCCCTTGGTTAAAATTTGTATATCGGAAAGTTGGGCTAGTTGCTCAAGAATTGTGAACTCAGGGCTCGAAGCCCAAATTCTGTAATCTCTGTAATTGTACATTTCAAATTGTGTTTCGGCTACTAAGTACCTGTTCTTTGTTATTACTTAATTTTGAAAAGAAAATATAACCTTGTTAAATTTTACAGTAACTTTGATTCCGTAGTTTGAGACTCATTCACGCCCGCACCTTCTTTCACCTCTACCTACCACCAAAACACGGTAACAAGTGGTAGCAGAGCGTGGTTGAATGGGTCTCAATTTAGCCCCTTTTGACGGCTAAACATTGTTTTGATCCGAACTCTAACTATTTTCCCAGTTGCTGGAATCTTTTGAGTTTTTCTAAATTGTTCTGTCATCATGCCAGGCCCTCGCGATGTTCTCCATCTTAATTATTTGCGCAAAGAGGAGTTGATCTATGAATTAACTATCAGAAATGTACAATCTGGAGGCACGGTTGCAGTAGACACTAACAAGCTTAGAGAGTCCCTAGATTTGCCCATTTCCGTCCCCAATTTGGGAGAGAAAGAAATTGATGACTCTCTTTCCACGATCGTCGAGAATATTACTGGGCTAGCTTCTGTAGTTAGTTTTTTTTGATGAAAATGATCCGTCTCCTAATCAAATTAAGCGTGTGCAAGGCAGGCTATATCATTTTTCGAATAGGGTTAACGATCTGTTGTCTCTAAAACTGAATGACGTTCAGAGGAAGGAAGCTAGTACGCTCCTGGAAAATATTTCCGAATTATCTAGTAAGGTCACTTTATTGTTGACTGGGGAAGTCCCTCCCAAATCTGATCAACCCACCATAGTGAATGCAGGTAGTGAGGAAGCGCCTCCCAAGGGAGAAGTTAATAGGATAACCGTTGCTGCTCAAACTATCTCTGCCCCATTGGACAACGAGCCTGAACGCCGTGCATCGTTGAGTAACATTCGTTCTGAATTAACTTCTTTGCCATTGAAACCTTTACCTACTATGTCACCCGGGTTTAGCAGCTTGCCTCATCCATTGGCAATGTTGCTCAGAGGGATCTCTAAGTTTTCCGTTAATACCACCAGTGATGTAATTTCTTTTTTAAGATTTCTAGTTGAATTTCAGGATCATGCCCTTGTGTTTTCTCTTTCTCCATGTCAAATTTTGCAAATTATCTATCCGTATGCTATTGGTATTCTCTCTGATAAAATCGTAAGAGCCATTGCCGAGCAATCATCTATTGAGGATTTCCATGCCCATTTGCTAGCTAACTTCATCCCTGCTAGGGCTAGGTCCTCCCTTATTCAGAAGTACTATTATCGGGTACAGCGCTTGGATGAAAACTTGGCTGATTTCATACAAGACATTAAGTTTTATACCAGGGTGTTTGCTCTTCACTTCCCTGAGGATCAAATTGTACAAGCTATTGTGGAAGGGATTTCACCACCCTACAGGTCATATTTGTGTTTCGCGGCGTGCCCGCAAACTTTTTCTGAACTTGAAGCATTGGCCGTCTCAGCGGAAGGAGTTAGATACGCCGATTCTTTGCGTGTCGCGAAAGAACCCCCTCCTTCGTTTAGTAATACTCGGCCTCCACCTCGCCGACCAGTCACACCCCGTAAATGTTATGCTTGTGGGTCGCCTGACCATCTGCGCAATAAGTGTCCACTGATCAAGTCTAGTAGGGCAAATAATGGAGCTGGTTCAGCACAAGGCTGTTTTAAATGTGGGGCTTTCTCACATATCGCCAAGAATTGCCCAAACTCGAATAGCACCCCCTCCTGCTCAACTTCTGGTGCAAATTCCACCTATGCCAATAATAAAAAGTGACTAGTGGCTTCGGCTGAGTCGACTAATCCATCTTCCCGAGACTCAGCCCCGGGTAAACAGGTTGTAAATTCAGGGAACGAGCAATTTTCAAATTCATCTTTTGAATGCCCCAAAGAGTGTCTTAGGATTGCGGCGGATTCCCCCGCACCTATTCCTTTTCTTAAGATTGAGTTAAATAACGAGCCTATAACAGCTCTCTTAGATTCAGGCAGTGTTTGTTCGATTATTTCGGCTGAATGGTATTCTAAATTGAAAACGGTTTGTAAACTTCCTGACTATGTCTTTTCTCCTGTTCAATACGTTTCGGCTAATTCATCTCCATTAGAAATTCTAGGTTCCTTACTGGTCAAAATTCGTGTTTTTAAGTTTACATGGAAAGTTAAGCTGTTTGTGGCCAAGCAATTGTCTAGCCCCATTATATTGGGAGCGGACTTTATTTCTCACACTGGTCTTGTGCTCGATCTCCAGTCTAGGTCGTGCACATTCAAATTTGCTTCTAATTGTAAAATACCACTATTAAAGTGTAATTGTGTGTCATGTTCTTCTATTTCGCCTACCCAGGATGAGATGTTGTTAGACCTTAGACATCTACCTGAGGAGCAGGCTAATAGTATTCGCAAACTGTGTCAGTCGTTTCCCGAGGTGTTCTCTGATACTCTTGGTGTTACTGACCTTATTGAATACAAAATTGAGGTCACGGATTCGATTCCTGTCCGTTTTCCACCTTATAGGCTATCTCCACCTAAAATGAAGGCTCTGAAAGAAATTATCGATCAGATGTTGAAGGATGGTAATATTAGGCCCTCTACGTCGGCGTATTCATCGCCTATTTTTCTAGTCCCGAAACCCCAAGGAGGCTTCAGGCCTGTCATTGATTACAGGGCTCTCAATCGGAAGGTGGTGTTGCAATCTGTGCCCCTTCCTGACCTTCATTCTTGTTTTTCATGGTTTCGTAAGGCCAAGTTCTTCACCATCTTGGACTTGAATCAGGCCTATAATCAAATTCCCCTTGCCGAAGAGTCTAAACATCTTACAGCGTTTGCTACGGACTGGAATTTATACGAATACAACCGCGTGCCTTTCGGGCTCCCCACGGGGGCAGCTGTGCTCACTAGGCTACTAGATAGGGTCTTCTCCGACATCAAATTCGAGTACTTATATCACTACTTAGATGATGTCGTCGTATTTTCAGAGACTTTTGAAGAACATCTAGATCATCTGCGAGAAGTTGTCGGTCGCCTTCGTAAGGCTGGGTTAACTGTTAAGTTGTCCAAGGTTGCCTTTGCTAAGCCCTCTATGTCATTCCTAGGGCATATTGTGTCACCAGATGGTGTAGCAGTCGATCATTCTAGAACACAGGCCATCCGTGATTTTAAACCTCCCAAGGACATTAAAGGTATCGCCAGGTTCATTGGTATGGTGAATTTCTTCAGGAAGTTCATTCCTAACTTTGCTAATAGAGCGGCGCCCTTAAACCTTCTTCGTAGGAAAGGCATCAAATTCGAGTGGGGACCTTCTCAACAAGCCGCTTTTGAAGATCTTAAATTAGCACTTTGTAATGCCCCTGTACTTGCTATGCCTAATTTCTCGAAGAAATTCATCGTCCAAACCGACGCGTCGTCGTCAGCGGTAGCTGCAGTCCTTCTGCAAGAAACTGAACTAGGGAGGCGCCCCATCGCCTATGCATCTAGGACTTTGTCGCCTCAAGAAACCAAGTATTCCATCTATGAGCTCGAAGGTTTGGCAGTCTTATTCGCCTTAGAGAAGTTCCGTCTCTATCTGGAACATGTTAAATTCGACCTGGAGACAGATAATCAAGCCTTAAGCTGGGTCTTAGGTAGGCCGCGTCGTACTGGTCGTATAGCCCGTTGGGCCATCCGTATTTCTGCCTTCCAATTTGACGTCAGGCATATCAGAGGTACCGAAAATGTTGTCGCTGATGGACTCAGCCGTATGTTTTCAGACGACGTTGAGAACCATGAACAGGTCGACAGTTCATCACCTCCCGAGTCCATGCTATCTGAGGTTAATGCCATCCTAACAGATGCCCCCATGCTTTTTAGGGATATTGAGAAATACCAACGTGAAGATCCGACGCTGGCTCCGATAATGGAAACCCTTTCTTCTGGGGAACATGTTGTCCCTTATGTTCTGAGGAAAGGTGTTTTATGTTGCCCTTCGAGGCATGATAAGATGATGAAAGTTGTCGCTCCAGCTGTTCTTGTGCCTATGATCTTCAAGTATTATCATGAAACCCCATTAGGAGGGCATCTGGGTATCTTTAAAACTCGTGAAAAGATTCGTGAAATGTTCATCTGGAAAGGTATGGACGGTGAAATCCGTGAACTTGTAAAAGCTTGTAAATCTTGTTTGCTCAGTAAACCCACCATGTCCACCAAGGTAGGCCTTTTGTCTTCGCATCAAGCATCGCGCCCCATGGAACGCCTGTATATTGATTATATAGGACCATTCCCCCAGTCAAAGGGTAATGCCAACAAGTTCATCCTTGTGTGTGTAGATGGCTTTACTAGATTTTCCTGGTTATTTCCGACTAAGCTGGCTACCGCTCAGTCTACCATTACTTGCTTAAATTCTATTTTTGCTTCTTTTGGTCCGTGCCAATATATTGTATCTGATAATGCTAAGGCTTTTACATCTAATTTATTTCGTAAATTCTGTTTTGACTTGTCCATCTCTCATGTAACTACTTCGGCGTATTACCCTCAACCATCTCTGGCTGAACGGGTTAATCGTAATCTCAGGTCCGCACTGATTGCCTATCATCATGATGATCATTCCAGGTGGGACACGTCCCTGCATTGGTTAGCTTTTGCTTTGAATTCGGCGGTTCATGAATCTCACAAGTTTACTCCAGCTTCTTTGATGTTCAAGTTTGTTCCCAACTCGCCGCTCTCTAACCTCTGGTCTCTGAGTGACATTCTACCCGAGACAATAGATCCGGATAACATTAAAGATCTTTGGAAGAAGGCTAAAGCCAATCTTAAAGTGTCTCATGAAAAGGTTAGGGAAAGGTATGATCGTGGACGGAGACCCACCCCTTTGAAGGTAGGTGACCAAGTTATGGTCAAGAATTTTGTTCCCGCGGGCAAGCTTGCCCCCAGATTTCATGGGCCTTGTATAATTCTCGATTTTCTCACGCCGGTTACATTGTTAGTAAGCAATCCAGCCACCGAGAGGATATTTAGGGTTCACCTGTCCCAGGTGAAACCGGTGTAAATTTTGTGTCAACTTGCTTCATATAATTTGAAAGGAATATGAAGGTTATATTTTTTTTTTTTGAGTTCAACTTTAAGGCTTTCTGCCCTTTCTATAATATTTTGGTCTTATATGTAATCCTCTTGTAAAACCTTCCCCGATCCGTTAAACTGCCATTCTGTCTTTGCCTCGGCCATTACCACGCTCCCGTCTCCCGCTTCAATACACACTGTGGCTTAATTTGAGTAAATGCCATGGATATCTGCACGCCGCTGACCCCTCGACCTCCTCACCAAGCCTGTGCCCTCAAAGAAACATGATGGTCCAACACAATTCTGCCGCCGAGTTTTTATGTTTCAGTGCCCCCGCAGCCGCGCAGCGCCGTGCAGCAACTGGGGAGGGGGATGGGCCCCCTCCTCTCCAGCGAGGACGACATGTGCACGGCGAGCCGGAGCTCTCCTCCCGGCCAAGGCTGATGTGCGGCGCACAACCTGCTACTTGCCCGCAGCCTGTATATGTTCACCGCGGGCGCGGCGTACTTCAACACCTCTGCTCCCCTCATAGTGCGGGCGAGCGGTATCTCAGGGTACTTGAGGGGTCCGAGCGGCCTCCTTTGGACGCAAGCTGCAACGGCCGGTCTGGCCATTCAACTTAGCCTACATCAACTACATGGACAGTCACTATAAGAGATGACTACACTTGGGAATTCAACAACAAATTTGGTGGACATTGCAAAATTTTTCATCACATTTTAAAAGATTATCTTCAGAAATTCGCCTTCTACAAACATAAAAACCTTACGTTACCAATTACAACAAAAATTTTGGAACTGAATTAAGAATTTCTCAAATACTTCTGCAAATTATTTTAATATCAACATCAAAACTTGGACTTTGTTTTCAAACTGACTTCATGTGAAATCCCTGGAGGAACTTTTGGGGGGGGAGGTCTGTACCGGGCGGTACACCTCCACTCCGTTAATTTAAAATGTGCGCCTGTTGGAACTCCTCTGCTGGAGGAGGGCTGAACTTTATCTACGCTGTTAATTCTTTACTTTCTCAAAAGATGTCACCATGTGGAAAAATTTGAGTTTTTGAACTGTGTCATTTTTGATGTGTTTTTGTTTCGCTTGAAGTAAGAAGTGTGAACTTTCTCTTCTAGAGGACACTACTGAAGATCTACAATAGTGCAACCTAGTGCGGAGTCAAAGAACTATTTTGTTGGAGAAAATTTAATTTCAAGAGTTTGTTCTTTGTTAAATTTATTTCTGTCATTGTTTAAGTTGGCAATATTTACCCCTTTCTTCCCCTTGTTATGAATGTAACCAATCCCGAATTTCTTTAATTAATTTCTGACCTATCAGGGGTATCTTCCCCCAACTTGAATCTGTTGCGGGGTCCTATCCAATAAAAACGTTGTGGGCGGGTGTTTTCTTTCCCCTAACGCCTAGAACCTTCCACGAGAGGTTATAAACTGCTGATTTTTGGGTCTCCGGGCGACTTCTGTTCCATCTTTCAGTGTGTTAAGTACATAGCAGGGGGCGGGAAGCGCCTCTTTCTTCGGCAGCGGTCAACAACAAGGTAATGGCCGATTAATAACTTCTTTCTTTGCTAGCTCAGCAGTTTAACTTTCGGGGCGGGTTCTAAGCGTTCTACCATGTAACCTTTTCCTAAATGTAACTACTCTTTTATATATTCTCTTTTAAAGCTTCATATTGGGATAGAGAGTGCTAACCCTCTCGAGCTCCCACTCATATTGTTGTGAGGTGAACTTAGTTTTCTCAACCTATTCTTCGATAACGTAAAACAATGTGTTCTCTTCTTAAGTCACCTCTTTAGTATGGGATTAGCCCTTGTGTTAACGGCCTAGTGCCAAGTAGGTCTTAATCAAAGTGTACTAGGAGTGCCAGTTTGCCTCCTCCCAAATTGTCATTTTAGAGGTCATTTAATTAACCTTCTTTTTCATTCAATAGACCTCAGTAGGTTGGGTATTTTACCCCTGTGTATATGTCCTGAGAGGACAGCTTGAAGGTGAAGTTTGGTGTGGCCTGTGATTGGCTTACACTTTGAGAGCAGATTGCGCTTTTGGAATTCAATTTTTGTATGCCTCGAGGAGGCTTTACTGTGTAATTTGGAGCAAGTGCTCCAGGGTTTGATTGGGGTCTTCTGCCCCTTGGTTAAAATTTGTATATCGGAAAGTTGGGCTAGTTGCTCAAGAATTGTGAACTCAGGGCTCGAAGCCCAAATTCTGTAATCTCTGTAATTGTACATTTCAAATTGTGTTTCGGCTACTAAGTACCTGTTCTTTGTTATTACTTAATTTTGAAAAGAAAATATAACCTTGTTAAATTTTACAGTAACTTTGATTCCGTAGTTTGAGACTCATTCACGCCCGCACCTTCTTTCACCTCTACCTACCACCAAAACACGGTAACAGCCGTAAACAACGATCTGTGTACATGAGTTAAAAACTAAATAGTAGCCTATGTACGTTTGCAGCGCGTCAGCCTCTCACCGCTGGATACCGTGGTTCAAATCCCGGTCACTCCACGTGAGACTTGAGCTGGACAAAGCGGAGGCGGGATAGGTTTTTCTCCGGGTACTCCGGTTTTCCCTGTCATCTTTTATTCCAGCAACACTCTCCATTCTCATTTCATAGCATCTATCAGTCATTAGTAACTCACTTTGGGAGTGGCGACCCCATCGTACTAATAGCCTATATATGATTCATTCATTCCATCCCTGACCCGCCAATGACTGGAAAACAGGTTGTAGGTTTTCGTTTTCATTATGTGCGTTTACTCTGCAACCACACACAAACCCCATGGCGCAACATCCCCGAAGGGCCATGGACGAACCTGCTACGAAGGCGTAGCAGGGGAAGAGGTGATACTCCCACGTGGCGGATAGAGGGGTCCTAACCGGCTTGCCGGCGGACTTGAGGGAAATAAAATAGCTCTCGCGGACCAAACACACTACCCCCTGTGGGTGGGGGACGCCGACGAAGAATACACCCACGGTATCCCCTGCCTGTCGTAAGAGGCGACTAAAAAGGGCGACCAAGGGATGATTGTCTCGGAACCGTGAAACTACTTGTGATTAGTACCATCACGCGGAGAGCATCATGGGTCGCTTTTACTTGCGCGTAGTACCACTATATTAGGTACCAAATAGGTTTGTGATTAATAGCACACAGGAGCACCGCGCGGTCGGCTTTTGCAGTACCTCTGATTAGTACCACCATATGAGCAGGACCATGGGATGATAGCTACCATGGTTCTGCTTTGCCTATGATTAGTACCCACACTATATGAGGAACACCACGGATAGGGGAAGGTCCCTGTGGTTGGTACTCTTATGTGATGAACACCGTAGGGTTGCGTTGCCTGTAAATAGCGCCGCAAAGTGAGAAAAACATAGGTCTGTATTATATGTCGAATTTCATAACCTCTGAGTAGTACAATAATGTGTGGAAGGAACACCGCAAGTCTGCTACTTTTGATTAGTACCGCAACAGGACAATTACCATGGTTCTACTTTCCTAGCGATAAGTACCGTTATGAGGGGCCGATAGCTTGCTTTTGGACCCCCTTTAGACTGCAAGCATCATCGTTTCAGTGTTATGTATATAGCAGCAGTCCCTTGGTCAGGGATTTTAGACTTTTAATTTGTCGTTTCATTTCGTCTCATTTTGTACCATTAGGGACCGATGACCTCAATGTTAGGCCCCTTTAAACAACAATCATCATCATCATCATCATCATCCGAAGGGCCATGGCCTTCCAAGTGACCGTTGCTCAGCCCAAGGCCTGCAGATTACAAGGTGTCGTGTGGTCAGCATGATGGATCATCTTGGCCGTTACTCTTGGCTTTCTAGACCTGGGCAACCATCTCACCGTCAAATAGCTCCTCAGTTGTAATCACCTAGGCTGAGTGGGCCTCGAACCAGCCCTCAGGTGCAGGTAAATATCCCTGTACTGGCCGGAAATCGAATCCGGGTCCTCCGGGTAAGAGACAGGCACGCTACATCTATACCGCGGGCCGACACAAATATAATAATAACCCAATATTAATTATAAGATGTACAGTGTTCTTCAGCTGTACAATAAAATGCCAATGTTACTAGCCTACCTACTACAATCACACAACCTATCATATGTCACCAATCACACGAAGCAATCAGCGGTATTCAACAGGTAATCTCTGCATGCAATTTTAAATGTTGATATTGACTTAGAGTTCTTCATAGCAACTGGAAGTGAATTCCAAAGTCGTGGCCCAGCCACAGTGAAGCATATATTATAAATATACTGTCTCTAGCTTGAGGAATTTCGTTTTCAGCACCTTTAAATCTGTTAACACGTTAGGAGAGGCAGGGCATCCCGCTTTCGAATAAGCTGAGAACAACGGAAAAAACTGCGAAGTTATGGATGACTTCTCTTCGAGTCCTCCGCAGAGAAGCAGTGGTATGTGCCATCTTCGGATTGGTACAGTGACGCACTCCTACTAATTGAAGAGAGAGCGCCCCGTGGAACTCCTCCTCGATGCGCCCTTGCGGCACCCTTAGGCCGTTCTATATACCACATATTGTCGGAAATATGTATATTGTGCCCTTTTCAAGGCAACAACTGCGGTGATCTCCTCCTTCTTCTGTGCGCCGGCTGCTCCTGTAATAAATGACATGTAAAATAATACTCACCGCTGCATGTAGACTCTTCTTCCTCAGTCGTGCCCGTCCGTTATCCCCGGAGAGGCCACCCGCTGATCAAGGAGTGAGGAAATGAAAAGAGGGGGGTAAACTAACTAAAATGACGGTACCCAAGACTGAATTGAAATTTAAATAAAAGACTGATTTATTGAATAAAATGCAAAAAAAATGCTAAAAGTGAACGTAAACTGAACTAGTGAAAATGTAAACAAATTGAAATAAATGAGACTAAGAAAATTAAAGATTGAGGATCTGCCTTACAACAACATCATCCGCCTAATAATCTGACTGAAGGTCCAACACTTTAATTAAAATTATTCCAAACTCTGTTGACACTGTCTTCAAATTAATAACAAGAATCAATTTAAAACTCCGGTCAGAAAGACCACCTTCTTGAAATACAGAATTACATTATGGAGAAAATATTTCTCAAAACAAATTTAACATGACTCAATTAAAACTCTGGTCAGAAAGACCACCTTCTTGAAATACAGAATTATATTACGGAGAAAAATCTCACAAAATAAATTTAAAGTAGTTGAATCACCATAAAGTAATATTTGTTACGTCATCAGACCACTGACTCATAGGAGTTATCAAATGTTTATCACATATGGCTCATTTGGTAAAATACCCAAATTTAAAATAATCATGGACTGCACTAAGCAAGTGTATCACATAAGGAATAATTCGAAGAAAAACAGCCATGAACATCACACTTCATTTCCTACATAACCGTTGTCTTATTCAACACCTCATGATTAAACAAATAAATTATTGAAACATCAAATCTGAGCGTATCAACCACTCCTCTAAATGTTAGACTTCACTTGCTTGCCTGTGATAGACTGGACTTCTTAAAATAAACAGAAATTTAGGCCAAATGCCTTATGTTAACATTTCAAATGATAGCGATCCTTGTACATTACAATTTCTACTGAATTTGCCGCTAACTGCATTTCACTATCAACTCATTTATTTGTGGTACCACCACGAGATGGAGGCAGATGCCATCTTGTTTATCTCGTTCATTGCGGCAGTTTATACAATTTGTTTATTTAAAGATCGCTTCATTTCAAAATAAAATGTAGTGGATTTTAAAAGGAAAGTTTGGTAATTACTTAAATGCCTGGTATGAGCATACCACTACTTTTGTTTCGACTGTGACATAATCGATGATCCATAGACCTAACCTCTGAAATCTTATTTACATCATTACATTGATTAACGGAGAAACATTGCTCCGACAAAGACAATACAGGAATCAAAAAACTAGCCTATCTACACCTATCTATTTACATCAAAATCAAATATAAATAATTCACATACGCTTACGTCCTACGAATAAACGGTAAAAAGTACAATCAGCAAGAAATCAAATAAGCAAACTAGATCCCACCATCGCGGCCTACTGGAAATTAATAAGGGTGAAATGCGCAAAATAAAATCGGAGTCTCCAGAAAAATATACCCCGCTGCGAGTAGCAAAAATATTGCGAATTTGACGGCAATCTCAAACCTCAGACGAATAATGTCTGGACATGATACTATTTAACCTTGATGGACAAATTACTGTTATTTCACGTCATCCGTGACTCTACATAATTACTCAAAACACATTGACTCGTCGCTCTGCTCACATTGTACACTGGCTAGCATTATTTGCCGAGCATCTACTTTCCCTGGAATTATTTAAACAAATACAGGCTTCTGCCTACTATCATAACCCATGTCGTAACACATTTAACACTCGTGGTTAAATTCTTCATTTCACAATTCTATTTACTCATTAATTCTCGACGTCATTATTATTCATTATTCTCACAATACGGCCTCGCTCGTATCCGGCGGGCAAAAATATTTGTCGTGCACATTACGACTTCTTACGACAATTCTTGACATGGTCCAAATCATGTTTCCATCATCAACGTAGATCATCAGGGCTATTAATCATCTCGCTCGATCTCTCGATCATTCTCTGCTTAACGTATCACAAAAATCTCAGAGCTGACTCATCAATGGCACTCACTGTTTCTATAAAAAAAAATGACGAGATTGCCTCTCAAAACACAGATGTTGAAACATGCGTAACCGCAACTACACAGAAATAAAATACTCGCGTCTACTAAAAATCGTCGCAAAATACACGGGATAGGTACAATCAAAACCGGTCATCTGAAGGATGATTCCGCAACATAAAACAAGCTGAAATGCGCAAAAATAGTAAAACAAAACATTGAAAACATCGCGGCGGCGTCTACAAGATCAAAACTCCAACAAAATGACTCAAAAACATCGATCTAAATGCACAATGAAAATAATAATAAACGGCATTACACTCAAAGATCAAATACCATAGCTTCCTAACTGTCAAAGTGACATACTACAGAAATAAACCAACAACACGCAAACAAACATCTACCTAAACAAAGTGCACAAATGAACCTATCTGAAAGTGCAACATTAACATTATTATTATTATTATTATTATTATTATTATTATTATTATTATTATTATTATTATTATTATTATTATTGTATTATTATTATTATTATTATTATTATTATTATTATTATTATTATTATTATTATTATTATTATAGTTATAATTATCAACCGTGAATTATTTACAATCCTACCTAATACTCTAAACTACATTGATCATCGATTAGCCACGGTCCTACATATTTATTTACATTATTTATTGATGCTCATACCTGTGTGATGGAGGCAGGCTGGCTCACCCTCCGGCCCCGGTCATGGTGAAATTAGAATTCCATCTTCAAGCTGATGTGGTATTCCAGATTTATACACACGCAAATTTGACACATTCTTGCCATGCCGTGACACACGTTTATATTAGCATAAAACACTCGCATTTCTCTCTCTCCAGTGAAAGTTAGAAGATGCCACTGCAGACTCCTGTACCTGTTGTGTGGATGGACGGTCGCCTCGCTATCTACCTGGAAATCACCTGCTGGTCTGCTCGCCGATCTCTCAGCTCTGTTTACACTGCAGCTTACAGAACATTAACCCCACCGGGACATAACTGTTTCCTCACGGTCTGCTACTGCGGCCTTCATTGAAGAAAGTCAATCTCCTCCCTGTCTGTCTTTACTTGTTTCTGCCCGTAAATATCTCGCTTGCTAAGACTGTTTATTGAATGGTAGAAGCAAGCTAAAATACAGTTTATGTTGTGGAGGAAATTTTTACGCTGATAATGCATGTGAAACTACCCGTTGGTTAGAAATGTTTTTATGTAAATATGCTGAAAACATGGACTTGTTCCTCTCGACTCATAATGTGAGTTCATTTAAGTTGAAAGTGTAGCTCTTGCCTACTCTCCCTGCATTTACAGTAAAAGTCTGTTAAAGTGTTCATTTTCTGAAAATGCTACTCTCCCAAGTCAATAATACAAGGCTTTCTAAAAATGCCTACCAGTGTCTAATCGCTTTCTTACCAGCCAAAAGTAAATCTGACTAAATGAATTTGCTGACACACACAGTCACTCTGTCAAACGTAGATACACTGAGACTATTACAGAATCACTGCCAAGACTCAACAAAACAACTGATAATTCTGAAGACACATCGAGAATACTCAAAACACTGAGAATACTCAAGAGAACAACTGAGAACTGAGAGTTCAACCTTCTGGTCGCTGGGTTTTGTAAAGACTTCTCCCACCACCTAGAAAATAGTTCCGTGGAAGGGATGTGGCGTAATAATCTAGTCCTCGGGAGCGCTTTATCGTACATCCGTAGGTTATAGTTTTCAAAATTTATATACAAAACTTCCTAAATTTTGTCTGACTCACATGTGATAATGCGCCGCGGGAAATGATCACATGATAATCCACACGACGGCGCGCGTCACTGGTGTTATTTTCTTCCGGTGGATGGCTCTATCCCGCCATGACAGCTTATTCTCCTGGGTCCTCTTACTCCTCCGTGTGAAGTTGAATTTTATTAATTACGCACTAATTTACCACAGATTCGCACTGATAATTCACCAAATATTATAAAGAAGTCAGGACACTGTTTTTCACTACCACACCGGGCTTCAGCTAGCGAAATACTGACTGTAGTTTTCCCGCTGTGACAGTTCATTCAAATTTAGAATTTTCTGATTGGCTGAGACTTTCGCGCTCTTCCAAACGTGGGTGCTTCCATTTCCTCCCAAGGATTGGCGGTTATTGTCGTTGTCCCTATTGTCCTAGCTAAGTAGGTCAGGCCTCAACGCGTGCTTTTCTCGTGAGAACCGAACAGCAAGTCGACACTCCTAGGCGGTGTCATAAAATTTATTGGAAGGATCCCTTAGGATGGTTTACAAGTTGGTCGTGCTTAGAGAAGAGTTTCATGGATTCTACTTGCCGCCAGGCTGGCGCCAGAAAGTTCCTTTGTGACTGCTAGTTTCACAGCCTCACTGTGGTATCCCATATGCGAAATATTCAATTTTTAATTGTAAATGAATTAGGCAAATTCGCTTATGGGTGCAATATGTTGTACCTGGCTAATCTGTAGCATTGTCTACAATTTACGATCAAAACGTCCCTAAGTAAGTAGTATTTGTTGTATACTTTCATTTTAGACACAGACAGGTATTCAGGCGACGATGGTGTGGGAAAGGGCTAGGACTGGTAAGGAATCGATCGTGGCCTTAATTAAGATACAGCCCTAGCTTTTGCTTCGTGTTACAATGGGAAATCGGGAAAAACCATCTTCAGGGGTGCCGACAGTGGGGTTCGAACCCTCTATCTCCCAAATGCAAGCTCGTTGGCTGTGCCCACCTTGTGGCCATGATCGTTAGGACATCAAGTCTAAATGGTCTCCCAGCGTGGAGAGCCAGTTCGAGTCCCATTAGTCGAAAAAAATAACACTGTCGGAATGTTGACTGGTAGAGTAGGAGAGGCGGTGGTATACAATTTCTGATCTCTAGATTGCGTGCCTGGATTCAATTCCAAACCTCTCCGCGGAGTTCATATGAAAAGCGTTTTCCAACAAGGTATCAAATCCGAAAAGTTCAGACCTGAGACGATGATTGTTAAGAAGCTCAATAATGAAAATAAAAACCTGTCATTCGATTGGGTCAGTAATGGAATGAACGGAGCCATCATCTAGCGGCGAGGATAGGAATTGTGTCGGCTGCCGAAGCCTGTCGCACTCCTCTGGGGCAGTCATTAATGAGTGACGGATGAAATGATACTGAAGAGTGTTGCTGGAATGAAAGATGACAGGGAAGAACGGAGTACCCGGAGAAAAACCTGCCCCGCCTCCCCTTTGTCCAGCACAAATCTCACATGGAGTGACCGGGATTTGAACCACGGAACTCAGCGTTGAGAGGCCCGCGCGCTGGCTCCAAGCTCAATAATATGAAAGAAAAGTAAATCGTCAAAACGGGCCAATTCTATGTAACACGGGGCATTGAAAGTCACGTGTGAATGAAGTGACCAGATGAAAATAGATGAAACACTGAAAAACATAACAAAACTATTTATAAAGCCACGAACCTGCTACGCTGGCGTAGCAGGGGGAGAGGTGATACTCCCACGTCATGCATCTCAAGTGGTGGATAAGCGAGTCCTAACCGGTTTGCCGGCGGATTTGAGCCGAAATAAAATAGCTCTCGCGGTCGCTTGGTAGGCCAAGGCCCTTCGGGGCTGTTCCGCCATGGGGGTAAGTAATCCCTGCTTTCAATGTAAATTTTGGTCATTGTATATTGAAATACAGTCAGATTCCTGATTACTGCAGTCCTTTCAGATGGAAGTATTTCGAGTTTCAGTACGAAAATGTACCAAAGCTTTCCCGTTTTTAATATTTCTAAAACTGCACAATTTTTAACAGAAATAGTTTGTATAATAGTGTACCGGTATTTATTTTTTATAAACAGAATAAAAGTTATAAAATGAATTTTCAGATGAAATTGTAAACTTTGAGCGTTTTTTCTGTCTCTCCTGTGAAATTTTACTTTTAAACTTCATGCCTTTTGGAAATAAGATTCTCATGTGGACGCGAGGGCATATGACGCTGTTGGTATTGATTCGACCGTCGGATGGAGACGTTAAGCCTTGAGTTATTCAACAGGATTAGGCTATTTGTTGACACTGGCTTTCAGCATCTACCTACCTTGGTAACATAATCATCTCACACACATACGCGCAGATTGCCCATGGGTGACCGAAAATGTCCTCAGACACTCCCGGCTCTAAAAGCCATACGCTAAAAGAGAACAAATAATAATTCATTAGTTCATAATTATACTTAGGAATTTGAGGCGGTGTTAGATTAGAATGCAAACTAAATTGGTTATTAGGAAGCGTCGGCTAGCCCGTTCTTCCGTAACGTAGCGAGAGTAAAATAAATGTCCGGGGGATCAAATTTAAACGGGATTTTATTTTTTATTTAAATTCATTTATTGAAAAACACAAGGCAATTAAAATTCATTTTTCCACATAGTTTCTTGCTTTGGAAATGTATTTGCCCCAGCGTATGGGCAGCTTAGTTCCCCCCCCCACACACACACACACAATCGTAAAATGAACAGGGTCGTGTCACCAGCCAGTTGCGCACTCTCCGGGCTGTAGGGAGGATGATCAAGTGTAGTCCAGTACATTTCCTGTAGCTTGGAGACAGAGCTGCAGTATGGGGCCGCGCATTGTCGTGGAGGAGGATAACCTGTCCAGTCGGTTGATCTCGTCTTTTGCGGCGATATGCAGCCCTCGCCTTGTTCAACAGCTCGCAGTAGTAAGCATCATTGATTGTGCGTCGCTCATGCAAAACATTAATCAGCAAAATGCCTTGTCGATCGAAAAAAAACGGTTGCAAGAACCTTGCCACCTGACACTCGAGTCTTGGCTTTCACTGGTGCAGCCTCCCCTTTCCTTCGCCACTCCTTACTGGCTTGTTTGGATTCAGGGGAGTAGTGGTGGATCCATGTTTCGTCGCAGGTGACGATCCGACTCAAAAATGCATCACCTTCTTCCGCAAACCTTGCTGTAAGCCTCTGAAAGGACTCCAAACGTCTCAAATTCAGATTTTCGGTCACAAGGCGAGGGATCCATCTGGAACACATTTTACGGAATTGTAGGTCGTTCGTCATAATTGCTTGACAGCTCCCATAACTGATTCCGACTTGTTCTGCAATTTCTGATACTTTTGCCCGTCGGTCGTCGTCAATAATGTTTTAACTACACTAATGTTTTCGTCTGTAATGCTGGTCCGAGTATGGCGATCGTGTTGCTGATTTTCCACACGTTCTCGTCCTTCCTTGAACTTTTCATGCCAGGCAAACACACGCGTCCTTGACAATGTTTGATCGCCGAACTGTTGCGTCAATCTCTGGCAAATTTCCGCCTCTGTAACTCCTTCACGAACAAGAAATTTTATAATTATGCGTTGCGCATTAGAGGGGTGCACCTGTTGCTCCGATATCGTGAGCGTTACTGACGAAGCGGGGAGAAATATTTTACAGCACGCTCTCTTCACTCCTAACTGTCCCGCCTGAGCATAACAGAAGAGCAGGGCCAGTTCTACCAGCTGTTGGTGTTCAGGAACAAAAATCCCCCTTTTTTGATCGACCTTCGTACTAGGGATTCTGATGCACCGTACCCCTCATATTTATGCAAAACGCATAACATAACCATTGTGGAGGCTAGAGCAGTGGTATTCAAATTTTTGGTTGGCGTAGCCGCAAAATCCATTTGTTTTACTTTCATAACCCGAAGTACGAGTAGGCCTATATCGCGATTATACCAGAAATAACAAATTATTGTTGCTGGATGGCAAATAACATTAACTAGAATCATCATCATCTGTAGCCTATGGAAATGGAAATGGCGTATGGCTTTTAGTCCCGGGAGTGTCCGAGGACAGGTTCGGCTCGCCAGATGCATGTCTTCTTATTTGACGCCCGTAGGCGACCTTCGCGTCGTGATGAGGATGAAGTGATGATGAAGACGACACGTACACCCAGCCCCCGTGTCAGCGAAATTAACCACTTATGGTTAAAATTCCCGACCCTGCCGGGAATCTAACCCGGGTCCCCTGTGGCCAAAGGCCAGCACGCTAACCATTTAGCCATGGAGCCGGACACATCTACAGCCTATCCCGCATGCTCATGTTCCCTGAACGCCTGCGGCATGAAAGAGTCGTGGCCGGGGATTTAAGGTCACATGCTCTTCCTGACGGCAGGGGATTTCCGACTGAAAATCCTAGCCCAGCAACACCAGGAATAAAACCACGGTCACAGGGATGACAGACAAGTAGCTAAGCCGCTACACCACCCTGTTCCACAATAAGAACAATAAAGTATTGTATATATCGTCGCTAGGCGAAGGAAACCTCATAACTCCGTCGGAGCGGTGAGCAATGGCCGGAGAACTGTTCCGGGCATTTTTATTGCTCACTGTTAACCCAAGTATTCAAGCATTGGAGTCAGGCAACACGGCAAGACTTCACAAGACAGATAGAGAAACGTGGTTTTCTTGCGAGCGAAATTACGAGGTTTCTATAGCCTAGCAACGATGTACAGTACGGTATATACGAGTAAATGCAACAATTACTATTGTACTATATACACTGCTACCGAAGAAAAGTGAATGAGCGGATTTCAAAACAATTGCTTTTTAAAAAGGTCAATGCAGACAATGCACCGTAAGTAAGCATTTTGACATACCTAGTCAATGGCAGGTACAAAATACACGTATTTTAGATTGAACAGTTACTAAAGGTGACTCTTTGTTGTGGTAAACAAAAACAAGATTTTAATGAAAATGAGCAGGCTCATCGAAAACTGTTAGATGCTACGATAAGTTTACGAACCTCTTGAGACGACTCCGTGTACCCCATGGGGTACGCGTACCACACTTTGAATACCAGTGGGCTAGGCTATAGGCTACTTGTTACTCGCTTCAGTAAGTTTGCATTCTAACATCTTATTCTTCTTATTCTTTATCTGTTTACCCTCCAGGGTTGAATTTTCCCTCGGACTCGCCGAGGGATCCCATCTCTACCACTTCAAGGGCAGTGTCCTGGAGCTTCAGACTCTGGGTCGGGGGATACAACTGGGGAGGATGACCAGTACATCGTCCAGGCGGCCTCACCTGCTATGCTGAACAGGGGCCTTGCGGGAGATGGGAAGATTGGAAAGGATAGGCAAGGAAGAGGGAAGGAAACGGCCGTGGCCTTAAGTTATGTACCATCCCGGCATTTGCCTGCAGGAGAAGTGGGAAACCACGGAAAACCACTTACAGGATGGATGAGGTGGGAATCGAACCCACCTCTACTCAGTTGACCTCCCGAGGCTAAGTGGACCCCGTTCCATCCCACATACCACTTTTCAAATTTCGTGGCAGAGGCGGGAATCGAACCCGGGTCTCCGGGGGTGGCAGCTAATCACACTAACCACTACACCACAGAGGCGGACATTCCAACCTATTACCGCCTAAAGAACCGATCTCTATCCATAATGCTGTTGAAGGAAGACAAATGACTCCGTCCGGGACGTTCCCACTTTGACAAGACTTCGTGACAAGGGCGACGATGTAAATGTGAAATTCAATTAGCTCCACAACCCAGTTGTTCTGGATTGTGAGCGTGGTGAGTGCAAGTTAACACTTTCTATAGCTAATGACTGTACAGAGCTGTCAACACGGACATGATCTCCTCTTAAAAGATTAATGATCATCTGGAAACACGATAGCTCATATACTCTCTTGCATATTTCTATGATAATGAAGTCACGATGAGTTTCCAGACGATGCTTAGGCATTTTGCCAAAGAAAAGGACTTTCCGTTCTCTCCTACTCGTTTTCTAGTAAGCTGGAGTCGGCAAACATGTAGATTAAGCCAAGTGCCCTTCCTGTCGCCAATCTCTGTGTTCTCTATTGGGTCCTCCAGTGCTGTTTCGTACAAGGATGTATTGTATATGCAGTCCTCTTAACCCACGCAGCTGTAATCCTCGGCCCGGTTTGATGTCGAACCGAGGGCCCTTGGAACCGAAGGCCACTATGCTGATCAAAGAAAAGATCAAAGGAAACCACGATTTTTTTCTGAGTAATCACCATCAAAAAGAAGTAGTGCTTCGAAATTGTAAGAAACTTTGAGCTAGGAAAACTTGGCAGTAAAGAGACGAGCTGCTCGACTAAGCGGTATGTTCCGAGCTGTCAGTAGAGAGATAGCGTGGAATGATATGATAAGCTTGAGTGAAGCTTTTAAGATGTATTTTTTTCAATATGCATTACGTCGCACCGACGTAGATAGGTCTTATGGCTTTAATTAAGGTAACTTGGCAGGTTCGATCCCGGCTCAGTCCTCTGGTATTTGAAGGTGCTCAAATACGTCAGCCCCGTTTTAGTAGATTTACTGGCAAGTAAAAGAACTCCTGCGGGACTAAATTCGGACACCTCGGCGTCTCCGAAAACCGTAAAAATATAGTCCGTGGGGCATTAAACCAATAACCATATTGTTATTATTATTATTATTATTATTATTATTATTATTGTTGTTGTTGTTGTTGTTGTTTAATTAAGGTACAGCCCCAGCATTTACCTGGTGTGAAAATGGGAAACCACGAAAAAATCTTTCAGGGCCACCGAGAAGTGGGTTTGGAACCCACTACCTCCAGAATGCAAGATGAGAGCTTCGTGAGCTTTAAAACTAGGACAGATCACAATATGCAGATAAAGCTGGAAATCAGGAGTGCAAGCTGAGGCAAATGTTCATTTATAGGAAGAGGAATTAGGGAATGAAATAATTTATCAAGGTAAATATTCGATAAATTTTCAATTTCTTTAAAATCATTTAAAAAGACTAGATTGATTGATTGATTGATTGATTGATTGATTGATTGATTGATTGATTGATTGATTGATTGATTGATTGATTGATTGATTGATTGATTGATTGATTGATTGACAAGCCTGAAATTGGTTTTCGGTGGTTTTTCATTTTCACACCAGGAAAATGCTAGGGTTGTCACGATCACTTCCCTCCCAGTCTTAGCCCTGTACTATCCCATGGTCGCCGCAAGACTCATTTGTGACGGTGCGACAAAAATAAATCGAAATGGAAGAAAGAAAGAAAGAAAGAAAGAAAGAAAGAAAGAAAGAAAGAAAGAAAGAAAAAACATTTTGTATGAAGAGGTGACGTCTTATTTCTTACATATGTACAACTCCATGCGAGACTAGAGTGAGTGCCTATGAGGCACCCGTTCAAGAAATAAGTTAATTCCAGAACTCCCGGAAAGTGTAAGGAGAAGAAGAGATGGTGCATAGCTGGCTGATGAGCGAAGAACTGCATTATCCACCAAGATGAAAATATTGGAAAGCTGACAAGTGCTAACTACGGTCCTAAGAGGCCAAAGCGATATGAATAATATTAATACTAATCTTCTTAGTCTTCTTCTTCTACCGCTTTTCCCACGCCTGAATGGTGGCGGGTCCGAACTGTGTCGCACATCTGTGTTGAGACCAACAGAAATACCCAGTCCCCCAGCCAGAAGAATTAATCAGACGCGATTAAAATCCCTGAGCCTTCTCGTAAGTGAAACCCTGGTACACCTTCCCCGGCTTTATAAACTGCGCGCCTTCTCATGGCTCTGCTGTCTATTTAACCATGACACCTCATGGACTAAAAACAAACTAATAGCTTAGGAAATTGCATATTTTGTTATTGGGAAACATTTTTAAGGGTTTTTTTGTTCCGAATATTTGTCAATAATTCTGCTGATTCCTCTTCTGTTGTAATCTACCTATCAGATGCTTGTAAATAGGTTATCTAGCAATCGACCCGGCAGGTATGGGAATTCAGTGTAACAGCAAAGTGTGGTTCAGTTTAATCTGGAAGCTTCCCCTACGGAACTATAAAGACAGGGTACTTTAGGGCCGTCTGGTCTGAATTGCAGCAGTGCTTGGGAGTGCGCCTTGAGGGAAGCCTAAGGAGGCAGGTGCGCGGCCTACTTGACGTAGATCCAACGATACCTAAACATGTGATAGCGCCTGCGGGTAGTTTGAGGGGAAGATTTCAGCCGTTTTTTTTAAATCTAATTTTGTAATTTGGTGGTTTAAATGTAGGATTTTCGGCGAAGTCTCAGCACTCTAGTTGTATTCCCTATCGAGAAACATGTAATGTAAGGGAATTCGAGTGGTTACCCTCTGTAGTCTCCCATTCAACATTTCAATTGGGTGACTAAAGTTTTCAGCTTCTAAATTCTGGAAATCTTGTCTCGGTTTCAAATGTTCTTCCTTTAGTCAGCCTTTTTAGTATGGGATTAGTCTCTGTGTCAGTGGGCCTTAAGCCCACGTAGGTTTCCTGAAATTTCTATAAGGAGTGCTAGTGTTTCGCCTTCTTGCCTTTTGTTGATGGCCTGTTTTGTGCAACCTTTTCGTTTTACTATTAAGGCCGTGCAGTATTGGTAATTATGCCCCTGTTTATTTTGTATTACCACGAATCTGCTACGCAGGCGTAGCAGGGGGAGAGGTGATACTCCCACGTGGCGCGTCCCAGGTGGCGGATAGGGGGGTCCTAACCGGCTTGCCGGCGGACTTGAGGGAAATAAAATACCTCTCGCGGACCAAACACACTACCCCCTGCGGGTGGGGGACGCACATGTAGAATACACCCGCGGTATCCCCTGCCTGTCGTAAGAGGCGACTAAAAGGGGCGACCAAGGGCTGACTGAATTAGAACCATAAAACTAATTCTGAATCGTACCATCACGCGGGGAACACCATATGTTGCCTGTACTTGCGAGTAGTACCACTAAATTCGGTACGAAATAGGTTTGTGATTAGTAGCAGTTAAAGCCTGGCCTGGTGGATTCCAGTACCCGTGCGTCGTACCCATGTGTGCAACACCGCGGGTCTGGGCGTAGCCTGTGAGTTGTACCACTATATGAGCAGCACCGTGGGTCTGCGTTGCCTGTGATTAGTACCCACTATGTGAGGAACACCACGGGAATACCGGCGCCCGTGTTTAGTACACCTAGGTGGGGAACCTTCTCGGTTTGCGTTGACTCTGAGTTGGGCCATTGTGTGAGACACGCCATAGGTCTGCGTTACTCGTTCGTATTGCAATACTTGTGAGTAGTACCATCTTTTGTGGAACACCGTGAGTCTTCGCTACTTCTGATTAATACTCCAACATGACACATACCATGGTTCTATTTTACTCGCGACATATACCATTCTGTGGGGCCTTAGACGTGGATTTTGCACCCCCGTTAGACACCAAGCATCATTGTGCTTTATAAGTGGTTCCTTGGTCGGTAATAATGTTATTTTCGATCTGTATTGAGTCCGACCCACTGGTTTTTGTTTGTTTGTTTTGTGTTTTGTTGAGTTCCTGTCCATCCATTCATTCTTCATGCCATATTTTATTTTTATTTTGGTCAGTGGATGCCTTTGCAATTTTTGTTCTTTCATTTCGTACCATTAGGGGCCGATGACCTTCGATGTTAGGCCCCTTAAAACAACAAGCATCATCATCATCATATTTTGTATTATTCATTGGGTAAATATTTCTTCGTGTTAGTTACCCTTGGGAACAGTGACTAATATTATTGTTGAGCTAGGGATAAGCCCAACATGGCGCAACTGTGTATGACAACTTTGAAGTGGGGTTACTCGATGGTTTGCCTAGTTTTAAGTGTGTCAAAAAGAAAGTGATTGCCTCTTCAAGGCTAGACTCTTGTATTTTGGAGCTCAGACTATTGTGAAGTGTACCTGCTCGGAGCAAATTTTGCTCTTTCAAAATATTTTTAGAGCGGACGAACTCGTTATTAACTTTGCAATTGTCCCCTGTTATTCTATTAGATGTTCCATCTCTCAATTTTAAGAAAGGAAAGAAATAAAATTTCCAAATTTGCTATACTAAAATTTGCTCTAACAAAGTAATAGAGCAATCGCTTGTTCAGCCATTCACCCAAGGCACTTCCTTTCCCCTGTGAACCACGGAAACTCCGTAAATAATAATAATAATAATAATAATAATAATAATAATAATAATGTTATCGTCCATGTAATTGCTATAGATTTTAAGACACCTCAAATTGTCAGAAACCGATCGAGTTGGCCGTACGGTTAGGATCGCGCAGTTGTGAGCTTGCCTTCGGGAAATAGTGGTTTCGAATCCCACTGTCGGCAGCCCTGAAGATGGTTTTCCGTGGTTTTCCACACTACGAAAATGCTGGGGCTGTACCTTAATGAAGGCCACGACCGCTTCCTTCCCACTCCTAACCCTTTCTTATCCCATCGTCGCCGTAACACCTGGTTGTGTCGGTGCGGCGTAACGTAAATTGTTGTTGTAAGATACCAGAATATTACCCACAGGAGACGTAACTTGTCGGAAGGGGTGAATGACTCGATGTGGTCGCATAGAAACACACTGACCCCTGTGGGTGGGGGACCCAGACGAAGAATGCACCCACGATATCCCCTGCCTGTCGAAGGAGGCGGCTAAAAGGGACGACCAAGTGATGATGTTTCTGGAACCATGCGATTACCTGTGATTAGTACCACTATGTGAGGAGCAGCATGGTCCTGCTTGACCGGTGATTAGTACCATTATGAAGGGCCGGTAACCTGGATTTTGGACCCCTTTAGATAATGAGTATTGTCCTAGTAATTAAAGCATTGTGAATTGGATCCACTGATTGTTTTGGATGCTTGATCATTTGCATCATCATTCGTTTTAGATTCTAGTCAGTGGGTACATTTTGAAGTTTTAATTATCGTTTCATTCCTTTGCAGCTCGTGCCATTAGGAGACGATGACCTAGCTGTTAGGCCCCTATAAACAACAAACATCATCATCATCATCATCATCATCATCATCATCATCAATATCATTATATGAAACACACTGAAATGCCATCGATCTCTCCGGAGATTAAACGCGATTTCTTGGAAAAGGAAGGTGCCGCTATGATCGGATCTCTTTTTAATCGTATTTTGCAAACGACAGAGGATACTATATTCGATGGCAATTCTGCGAATTCAATAGCTCTCAGACTAGTGACATATAATACAGTATCTCATGTCTGGGAGACAGACAAATGATTCTGATCACACAGATCTTCTTTTTCTGGAATGGACATTAAATTTGTGATTAACGATCACTTTCCAAGGCATTCGTTTAAGACGATAATCGAACAATAGAAGCCTTCAGTGGAGCACAGCTGCGACAAGTAGCCAACAAAGAATGCATTCAAATCACATCCAGCGACTTCGGAATTATAACCAGAAATCAATAGACAATGATGTATTCTTCGCCTAGCATTCTACGTATAAGTGCGAGCCTTCTGACCTCATGGAGTTGATGTGTCGTTTAAGGATTGCGACACCATATGACCCTCAGTGGGGTCAATAATAATAATAATAATAATAATAATAATAATAATAATAATAATAATAATAATAATAATAATAATAATAATAATAATTGTACCGGGCGGTATTCCTCTACGACGCAAGTTCAAATCTTGCGCCAATTGAAACTCCTCTACAGGAAAAGCTCGGAACTTTAAAAACTGAACTAACTCTACTGTTTATCAGAAGATGTCACTGGGTGTTTTTGATTTCCTTTTGTTTTTGTATTAATCTAGAAGTGTGGACAGACTCTAACAGAGGTCTCTACCTAGAACTATGATAACGCACTCTGGTGTAAAGGAATGTACCTTCTGGGAGAAATGTTGTATTCATAAGTTTTGTCTTTACTAAATTGTGTTCTGCGGTTTGTGGGTTGGCAACATTAATCCTTTCTTTCCGCCTGTTTTGAATTTAGCCAATCAGTAATTTCTGTAATGAATTTTCCTCCAATCATTGCTTTCTTCTTCGAATTTCCATGTGTAATTATTAGTCAACCAATAAAAATTGTGGGGGTGTGTCGACTCATTCTTGAAAGGTCTCGAATTTTCCACGAGGGTATAAAAACTGCTGATTTTCTTGTCTCCGGGCCACTCGTATAACTTCTAACTCAGTGTGTGAATATGTAGCAGGAGGTGGGAAGCGCCTCGTTCTTCAGAGAGCAGTTCTTCAACAAGGTAATGGCCTTTTAACATCTTTATTTCTTGCTAGCTCTGCAGTCTAACTCTCGGGGAGGGTTCGAAACCTTTAATATGTAACCCATCTCTTTAAAATGTAAATTCCTTTTCAGTCTATGTAAAAACTACAAATATATTGTACTGTAAAGCGGGGATAGAGAGTGCTTTACCCTCTCGAGCTCCCCTTCATATTTAAAATTGAGGTGACTACGTTTTCATAACCGTTTCTTCTCTTCCTTAATGTATTAAAGTTTTCTCATACAAGTCACCTCCCTAGCTTGGGATTAGTCCCTGTGTATCGGCCTAGAGCCACTTAGGTTTTAAAATGTGTATTTAGGAGTGCAAGCTCACGCCTCCAGTCCTTTCTGTACTTTGGGCCAGTAACTTAACCTGATGTTTTGTTTTCTTCATGCGAAGGCCCTGTAGGTTGGGTATTAAATACCCCTGTTTCCTTGTGTGCCTTGAGGGCAGATAGAAGTGAAGTTTATTGTGGCCTTTGATAGGCTTGTAAAATTTAGAGCAGGTCCGCTCTTTCTGGTATTATTAAGCGGGAGCAAGAGCTCCAGGTAATTAAGAGTTTTCTGCCCTTTGGTATTTTGTGATGGTGAGCTGAGAGCTCAAGGATTGATGATTTTGGGCCCGTAGCCCAGAATTTGTAAAGACCACTTACCTGGTGCTTTTCTTGTAAAGCGGCATTGTACCTGATTTTCTTTGTTATTTCCCCTAATGGAAACTGGTTAAATTTTTCTCTAATCTTGGACTTCTTGACTGTGTACCTGATTTAACTTGTTGTTATTTGTTGTACGCTCAAAATTCTATGTTACCATTGTTAAGTTTTGAAAATATAACCTTTATTGAAATTCTAATTCATCGTTCGAACTTGTAGTTAGACCCATTCCAGCCCGCACCTACTTTTCACCTCTGACTTCCACGGATAACTCCGTAACAATAATAATAATAATAATAATAATAATAATAATAATAATAATAATAATAATAATAATAATAATAATAATAATAATAATAATAATAATTGTTACCGAGTTTTTGTGGTAGTTATGCGTGAAAGAAGGTGCGGGGTGGTGAACGGGTCTCAAGCTACTAAAGTAAAGTTAATTTAAAATTTAACAAGGTTATATTTTCTTTTCAAAACAAAGAAATAACAAGCATGGCAGGTACAAAGTAGCAAGTCCAAAGGGTAGTTACAATATTTACAGGATTTGGGCTTCGCGCCCTGATTTCACAATGCTAGGGCAATCAGCTCAGTTTTACCCCCAAACACAAGTTTCAACAGAGGGGCAGAAAACCCCATTCATGCCTAGGAGCCCTTGCTCCAAATTACACTGAAAAGCCTCCACGAGGCGTACAACACTCAATTTTCAAAAGAGCCACTCGCTCTCAAATTTAAGCCTCTCCCAGGCCACACCAAACTCCACCTTCAAGTTGTCCTCAACGGACATAAACACAGGGGTAAAATACCCAATCTACTGAGGTCTATAAAATGAAAAGAAGGTTAATTAAATGACCTCTAAGGTAACAATTTGAGAGGAGGCGAACTTGCACTCCTAATACACTTTGATTAAGACCTACTTGGCACTAGGCCGTTAATACAAGGGCTAATCCCATACTAAAGAGGTGACTTAAGAAGAGAACAATTTGTTTTACGTTAACGAAGAATAGGTTGAGAAAAATAAGTTCACCTCAAAACAATATGAGTGGGAGCTCGAGAGGGTTAGCACTCTCTATCCCAGTATGTAGCTTTAAAAGAGAATATATGAAAAGAGTAGTTACATTTAGGAAAAGGTTACATGGTGGAACGCTTCGAACCCGCCCCGAGAGTTAAACTGCTGAGCTAGCAAAGAAAGAAGTTATTAATCGGCCATTACCTTGTTGTTGACCGCTGCCGAGGAAAGAGGCGCTTCCCGCCTCCTGCTATGTACTTTATACACTGAAAGATGGAACAGAAGTGGCCCGGAGACCCTAAAATCAGCAGTTTAAATACTCTCGCGGAAGGTTCTAGGCGTTAGGGGAATGAGAACACCCTCCCACGAGGATTTTATTGGTTCATCAATAAACCCCCTACACAATACTAAGAAGAAACACATAATTGGTGGAAAATTAATTTAAGAAATTCGGGATAGGCTAGATTAAAAACAAGGGGAAAGAAGGGGTTAATATTGCCAACTAAACCAATGACTGAAAAAAATTTAGCAAAGAAGAAACATTTGAAATAAAAATTTCTCCAACAAAATAGTTCTTTGACTTCGCACTAGGGTGCACTATTGTTGATCTTCAGTAGTGTCCTCTAGAAGAGAAAGTTCACACTTCTTACTTCAAGCGAAACAAAAACACATCAAAAATGACACAGTTCAAAAACTCAAAATTTTCCACGTGGTGACATCTTCTGAGAAAGTAGAGAATTAATAGCGTAGATAAAGTTCAGACTTCCTCCAGCAGAGGAGTTTCAACTGCCGCAAATTTTAAATTAGCGGCGTGGAGGTGTACCGCCCGGTACAATAATAATAATAATAATAATAATAATAATAATAATAATAATAATAATAATAATAATGTCCGCCTCGGTTGTGTAGTGGTTCATGTGATTAGCTGCCACCCGTGGAGGCCCGGCTTCGATTCCAGGCTCTGCCAAGAAATAGGAAAAGTGGTACGAGGGATGAAACGGAGTCCACCCAGCCTCGTGAGATCAACTGAGTACCTCAGCCATTCTCGAAGTGGTTTTCCGTGTTTTCTCACTTTTTCTTCAGGCAAATACCGCCATGGAACCTAACATAAGGCCACGGCCGCTTCCTTCCCTCTTCCTTGTTTATCCGTTCCGATCTTCCCATCCCCCACAAAGCCCCTGTTCAATAGCAGGTGAGGCCACCTGGGCGAGGTGCTGGTCCTCCTCCCCGGTTGTATTCCCCGACCCAAAGTCTCACGCACCAGGACACTGCCCTTGAGGCGGTAGAGGTATCCCTCGCTGAGTCCGAGGGAAAACCATCCCTGGAGTGTAAACGGATTAAGAAATAATAATAATAATAATAATAATAATAATAATAATAATAATAATAATAATAATAATAATATGACGACAACTTGGTCTTAATAGCGGGTTGTGCTTTGGAGCTGGAAATGACGTGTGACGAACATGATGTAAAAACTAAACCAAACCCCATGGCACAACAGCCCCCGAAGGGCCTTGGCCTACCAAACGACCGCTGGTCAGCCCGAAGGCCTGCAGATTATGAGGTGTCGTGTGGTCAGTACGAAGAATGCTCTCGGCCGTTATTCTTGGCTTTCTAGACCGGGGAACATGATATAAAACATCGCCATTATGACAGCTGAAAATAAACCAGAATTGAGTGTCAGACAGGAAACACAAAAATGGAACAGGTTGATCATTTCAAGTGCGTAGGATGTGTATTTTCTCAGGATGGTAGTATAATGGTGAAATCGAATTAAGATGTGATACAACTACCGGAGCGAGGTCGGAGTTGCGATCAACGGCATTCTGTAAGGAAAAAAAAAAACGAGTTCTCGGACGAAATTAATTTTATATAAAAGCGTCTAATTCGTACGGGAATGACAGCTGAATGGAATCAGTATAGCTTCTAAGTTCGAAGCTACAGACATGAAGATATTGAAGACTATTGTTGGTACAAACAGATGAGAACAATAGCAGGAGGGCATTCGATATAGAGAGATTAGGGCTTTACAAGGAATGAACTCGACTGAGGAAGCTGTGCATGAAGTCATGCGAGTAGAACGGAGGAGGGAAGGTTACCTAGGAGAAGAATGGGCCTGTTCGTGGACGGTAATAGAAGTAGAGGAAGACCAAGGCCACAATGAGCAGACCCAGTTCTTAATTATTTAAAGAGAGGTGTGGAGTACACAGAGAGAGGTAGTGGAGGGGGAGGGGCGCAAGCTCGGATCCCGTCCATTTCCTTAGACTTGGTTTTCAGTCTCAGTCTGAGAGTCTTTGCCGACTTTTACAATTTGCTTTACGTCACACGAACACAGATAGGTCTTATTGCGACGATGGGATAGGAAAGAAAGCGGCCTTAATTAAGGTACACCCCAGCTTTTTCCTTGTGAAAAATGGGAAGCCAAGGAAAACCATCTTCAGGGCTGCCAATTCGCCCGGTTCTTTGTCGTCTTCTCCATAAACTTGTTAATAGGAAACACCCAAAGAAATAGACAATGAGAAGGTTACAGGGTTTTTTCTTCGGGATGAATGGGTCTAACTACAAAGTCAAAGTTAATTTAAAATTTTAACAAAGGTTATATTTTCAGAACGAACAACAAAAATATAACAACTTTTCGCTTGGTGAACTAACAATTTGGAAACAAGACTTAGAAAGTCCAAGATTTCAGAATTTTAACTCTCTTGGGCTACAAGCCCTAGTATTATAATTTTGAGCTCCTAGCTCAACTTTTACAGGCGAGCACAAATTGTTCCAAGGGCAGAAAGCCCCTAATCCCTGGAGCACTTGCTCCCAACTTCAAATATCAAGCCTCCCAGAGACACAGTTACCACACTAGAAAAGAGCTGACACGCTCTCAGTTTTTCAAGCCTATTTAAGGCAATACCTGAAACTTAAAATTATTTGCCATCAAGGCACAACTTACAAAAAAGAAACAGGGGTATCTTGTACCCAACCTACTGGGCCTTAGCAGAAAAGAACAGGTTAAGTAAATGGCCCGCAACACCAAATTGAATGGAGGCGTGTACTTGCACCCCTAAATATGCATTCTTAAACCCTAAAAGGCACTAGGCCGATGAAACAGGGGCTATTCCCAAACTATGGGGGTGACTCGTATAATAATAATTTAATACATTACGGAAAGGAAGAAAACCAGTTACAAAACGTAGTCACCTCAAACCAATATGAAGGGGAGCTCGAGAAGGTAAATCACTCTCTATCCCCGAATTACAGTTACAGATTTTATGAAATTTTCACATTAGCCGGCAGAATTTACATTTTAGAGAAGTTTGTTACATATTAAAGTTTTGGACCTATCCCTCGGGTTGAACTGCGGAGCTAGCAAGAAAAAAAGACGTTAAACGGCCATGACCTTGATGAAGAACTGCTGCCTGCTGAAAGAGGCACCTCCCGCCTCCTGCTTCACATACACACACTTATGCCTGTTGCTCACGGTAAAATGTTTCGTAAAATTTGTTGTACAATAAATTTTATAGAAATTTAATGAAAACAAGTTGTATTGCTCACGGTAAAATTAATTTATAAAATCCGTGGAAACATCAGTATGGCCATCTATGAACTTCTGAACAAAGAAGTGTATGTGCTGCCATCTATCGATAAACTTTTAAACCAAGAATCAGCTGTTCAACTTACAGTGTGTTTGAGAGTATGATTCCAACAAACAAAGCAAAACCCAATCAATCACTACTGATCTGCATTTAGGGCAGTCGCCCAGGTGGCAGATTCCATATCTGTTGTTTTCCTAGCCTTTTCTTAAATGATTGCAAAGAAATTGGAACTTTCTTGAACATCTCCCTTGGTAAGTTATTCCAATCCCTAACTCCACTTCCTATAAACGAATATTTGCCCCAATTTGTCCTCTTGAATTCCAACTTTATCTTCATATTGTGATCTTTCCTACTTTTAAAGACACCATCCAAACTTATTCGTCTACTGATGTCCTCCCACGCCATCTCTCCACTGACAGCTCGGAACATACCACTTAGTCGAGCAGCTCGTCTCCTTTCTCCCAAGTCTTCCCAACCCAAACTTTGCAACATTTTAGTAGCGCTACTCTTTTGTCGGAAATCACCCAGAACAAATCGAGCTGCTTTTCTTTGGATTTTTTCCAGTTCCTGAATCAACTAATCCTGGTAAGGGTCCCATACACTGGAACCATACTCAAGTTGAGTTCTCACCAGAGACAAATATGCTCTCTCTTTTACATCCTTACTACAACCCCTAAATACTCTCATAACCATGTGCAGAGATCTGAACACTTTATTTACAATCATATTTATGTGATTACCCAATGAAGATCTTTCCTTATATTTATACCTAGGTATTTACAATGATCCCCAAAGGGAACTTTCACCCCATCAACGCAGTAATTAATTTTGTTTAGTGGTATTAATAAGTATATTGTCATATTGTTGGTGGTGTTCCTCACGTAGTGAGTACTAACCATAGGAAGGAAGACACATGGTGTCGCTCATATAGTGGTACTGATAACAGGTACTGTAAAACCCACCCTGATTCACACACTGTCGCTACTAATCACAAAGCTATTGTGTAGCTAACATAGTGGTACTACGCGGAAGTAAAGGCTACCCATGGTGTTTTCCGCGTGGTGGTATTAATTGCAAATAGTCTCGTGGTTTTAATTTGATCATCCCTTAGTCGGCCCTTTTTGTCGCCTCTTACGACAGGCAGGGTATACCGTGGGTGTATTCTTCGCCTGCGTCCACCACCCGCAAGGGGATGTTTTTGGCCCGCGAGAGCTATTTTATTTCGCTCAAGTCCGCTGGCAAGCCGGTTAGGACCACCTTATCCACCACCTGGTACCCGCCACGTGGAAGTATCACCTGTCCCCCTGTTACACCAGCGTAGTAGGTTCGTGGAGTCACGTGAAATACGATAAAGCTGAACAAAGTGGAGACAGAATGAGGATGATCACAGAATTTATTAAACGATACAGTTTCTGGTCTGAAATTGTGCGTAATTCTCCATACTTCTCGGTTACATATTGTTGTTCATCTGTGGCTGAAGACCCATGAAACCAATCGTTGACGATAACCGCTCTTATTATCTGTTCTATCGAAAAGAGTAAAATGGCTCTTTAGTTAAAAAATTTAAACCACCATGAAATGACATGACAGCCTGTAAAGCAGTCCGTTAATGATAACTCCTTGTTACCATCAAGTCGAAAAGGTGCAGATGAGAAAATAGTTTTTAGAAATCGATTTCCATTAAAGTTGGTCATGTATATTTTGTCGGAGGGTGAAATCAGTTTCGACTTCCTGGAAGCCTCCACGAACCTATTACTTAGGCGTAGCAGGGGGAAAAGGTGATACTCCCACGTGGCGCGTCCCAGGTGTCGGATAGGGGGGGTCCTAACCGGCTTGCCGGCGGACTTGAGGGAAATAAAATACCTTTCGCGGACCAAACACACACCCCCTGTGGGTGGGGGAGGCAGACGAATAATACACCCACGGTATCCCCTGGCTGTCGTGAGAGGCGACTACAACGGGCGATCAAGGAATGATTGAATTAGAACCATGAAACTATTTTTGATTCGTACCATCACGCGGGGAACAACATGGGTCGCGTTTACTTGCGAGTAGTACCATTCTCTTAGGTACTGAATAGTTTTGTGATTCGTAGCACTCAAGCGGGGTTCAGTGTGGGTTTCCAGTACCCGGGAGTCGTACCCATGTGAGCAACACCACGGGTTTGGGCGTTGCCTGTGAGTTGTACCACTGTATGAGTGACACCGTGGGTTTGCGTTGCCAGTAATTAGTACCCACTATGTGAGGAACACCACGGGAATGCCGGCGCCCGTGATTAGTACATCTAAGTGAGGAACCTCATCGGTTTGCGTTGGCTGCGAGTGGCGCCATTTTGTGAGAAACACCATAGGTCTGCGTTACCTTTACGGTGTACAATACTTGTGAGTAGTATCTTAATGTTTTTGAACACCGTGAGTTTACGCTACCTTTGATTAGTACCGCAGCTTGAGAAATACCATGGTTCTACTTTACTCGCGACATGTACCATTCTGAGGGACCTTAGACCTGGATTTTGGACCCCTTTAGACATCAAGCATCCTCGATTCAGGATTGTGCTTCACGAGTGGGCCCTTGGTCAGTAATGAATTATCTATGATCTTTTTTCTTTAGTTGGATCCACTCCTTTTTTGTTTGCTCGTTTTTTGTTGTTTTTTTGTTTTTGTTTCATGTTCATCCATTCCTTCTTCATGACGATTTTTTTTATTTTGGTCAGTGGATGATTTTGATTTTTTTGTCATTTCATTTCGTACCATTAGGGGCCGATGACCTCGATGTTAGGTCCCTTTAACCAACAAGCATCATCATCATCATCATCATCTAGGAGCCTCCAAACCAATCAGGGATTTAGAAATAATATTGGCCTTAAAACGTACCCCAGGTCTATGTTACAAGTGTGGATTACATTACCTGTGAGTAGTACCATAACGTGTGGAATACCGCGAGTCTACGCTACTTTTGAATAGTACCGCAACATGACAAATACTATGTCCTGCTCCATAGCTAAATTGTTAGCGTGCTGGCCTTTTTTCACGGAGGTCTCGGGTTCGATACCCGGTAGGGTCGGGAATTTTTACCATCATTGGTTAATTGCCCTGCCACGGGGGCTGGGTGCATGTGATGTCTTCATCATCATTTCTATCCGACTCGTTGGCTGAATGGTCAGCGTACTGGCCTTCGGTTCAGAGGGTCCCGGGTTCGATTCCCGGCCGGGTCGGGGATTTTAACCTTCATTGATTAATTCCAATGGCTCGGGGGCTGGGTGTTTGTGCTGTCCCCAACATCCCTGCAACTCATCCACCACAATAACACGCAGTTACCTACACATGGCAGATGCCGCCCACACTCATCGGAGGGTCTGCCTTACAAGGGCTGCACCCGGCTAGAAATAGCAACACGAAAAAAATCCTCATTTCTTCCTCATCACGACGCGCAGGGCGCCTACGGGTGTCAAATCAAAAGACCTGCACCTGGCGAGCCGAACCCGTCCTGGGATCTCTCGGCACTAAAAGCCATACGCCATTTCATTACAAATACCATGGTTCTACTCTCCTAGAATAAGTACCATTATGAGGGGCAAACAAAACAGAGATTTGTACCATTCAACTAGAGAACAGGAGAGCCCATTACATTCCACAAGTTCAATTTCAGAGGCCAACAGCTAAAATACTGTGCTTGGGTATTGTGCTGGATCGCTCTTTGGCGTATAAAGGACACCTCTGCAGAACAGAAGCAAAGATTAAAACACGTAACACCATCCTTCACAAACTCAGTGGCTCTAGTTCGGGAGCAAGTGCTAATGTCCTCCGAACAACAGCTCTTGCCCTAGTATACCCAGTTGCAGATTATTGCAGCCCTGTATGGATCAACAGCTCACACACAGGAAAACTTGATGTCCAGGTGAATGACACCATGAGGACAGTGTCTGGCACACTCAAATCCACACCACTTAAATAGCTGCCAGTATTAACTTCCACCCTCCTCACCTTCGAAGGCTAACTGCTCTGAAGAAGGAATGGTTAAAATGTACTGCAAATACACTCTTGCCGATTCATCAGGACTGCAACCCTCAGAAGCATGGAAGATTAAAATCTCGACATTCATCATGGCAACTAGGAAAAAGGCTGGTTGAATCACAGTACAACATGAAAAATGACTGGAAGGAAGAGTGGGCTGCTTCAAATCTGACCAGCTAGGGTTGATATCAGACCCTGGTAGGAAACTTTCTGGGTTCAATTTGCCAAGAAGAATCTGGGCTTCGTTGACCGGTCTTGGAAGATGCAACTTCTGGCTCCACAAGTGGGGAAAAATTTCCAGCCCTCATTGCGACTGCCGTGACGTGTCTCAGACAGTCCACCTGTTGTTATGGTGTGCCCACTTCGGAACTTCCAGGGAGGATACCACGAACTTCATGCGACAAGTGAAGAGGCAGTGAACTGGCTAAATTCTCTGGACATTAAATTATAAGTTATATTACCATCCATTGATCCTTTGTCCGAATGTTGTTCTATCTACTTTAAGTGTATATATTTTTAAGTGTATTATATATATAATTTCTCTGTACCCTCTATACGCCATACGAAATAAATAAATAAATAATTCATCACCACATTCTTCGTGAGGGTGAGGCACATTGGCGAGGTGTCCTTGCAAGTGATACCCGCTGAAATGTGAACCCAATGTTATGTTAATTGAGCCTTTCGTGTGACTGAAACAGGACACTGTTGTCTGAGGTAAGCTACTTGACACATGAGGTGTGGGTTGCGTATTTAAGAAAAATAGAGCGACGTACTGGATATGTCACTAATATGGAGAAACCACATAGTAATAATAATAATAATAATAATAATAATAATAATAATAATAATAATAATAATAATAATAATAATAATAATAATAATAAATAACCACTTCCTCCGTCATCCATACAAATATAAATATATTTAAAAAGGCCAGAAGGCCTAGGAAGCTGCAGGTTTGTATGCCGATAACCCTTAACTCGCAAGAGTGTAGGAATGCTTGGTGACCAAAATTTTGCACGGGGTTTCTGTGGAAGGGGGTGGTAGATTATCATTCACGGTATCCCTTCCTGCTATAAGAGGCGACTAAGTGGGACGAGGGGCTTTCAACTTGAAAGAGTGAGTTAGTGACCACGATTCCCGTAACTGAATCCGGCATTGCTTCTCTACTCACTTGTGTCAGGCTCATCACCTTCATACTTCCTATCTGACCTCTCATTGTGAACGTTTGTTCTTTTCCGACGCCAACGGTTTCTGAGACCTAGGGAGTGTTCACTTTCACGCACTTCCTAGCCCTTTCCTTTCTTTTGTCGATACCTTCATTTTTCGATGTGTTGGAACTCCTCCATTTCTTCCTCTGATTAGTGATAATACAGGATATTTGCCCAGATGAACTTCCTGTTAACCCTTTGCTGTCATTTTTCCAGTCCCGGTGACAAACGCGTGTTCCTTTATTGACTCTCTCGGTGCAACTGTGTTTGAATTTTTCTTTAAGTACTCCGTTCATAAATACGTGGTTTTCTTTGTAAACTATATCGGACCTGATGGACCGAGAGCAGGAGAAATAAGATGACTGCAAAAGTTTAAAACAATAACACCACCACCACCACCACCACCACTACAAAAACGTAGAGGGGTTTCAAAAGAAATCTGAAAGCGCAAAACGATACCTGCGGTAATCTTCTACATATATATAAAATAAGAGTTTTGTCTGCACATTACTCAGAATTGAAAAAGAATGGTATTTTTGTATCAGTCCTGCTATTTGCTTTACGTCGCACCGACACAGATAGGTCTTATGGCAACGATGGGACAGGAAAGGGCTAGGAGTGAGAAGGAAGCGGCCGTGGCCTTGATTAAGGCACAGCCCCGGCATTTGTCCGGTGTGAAAATGGAAGACCACGGAAAACCATCTTCAGGACCGCCGACAATGAGGTTCGAACCCACTATCTACTGAATACTGGCCGCACTTAAGCGACTACAGCTATCGAGCTCGGTACTAATAATAATAACAGTAATAATAATAATAATAATAATAATAATAATAATAATAATAATAATAATAATAATTATGACTTTAGGTACCGAGTTGTTGGGCTTTTGAAGGGCTCTCATCACCTGCTAATGTCAACATTCCCTTGTGCTGTTTACAACGAGTACATAAGTAATTCTATTGGACGTTCCCTGTCTTTTCTTATTCTTCTTCTTCTTCTACAGCTTTTTCCCACACACGTGGAGTCGCGTGTGCATAACTCTGTCGCACGTATGGATTGATTGATTGATTGATTGATTGATTGATTGATTGATTGATTGATTGATTGATTGATTGATTGATTGATTGATTGATTGATTGATTGATTGATTGATTGATTGATTGATTGATTGATTGATTGATTGATTGATTGATTGATTGATGTTTAAAGGGGCCTAACATCGAGGTCATCGGCCCCTAATGGTACGAAATGAGACGAAATGAAATGACAACTTAAAATTCCAAAATCCTCCACTGACCAGAATTCAAAGCATGAGGACGAAGAATGAATGGATGGAGATGAATTTGAAACGATCAGTGGATCCGACCCACAGTGCCTCACATGCTCAGAAGCTGGCACAAAACAATCGTATTAACGACCTAGGGACTGCTTCTAAAGTACGATGCTGAATCGATTGTGCGTATAGTCGAAACGGGTCCAAAATCCAGGTCATCAGCCCCTCATAATGGTATTTATCTCTAGGAAAGTAGCATCATGCTATGTGTAATGTTGCGGTACTAATCAAAAGTAGCGTAGACTCGCGGTATTCCACACATTATGGTACTATTCACAGGTAGTGTAATGCGCACATGTAACACAGACCTATGGTGTTTCGGACATTGTGGCGCTATTTGCAGGTAACGCAAACCTATGGCGTTCCTCACATAAGTGGACTAACCACAGGGACCCGTACTATCCCGTGGAATTCATCACATAATGGGAACTGAGCATAGGTAAGGTAGAACCATGGTGTCGCTAATCCCATGGCGTCGCTCATATAGGAGAACGAATCACAGGTACTGTAGGACCCACATCCTGATTCACACACTGTCGCTACTAATCACAAACCTATTGCGTACCTAACACAGTGGTACTACGCGCAAGTAAATGCTACTCATGGTGTTCCCTGCGTGATGGTACTAATTACAAGTAGTTTCATGGTTCTAATTGGATCATCCCTTGGTCGCCGCTTTTAGTCGCCTCTTACGACAGGCAGGGGATACCGTGGGTGTATTCTTCGTCTGCGTCCCCCACCGACAGGGGGGGGGGTGTGTTTGGTCCGCGAGAGGTATTATATTTCCCTAAAGTCCGCCGGCAAGCCGGTTAGGACCTCCCTATCCGCCACCTGGGACGCGCCACATGGGAGTATCACCTCTCTGCCTGCTACGCCTGCGTAGCAGGTTCGTGGCACATGTGGATTTGGCCCTGTTTAACGGCCAGATGCTCTTCCTGACGCCAACCTTATATGGAAGTGTGTAATAACTATGCGTGTTTCTGTTGTGGTTGGTAGTGTGGTGTGTTGTCTGAATATGAAGGGGAAAGTGTTGTAACAAACACAAATACCCAGTCCCCGAGCGAGAAGAATTAATCAAACACGATTAAAATCCGCGACCCGGCCAGAAATCGAACCCGAGACCCTCTGAACCGAAGGCCTCAACGCTGATCATTCAGCCAATGAGTCGGACGGATGTTTCGTATGATTAAATTAATTTCGTCAAATGACACCAAAATCTCCACCAAAGACCTTTAACATGCGAACAACAATGACATAGCGTGCCAAGATTTTTTGACCGCACTTCAAAAATCGGGACGAACTCGCAAACTTGAGATCATGAATCGGACACTACCGCTGATCTCTCTAGGTTATACTACTTCTTCAAAGCGACGTACTTGATTTTTAAATTAGTTATTGAATATCTGTTTTTTTCCTTCGTGGGACGTACATTGCTTGGAGTCGTAATCTATGTCTATTCTATCACAATAAGTACAAGCTCGTATCATTGAAGCAAGGTTTCGAGACCTGGGTCAAACATTGAACACAAGTTCATTAACGTGATCTCAGCATTATCTACGACCTCTAACTCTAATTCTAATTGATTTTTGCCCCCGTTATATTTGTATCGTTTTGCGTTTAGCACCGGGAGTGTTCGATGCCATGTTCGGCTTGTTAAACGTTATCGAGCAAGCAGTCTGTATGTAATGAATTACGCAACAGAGATGCGAATAAAGGGAGGCAAAAAAAATTCACTCACTCGAGTCATAACAACAGTTGAAGAACTCATCAGATGATGAAAAGCTCATCGGACATAAAATTCGTCACCCCAGCGCACACGCACAGACGGATCGTTAAGCTTGTACAGATGGCACAGCGAACGACTCCCGTGCTCAACCACATGCGCATTGCCTCTATGTATTTTATATCGTGTCCGAAGCATACATAAGTTTAAAATTAAAGATAAGGAAAAACATAAAACATAATATAAATACTCCAATGGCGAAGAGCCACATTAAACTATGTGAGCCCAAAATCTTGCAACATCAAGTGCATTTGGCTTCGCTTTAACCAGGTCTTCTGTTGTGCAGCTGAATGGGCATGAACTGCATTGCAGCAAATGGGCTGTGGTCTGCTCTTCTCCACATACACACAAGGTACTGTCCACTTCGAAACCCCATTTCTCCTGGTTTACCCTGCACCGCGTAACACCAGAGCGCAGTCTGTTCAGTGCTCTCCAATTCACCCAATCTGTGACATGGCCAGGAGGGAGTTCCTCTTTTGGGGTCATCCATTGACTGATCCTCGTATGTTGACTCCTGACGCGCCATTCTTGAATTCTTGCTTGCTGCGCTGTTCCTGCAAGTGTTTCGGTTACTCTCAAGAAGCTTTTCCTAGACTTAAGTCGCTGGCGTGGTGGCTCGTATCCAAACAAAGGGTGGGCTTTCGATGTCAGCACCTTTCTCTTTTCTTTCTTGGCTGCCACTTCACGGCGAATATCGGGAGGTGCTATCCCTGCAAATTGCCTCTATGTGAGTACAAGGCAATAGCGATCAGTGAGACATTGATGTTTTAAGCGGACAGTGTACGCCAATGCAGATGTGAGGATATGGCAGAGTGGCAGAAAGGGGCAATTGTGTTTGGCTGTACCCATGGCCATACGGTGCGTGAAGTTGCTGGGTTTGTTGGTGTTTCTCTGCGGATTGTTCAACGTGTCTACAAGCAGTGGTGTACTACACCTGGCCAGCAAACATGACGTCAGAATTGTGCTCGGCAAAAGATCCCGACTGAGAGGGACCGGAGACCTGTTGCACGGCTGGAGAATCAAAATCCCTTCCAAACCCGACAGGAATTGCTGCAGTCAGTGAACAAAAGTCCAACCCACCCTGTTAGCGAGACAAGACTGGGATGGGAACTGCATGCAATGAACATTTGGAGTCAGTCACCTCACAAGAGGCCATTGCTCACACAGGTACATAAAGCTGAGCGTCTTCAATGGGCTAGAAATCATCGAACGTCGACAGCAGCTGACTGGCGGAACGTAATGTGGTCTGACGAATCAGTTTTTGCCTGTATTCTAATGACACACGTCGTTGAGTGCACTGAAGGCCTAATGAAGCATTAAATCCTGGAAGTTTGCAAGGTCAAGTTCCAGCCGGAGGTGGGCCTGTTATGTTTTGGGGGTGTTTTTTGTATCGTGGATTGGGCCCGCTCACTGATAACATGAACCAGCATGTTTATTATTTTTAAACATTCTGGATGATCATGTGTTGTCTTTCGGTCAACATCTGCGTGATATGTATGCTGTTGAAACCCAGAATTCCACGAACCTGCAGGGGGGAGAGGTGATACTCCCACGTGGCGCGTCCCAGATGGCGGATAGGGGGGTCCTAACCGGCTTGCCGGCGGACTTGAGGGAAATAAAATGCCTCTCGCGGACCAAACACACTACCCCCTGCGGGTGGATGACGCACATGTAGAATACACCCGCGGTATCCCCTGCCTGTCGTGAGAGGCGACTAAAAGGGGCGACCAAGGGATGATTGAATTAGAACCATGAAACTACTTTCGATTTGTACCATCACGCGCGGAACACCATGGGTCGCTTTTACTTGCGAGTAGTACAATTCTGTTAGGTACTGAATAGTTTTGTGTTTCGTAGCACTCAAGCGGGGTTCAGTGTGGTTTTCCAGTACCCGTGAGTCGTACCCATGTGAGCAACACCACGGGTCTGGGTGTTGCCTGTGAGTTGTACCACTAAATGAGCGACACCGTGGGTCTGCGTTGCCAGTGATTAGTACCCACTATGTGAGGAACACCACGGGAATACCGCCGCCCGTTATTAGTACACCTAGGTGAGGAAGCTCATCGGTTTGCGTTGGCTATGAGTGGCGCCATTGTGTGAGAAACAACATAGGTCTGCGTTACCTTTACGACGTACAATACTTGTGAGTAGCACCTTAATGTTTGGAACACCGTGAGTTTACGCTACCTTTGATGAGTACCGGAGCTTGAGAAATATCATAGTTCTACTTTACGCGCGACATGTACCATACCGAGGGGCCTTATACCTGGTTTTTGGACCCCTTTAGACATCAAGCATAATCGATTCAGGATTGTGCTTTATAAGTGGTCCCTATGTCAGTAATACTATTATTTATGACAGTTTTTGAGTCGGATCCACTGTTTTTTGTTTGTTTTTGTTTTTTGGGTTCATGTCCATCCATTCATTTTTCATGACATTTTTATTTATTTTGGTCAGTGGATTTTTTGAACTTTTTGTTGTCATTTCATTTCGTACCATTAGGGGCCGGTGACCTCGATGTTAGGCTCCTTTAAACAACAATCATCATCATCATCATCAACGAAACCCCGAATTTTCAAGGAGACAACAGCAAAGTTGATCTGGCTGAGCGCATATGTGACTGGTTTTATGAACACTCCCCCACCCTATTACATCTCTATTGGCCTGAAAATTCACCTGACTCGAGCCCCACTGAAAATCTGTGGGACGTGTTGTAGCAACGATTAAAACGCCGACATTAGCATCCCCGAAATTTTGTGTAATTGCGCGATGAAATCCTCAGCGAGTGGCTTAACCTGAATGCTACCTGCACAACCTTGTGGACTCACTTTCTCACAGAATCCAGGTGGTTATCAACTCCAGTGGTGGAGTTACACGGTATTAAATGATACTCGTAATGATTTCTCCAAAGGTGTGTCATTTATTGTCCATTGAGCTTATACAGGGAGAATAATTTCTGCTCGCATGCCGTGGGAAGTCCCGAGCGAGCGCCATATGGCTTGTGTCAACACTGGCGAGATAAGAAGTGTTCACTACCAGCGCGCAGCTGTTTAGCCCTCTGTCCCTCAGTTCGCTAGAAACTATTGGACTTTTAAGGTGTGTTGTGACGTAATTATCACGATGGTTAAATACACTATAGAGCAAAGAATATTTTTGGTCGAGTGTTACTTGCACAAGAAGAAACCAGTTAAAAGGTGCCTTCGAAAATTCCGAAGACAATTTCCCGGTGCGACAGTACCATCAAAACGTTACGTGCATCAGCTCGTTTACAAGTGGCGTAGTACTGGTTCCGTAAGCAATAAGAAAAAGAAGCGAAGGAGAACAGCTCTCACACGGGAGAGGTTACAAGATATACAGGCAAGACTCCAGGTCAGTCCACATAAGTCGCTTCGGAGAGTAGCTCAGGAAAGTGGTATTTCACCTTCTTCACCATGTAATGCAACAAAATTGTTACGTTTACGATCTTATCGGACTCATTCAGTCCATAACATACTGCGTACAGATTTCAATGCAAGAATACGATTTTGCAATTGGCTAATGAATAGTGTCCGCGACGGTATTGTGGATACGAACTTTCCTTTTATGAGCGACGAAACCTGGTTTCATTTGAGTGGATATCTCAATTCACAGAACAATAGAATCTGGGATACGGACAACCCGCACATTTTACAGCCGAGACCTCTGCACGATGTGAAGCAGGGTGTGTGGTGCGCTATCAGTGCCCGACGAATTATCGGTCCGATATTTTTCAGGACACGAATACTTCTGACTGTTATATTCACAACATTCTGTAATCGTTTTTTGCTGAACTGACTGAAGAAGAGAATAGGTACGGCTATTTCCAGCAGGATAGTGCAACGACCCATACGGTGCGTAGCTCAATGCGACGGTTACGAGGAAGTGTTCGATGATGATCAGATCATCAGTAAAGGCTTATGGCCCCCTCGTTCGCCTGATTTAAGCACATGTGATTTTTATCTATGGGGAAATCTTAAAGGAAAAGTTTACAGGAATAATCCTCGAACTGCAGAAGAATAAAAAATTGAAATTAGGAACATTGTGCGTTATATCGGTGTCCATGAACTACAAAGTGTGTTTCAAAATCTCATCACAAGATGTGAAGCTTGCATTGCAGCTGAAGATCACTTTCAGCATCGTCTGTAAATACTAGCGAGTTCAGTTTAATTTCCTAGTTTATTTATTTATTTATTTATTTATTTATTTATTTATTTATTTATTTATTTATTTATTTATTTATTTATTTATTTATTTATTTATTTATTTATTTATTTATTTATTTATTTGTTGAGTGAGTGAATGAGTGAGTTGACACCGACTCAGACAGGTCTTATGGCCACGATAGAGTAGGACTTAAGGTAGAGCCTCGGCATTCGCTGCGACTGTGGGGTTCGAACCCATGATCTCCCGAACCTCGTGATCCCGAACGGATAGCAAACTCGCTAAGTAGACTTAACAAACAGCCGTCTATTAAGGTCATTTGCAGTCAGAACGGTCGTAAAACAAAAGGCATTAAATTATTCTTAATAGCAACCGATTGCGGTAGGATTCAATCCCACAACCGAATGCACGTAAGGCAAGACCCTAGCCAGCCATCTTACACAGCCAACCTCTATGTAAAGCCATTATTATATTCGTCGTCGCATTTGCTTCGAATTTTATATTTTTCGGACCTTTTGATATCTGTGGTTTCCGTGCCGTAGTCCACATCCTTACGGAGTGCAGGGACCTGGCTGATCGGCGCCGTAGTCTGAAACTTCCTAGTGCCAACTCCCTCAACCTACGAGATGACGACCTGTCAGCAGACCTCGTCATCCGTTTTATGAGGGATAGTGGCCTGTTTTGTAGTGTATAAAAGTGAATTTTCTATTTGTTTTTAATATTTATTTTTGTTGTTAACTGCCTTTTATTTTACTGACTCCGTTTGAGTTATTTTTTTGTGTACTTTAGTGTGTTTTTTACTTTTAATTTTAATAATATGTGTAGTTTCACATTAAAGGCAATGCCTTATTCTATTTTAATCTATTACATAATTTATAAGACAATAAATCATTGCGAATTAAATTCACTGATTATTTCAAATTCATGATCATTTTTCATCATTTCCTTAAATTTCTAGTCATTGGATACAGTTTTAAATTTTAATTATTATTACATTTCGTTTCACCTCGTGCCATTAGGGGCCGATGACCTAGATGTTAGACCCCTTTAAACGACAAGCATCATCATCATCATCATCATCTGTGGTTTCCTGTTCCTGGAAAGGTGAACTTATTTGACGCCAATACTTGCAAACGGTTAAAAATGTTGATGCCCAGATAACAGTCGAGAAGAAGATGGGGAAACGTTCCCATGACAACAATACATCGTGATGAGTGGTAAACTGTGAGAGACAACAATTAGAACTTTCTCTGAGACGAGCTGCCATTGGTTAGCTCTCTGTGACGAGCGGCCTCGCTAGAGAGGTACGAAGCGGGCTCCAGTCTTATGTGTAGTAGTATTGTGTGTGAGGTGGTCTCTGTACGCCCGCCGGGGGTTCGAACCACCAGGAGTACCAACCTAGCTCCAACAGTGTTGTGTAGTGTTGATCAGTGCTCATTTAACAAAATACGAGTGCATTACCTTGTGATTCGTGAACGCTGACATTGAAATAACGTGTCCTTTCACACAATACGATCGTTGGATTTCATCCTCAAGAGGTTTCAACTGAAGTTTTCAGTCAGGTAAGGTTGAATATTAATATATTTTCTTTCTGAGATCATATTGTTTACTTGGGTATTTCACCGAATGTGTATTTGAAGACGAGTTTTCAAAGACTCCACTACAACGTTGGCAGGACGATTGTTAGATTCTTCCCAAAATCTCTATATAATATACAGCTTTAGTTCTGAAATATATATTTCAGCATGTGTACAGGCTGCCTTGTTTTGCGATTACTAGTTGTGTACCGTGTTTCATTAGGCACTCACATCTCTGCTGAAGGATATCGAGATCGAAATCTAGCCCTGCCAATTGTCTTTTATGGATACTTACAAATTTAGAGAACATCAACCGTAGATTTACCAGCACGTTTGGCGTCTTTTCGAACCAGTGGCGCACGACACAGGGTAAAAATTATTATTATTATTATTATTATTATTATTATTATTATTATTATTATTATTATTATTATTATTATTATTATTATTATTATTATTGGTGGTGGTGGTGGTAGCAGTTGGCAGCCCCGTGGTGTAGGGGTAGTGTGCCTGCCTCTTACCCGGAGGCCCCGGTTTCAATTTCCGGCCAGATCAGGGTTTTATTTTACCTGGATCTGAAGAATGGTTCGTGGTCCACCCAGTCTACGTGATTACAATGGAGATGCTATCTGACGGTGAGATGGTGGCCCCAGTCTAGAAAGCCTAGAATAACGGCCGAGAGGATTTGTCGTGCTGATCACACGATACCTCATAATATTCAGGCTCGGGCTGAGCAGCGGTCGCTTGGTAGGCCATGGCCCTTCGGTGTTGTTGCGCCATGGGGGTTGATTTTAGTAGTAGTACCCTCCTGATCGTTAAGGCGACAAGTCTCTATGTTCTGGCACCTTCGTTAGCCGGTTCGAGTCGCATCGGAGGAAGCAATTTTCACCATCGGAATGTTGGTCAGCAGGGTACGAGAGTTGGTAGTATACCATTTTTAATCACTAGACTGCGTGCCAAAAGCCTCGATTAAATTCCAATCCTCCCTCCTTACGGAGGAACGTACTGATCAATTCCAAATCTCTAGGCAGTCTTCATATGGAGTAATAATAATGGCGTATGGCCTCCAGAGAGGCCTGGTGTGGGTCCCGGTCGGGAATCGAACCCGGGACCCTCTGAACCGAAGGCCGCTACGCTGACCATTCAGACAACGAGTCGGACTTCATATGGAGTGAGGGCATATGATGCTGTTGATACGCATACTCCCATCGGCTGTGAATGTTAAAACTTAAGCAGACCCATAGTGTTCTTCGACAGGAGTAGGCTATGTGCCGACGCCGGGTTTCACCTTCTTCCTGCCTCATTATCATCATCATCCCACAACCAGACGTGCAGGTCGTTAAGCAGAAAGACTTAACACCAGGCCTCTCTACACTAATTAATTATCTTTATTATTATTATTATTAGTAGTAGTAGTAGTAGTAGTAGTAGTAGTAGTAGTAGGAAGAAGAGGAACAGGCAGCAGCTAGCTGATAAAAACAGGCTATAATCCTTCTAACTTTAAACTTCATTACATTCTATTTAGTGCGTTGTATGCCATTCTAAATCACATTTAAAAATTGTTTGTATTACCATTCTCATATAAAATCTGTTTATGTTAAAGTATATTTTCGACGCATCCCTCTGATAATTTGGCTGATAATAATTTCGTGTAACTGTTGCTAGCCTAGGGCCTGCCTGACCGAAGTGGAAAAGCGTGCTCGGTTCACCCGGAAGGACTTGAGTGATTCCCCGTCAGGAAGTCGAAAAATGTAAGAAACAATATTTCCACTTCCGGAGGTGCACTTGGCCCTGAGGTTCACTTAGCATACACCAAAACTCAGTGCTGCACCCGCCTATCGAGCGCAAAGTTCTCCCGGTAACTCGATTTCTTCTCAGGGTATTCCATCTATCGCTCATAAAATCTGTGATTTTATATGGTTAGTTTTTTTACGTGGTTTCGCAAGAGACTCGGTCTGTTGAGATGCACATCATGGGAATACCTATATGCTCAAGTAAGGACCTGTGGCCGAAAACCTCAAAAAGAATCACTTTCTTTTTGTCAAACTCATCAATTACTTATATCTACAAAACTTATTAGCTAACTTACAAACTAGCCGTTACCCAAAAGGAATTCAAAACACAGGCACTTTCTAAAAGAAAAATATAAGAAAATTTATTGAATAAATTATGTTCAATGTAAGTTAATGTGAATCCTGGGTAGTATTATCTTAATAATATTTAAGCATAAAGGTTTAGAATCAGCGCTGGCTCAAATAAAAGTAAAATAATTAAGCTTTAAATTATTTACATCCTTTCTCATTTAATGTTCAAGTTCATATTAGTTATTTACTTCTATATTCGTAGCCATGTTCCGAAGTGAATTTGATTTACTCAAATTACGGTCTCCATATAAATACTCGTTGTGATAAAAATGGATGGTTTGCTAAATTGAAACGTAATAAAAATTAAATGGGATAAAGTCAGATTGCGAATGTAAATCTGATCATATCTTTACGTATGTATCTCCCAAACAAACTCTAGCGTGAATGTGAAATCGTAAAACTGCTCTCCAAATTTTCCATTCATAAATCTGAACTCTGATTATTTGGTCACTTATCTTGAATACGCATGAATAACAACTTACGGGCTAAGACAATACCTCCCTAGAGCCTACGACATATGGCTCCTAACTAACCATTATCCTATTCTTTATATTTAAAACACTTCAATTGAAATCATATCTGCGTGAAAAGAAATGAACATCTATCTAACTGTTCAAGTAGTTTCCGATCCACACACTCCTCCATCAACGGCTCAATGTGCTTTAGCTAACTGCTCTTACTCAATATCTCTTATGTGTACGAGCTACTCAACTCGTATGGACAGTACAGAATGAAATTAATACGTATTATATTGAAACGTCACCGCACCAAAGAATATCACATGTATACTTAGTCATGAGCCTAGTAAACCGTATATTAAAGAACTCTCTAGTACTCGGTACAAGCCATTTACCAATGTCAGATAAAAACTGTCACGATTCACAATTCTACCAAAATACATGTCAATCTTACCTTAAAATGTTCATCTGCGCGATGTACACACTTTGACATATTCTTTCCATATGGCATAGAAACTCATCTCATGTAAATCTAACACAACGTTTCCTCGGCGAATAGCAATTCTTTCTCTTACCGCAGAATATAAACAAACATCTATATTTCAAGTATTCCTTAATATGCTCCAAGAAATAACCACATTTCAACACCATTCAAATGTACATTATCATACCACCGGCATACATATTGCCGTACGCATATAGCCGAATACACCCAAAACTATATGCCAAACATTTTAGAATTGCCTTGTAATAAACGCATTTTAATAACCTTTTATCTTAAAAACAGCAGTTTGAGTTCAATGCCCTCTTTCTATGAGGAAAGGAATACGTAACTTAACTATATTCATCTGTGTCGCGCAGGTAAATTCGTGACGTAATCTTTGTACAGGTAAACGAGATTAATCGAAATTTCACTAGTTATATAGACTCATTGCTATTAGGTCTTCACAAGTAACACTTCTGGTAGTTTCTACTGTATGTATGCAAGTGCGGTAGCCTGTATATGATATAATAGAATTCTAATTCTACACTGGCATCTTATCTTATAGCCTTAAATATCTCACACTTCACTTTATGTTTCACACACGTTCGTAATTAATTCATAAATATCACCAATTATTCAGCACATGCCGAAGTTAGATTGAGGGTGTAGAATGCAAGAAACTACTCTACTAAAAAAATGTATGGACTTAGCTCGTCAGATGCTACGTTTGGTCTGGTTGTCGCTCCATTCCTTGGTTGTGGTTAGACCCTCTGTTAGGATCTGGATCTCTGGTTGGATAACGTCTTCCTGGTCATCAGCTGGTCACATGGCTCGCCGGTCCAATCCTCATCGGCTGGTCCTCTGGCTCGCCGATGCTCATCCTCATCATCCTGTCCTCTGGCTGGCCGGTCCAATCATCATCAGCTGGTCCTCTGGCTCGCCGGTGCATATCCCCAGTTCAGTCCATCATGTAGATTTAGCAAACAGTCATCATTCCAAATCTGCAGACAGCGTAGAAATTTCCTTTTGCGGAGCAATCAGTCATGATACACTGACTGACAGAGCAAATGCAACACCAAGGAGGAGTGGTTCGAAAGGGATGAAAGTTGGGGAAAAAACAGAGACGGCACGGACGAATAACTGATGTTTATTTCAAACCGATATGCAGGTTACACAATGCGCACGGCATCGACTCAGTAGGATATAGGACCACCGCGAGCGGCGATGCACGCAGAAACACGTCGAGGTACAGAGTCAATAAGAGTGCGGATGGTGTCCTGAGGGATGGTTCTCCATTCTCTGTCAACAATTTGCCACAGTTGGTCGTCCGTACGAGGCCGGGGCAGAGTTTGCAAACGGCGTCCAATGAGATCCCACACGTGTGCGATTGGTGAGAGATCCGGAGAGTACGCTGGCCACGGAAGCATCTGTACACCTCGCAGAGCCTGTTGGGAGATGCGAGCAATGTGTGGGCGGGCATTATCCTGCTGAAACAGAGCATTGGGCAGCCCCTGAAGGTACGGGAGTGCCACCGGCCGCAGCACATGCTGCACGTAGCGGTGGGCATTTAACGTGCCTTGAATACGCACTAGAGGTGACGTGGAATCATACGCAATAGCGCCCCAAACCATGATGCCGCGTTGTCTAGCAGTAGGGCGCTCCACAGTTACTGCCGGATTTGACCTTTCTCCACGCCGACGCCACACTCGTCTGCGGTGACTATCACTGACAGAACAGAAGCGTGACTCGTCGGAGAACACGACGTTCCGCCATTCCCTCATCCAAGTCGCTCTAGCCCGGCACCATGCCAGGCGTGCACGTCTATGCTGTGGAGTCAATGGTAGTTTTCTGAGCGGACGCCGGGAGTGCAGGCCTCCTTCAACCAATCGACGGGAAATTGTTCTGGTCGATATTGGAACAGCCAGGGTGTCTTGCACATGCTGAAGAATGGCGGTTGACGTGGCGTGCGGCGTGCGGGGCTGCCACCGCTTGGCGGCGGATGCGCCGATCCTCGCGTGCTGACGTCACTCGGGCTGCATCTGGACCCCTCGCACGTGCCACATGTCCCTGCGGCAACCATCTTCGCCACAGGCGCTGCACCGTGGACACATCCCTATAGGTATCGGCTGCGATTTGACGAAGCGACCAACCTGCCCTTCTCAGCCCGATCACCATACCCCTCGTAAAGTCGTCTGTCTGCTGGAAATGCCTCCGTTGACGGCGGCCTGGCATTCTTAGCTATACACGTGTCCTGTGGCACACGACAACACGTTCTACAATGACTGTCGGCTGAGAAATCACGGTACGAAGTGGGCCATTCGCCAACGCCGTGTCCCATTTATCGTTCGCTACGTGCGCAGCACAGCGGCGCATTTCACATCATGAGCATACCTCAGTGACGTCAGTCTACCCTGCAATTGGCATAAAGTTCTGACCACTCCTTCTTGGTGTTGCATTTGCTCTGTCAGTCAGTGTATATTCCATAGTTCTTCTGCAATTCTAAACGACGAAGTTTTCTTCGGTTGGAATAAGTTCTCCGTATATAGATATTAAGTTTATAACCACAGGGGTAACTTTCTTCTCATACGAAATTGTCGGTTCTGCAATATGGTGAGTCCTTATTCTTCAATCGCAGAGTGGTTGCTCACCGGACCCAAGTCAGACGTATCTCACCACAAATTATTTATTTCTATAATATCTCGTCTCTTTATAACATATGTAGGTGAATTATTTTATCGGATGTTATCGCCGATTGTAAACAGTTAATATCTTCGTCAGGAGTTTAGGATAATCTTCAGATGTATAGCTTCGCTTGTATTTGCGTCTTACTTCTGCAGTTGAAATTTTTAGAGTATATATTTTTAAACAATCATTCCGCTGCTATATTTTTTTCAAAACAATTCAAAATGAGCCTCTTCTGTCCTGCTGTGTCTTCCAAATCAGTCCGTTCCGTGACGTGCATGGTCTCCTATATGCTGTATTAATAAGAAGTTCATTGCCTTAATAGATCGCATGGGCCATACCTTCCTACGCCGCCATTTTGTAAATGGTCTACGAGATGCGAACGGGCACAGTGCCAGGTTAATTTCTCGGGGCAAAGGTGGCCGGGCGTATAGCTAATCACTCTACCCCACTAAGTGCCGAGGTTACGGATAGTGGAAGCTTTTACCTTCCATCCTTCGAAGGGCCTCCATGGCCTGTTTGGAGATGACTTCATTTTTTAGCGTGGTGCAGGTCTTGTGAGGTTACGTAGTTCTGATAGACATAATAAAGATTCACTTACGCCAGAAATTTAAGAAAACAACGAGGTAGTTGTCTGTAAATAATACAGTACCTAACACAAATTTGAAGACCACCAGCAAAAATCAGTTAATGAACTCCTGATTCTACATTTATAGTACGAATTGATCGACGTAATTTGGGTTGATATACAGTACAATTCATGAAAAACAACCGTTGAAATATCGAATGAAGTTTATGAGTTATAATTTTTGAAACATTTTGAAAATCTATAAAGGTACCCCACTCTTGGGGTATCATTTTTTCAAAATGTTTGTAAAATTATTACTCTTAAATTCAATCGATATTTCAGCGGTTGTTTTTCGTAACAAGTATATTAAAACGAATAAGCCACAAAATATTCTGCATAAGAATTAGTACAATAAATGTAGATTCAGGAGTTCATCAGCTGATTTTTACTGGTGGTCTTTAACTTTTGTTAGGTACTGTATGATCACCTCTAATGACTATGCATGCTTTGCATTCTCTCTCCTCGCTTTGGACGAGGTTGTTCTGGAGTCTTGTGATAACATTGTCTATCACTTTTCCACGGCCGTATTCAGCTTTTGTAAATTTTCCATTCTTTGACAATTTGCTTTACGTCGTACCGACACAAGTAGGTTTTATGGCGACGATGGGATAGGATAGGGCTAGGAGTGGGGAGGAAGCGACCATGCCCTTCATTAAGGTACAACTCCAACATTTGCCTAGTGAGAAATTGGGAAATCACGTAAACCCATTTTCAAGGCTGCCGACAGTGGGTCCCGAATGAAAGTTATCAGCTCCGTGACCAAACCACACAGCCACTCACTCAGTGTAAATTTTCCTGTATGTTCGCGTGCCGCAAGGCATTTTCCCACGAAGTCTCACAAACGTTCTATGAAATTTAAATCAGAGAACAGGCAGGCCAATGCAATTGTCGAATATTTTCTTTTTCCAACAGCTCGTCAACAGATGCAGTACGGTTTGGTCTAGCATTATAGTCCCTAAACACACACTAGGGACCAATAATACCTTAGAATAGACGGACAAGGGGAATAATGATTTCAGTAGCGATCAGCAGGTACAGTAAAATGCCTTCTCAGACGGGAAGTTTTTTGGTAATGGGGGAGGAAGTGTGTGTTGAAGCTCGCTTCCCCCGCATGGCGATCAGCACAATCTACATCTCCTCCGACGTACTGTTAATTCTAAGAAGAGGAAGATTCAGGAGGAAGGATTTTGTTGGTAATACGTGATACTGAAGGAAGTATCTGCCTGTGCCCATGCTCAGCATGTTACCAGGCTAGATGAGTTGATGGGGTATCATAGTGGTGTAATCGGGTAGTAAACAGATTCCTTTCAGTTGTGCTTGCAGGGTAATACCTTGTTTCAACATCTCGCCACATTAAATGGCATCCTGTCACTACTGAGGCTAGATCTGCTGTCATCGGTAAAGACAACTTAATCCTGTTGCTCTCTTGTTCCGTCCTTGTGTTCTCTCCATCAGTATATGTGGTGTCTCCGATGGGCAAGTGTTAATGGAACACATCGCACTGACCGTTGGGCAAACGGTCCACTTCTGGCTAAGGTAAACCACTACAATATGAGTCCGTACTTCTTTACACTTGTGCAATGTTACTCGCAGCTGGTGTCCGTTACGCGGCTGTTTGTCTCTGTGATGTCGGTGGTGGTGATTATTGTTCTAAGAGGAAGTACAACTTGGGAACAACCTTAATCAGAAGGAAATATCCCCTATGGGTGGGGGTTGCAGATGAAGAATACACCCATGGTATCACCTGCCTGTCGAAAGACGCGACTAAAAAGGGCGACCAAGGGATGATGACATCAGAACCATGAGAATACTTGTGATTAGTAGCATTACGTGCGAGACGCCATGGGTCGACGTTACTTGCGACTAGTACCACCTTACGATGAAAACCATTGATCTATGTTACATAGAAGCAGTACCATTATGCGAGAAACACTACTGGTCTGGACGTTGTTTGTGATAATGGTCATCGTGTGTATTATACCGGTCGGTTCCACGGTATTCAGAATGGGTCTGCGTTACCACTTTGTAGGAAACACCATGGGTCTACGTTGCCTGTGATTAGTGCCACTAAGTGACAAACACCACGGGTTTGGCTGGCGCCCGTGATTCGTACCAGTATGTGAGGAACACCATGGGTTTGTGCTGTCTATGAGCGTTGCCATAATGTGTAATACACCGTGGGGTCTACATTGCCCATGATTATTACCGGTATGAGAGCAACACCATGAGTATACGTGGCCTGTGATTAGTTCCACTAAGTGAAAAACATCACGGGAATACCGGCGCTTATGAGTAGTATTCTTATGTGCGAAACACTATGGGTTTTTGTTACCTGTGAGTGGTGCCATTGTGTGTGACATACCATGGGTCTACATTACCTGTGCTTAGTACCACCATGCGAGAAACACCATGAGTCTATGTTACCACTATAGGAGAAGCACCATGGTTGCTTTACCAGTGATTAGTACCATTATGAGAGGCCGGTGACCTGGATTTTGTACTCTTTTAGATAATGAGTATCATCCCAGTAATTAAAACATTGTGATGTGGATCCACTGATTGTTTTATTCTGCGATCATTTCTTCATTATCATTCGTTTTAGATTCTGGTCAGTGGATACATTTTGAAGTTTTGAATTTCGTTTCGTCGACCTCGTACCATTAGGGGCCGATGACCTAGCTGTTCTGCCCCTTTAAACAACAAACATCATCATCATCATCATCATCATCAACAACAACACATCATCAACTAGAATTGAACAAAGGAGGTCTGATAGGAAAGATGGAATTGAGGAGCCTGGCACAAGTAAGTAGAAACAATACCAGGACTCAGCTAAGGGCCCCGTGATCCCTAACCCACGCTCCCAAGCTAAGAGCCCCTGGGACGCTGTACTTGTCGTCCTGGAGGCGTTCAATGTTCCCACACTTATGACACTCCATCCTTCTCAATAGTTCTATTCGAATAAAGATATTATTTATAGCCTTTTCAATCGTTCTTTCTCGAATAAAGATATTCTTTATGGGCCATTCAGACGTTTATAACGCACAACAAAATGAAGTGAAACTCATAACAGCGATATTTTCCCTCTAAATACTTACATTCAAGTGATGCATTTGTACTGTATTCAAACATAGAGCTCTTACAAGCTCTCAGGCTATAAACGTCATAAGATCAAGTTTATGTACTGTTCGTCCATCCTCGGGCATCATTTAGTTCGGTTATATCAACGATGTTACGCGTTGTTTGTCACTATGTTCACACCAGTATATGAAAAGTCGTAAGTTTTTTTTTTTTTTTTTTTTTAATTTTAACAAGAGATTGACACTGCGAAGCTTGTGTACTCTCACATAAATTCATTGCGATATTACTAAACGTTCTTAACACCTTTGACATAACTTACGACAGGAGAATTACACTACTTGCTATTTCGGATAAGATGGCTCTCGATCGACTTCACGAGCCTAGTGGATCGCTATGGATGTCGATATCGATGTCCACATCGCTGCTATAACAAAAGCACTGAAATGAATGGAACAGTTCATGCCCAAGATATCTCGCTGTGTGCGCCTCTGTGGTGAAGTGGTTAGTGTGATTAGCTGCCACCCCCGGCGGCCTGGGTTCGATTCCCGGCTCTGCCACGAAATTTGAAAAGTAGTACGAGGGCTGGAATGGGTCCACTCAGCCTCCGAAGGTCAACTGAGTAATGGGGTTCGATTCCCGGCAAGGTCTGTAATTTTAACCATAATTGGTTAATTTCGCTGGCACGAAGGCTGGGTGTATGTGTCGTCTTCATCATCATTTCATCCTCATCACGACGCGCAGATCGCCTGCGGGCGTCAAATCAAAAGACCTGCATCTGGCGAGCCGAACTTGACCTCGGACACTCCCGGCACTACAAGCCATACGCCATTTCATGAACATACACTGCCGGAAAAAAACGTGCAACACGTTAAGGATTGTGTTCAGTGGAAGCAGGGTATAACAGGAGCATACTGAGAGGTTACTCTGTTAGTGATTCATTTGTTACGGACATCGGCGATCAGATGGAGCGCTGTCCGTGCGCCCTCTCTTTTGACTCTGCAAGCAGTAACTGAGCTTAGGTTAGAGGTGAACAATGTTTACAACATTCATTCTAGGGTACAACCATGCCGAGCCGACGAGTGCGTGCTCCTGTTGAACAACTGCAGCCATTTAAACGGGGTCGCATTGTGGCCTGCAAGAAGCTGGATGGTCGTATCGATGGATAGCTGCACATGTTGGGCGCAATGTATTGGTGGTATCAGCAGTGGTCTGTGGAACATTCCCACACCCGTAGACCAGGCTCCGGACGTCCGCGTAGTACAGACGATCAGCGGTGGCCGATCGAACATCATCCAGGAACGAAACCCGGTCATATGTTGTACCTGCTGTGTCACCAAGGACCATTGGGAACTGTCTGCTTGTAGCAGGATTGCGATCAGGTGTGCCAGGTTACCACTGAACCACAACACCGCGAAGCACGGCTACTCTGGTGTCGTGAAAGAGTCAACTGGATAGAGGAATGACACTCTGTTGCCTGCAGTGACGAAAGTAGCTTTTGTCTGTATGAAAGTGATGGATGTACGCGTGTACGGCGTAGACCTGGTGAGCCACGACACCCAGGTCTCACTCCATGCTTCATGATGTGGGGGATAACAGTTACAACTCCTGATCACAGTTGGTGTTTCTGCAGGGTACCGTAACCAGTGCCCTCAACATTTCACAGGATGCTGTCCCTGTGTTACTGCCATTTCTTCGACAGGAAGGTAATGTGCTTTCATGGCAGGTAATGAACATCCACATACAGCTGTTGCGACGCAACGTGCTGTAGGTCGTGCACAACAACTGCCTTGGCCAGCAAGATCACCGGACTTCTCGCCAATTGAACGCGTATGGGACATGAGGAAGTGGGAACTTACGCATTCTCCAGAGCCTGCAAGAACCATTGCCGAATTGCATCAAAAGGTGCAAGATGCTTGGGACAATCTATCGCAGGATGCCATTCGGCATCATTATGGTCGTTTGTATGCGTGAATACACGCCTGCATTGCCGCCAGAGGGGGAGAGAGGGTACACTGTGTATTGTTGCGACTGTATGGGTACCCCTTACTGTGACGCGTATGTTTCATATGGTCTTAATTTGTAAGCATATACTACTGCAATTATGAACTACCTACCCATCACTTGTAAATAAAATGACCTTATCCTTGAGGGTGCTGCATGTTTCTTTCCGACAGTGTATTACAGTGTGCTGCAATAGGAGGGAGGTCTTCACCATCAAGGGCATAACCGACCTCATCAAGGATGAGATTATAATATAATGTTTTCGTCCACTCGACAAAACAAACCAAACCACGACTAAAGCTGTAAAGTAAAATGTTTCGCAGCGCAATGTGATTTACCTAGCGAGCAACTCAGCATGTTTGTGACATAGCTACATCCATATCGACAACTTTAGCGATAGCGCGAGCGACCCACTTAACGTGTTTGCACCCGAGAGCGTCGCACACTCTTCTTAAGTTCATCGCAGAGTGTGAGATCGTCATCCGACGTCAAGTTCATAAAGCGGAAAGTGGGTATCAGTCAGGCCTCTTCCCTTTCTGACACAAAAATTCTTGCCTTTCTCTCATATTGTTTGCCTGGTAAACAGCTGCTGACCTCAGTGGCACGGTCGGTTAGTTGTTGGCCTTCTGATCCCTAGAAGGCGGGTTCGATCCCGACTGAGGTCGATGGCATTCAGACGTGTTTGAATGCGGCAACTCCGTGACATTGGCTTTCGTCATGTTAGGGAACTCGTGCGGGACAAATCTGCAACGTCCCAACATCCGTTAAGGATGTTACCGGTTAGAACGATCATCGAGATTATTATTATTATTATTATTATTATTAGTAGTAGTAGTAGTACTGTACCGGGAGGTAGACCTCGACTCCGCACATCCAATATATGCGCCTTAAAGAAATCTATCTAATCGTGAAACTGCTACTACATAATTTTAATCAGAAGACGTCACTGCTGAAGTATTAAGGAATTGTGTTATTGTGAACTTGACTAAACTGACAGAATTCATTCGCCTTGTGTTTGTTTACTTCAAGAAGTTTGAACTTTTCTCCATAGATGGCAGTACAAAAACTAAGGTCACGCACTCTGGTGTAAGGAAGAACTATTTGTTACTGAAGGAAATTTTGTGTTTATAGGTTTTCACAAGTAAATCGACTTTCATTTGTTTTTTTTATACAATTCTAGGTTTGCAACACTTCTCTCTTTTTCCGCCAGTTTCGAGTCTAACCAATTAGGAATTTTCTGTAATTATTTTTCAGCCTATCACTGGCTTTTGAATTTACCAATAAAATTGAGAGGGTGTGTCCGGACTAGTCCAGAATCCTCTCGAACCTTCCCTTCGGGTATATAACCTGAGGCTTTTCTGGCTACCTTGTCTCATTGATCGTCGTCTTTCTGTGTGTGTGTGTGTGTGTGTGTGTGTGTGTGTGTGTGTGTGTGTGTGTGTGTGTGTGTGTGTGTGTGTGTGTGTGTGTGTGTGCGTGTTAAGGCAGGAAGCGGGGCGCCTCATTCTTAGGCAAGTAGAACATCAGCCAGGTAATGGCCACGTAATTTCTATATTTCTCCGCAAATTTATCGGAGAGGAAGGTCCGGATTTCTAACTATGTAACCAACATTTTCTAAAATGTAAATTTTCGTTCAGCTAATGTAATATTTCATAAAGTCTTTAACTGTAAATCGGGGATAGAGAGTGCGTTACCCTCTCGAGTTCCTCTTCAACTTGGTTCGAGGTGACTACGATTTTATAACTGTTTTTCTTCTTTTCTGTAATGCCTTAAAGTAGCTTTCATTCGAGTCACCTCAGTAGCGTGGGATTAGCCCCTGTATCTTTGGGCCAAGAGCCCCGTTAGGATTTTATTCTTCATGTAGGAGTGCAAGTATACGCCTCCATTCATTTCGTGTTCGGGCCATTAATTTATCCTGTTATTCTTTTTCCATGAAGGCCCAGTAGGTTGGGTACTAGATACCCCTGTATACTAACTTTTGTCAACTGTAAATTGCACTCAGATAGGCCAGATATCTTAAAATTTTGTGTAATGTTGCCTTGAGTAGGCTGTAAGAAATTGAGAGCATGTAAACTCTTTTCTAAGTTTTGTTATAGCGAGGGGTGCCTCTGGAAGGCTAAATATTGTAACCTTTGGAGCAAGTGCTCTTGTATTGGGATATTTCCGTCCTTGTCTAAACATTGAGATTTCGCAAGTTTTGTAAACTGGATCTGGTATCTCAGAATTTCTAAATTAATGGCTTGAAGCCCCAAATCTGTAAAAATTCACTAATCATGGATTTTCCAAGTCTTGTTTCAAGATTGCTATTAGTACCTGTCGTGTTGTTTCGTTCACTCAGTGAAAAAGATTGTTAAGTTTGTTTTTTGTAAAGAAATATAACCTTTTAAAGTTTAATTCTATTTCTGATATCGTAGTTAGACCCACTCAACCTTCTTTCACCTCTTTCTGCGATCCAGCAAAACACGGTAACAGTTATTATTATTATTATTATTATTATTATTATTATTATTATTATTATTATTATTTTGTTGTTGTTGTTGTTGTTGTTGTTGTTGTTGTTGTTGTTGTTGTTGTTGTTGTTGTTAAACTCCTGTAGGCACCTTTTCGTATTAATTAGTTTTAAATTACATGTCCTAATGTCACTCCATCCGTTCTGCAATCTTTCAATCTACAACGTATTACGGGAAAGGGAGGAACACGAGATTGTGTCTTAAGGCAATAACATGGAGTCATGAAGTGGGGGTGGAGTGGGACGAACGGAAGAGACTAACCTCTTATTCAAATTAGATATTACATGACTCACTGAAGCACGTGAAGGCAGAACGAGGGTAAGGCACGAACCTCGTGTGTTTGCCGGTAGGATTAAATAGTATATACTGTACGTATGTTTCCTCTACCTTAAGGTCAGTTTGTGGACCACAATCCGTATAATATAGGAAGAGATGGAATAGGCCTATCACATCTCGTCAATTATAATAATTACTACTTGATGGCAGGTCGTCATTTCACTCGTTCACAACAGGCATTGTTAACTGGTACAGAAATCCTGATCGTAGGTCCTGCATTGTAGAAGTGCTAATTTTTTGGTCCTTTTTTTTTGTTGCCATTTTTCGTTATTTTGCACTTTGGGGTCATTTTCTAAAATATACGCAATTATTTGGTCATTTTATGGAATTTATTAGACTCTTTTATACTCTTTATACCATAAGCAAGGGAACAGGAAGGATTGCAATAACTATCGAGGTATCTCGTTGATTAGTATACCAGGCAAAGTATTCACTGGCATCTTGGAAGGGAGGGTGCGATCAGTCGTTGAGAGGAAGTTGGATGAAAACCAGTGTGGTTTCAGAACACAGAGAGGCTGTCAGGATCAGATTTTCAGTATGCGCCAGGTAATTGAAAAATGCTACGAAAGGAATATGCAGTTGTGTTTATGTTACGTAGATCTAGAGAAAGCATATGACAGGGTACCGAGGGAAAAGATGTTCGCCATACTGGAGGACTATGGAATTAAAGGTAGATTATTAAAATCAATCAAAGGCATTTATGTTGACAATTGGGCTTCAGTGAGAATTGATGGTAGAATGAGTTCTTGGTTCAGGGTACTTACAGGGGTTAGACAAGGTTGTAATCTTTCACCTTTGCTGTTCGTAGTTTACATGGATCATCTGCTGAAAGGTATAACATGGCAGGGAGGGATCACTTAGATGGAAATGTAGTAAGCAGTTTGGCCTATGCTGACGACTTGGTCTTAATGGCAGACTGTGCCGAAAGCCTGCAGTCTAACATCTTGGAACTTGAAAATAGGTGCAATGAGTATGGTATGAAAATTAGCCTTTCGAAGACTAAATTGATGTCAGTAGGTAAGAAATTCAATAGAATTGAATGTCAGATTGGTGATACAAAGCTAGAAAAGGTCGATAATTTCAAGTATTTATGTTGTGTGTTCTCCCAGGATGGTAATATAGTAAGTGAGATTGAATCAAGGTGTAGTAAAGCTAATGCAGTGGGCTCGCAGTTGCGATCAGCAGTATTCTGCAAGAAGGAAGTGAGCTCCCAGACGAAACTATCTTTACATCGGTCTGTTTTCAGACCAACTTTGCTTTACGGAAGCGAAAGCTGGGTGGACTCAGGATATCTTATTCATAAGTTAGAAGTAACAGACATGAAAGTAGCAAGAATGATTGCTGGTACAAACAGGTGGGAACAATGGCAGGAGGGTACTCGGAATGAGGAGATAAAGGCTAATTTAGGAATGAACTCGATGGATGAAGCTGTACGCATAAACCGGCTTCGGTGGTAGGGTCATGTGATGCGAATGGAGGATGATAGGTTACCTAGGAGAATAATGGACTCTGCTATGAAGGGTAAGAGAAGTAGAGGGGACCAAGACGACGATGGTTAGACTCGGTTTCTAACGATTTAAAGATAAGAGGTATAGAACTGAATGAGGCCACAGCACTAGTTGCAAATCGAGGATTGTGGCGACGTTTAGTAAATTCTCAGAGGCTTGCAGACTGAACGCTGAAAGGCATAACAGTCTATAATGATAATGTATGTATGTATGTTTTATACTTTGTGAGTCATTTTCTTACACGTTTGAGCAGTGGTGGCTCGTGACCAAATTTTTAGGGGGTTCACAACAAAATTTGTGTTCACGTCTCAAACATACTGTACCAGGAAATGATTAAGGGGCCAGAGCATGGGAAGGATCTCAGGTAGTGTTCGGTTTCTTATTGGAGCAGGTACAGAGACGGATAGTATCGTAGGGCGAATAATAAATGGTAACTCTTTTGATAGAATTTATTAAAAATATTCACAGAAAAATCACCTTGCAATAGTGCAAAATAAAAGACCGATGATATTATCTTCTGAGGCGTCTACTTGCTTAAGGATGTCCAAAATAAATATTACTCTTTTATAGATCATATACACCCTACAGTTCATCTAATATGAATTCAAATACAAAAAAATCACTTTGCACCTTGAGTTTTATCAAGTCTATCACTTATGGTGCTGACCTACAGTCTTTCTAATATTTTGAGCATGAAATGAACACACACTGTCATGAAAAGTTGATAGATTAAATGAAAATATTTGATCACCTGCTGTATGTCTCTATAGTTCACTTAAGTTGAAAAGTGAAATAAATAGTACACTTGTAAATTCTAAAGTTCATCAAGGTGAAATTAATTCAATTTACAGTTTAAAAGCGAGAATTAACCTCTCTTGAATGATTATAAATTACGAGCTGATATTCACACGAAGCACTTGTTAGAGCACTTTAATGAACTGAGTGCTTTGTAAAAAGTCAGTCAGTAGGATTACTCACTCAAAATACGAGAAGATCTGCTTACAAGTGTTGGAGTTGTGCTGTACGGCGGCTCGGTGCCTGGAACATTCCGCAGAGTGCAGCCAAGGCTCGAACTCAGCACCGGCGGCGTTCAGTGAAGATACCATGTTAATCTCCCTCGTCGACGTCCCTCGATGGGTAAAATACTTGAAGAAACTACGTAAATCCCACGTTGGAAGCGACGTTTGCCAAGATTTCCGTTGTTCTGTGAGGTAATGTCAGAACACGGAAAGTTCAATTGGCACTATATAGACCTAGCTCACAAATATCACTTATATTAATATTACACACCGACACAGGTTGTAATGCACAGTTATATTCTTATATTAATTTTACGGTGTTGGATTAGAGTTCACAGTCCATGCTACGGAAAACACAGCTTTTATGTACACACAGTTTATGGAATTAAGATTTAACACGGTCACAGTTCATAATTGTCAATAATTATGTATGAGGTTCGACTGTAGAATAATACTCACAGTCCATAAGCACTTGAAAAAAATGTTATTAACAGTCTCTACCACAGTCTCTGAAATAATACAGTTCATAAATTAAGGCGATTTTATGGCTGGATTTACACCACACGAGTATGTACTACTTAATATTATCATAAAAAGCCCTTAATGTTCACTGAGTTTCTAGCAGGAGCGATCGAAAGATCGAGAAAATGCATATAAAAATAGTCAATTCTAGCCCTGTTATTGGACGAATGTCGAGTGAAATAATGTCTCATACAGTTCACAATTATACTATTGAAGGATAAATACGTTTCAGAATTATAAAAAATGGTCTCAAATTAGGATTTTAGTTGACCACACGCAATGACTTAGAATATTGTCAATTCGGAGGGTCCCTTGTTCGATTCTCGAATGGGTGAGGAATTTTAATCGCGCCCGATTCATTCTTCTGGCTCGTGGACTTGTGTTTGTGTTTGTCCCAACACTCTCCTCTTCATATTCAAACAACATACTGCCAACCACCACAGAAACACGCAATAGTGATATATATGTTCGGAGTCAGGAAGGGCATCCTGCCGTAAAAGAACGCAAAATGCACATGAGCGACACAGTTCGTACCCGTGACCCCACAAGGTGTGGGAAAAGCGATAGAAGAAGAAGAAGAAGAAGAAGAAGAAGAAGAAGATGAAGAAGAAGAAGAAGAAGAAGAAGAAGAAGAAGAAGAAGATGATGATGATGATGATGATGATGATGATGATGATGATGATGATGATGATGATGATGACAGATACATTATTTCCATACGACCTCCCTGAATGTGCAAAATCATGTTGACTCCATATGATCAAGTACTGTAAAATGAAACTCAGTTCACGAAGCAGGTGGGCCCCTGATGGAACAATAATATAAACACTAGAACCGGGAAGTGAAAATACAAGTGGTCTTGTTTTAATTACAATATCGCTGCTGGTTGGTTATTCTCCCATCTAGCCTTTCACTGAGTTCTGAAGGAAAGCTCACGCTCTGATAGTTGTGTAGCTCGTGCGTACTCCACCGGAAACCGCAGCCGCGCGCTGCTTTACTTCTCAGAAAAAAAGTTATTCACACCATGAGTGAATTTATCAAACCGCCATCACGTATGAATGGAGTCTTCCACTTACTCCTGCTGGCGCGTGTTTTGGTTCACCGCTATGTGAATCCCTTCGGTCAACTTGTGATATCTTCTGAACCCAATGAATCCACTGCCTTCATTTGATCACTTATCCACCTCCGTCCACATTCTTATTAAAGGGAAGGGTGATTGTGAGGAAGTTCCGAGAGAACAAATAAAAGTAGCCTACGCTAGTCTGACCTAAATACTGTGTATTAGTCTCGTCGAAAGAATGTCCTTACCATAGGGGCCGATGACCTCGATGTTAGGCCCCTTTAAACAACAAGCATCATCATCATCATCATCATCAAAGAATGTCCTATGCCTTTGCTGGCGAGACCTGATTTTTACAGTGCACTATGTGACTTCCAATGATCCTGTCTCAGGCTTTGACAATATGAAAGTGACTGAGGAGTAACTCCATTCCTTACGCAGCCCAGTCCCTGCTATGAATGGTGTGAAAATGTTGCTCATAAGGTCGGTTGGTACATGCATTTCAGTTGTAATAGTAACTTCTCGCTCCGCGAGGAAAGCAACGGGAAACTACCTCACTCCTCATTTTCCTCGTACGCCTATTCAGTGATGCCTAGGCCATCTATGACAGCTAATGTTGGGGCTGTTGAGGGTCCAACCAGCCTTCGGACTGAGGACTAAACATATATAAAGAATGTCCGGCTTCTTCGCTGAATGACCAGCGCCCAAGCCTTCGGTGCAGTGGGCCCCAGGATTGATTACCGGACGGGTTGGAATTTTTTGCGGCGTGTAGAGATTTACTGTGGCTCGGGGACTGGATGTTTGTATTTGTCCTCATACTCTCCTATTCATTACAAACAACACACACTTAGCATTAATAATAATAATAATCGAATGGCTTCAGCTACCTTCTGAAGTGGTACAATCTATGCCAAATGCAATATAGACAATATGTGCAACTTTGCGAGATATTGCAAGACATTGAATGCCAGTGCACCTAGGAAGACGGCCTCTAAATTGAGATAGTAGTACACTATACATTATGAATTATGCCGAAAGTGTCAGGCTCCAAGTTGTCTATACAGATTAAAAAGCGATTACAGGAGTTTCCCCATTTCACATCGGATGGTAAAATTATATCTGTAACGTCTGCAGCAAAGAGGTGAGTGAAACTTGTTTTATATTTCCCCCGAACGAGTTATCAATTTAGCAAAATAAACATGGTATATTAATTGATGCCTATTCAGAGGTAAAATTGAAGCTACCAGAAACATATTTTAGGACCTATTTGAGTGTCTTAGGCAACTAAAATAACATTTACCGTAAACACGTAAAAATCCCAGGTCTAGTATTCACCGTTGCATATTTCTGTGGTGGTTAGAAGTGTAATGTGTTGTCTGAATATGAAGAGGAACCAATGCTAACACCTAGTCCCTGAGCCAGAAGAATTAATTAGACGCGATTAAAATCCCCGATCCGACCGGAAAACTAATCCGGGGCCTTCTGAACCGAAGGCCTCAACACTGACCATTCAGCCAAGGATCCGGACAAAACGAAATCGTTATTGAGTTTCACTATTTCGGTCAGTAGTATCATTCAAATTTCGTAGTAGAACAAAGGAAAAATCATTATTAACTGCACCTTCATTATTTCTACAAATTTTAACAGGCAAATGCCGGAATGGTACCTAACTTAAGGCCATGGCCAATTCCTTCCCTCTTTCCTTGCATAGCCCTTCCAATCTTACCATCCCCCACAAGGGCCCGGTTCAGCATAACAGGTGAGGCCATCTAGGCGAGGTACTGGTCATCCTCCCCGACCCATAGTCTCACGCTCCAGGACACTGCCCCTGAGGTTGTAGAGGTTGGATCCCTCGCTGAATCCGAGGGAAAAAGCAACCCTGGAGGATTACGAAAGAAAGAAAGAAAGAAAGAAAGAAATAATAATGATAATAATAAAACTGGCGTGTAACCTCGGAAGAGTCGTGGTGAAGGTATTTCGATTACGCTGTACTATTAATGTATAAATGAGTGGACACTGCCCATGTACCATACCCAGTCCATTTTATCTATTAACCTGTCTAATTTATAATGTTGGTGAAAGCATACGACGGCTCTTCACCAAACGAAAGTATTCGTAAGAGCTATGCCATTATGTTACACTCATAGTCGAAGAGAACACCGCGTTTATTACGTAAGGTGGATCAGTTATTAAGATGTTTCATGGAAATATCATTTGCATCACTTAACTACGAAATGATTGGGCCTTGTTTTCTATGAATGCCTTATGCGTTACAAGGCATTGTTCTTATTAAGACAGCATGCATACCCGCAGATACATTGAAAGGTATGTATAGAAGAATACAATTGTATCGTATGAATGATACGTAATATGATACTCAGATTTAATTGAGATATGATGTACATGTGATCATACGGCGGTCCTTAAGACGGCTCAATTATCGGGAAATCGCCGGCTAAGCGGCTTAGATGTAGAGCTCTGGTGTTTGAGCCAAACTTGGCGAGTTTAGTGCCACCCTTAGGGGCCGATGACCTAGATGTTAGTTCGCTGTAAACAACAAACATCATCGTCATCATCATCATCATCATCATCATCATCATCATCATTATCAATTCCAACCGAGGTAGTCGCCTTTTAATGGCGAACAAAATTCATCAAACGCCATGTCGTTGTTGGCACACTCTGGGGATGCATTCTGCGTCACTAAACAAAATTAACCCAGCCACAGGAACCGTCCAGTAGAATTCAACTTTTACTACAAGACAGCAGCCAATCGGAATGTAAAAGAAGTTAAGCAAACACCCAGATGGCACCACTTTAAAAAGTCTGCAGCTCGGTAGCTGAGACCATACGGATATTATTATTATTATTATTATTATTATTATTATTATTATTATTATTATTATTATTATTATTATTATCCCCCCTGTGGGTGGGGGAGGCAGATGAAGAATACACTCCGAGCTCGATAGCTGCAGTCGCTTAAGTGCGGCCAGTATCCAGTATTCGGAAGATAGTAGGTTCGAACCCCACTGTCGGCAGCCCTGAAAATGGTTTTCCGTGGTTTCCCATTTTCACACCAGGCAAATGCTGGGGCTGTACCTTAATTAAGGCCACGGCCGCTTCCTTCCCACTCCTAGCCCTTCCCTGTTCCATCGTCGCCATAAGACCTATCTGTGTCGGTGCGACGTAAAGCAACTAGCAAAAAAAAAAAAAGAATACACACACGGTAACCCCTGCCTGTCGTAAGAAGTGACTAAAAGGGGCCCCAGGGGCTCTCAGCTTGGGGGCGAGGGTGGGCGACCACGGGACCATTAGCTGAGTCCTGGCATTCTTTCCACTTACTTGTACCAGGCTCCTCACTTTATCTATCCTGTCCGACCTCCCTCGGTCAACTCTAGTTCTTTTCCGACCCCGACGATATTTGAGCATTCGAAGCCTGGAGAGTCTTTCAATTTCACACCCTTCATGGCCCTTGTCTTTCTTTGTCTGGTACTTTCTTTTTTGAAGTGTCAGATCCCTTCTTTTTCCTTCTCCTCTCTCTTGCTCTCTCTCTCTCTCTCTACCCCGTATGGGTGGGGGACGCAGACGTAGACTACACACACGGTATCCCCTGCCTGTAGTAAGACATGACAAAAAGGGGCGATCAGGGGATGATGACATTAGAACCATGAAATTACTTGTGATTAGTACCATTACGTGCGGAACACCTTGGGTCGACGTTACTTGCAACTAGTACGCCTTGCGAGGGTCTACGTGACGTTGGTTACCCGAAGCAAAAAACCCAGGTAACTTACTTCGAGTACGGATCCGAAAATCTGAGAATCCGTTACATTTCAGAAATTGCCAATTCTCAGGCGGAGCATTTTAAATTTTCAGTTTGTAATTTTCAGATACGATCGCTTGATTTTTTTTTCAAAATAATTATGGGGAAGAATATCATATAGCAATATGGAATATACCTTAAATGAGGATTAGTTAGTATGTTAGAACAAACCATAACGAAAAAAGAAAACGATATTCTGAATTAGGACGGTACAACAAAAACTCTTGTAAGAAAAAAAGTTCCGCAGTCAGTGATTTTTCCGAGGGATATACTGTAAGTTATGTCAGTTTTCATTATTCGCTACCTTTAATAAAGTAGATTTTGGTAATGTGATTAACAAATCAAAACAAAACTTTATTTTTAAATGAAGAACAATATTTCAAGTAACATGGAATGGAAACGCATCACGACTACTTAGAACAGAAATACAAGTTTGTGTAAATCGTTGGCACATTTCAGCTCAGGTTCACGAGCCTGCCATTATCACATATTTTCGTAGGACGGCTTCTAATATTTCGGCGAGGAACGTATAGATGATTGATCATATTACTTGGTATCGTACGGTATATAAGTAGACAGCAAGTATGAATTTCTTTTTTCCTGGCCAGCATAATTGTCCGAATAAAGTACGATGTCCGCGTCATTTTATAGCCTGAAATATTATTTTTTTCAATGCTGGAGCACATGGGAACCCAACCCATTGACACCATGATGACTATTTCTCTCATTCCATACGAAACATAGGAAGTATTCAGTTCTAATCGCAGACTGTAAAGTTTAAAATATTTAGCTTACATCTGTAATAAAATGTCCTCCTCCTTCAGATGCTGGTCATATTTGTCTGCTTTATCAAAATCTACAAACATGTCACACAAGTCCATTTTCGGGACGAAGAACGAAATACTATAATCTATAAAACATAGTTTAGTCGACGAATGGAGAATTATTTTCTTATGTTTAGATTGATGCTTTCAGGCCCATAATTGCAGACATGATAATAAGATTTTGGCCTTTTGCCGAGTCAGGAAACAAGGTGAAACTCTTTGTGCTTCGCAGAAAACATTGCTCCACGTCTTCAGAACAACTGCAGAAGTCTTTCTCGTGAACAGCCAAGATGTTCAGTCCTTATGAATGTCGGGAACAGATTTGCTTCCATCAATACATCCCTGATGTTTTCGTACATAGGTAAATTTGTAAAATATATAATGTATCCGCATTGATGTATTATAATTGTGCCGGGAGTGTCCGAGGACATGTTCGGCTCGCCAGATGCAGGTCTTTTGATTTGACCCCGTAGGCGACCTGCGCGTCGTAATTAGGATGAAATGATGAGGAAGAAGACGCATACACCCAGTCCTCGTGCCAGCGAAATTAACCAATGATGGTTAAAATTCCAGACCCTGTCAGGAATCGAACCCGGGACCCCTGTGACCAAAGGCCAGCACACTAACCATTTGCCATGGAGCCGGACGTAATTGGAGACATTTGTATCCTGTCGAATGTCGGATTAAGTTAAATTAATTAAGCAAACTTTAAGTGTGGCTTAGATGTTAAGAACATACGTCTCATATCAGAGAAGTAAGAAATAACGAATAAAGAATCCAACATGCTTTAAGTTTAATGTGTATGCATGTTGGGTATTCAGCCCGAAGGCTAGTTTGATCCTCTACAGCTCCACCAACAGCTGTCATACATAGCCTAGGTGTCACTGAAGAGGCATACTAGGGAAATGAGGAGTGAGGTAGTTTCCCGTTGCTTTCTTCACTGAGCCTGATGTTGTTGTTGTTGTTGTTGTTGTTACATATCAGTATGCCAAGCCCACTGAAAAGCATGCACCAACCGACCCTATGAGCGACATTTTCACACCATTCATAACAGGGACTGGCTGCGTAAGGAATGACATTACTAGCATCACTCATACCTCAGTCACTTTCATATTGTCAAAGGCAAGGATGAGACTGAGACAGGTCAATGAAAGTAACAAATTTGATATAGCCCATACCAGAAGATATGGTGCACTGTAAACACTACATCCTGCCGGTAAAAACTCTTGATATTGTGATCAGAGCCGCGGGTCGCCCTTTTCTTTTTTTCTGGCCACCATAATTGACCGAATAAAGTACGATGTCTGCGTCCTTTGTTAGCCTGATATAATTTTTTTCAATACTAGAGCACATGGGAAGGGACCTTGGGTAGGGACCATAGAATACATCTACGATATCTTCTGCCTGCCATAAGAGGCGACTAAAAAGGGGATCAGGGTCTCTCAACTTGGGAGCATGGATTAGTGGCCACGGCTCCCTTAGCTGAGGCTGGCATTTCTACCACTTAACTTCTGTAAGGCTCCTCGCTTTCATCTTCCCTATCCGACCTCCCCTGGTCCACTTCTGTTCTTTTCCGATCCCGGTGGTATTACTTCTGCTTGGCATGGGTAGCTCTTTCATTTTCACGCCTTTCGTTTCCCTTGTCTTTCTTTTAACGATACCTTCATTTTTCGAATGGTCAAGCCTGTTTCTTTTTCTCTTCTGATTAGTGTTAATAGAGGATGGTTGCCTAGTTGTACAGTACTTCCTATTAAAACAGTAATAACCACCACCACTCTGTTCAGTTTTACGCAGGACCGATGGCCGTGATTTTGTTCCTTGAAAAGTGAATCATCGTTAGTATCATCATCATTAGACTTCGGATTTTAGGCAAAACCTACAACTTAAAATGTTGTATTTACATGTTTCATGTATGTATAAGGTTAAAATCAGTGGACCTATTGCGTCTAAAAATGCCAAAATTTACGTTAGAATGTATATTTGCCTATATTCCTACTATTCCTGTGTTTTATCCGCAAATCGATTAAAACTGCTTTTAATTTATTTGGAGAAACTAAAATATTTGCCAATTCGTGTTCAGTATCTTGAATAGTATATTCTTGAAATAGTTTTCAAACAAAACCTTAAAATTGGGAAACTGTAAACCAAACTCCCCGAAAGTCCTTAAGAACCTCCTGCAGTAAACGTCCATAGTCTAAGTCGCGAGTGAAAACAAAAGTGTCAGCTTCCAAGTACTTTAAAGAAAAGGTTACAGGAGTTTTTCCACTTCACATCGGATGATAAAATTATATTCTGAGACGTTTGTAGCAAAAAGGTGAGTGATTTTGTTTATATTTACCCCCAAAGAGTTATTACCAAGTTAGCAAAATAAAAATGGAAATTTAATTGATAACTGCCTATTAAAAAGGGTAAAATTGAAGCTGCCTAAAATATATCTTTAGAACCAATTATTTTTACATTTGAGAGCCTAGTTTAGGTACCTAAAATAACAGTTTCAGCACCTAAAATTCCGAGATATTATCATCATCCAATTATACGTGAAATCCGAAGAACGGGATTTTTCATTTAAAGAACTCACGAGTGTATTGGCCGGGATTCGAACCGCGACCACCTTGGAGAGAAATCGATGGTTATGTCACTCGGCTATCACGTCCTCAAAGAAAAACAGGAAAGACGCAAAATCCTCCATCTAGTGTTATTACAATGACGGGTTAATACTGTCGCTGATGTTCAGTGTTCTGCCATTCATGTGTGTCGCTGGTGAGATTATGGCTGGAGAGCCACGCGGTGTGGTCACGTCTCCACCTAATGGCTCCATTGTGTACATGCCACGTACATATAAGGCGAAACTTGTTGAAAGTTGTCTCTATAATAATAAAGTTCGTTTTTCTAAAGACATCTTATTGATAAATGTATTGGTATTTTAAATGCATCTCTGACCCTGTCACAGACGGTCTCCTCCGACTTTATGTTTGCTCGTAAACAAGGCCCGAACATTGCTCTTTTCTTCGTCCATCTCCTGCTGCTCCTCATTCCTTGGTGCTTGGCCATAAAAACTTCACAATACCCCTCCTTATCGACGGCCATTCAATAGTTTGCGTGTGTGAATACAACTTGTTTCGATTTGAGCCTACTTTTTGTTTGCATGTGTGGGGGCGAATTGCCACGAGAACTCCTAGATTTTGACTGTGAAATGTTAATGTTCTAATCATACATGTAACCACATAAAATGTACATTAATAAGCCACTCTTTGGTTTTTGATTTAGACGTTATGGAAGTCCCCAGTGGCTCACAACTCTTGAGATGAGTGTGCCAACCACAAAACCAATTGTTCCGCCCTCGCACTGCATTCGTTTCTATCCAACATGAACGTTTTGACTCCCTGTATGTGGGGATAGTTCAGTGGGAACCTCAGTCATTTCCCGGTTTTTCCCTGTGCCGTGTCTGGGCGAGTGGATGATCCAATAGCCGCCTGACCCATAAGAAGAAATCGCCCAGTGATATCATGATCTTAGCTAGTCTGCGATAAGCTTCCGTACAGCGTGATTCCTTTTCATACAGCAGTAATTGATAGGTTTAGTGAATTTCGCGGCTTCTGAGGTAAACACCGAAAACAGTTTTTCGTGTGCTATAGATGTTTAAAGCACTAATCTCCTGGGAGAGTAACATGAGAATTCCGCAAACAATTTCCTGGTGCGCGAGTGGCAACGCTTTAAGGAATGAATAATACTATGAATAAATTCGAAATTATGGGTTCAGTGCTAAATAAGAAACGATCATCGATTCAGTATTGTGGTATAGAAGCAGTCCTTTGGTCAGTAATGCTATTGTTTTACGTCAGTTTCTGTGAATGTGAGGTATTTTGGGTCGGATCCACTGATTTAAATTCATCTCCATCCATTCATTCTTCGTCCTCACATTTGAATTCTGGTCAGTGGAGGATTTGGACTTTTAATTTGTCATTACATTTCGTATCATTAGGGGCCGATGTCCTAGATGTTAGGCCCCTTTAAACAACGAGCATCATCATCATTATCACCATCATCATCATCATCATACTTCGCTCTCCAGCTCTTGCAAGAAAATTGAACATTCCCCTGTCATTCATAAAGCGGATGGCGAAGTCTAATGACTCTCGTCGTCTCAGGTGTCTGAAGTATCGTTCATCATTATAATAATAATAATGGCGTGTGGCCGTATAGGTGACCTGCCGTTTGTGAGGATGCGGCCCTACCTAGGAAGATTTCTAATGCAACACACACATCCAGTCCGCGAGCCATCGCAATTAGCCAATTAAGGTTTAAATCCTCGACCATGCCCGGAATCGAACCCGGGATCCCTTGGAACAAGGCCAGCATGCAACCCATTTAGCCATGGAACCGGACACGTCATTATTAAAAGTAATATATTCCTATTTGGTACTCTCCTCCTCCACATTCATTTTGTTCTCGAAAGGACGTGGTGACTTCATGAGTCAGTCTTCTCCAAGTGTCCATCTGATTAGTCATGTGGATCGTTGCTTGGAAATTTAATCCAGTATGATTTACGATCTGGGTAATCTAGCGCATCGAAGGGAGACCCCTCGTGCGCGAACCTTCCAAAGTGCCCACATTAACGCTTTCCTAAAGAGTTCGCTCTCGCTGCGTGGCCGAAAGACTCTCTGGGCTTTTTTTCTGGATTGCAGTGAACAGGCGCGCTGAAATTCATAATTCCTTCAGTATAGGTGTTTCCCGTGGAATGCGTTCTGTAGCACATCTGAAATGAATTAATTCTTCGCTGGTCACTCTTGTTTACTGGCCCATGACTCATATGACGATTACAAAAATGTAACCGTTCCGTCTAAATCCTATATAAATATTGTATTTTAAAAAAATCACTTAATACGACGTCGCTTATTACGACATATCCTATTAAACAACGTATTTTGATCACATTTTGGGATAAATGTATCGGCTAAAACGTCCAGTACCGGGCGAGCTGGCCGTGCGGTGAGGAACGCGCAGCTGTGAGCTCGCATCCGGGAGATAGTGGGTTCGAACCCCACTGTCGGCAGCCTTGAAGATGGTTTTCCGTGGTTTCCCATTTTCACACCAGGCAAATGCTGGGGCTGCACCTTAATTAAGGCTGATTCCTAGGCCTTTTCTGTCCCATCGTCGCCAAAAGACCTATATGTGTCGGTGCAACGTAAAGCAAAAAAAAAAGAAAAAAGAAAGGGAGTGCAGTGTCAATTTCTGTTTGTTACGTATTTGAAGAAAGCTGACAACTAGGTAACGCTCATTTCAAATCAGTCTGTTAGAACGCTTTAACGCTCAAATTATTTTATGTTTAGTTTGCGAACATGAACAGTGGCTAAATATCTAGACACTTCAGTAAAGTTGAATATGGTTCACAGAAGCCATTGATATTGAGCTTTATAGGATTTGGTGGTGTCTGCAGACATTCAGTGGCTTAATATTTGCCCACTTCCTGTTTTGTGTGTCATTTCCTGCACTCTGCTGCCATTTGGAATGAAAGTGGCTAAATATTTAGACACTAAGTTCTTGCATAACTAGCAGTATCACATGCTGTGTATATTATCAGTTTGTTGCTATATAATGAGTGTTTCTGGAGTGATTGCCATATTATATCCCGATATTCATAATTTCATATAAGTATAACGATTTTTAACTATTGTCAGTAATCCATCTGAAGCTAACAGCTAACAGTGCACATATTTAGCCACCAGTCTATTGTCAGCAGAAATGAACAGTAGCTAAATATTAAGCCATCAGGTTCTGAAGTTCGTTTGAAAGGGTTTTGTGACAATATCAAATCAAATGACATCCAACCAGCAGTTACCCGTGCTGCAAATAATGTTCTAATAAAAAATAGAATTTGATCACTGAGGGAAAATTCAGGTGGCTAAATATTTAGCCACTGGCCTATAAAGGGTTAAATTTCCAAGGCAGGCACCGCAATGAAGATGTCACAAAAGATGGCGATTAGAAATGTGAAAACAAATGTCAGTATCGGGAAGAAATTGTGTGTATCATACTGAATGATGTCTAGAGTTTGGAAGGACAGAGAGAATATACAGTCTCTTTTCCAAGAAAATTATTAGAAAATCAAGCGGTCTATGCCCTCTGAGCACAAATATATTGAAGAATCTTTCCTTAGATGGTTTAAGCAGCAAACAACAAATAATATGCCGATCAATGGACCTACTCTTCAAGTGAAAGCCAATCAAATTCCTCGCAGTCCTACTCCACAAATACTGTACTGTATATACAGTACTTAATTCAGTTAAGTTTTTGAAGTTTTACCTTCATTCTTTTAATTAACCCACGAACCTACTACGCAGGCGTAGCAGGGGGAGAGGTGATACTCCCACGTGGCGCGTCCCAGGTGGCGGATAGGAGGGTCCTAACCGGCTTGCCGGCGGACTTGAGGGAAATAAAATACCTCTCGCGGACCAAACACACTACCCCCTGCGGGTGGGGGACGCCGACGAATAATACACCCACGGTATCCCGTGCCTGTCGTGAGAGGCGACTAAAAGGGGCGACCAAGGGATGATTGTATTAGAACCATGAAACTACTTGTGATTAGTACCACCACGCGGAGAACACCAAGGGTCGCTTTTACTTGTGCGTAGTACCACTATATTAGGTACGAAATAGGTTTGTGATTAGTAGCACACAGGAGCACCGTGCGGTCGGCTTTTGCAGTACCTGTGATTAGTACACCATATGAGCAGGAATATGGGATGATAGCTACCATGGTTCTGCCTTGCCTGTGATTAGTACCCACTCTATGAGGAACACCACGGGATAGGGGAAGGTCCCTGTGGTTAGTACTCTTATGTAATGAACACCATAGGTTTGCGTTGCCTGTAAATGGCGCCGCAAAGTGGGAAAAACATAGGTCTGTATTATATGTCGATTTTTATAAGCTTTGAGTAGTACAATAATGTGTGGAATATCGCAAGTCTCTGCTACTTTTGATTAGTACCGCAACAGGACAAATACCATGGTTCTACTTTCCTAGTGATCAGTACCGTTATGAGGGGCCGATAACTTGGATTTTGGACCCCCTTTTGACTGCAAGCATAATCGATTCAGTGTTATGCTCTAGCAGTAGTCCCTTGGTCAGTAATACTATTGTGTCACGTCAGTCTCTGTGAATGTGAGGCATTGCGGGTGGGATCTGCTGACTGTTTTAAATTCATGTCCATCCGTTCATTCTTCGTTCTCACGCTTTGAATTTTGGTCAGTGGAGAATTTTAGACTTTTAATATGTCATTCCATTTCGTCTCATTTCGTACCATTAGGGGCCGATGAGCTCGATGTTAGGCCCCTTTAAAATATCATCAATCAATCATTCTTTTAATTAACTGTGCAAGTGTGAAGCCTAAAACTTGCAGATAAAACATTTTAGGAATGTGGTGGTGGTGATTACTGTTTTAAGAGGAAGTACAACTAGGCAACTATCCTCTGTATAACATTAATCAGAGGGAAATATGGAAGGGATCCGACACTTCGAAAAATAAAGATATCGGCCAAAGGAAGACAGGGGCCACGAAGGGCGTGAAAATGAAAGACTCCCTAGCCCTCGAACACCTAATAGCGTCGGGGTCGGAAAAGAACAAGAGTTGACCAAGAGAGGTCGGATAGGATAGATGAAAATGAGGAGTCTGGCATAAGTAAGTGGAAGCAATGCCAGGACTCAGCTAAGGGCCCGGTGGTCGCCAACCCAAGCTCCAACGTTCAGAGGCCCTGGGGCCCTTTTAGTCGCCTCTTATGACAGGCAGGGTATACCGTGGGTGTTATTCTACCACCCCCACCCACAGGGGCAGATTTTTAGGCAGGAAAATAAAAAACAATTTGTGCGACTATCGGCTTGACTGGCGGTCTCTTCGGAGTTGTTATAACCGACTTCGACTGTATAATGGGGCAGATAATCCCATTGTTTCGTCCCTTGAAACAACAGTCATCAGCACCGTTACCTATCTAGCTATGTCCTCAAGCTATGATGGCAATAAGAACAGGCCACGGTTCCGAACTTATTACGGCACTGTTCATCAGTGTTCGGCCCGTTAATCCACGTCGTCTTCAGCAGTTTCATTGTTCGCGAATCCTGAATTACGCACGTCTCCTCCATGACCTGATCATGCGAACGGAAACATAACAGAGTTTCTGCACGAATGAATGGAAGAATACTCCGTGTGGTGAAACAATAAGTTCCGGAACTGATGACGCATCCTGTGGGAAAATGAAGATGCGCGATCTGACGTGATCACGATGTGACATTTCATGGCTAAGCATCAAGGATCGTTCGGTATACCTCTCACTTTTTGTAGGCTCGTGTGTTAGCTGACGTCCGGCTCTCAGGGTTACCGCGAATTCTTTTGAGTGTCTCTCTTGCGACGATGGGAGAATGGCAACAAAGTCAGGCTTCTTGTTGTTATTATTATTATTATTATTATTATTATTATTATTATTATTATTGTACCGGAGGTACACCCGCCCAGTACATTTAAATTAAGCGCCTTGCAGACTGCCCTCTGAAATATAAAGCTTACAATAACTATTACAAGGAGTTCGAACATTTCTCAACAGATATCGCTACTAAAAACTCTGGTGTGAAGATGAACTATTAAAATTCTAAGTAATTTCGTATGATAAGGTTTCCTAAACTGAATTGTTTGTTCTTTTGTTATCGGTGTGCTTAAGTTAACAACACTTCTATCTCTTCCCGCCAATTTAAGATGTTGGCCAATGAAAAATTTGGTACATTTATTTTTCGGCTAATCAAAACTTTCTGGTATTTATTTGATTATCCAATGAGAATTGGGGGTTTGTCGGGCCTTAGCCCAGACTTTCCCCTCTACTATAAAAGCTGGCACTTTTCGGACCAAGTTGTCTTTGTGATCGCTCCAGTCTACATCTAGTGTGTTCGTAAGGGAGGCGGAGGCGCCTCGTCCATCTTTGGGAGGTCCACCAGCTCAAGGTAATGGCAGATCCAGTTTAAAATCTGCTAGTCTTTCAAAGCTAGCTCGAGGGAAAGATTTTAAATCTTTATTAATGTAACTTCATTTTCTAACATATAAACTTCAAACTTTAAATGTAAACTTCAAACTAGCCGAAGGGTCTTAAACGAAATCAGGGAATAGAGAGTGATGTACCCTCTTGTGTTCCCTCTCAACTTGTTTGTGAGGTGACTATGATCTTGTAACCATTTCTATCTTGTAATTTCTGTAACGTAAATATTTTTCTCCATCTAGTCACCTCAGCAGTATAGGCTTAGCCCCTGTAAAGTCGGGCCAAAAGCTCAAATAGGCTTTTATGCATTTAATGTAAATTTTAAGGAGCGCAGTTGTTTGCCTCCTCACCATTTTGGTTTTTCGGCCAATAATTTAACCTTTTGTTTTCACCCAAAGTCCATGTAGTGTATGGGTACTTGTTACCCCTGTTAACCTCTGTTTCATTCATTTCACATTCTAGATATCTCAGCTTTATCCTTGGCTTTGACAAAATGAAAGTGACTGAGGTATGAGTGATGCTAGTAATGCCATTCCTTCAGCAGCCAGTCCCTGCTATGAATGGTGCGAAAATATTGATCATAGGGTCGGTTGGTGCATGCATTTCAGTGGGCTTGGCAGACTGATATGTAATAGCAACTTCTGGCTCGGTGAGGAAATCAACGGGAAACTACCTCACTCCTCATTTTGCTAGTGATGCCTAGGCCATCTATGACAGCTGATGGCGGATCTGTTGAGGATCCGATCAGCCTTCGGGCTGAGGACTAAACATACATACACAGATATCAGACTGTTAAGCGTACAAGACAGTGAACGCTGGTTATTTTTTACTAAATGTAGCTTGTGCCTTTGATAGGCCTAGAAAGTGTGAATTTTCGAAAATAGATTCCTAAGTATAAATTTATAGAGTAAAGACGCTCTTCCCATTAATGTAAAGGTATGAATGCAAATGTTGAATGGTGTCTTGGAAGGCTGGAAGAGTATAATGTTTGGGGAGTAGTCTCCTAGGTAAACTTCGTGGAGCAAAGGTGCTCTTGTAAGATAGCATATTTTGGATACTCTGTTTTCTAGTGTTGTAAAAGAAATTGGGAGATCCGTCTCCTTGACTAGTGATTTAAAGGAGCAGTAGTGCTTAGGTAGAATTTGTAATTGGGAGCTTCAAGCTCAGCCCGTAGAATTGTTCTCTGATTATTTTAGACCTCTCTACAAGTGTTTTTCAAGCTTACGAGCTAACTTTGGTAAATACTTGTTAATTACTTGGCAAATTATTTAGATTTTGTTGATCGCTTAGCGAATTGGTCTTCTTGAAAATTAGCGTCTGAAAAGAGAAAGAAAAAGGGGAAGGTTAAGAAAAGAAATAAAACTGCCAATTTTAAAGTTTTAAATCTATCTTTCAATTTTCGTATATCCACCTATTCATGCCAGCACCTTCTTTCACCTTCGTAACAAGTGGTAGAAGAGCGTAGTTGAATGGGTCCGGATAAAGCCCCTTCTGACGGCTACTCATAGAAATCAACACCGAACTCTGAAAATTTTTTGGTTGCTGGAATTTTCCAAATTTTGTCAGGTTTTCTATGATTATGTCTGGTTCTCGCTAAGTCCTTGCACGTGGGTACCTGCGCAAGGAGGAATTAATTTATGAACTTATTAGGAATGTCCATTCTGGTGGCACGGTTGCGGCAGATATTGCCAAACTTAAAGAATCATTAGAATTTCCCATTTGTATCCCGGTATTTGGGGAGAAAGATATTGATGAGGCTCTGTCCACTATCACTGATAATACCACAGAGCTCGCGTCTGTTGTTAGTTTCTTTGAAGTAAGCGATCCTTCTATTAATCAACTTAAGAGAGTTCAGGCTAGACTGTTTCATTTTTACAATACGGCCCAGGACCTATTGTGTCTAAAATTGAAGGATGATCATGCTAAGGAAGCTTATAACTTGGTCGAACACCTGTCTGACATGTCTAATAGGGTTAGTCAATTGTTGTCAGGGGCCACTTGTGCTAAAAGTGACCTTGGTCAGATTGTCAACTTAACAACAGGAGAGGACTCTAGTAGGTCTATTGAGAGTAGGAAATCGGTGGTTCCACAACAAACATCTGCCCTATCGGAACAAGTGTCTGATCATTTAAAACAACTTCCACCCTTCTTTATCAGTAATGCAGTGCCTGAACCATCTCAATCTCCAATGCCGATTACGGATTTTAGTCACGTTTGATTTCTTCCTCCAGCTCGAGTTCTTTATATTTCTGATCGTGTTAATAATATCTTCATTGACATACAATAGAACACAATACCAATCACCACGAAAAAAGTACAGGATGTTCATAAAAATCGGGTGGTTTCTGATACTGCCTTACTTTTGTTTGGTGATACCTGCAAAACTGCAGTAAGTTTCTAAATCCACAGTATCTGCGGGAGGATTGCTTACCCTCACAGCAGATGCTTAAAAATCTCTTTATGCTTGCAGAAGCATGCGTACCCACCTTTGTATGTTTCTGGCAGATCGCTGCAATGAAATGAAATGAATACCTTAGGGTCATATCGTCAATTGTTATTCGTCGATTACGATAAACTCGATCTTTAAAGTAACCCCACAAGAAAAATCTGGTGGCGTGAGGCCGGGCAATCTGGGAGACCATATGTGTGAAATGTAACGTATGGACTATGGCGACGTCACTCCGATACTTAAAGAACTAAACTGCCATAGTTCCAATGTCGTGTAAAAGGAAAACCGCCAGAATCAGTGAACTCTGGACAGAGATATGCTATTATTTTGAACTACCCATTTTATATTGATCTTTCTGTACATCTCTCTAGATACGATTGCAGTCATGAAAAGCATCCGGCTGGTAATATATCTGGACTTATGGACATGCAGTCTCAACCCCAAGTACTTGAGAAAGAGAACAAGAAGGAGAAAAGGAAGAATTTACTTGATTTACTTGGCTATACGATGCAACTGGCAAGAAGCTTCAACATTCAGGACCTATCTTGTATTCAGTGGAACACTGTGAGATCCGGAAGAAACGGAATCTCTGCTGGGAATACCGTGTTTGATACTTTAAGACATGATTACATCACATGATACCTTATGTTGAAACGAATGGCTGAACCACAGTTTATATTTTCTCAAGTTCTTCCTTGTTGCTATTAAAAACAATGATGCATCAATAAAACTGAGACCAGAAACAAGAAGGTAAATAAATAGGATTAATTACGTAATGTAAGAAGAAACGACGTTGCTGGCGATTGTTACCAACTCCGCAGTTTTAGTTTCTGCACAATTCTATTTTGAAGTTATTACTATCCCGTGTAATTTTACAATTCATGTACGAACAATGTATCAGCTGATAAGTATCATCACTGGCTTCTCACCAAGATGGCCGCAGTTTGACTCTCCGCCAATGGACCTGGCATTTTAAAATGAAAATTTAGCTTCTTGTGCTTCGGAATCCATGTAAATGTGGAGATCCCGTGGCTATGATCATGATATCAACAGGCAACTAAAACTACTAGTCTGCTTTTTGTTTTTAACCTAACATGTACGTTAGGATATAATGTGGCCTATTTTGACTATCCTTGAAATTCGGAAGTAATTTTAGTGTGGCAAACGAAATAAGACAGTTCGAGTACCTGCTTGTGTGATTTCGATATATTGAACCTACGCGTTTTGTATTCAGTTTAAGTGGAGGGCCGGCCTCGCGGTTTAGGAGTAGCGTGCCTGCCTTTCATCCGGAGACCCCACGTTCGATTCCCAGCCAGGTCAGGGATTTTTACCAGGATCTGAGGGTTGGTTCGAGGACCACTCTGCCTTAGTGATTACAGTTGAGGAGCTATCTGACGGTGAGATGGTAATTTTGGTCTAGAAAAACAAGAATAATGCCCGAGAGGAGTCGTCATGCTAACCATGCTCACCTAGTAATCTGCAGGCCTTCGGGCTGAGCAGCGGTCGCTTGGTAGGCCAAGGCCCATCAGGCCTGTAGCGCTACGAGGGTTGTTTGTTTGTTTAAGTGGGGGCGTGCCTAAGTTGCTGGCTTTTTGCCCAAAGAGCTAAGGGTGGAAATTTAACCTGGGAAGCCATATGGCATCAGAAAAGGCATTCAGCCTTGAACACCGCACCCGACAAGAAGACTACAGGCAGACAGGTCACGGATTTTTAAATACTTTTTTTCACATAGTACGTGCAGGTGACCACATATATGTGAATGTCCCAAAGCTATTGGGCCAGACGTCGAAGAATCGCTTTGCGCCGTAGTCTGAAACTTCCGAGTACCATCTCCCTCATTTTACAGGATGACGAACAGTCAGTAGATCTCGTCATCCATTTTATGAGGTAGGTAGGTAGGTAAGGGTTATTCTGCCCGAAGGCAGGTCCGAACCTCCGCAGAGGTGTTCCTGAGCCGGAGTTCACGTGCGGTAGGGTGGCCAGTTCCTTTCCGCTCCTCCATTCCCTTACCCCCAACCAACAGCGCGTGGCAACCCATCCAACTACTGACCACCTCCAATGTTGCTTAACTTCGGAGATCTCACGGGATCCGGTGTTTCAACAAGGCTACGGCCGTTGGCTTTTATGAGAGGTAGTAGCATTTTTTATAGTGTACAAAAATGTTCTTGTCCTTATTTGTGTATAAGATTTTCTTTTATTGATAACTATTTAATTTTTTCACTATGTTTTAGGCACGTTTATGTATATTTTAATACAGTTTAAAACTTGAATCTGAATAAAATAAATTATCTCACTTACATACAGTGGCTCAATCAATTTTATTACACTTTAAATTATTTTAAATCATTTTATAAGAAAATAAGGCAATGCGAATTAGATCCACTGATTATTTTAAATTCATGATCACTTTATTCATTATCATTTTTTTAAATCCTAGTCAGGGGTTAATTGTAATTATTATTTCATTTCATGTCGTATCATCAGCGGCCGATGACCTAGATTTTAGGCCCCTTTAAACAACAGGCAATATCATCTTCATCATCATCGAAGATCGGCTGATTCAAGACCCACTGCGTGTATGGTTATCTTTTTTTCGTTATGTTTCACTCAACACGTATTCTAGGTACGAATATTTGTAATAAGAAAGGACGGGCAGAAAATGGCAGATTTTTGTATTTTCCTTATCAAATTATATCTGATTATTCTTGGCTGAGCAGTAAATGTGAAAATTCCGACGCACTGACAAGGGAAAGGTTCGCGCAGCTATGAACTCGCATTCGGGAGATAGTGAATTCGAATCCCACCGTCGGCAGGCCTGAATATGGTTTTCTATGGTTTCCCATTTTCACACCACCTTCATGTGCCTTCATTAAGGCTACGGCCGCTACCTTCCCAATCCTAGCTCTTTCCATTGCTTCCTCCGCTGAAAACCTTCGATGTATGAATGTGACCTTCAACAAGTAGCAAAGATTTTTTTTTAAATATGAAGGTCAAAATTAACTATCATTGATTCAAATAATAGTGCAGATTTCATCAATTATGTAAGTTTTCCTTGAGCGTTCTTTGCAGCTGTTATAGAATGATGATTCCGTATACATTAGTTTCACTAATAGTGACGGTTTTCTTTAATCGGGAAATATACACAAGCACACGCATCAAAAAAGTTCTGCATCGCCTCTGTGTATCATTTAACTGTGCTATCTTGGTTTGTCCTGTGCAGACCGGAAAGACGACATTTAGGATTTTTGTAAATATATTCGTACAACTCCACGTATCCCAACCCACAGAAAGAACGCCACGTGCAAATGGGAGGCAGTATTTCAGCTGTAGTTGTAGCACTAGTGTGGAAACATTAGAGGTGTTCTAAGCAGTGTAGTGGGCGTCTAGGATGTCACGACGTGCAATGTCGACATGTGAAGAAAGTGTATACACAATCACATTTCGTCAAGATGGTTAGAGTTAATAAGGGAAGTTGCTCGACGTGTGGGCCGCAATGAAAGTGATGTGGTTCGAACATGGAAGCTGTACAGGAACAAATGAACTGGTGATGTCTTGACTCGTCTAAGGGCTACGACTGCAGTCGATGACCGCTGTCTTCGTTTTTTTCAGTTCGGAGCGACTCTGAAAGTATTGCCACCATGCTGAATAATAATTTTGAGCTCACTGCGTTTCAAATCAAAATGTTAGAAACAGGTTGCTCGAGGCACAACTACACTCTCGACACCCTTGGCGGGGTCCAGCTATCAGACCTAGACAGTACGGGGCGCGGTACATACGGGCCCAAAAATCATGTTGAGTTGTCTCTGTAGAATTGGCATTTCCGATTATTGTCACATAAGCCTTGATCCTGAAGATCATCGCCAACATGTTTGGGGGCAATCCGGTCAAGATTCAGTCTCCAGCACGTGCAGCAAGGTTTTGGAGTGACATTTTCGGGGCCTTACTCCTAGTCATACAGGGCAATGTCACGGGTGTTCGATACAGGGATGACATCTTTCGACCCATGGTGACAGCGCATCGCCAGCATTTTGGAGGAAAATTTGTCTTAACAGAAGACAGTGCGCACATCCGTCGTGCGGTTTTCATTACTGATTTCTTTCGTGATCACGATATCGCTCGACTGGAGTGGCCGCCGTGTTGCCCAGACATGAACCCTATCGAACATCTCTGTGATAAATTAAAGAAGGTTGTTTATGGACGTCCACGAACCTTCTACGCAGGCGTAGCAGGGGGAGAGGTGATACTCACACGTGGCACGTCCCAGGTGGCGGATACTGGGGTCCTAACCGGCTTGCCGGCGGACTTGAGGGAAATAAAATACCTCTCGCGGACCAAACACACATCCCCTGTGGGTGGGGGAGGCAGACGAGTAATACACCCACGGTATCCCCTGCCTGTCGTAAGAGGCGACTAAAAGGGGCGACCAAGGGATGATTGGATTAGAACCATGAAACTACTTGTAATTAGTACCACCACGCGGGGAACACCATGGGTCGTTATTACTTGCGCGTAGTACCACTATGTTAGATACCAAATAGGTTTGTGATTAGTAGCAATCAGGAGCACCGTGCGGTCAGGCTTTTAGGGTACCTGTGATTAGTAGCACAATATGAGCGACACCAGGTTTCTGGCTTGCCTATGATTAGTACCCACTATATAACGAACACCACGGGATAGTACGAGTCCCTGTGGTTAGTACACGTATGTGATGAAAACCATAGGTTTGCGTTGCTTGTAAATGGCGCCGTTGAAACACCATAGGTCTGTATTCCCTGTGCGAATTTCATTACCTGTGAGTAGTACCATAATGTGTGGAATACCGCGAGCCTACGATACTGTTGATTAGTACCGCACCATGTCAAATACCATGGTTCTACTTTCCAAGCGATAAATACCATTATGAGAGTGCGATGACCTATATTTTGGACCCCTTTAGCTTGCAAGCATCAACGATTTAGTATTGAGCTTTAGAAGCAGCCCCTTGGTCAGTATTACTATTGTTTTCGGTCAGTTTCTGAGACTGAGACATTGCGGGTCGTCTCCATGATTGTTTTTAACTTCATATCCATCCGTTCAGTTTTTCGTCGTCACGTTTTGAATTCTGGTCAGTGGAGGATTTTGTGTGTATTTTGATTTTGTCATTGCATTTCGTCTCATTTCGTACCATTAGGGGCCGATGACCTCGATGTTAGGCCCCTTAAAACAACAAGCATCATCATCATCATGTTTATGGACGTCATGATCCAGAAACAATTCCACGCCGATCTACCAGTGAGGAGTAGGACAATTTGAACCAGCATTACCTTGATGAACTAGTGGACAGCATGCCAAGATGAATTCAGGCTTGCATCAATGCAAGGCGACATGTTGCCCGCTATTAAAGCTACGGGTGTGTTTTGTATTCAGTAACTCAAATAGGGAAAGCAAAGATGTATTATTGTAGAGGCTCCCGTTTGTTGTATTCTCCTTCTACCGCTGCTCCCACACGCGGGTGTGGACTGTGTCACACACACATTAGGATTGGCCCTGTTTTACGACGGGATGCCCTTACTGACGATAACCCTATAAGGAGGGATGCAATCACGATTGCGTGTTTTTTGTGGTGATTGCTAGTGTGATATGTTGTTTGAATATGAAGAGGAGTGTGTTCGGGCGAACACAAACATCCAGTCCCCAGCCTCGAAGAATTAATCACACGGGATTAAAATCTTCGACCCGGCCGGGAAACGAACCCGAACGGTGAGCATCCAGCCAAAGAGTCGGACTCCTATCTGTTGTACCGTTGGGCAATAAATAATGCTAGCATGATACCTCTGTAAGCCTCCGTGGCTCAGGTGGCAGCGCGCCGGCCTCCCACCGCTGGATACCGTGGTTCAAATCCCGGTTACTCCATGTGAGATTTGTGCTGGACAAAGCGGAGGTGGGACAGGTTTTTCTCCGGGTACTCCGGTTTCCCCTTTCATCTTTCATTCCAGCAACACTCTCCATTAACATTTCATCTGTCAGTCATTAATCATTGCACCAGAGGAATGCGACAGGCCACGGCGAAACCCTTACAATTCCTATCCTCGCCGCTGGATGGGGGCTTCATTCATTCCATTCCTGACCCGGTCGAACGACTGGAAACCGGCTGTGGATTTTCATGGTACTTCTGTAGGTCTTTCATTTTCTTGTGAAGAGTCAAGAATTATTTCGTACTAGGTTATGCAAACTGTTTTGATATAGGCTATGTATATACAACATCGTCTTATCCGAATCTGTAGTAGAGATATAGTACTCTCAACTTAAGCAACTTGAACTATCTGTACTTACCTCTTGATGACATAATGATATTCCGCGGCGTGACGTTCACGCATTACCTTGAAAAAGAATACAAAGCAGACGATTTAGCTGTGAAGGTCGGTGACAACGGGAAATGAACAGTATCTCATTAAGTCAGGCTGACTTCACTACAAGCGTATGCAATACAACACAGCTCAAGAGATTATGTAAGCGATCAGCATTAATAAGGTTCTAGTCCATTAATTTTAGAGGTAATCGAACATCCACCCATGAACCTTGATTGTTCCTCTGGAGCTACCACGCCTTCGTCCCGATCCGCTGTAAGTCTCTTCTTGTCAACACAGACTTGATCAGCTGCTCATCGGAGCGAGGACAGCCTGAGATGTGCATTTAGATTCGCAGATAGACCGCCCCATAATTGTATCTGACTGATGATTATGTTATGAGTAGAGTCCGCATTTTTAGGTACTCATAAGTTAGAATGCAAAGTTACTGAAATGATTAACAAGTGTAGTCTACCCTGTACAACGGTTATGGTTTGAGATTTGCATAGACATTAGGGGAACAGCCTATAGAACTCCTGCAATTTATGTTACCCTTGCTACATTATGGAAGAAAGGGTTGCATGACATTGCCTACGAACCAGATTACTTTGCATTCTAACCTATTACCACCTGAAAATCCGAGCTCTAGTTATGAGCTACACTTGTTGTGGTCTAGTGAATGTGAAAAGCGTTCAAACTCTACTCATACCAGAAGACCGGGTAATGGAGTGAGTTGGTTACGCGGTACTGTTCGAACTTAGTCAAGTAGCCCAGATGGTTCAATAAAAATTCTTGCATTTCAGTAAGTGAGGTGACCGATATAGGAAGTCTCCGTGGCTCAGGCGGCAGTGCACCAGCCTCTCACCGCTGGATACCGCGGTTCAAATCCCGGTCACTCCATGTGAGATTTGTGCTGGACAGAGCAAAGGCAGGACAGGTTTTCCTCCGTGTACTCCGGTTTTCCCTGTCATCTTTCATTCCAGCAACACTCTCTATTAACATTTTATTTCATCTGTCAGTCATTAATCATTGCCCCAGAGGAGTGCGACAGGCTTCGGCAGCCGGCACAACTCCCATCCTCGCCGCAAGATGAGGGTTTGATTCATTCCATCCCTGACTCGGTCAAAATACTGTAAACAGGTTGTGTATTATTGCTGTGCGTACTGTGAAAACATTAGAAGAAAAATCCTCTCGGTCCCATTCCATAAATACTGTATTGAAAATACATCATTTATTTTTCTTAGTGTGTTTTTAAGTTTTAACTTTATTCCGTTAATTAACCATGTAAGTGTGCAGATGACATTTTTAGCAACAAAACAAAAAAAAAAGCAGAAAAACTGTTTGTGCGACTATCGCCTATAACGACCTTGCTTGGAGTCATTATAACCGGTTTCGACTGTAGCTACAATATGGTAAATTTGTTATTCTCTCTAAACGAATTTCGACAGGTAAGTAAGGTTTACGAAATTAACTACAGTAATAATAGTTCTTTTAACATTTTCATTCAATACTATACTATAAAACTTTCACTTAAGGAACAATTAAACATGTGCGCTACTAGGATTTTGTACCATCAAATACTAATCGCTTTTCTACACAGTGAGTCTCCACTACTTGCTGGGGCGTTGAAAAATCGGTTAGTTGCGTCGATTAACATTTTGTGCGTAAAACTCATTCAAAATGCATCATCCTCAAATACACTAACCCAAGACATACTGCAGACTTACAATACTGTGAAAAATAAAGGACAGCAAGTTATCATAATATGGATTCCCTCACATAAGGGAATAAAAGGCGATGAGCAAGCCGACATATCAGCTAAAGAAGCAACTCGTCTTCCTGTACATGATCCAAACTTTCTAATTCCCCACACCGATGTTGCTCCTTTTCTTACTACAAAGTAGTTAACTGAGTGGACACGGGAACAACCCACAAGACTCCATGATACCAGGCGTGGATCTACAGATAAATTTGATGTTTCATTCCTTCAGCGTCGAGAACTAGTGCTCATTACTGGAATACGCATAGGCCATAGCAAACTGACTCATGCACATATCTTCTCTAAGAAACCTTCACCAACATGTGACACCTGTCAAAAAAAGAAAATCTGTTGACTACATTCTACTAGAATGCCATCTATACGATCAACAAAGACAATAATTGTGTAATTTAAACCAGAATAATAGTGTTTGTGACATCTTGAACAAAGATACTCAGTTTCAAAAAAAGCTTTCACGGCCGCACATCTCAGATACTCAGTGTAAAAACATCATTACGTTTTTTAGACAAACAAATCTATTCAATGACATGTAATCACTATCTGACCAATATGTACTGGTGTTATTTTTGCAATTGTAACTGTATGTAATCAATGTAAGTATTCCTTTATGTAGAATTATGAATGTCGCGATATGATTTTTAAGTTAAAGCGAAAATAAATAAACTTAATAAAAATCATGAAAAACATTTTGTGCGTAAGAAACAAATTAAAGAAAATATTATGTAATAGACACCAGGATTTGTACAAACAAACTTTTTAATAATTCCTAGTTTTAGGCGGGTAAAATGGAATAAAAATGTAATTTTTCTTCACAAAGTGGGGGGGGGGGGGCGATGGGGGATAGCAGTCGCCTAATCGCCACAAATGCATGTGTCAATGCTGACTTTTTGAACATTTCATGTAAAAAAGAGTTTCATGACATATGTTGGTACGATCTGTTCCTCTGCGTTTCTCGTGAATAATGTACTATGTAGAGTTGTTGAAAACGAGTTCTAACCTGGAAATATAGTGTTTCCGGACCTACGTTCATATAACATATTATCTTCTTCTACGTGTAAGGAATATGTGCTGAAAGTGTCACCGTACTTTGTTACACCCTGTATTTACACGCTTGAATTATCATTATCTACTTACTCACTGTTGTAGTTATTCGATAAATAGTAACAATAAATACAACTGGAGCTCCACATTCTCTCCAACTTGGCAAGTTCGATACAGGCTCAGTCCGCTGGTATTTAAATGTACTCAAATACGTCAGCCTCTTGTCGGTATATTAACTGGCACGTTAAAGAACTCCTGCGGAACTAAATTCCTGCATCTCGCCGTCTCCGAAAATCGTAAAAGAAGTTAGTCAGACGTAAAGCAAATAACATTATTACTATCAGAAATACTGTTATAATTTCCCCGCGATTTCGCACAGTCGAAGTGTCCATTACAGAAGTACATTCTACACTCGCCCTGTCGGCTATTTCAGGAACTTATCTCCATGCTCCGCACATTATTCTTGCGGAGACATATCTCACATGAGACCTTATAGAGTGTTGAAAAAATAGGCCACCATAGTGGAGACATTTGCAAAGTACTGTAACATTCTTTTTGTCTTACTAACAAAAGACGCCGAGAAGTTTTAATGTTCCGAGACTGTCGGAATTTTATTGTGCTGTTCTGATATATGATGTAAGTTAACGACACGGAGCTGTCACGTTTAAACACCCTTAAAAGCCTCCGACCTAGGTAAGTACCAATCTGCAGTCATGGGAACAGAAAGAACAGCGACTAACCATCTGCGTCAACTAGGTCAGTTTTAACAGTGTTCTTGTTTCCTTTTGTTTGTGTGTGTGTGTTGGGGGGGGGGGGGGGGAGAGTTCGTTTTCTCTAGATGCACTTCCTCCGCACCATTAGCTCTTTAGCACTATGCTCTAAAAACATTATAATTTATTTCGTGCAGACATAAGGCACAAAATTTGCACGCAACTGATCAGCAATTTATTTATTTATTTATTTATTTATTTATTTATGCCCATCTAAATATTTTTACGTTTATAGCAGCTGCCTCTGTGGATCAGTTGGTAGAGTGTCTGCCTTCGGATTCCAAGATAGCGTAGTCGGATTTTTGAAGGGCGGAAAAAAGTCCATTAGACACTCCATGTCGTACGATGTCGGCATGTAAAAGATCTCTGGTGACATATTTGGTGTTTACCCGACAAAATTCATTAAATCTCAGCCATAGACGCCCAAGAGAGTTTCGGTTTACTCGGTCTGCCATCTAGTGGGCCTAGAGTAAAACGGAACGTCGAAATTGACGAGCAGGCAGCCAGACTGCGTCAAATTGAAATGTCTGCACACGGTAGCTGAGGTCATACGATTATTATTATTATTATTATTATTATTATTATTATTATTATTATTATTATTATTATTATTATTATTATAGCAGACATCGAGGTCCCGCACTAGTTCTTTTACGTGCCAGTAAATCTAACCACACAAGACTGACGTATTTTAGCATTTTCAAACACCATCGGACTGAGCCTAGATCGAGCTGAGCAAAAAAGGCCAGTGCTCTACCGTCTGAGCTACTCCGCCTGCTATTATTATTATTATTATTATTATTATTATTATTATTATTATTATTATTATTATTATTATTTCATTCATTCATCAATGTCGTGTCGGCCAACTCTGGACCACGCCATTTGAACTGGCTACTTCCGGCTTTGATGTCTGCCCAGTACTTCCACATGCGTTCTCGATGTCGTTCTTTCCGCTCCTGCATCCATGCCTTTCCAGTTTTTAATTCTGAATTGTCTCCGAAACCCTGGAACGCTTGAAGTTTCATCTTAGTGGGACACATTCCTGAATGTCATTACATGTGATTCCCACTTCTTCTAGGCCTCTGTCCACCTCACTGAACAAAATCCCTATGGTTTCCTTCTGCTGAAAGAAGGTAATGATGCGGTTGGTCAGTCTTGTTGGGTACATTCTTGTCATATGCCCATAGAAGATAATTCCTTTTTTCCGGGTGGTATCGGTGTGTACGTGGCATATACAGACATGGACAAAGGTATTCATACCCCTTCCCATACAATACAAAATGCTCTATTGCTGGACCAATACTGAATACAGGTCAAAATTACAAAACCAAACATATACCTTGTACCGTAGTGTACATTAAAACGCACAAAATAAACTGGAAGTAAATAACGGTACATAACTAAGCAACAAATTCGTACTTCATGACACTACTTGTCTGGACATAAGTATTCATACCGAATCCCAGAGGAGTTCACAACTCAATGAAGATACAGATATTACCAACTCCATCAGTAGCGCGTTTGTTTGCCTTTCCTGTACATTATTTATTTTAACCTGCTGGGCATTGAGAACACCAGTTTCCATCTTAGTCCAGATGAAATGATCCCCCATTCCTGTTGTAGTAACTGTTTCAAGTGTGCTCTACTTGTTATGTGGTATTTTCTTAGTCTGGACTCCAATTCTCTCCATAGATGTTCGATGGTGTTGGAATCCGGCGATTGGGGAGGTGTTTTTAGTGTGTGCGGCGTGTTGTAGAGTACCCACAAACGAACAATTTCTGCCGTATGTTTGGGGTCATTGTCGTGTTGGAAGTAAAACTCATTGCAAATCCCAAGCTTTTCGGCGCTTTTGAGAAAGTTTTCTTTCAGGATACTCAGATATTTAAATCTGTCCATCGTCTCCTCGAAAAATACCAAATCCCCAACACCTGAAGCGACCATTGAGCCCCACACCATAACCCCACCCCCACCGTACTTCACAGTGGTAACGAGGTTCTGCTCATTTAGCTCTCTTTTGGGGCGTCTACACACTAAAATGCGTCCATCACTTCGGGAAATATTAATTTTTTTCTCATCTGTAAACATCGCTGTTGACCAAAACGCATTATATTTCGCCACATGTTCCTTTGTAAATTGTAGTCTCTTCCGTCAATTCACTTTCCTTATGCACGGTTTCTTTCTTGGGACCCTAGATCGATACCCAGGGAGTGAAGGACCCTCCTTACTGTTTTGTGTGACACTGCATGATGGAAATATTCTGCCAGCTGCGATACTGTTGCCGAAGATGTAGTGTGTGGTGGTTTTTCAATTGTGGTTACTATGAACCTTTCTTATCGTGCGGTCAGTTTCTACGGACGTCCATTTCTTTTCTTGCTTACAAGAACATACTCTTCTTTTAACCTTTGTATGATGCTTTGCACAGTTGGTTTACTTCTTCCTATGATGTTTCCGATCTCAGAATACGATTTTCTTTGGTGGTGAAGGCGTAGAATAAGTCGTCTGTCTTCAACAGGCATTTCCCTAGTTTTCCTCGCTATTGGACTAGTACCGTCTCTGACTAGCTAATTAGTCCGTCTCTGTCTACATATACTACACAACTAATGCTACAGAACAACGCAGGTTTCTGTTTACTCGTTCAAACCCCACTTTTACACTAACGTATGAATACTTATGTCCAGACAAGTAGTGCCATGGAGTACGCATTTGTTACTTTGTTATGTACTGTTATTTATCTCCAGTTTATTTTGTGCTTTGTAATGACCACTGTTGTACAAGGTATACGTTTGGGTTTGCAATTTTGACCTGTACTCCGTATTGGTCCAGCAAATAAGCATTTTGTATTGGATGGGTAGGGGTATGAATACTTTTGTCCATGTCTGTAGCTCGTCGTTATGCCGTCTTCTGTACTCCCGATTGTCTTTGACGCGACTTACGATCTTTCTTAAAATCTTCCTTTCTATAGTCTCCAGTTTCTCGGTCAGTCCAATTTTTTTTTTTTTCATTGCGAGACATTTTGAAACTTTTAAGACATCCAGACGGACGACACTGCAGTAATGTCTCAGCTTTTCTTTGAAAGATGTGGACGTTTTGTTGTTGATGCCTTTGGTTAAATGGCACGCCATTTCCACTTTGTTCATCTGTAATGCAAAGGCTTCTTTCTCTAACAAGTTTGTTGTTATCAGTTCTCCCAGGTACTTGAATTTATCTACTCGTATCATTTTGTCTTGTCCCACTGTGAGCTCTCTGGGTGCCAGCTTGATATTACACTTAAGAAAATGGAAATTGCAACACCATGAAGGCATTGGTCGTTTGTGTTGATTTTCAAGATATGGAACGATGCCATGCATGTATGTAAACGATCAAAGTTTCAGACCCATTGTATTGTAGCTACAGGTCTCCCCACTTGATTGGTCGCGGAGGAATCAACTCCAGTATACGGACTCTGGTGTGGCGTAGTTGACTTGGAGTCTATGCAGTGAAGTGTTCCCCGTCAAACATGCCTCGACGACAGAGAAGAGCACGCTATCAACAACTGTCGCCGTTTGAGAGGGCTGGGATAATTGGGCTATGTGAGGCTGTATTATCGCTAGGGACTGTCGCTGCACGTGTTGACCGACAGGCATCTACGGTACAACGTGTATGGCAGCAGTGGTCAAATGAAGGTACCCACACTCGTAGAACTGGCACAGGCCCAGCGCGACAGACAACTGTGAGAGAGGATCGCCGCATCATTCGGATGGCCCGGATGGAACCCCATGTAACAGCAGCGCAAATTCGAGCAGCTGTGGCACCCCACGTTACACAACAAACAGTTGGTAATCGCCTGCGTGCAGCTGGCTTACGAGCCCGTGTATCTGCAGAAGGTGTTCCAATGACCCCACAACAGCGACGTGTAAGGCTGGCCTGGTGTCGAGAAAGATCGACGTGGGTCGACGAATGGCATAGGGTTGTCTTTAGTGATGAATCGCGCTTCTATCTTGCCCGCAGTGATCGTCGGAATCGTGTGCGCCGACGTACCGGGGAGAGGGGCCGCCCAGATCTTATTGTCGAGAGGCACACAGGGCCAACACCAGGCATTATGGTCTGGGGAGCTATTGGCTTTAATGTGAAATCACAATTAGTGCTTGTTGAGGGCACTATGACTGCTCGACAGTACGTTAATAAGGTACTCAATCCAGTCGTTGTCCCTATGATGGCGAACATGGCTAATGGGTTGTTTCAGCAGGACAATGCCCGGGTTCACACTGCACGCATCTCCAGAGAAGCTCTCCACGACATCACAACCTTAGAATGGCCCGCCAGATCCTCGGGCCTCAGTCCTATTGAGCATGTGTGGTACATGATTGGTCGGCAACTGGCCAACCTCCTCAGCCACCCACAACTCTGGAACAACTGACCCGTGCAGTGCAGCAGGCATGGGCCACAATTTCTCAGGAAGCGATCCAGGGCCTTATTGACTCCATGCCTCGACGAATTTATCAACGTATTGCAGCTCGTGGTGGGCACATCCTGTATTGATTGTTGCACAAACTTGCGGTCAGAGGAACCTGAAAGTGTAATCATCGAATCACAACCGAACATTCGTCCTGCATGTTCAATTGCAGCAATGTTGCACCACTCCTTCTGGGTGTTGCAATTTCCATTTTCTTCAGTGTAGTTAAAAATGTGTGTTCTCAAAAGAGATCTGTAGGCCTGCCCCCGCTCCTTGTGTTTTAAGCTAAAGAAATATGTTACACTGCTGTGTTTAAGGAATCGGGAAACATTGCAACGTCATCTGCAAAGGCTAGGCAATCAGCATCAAAATGTTGGCTTTTGCACCCTAGCCCGACTCTGATTTGAACTCCTCGATTATTCAGTTATTTGTGCCACTCCTGGATGACCTTTTCAAGGACGAAGTTGAAGAGCAGACGTACACTCCATATCCTTGCCTCACTCCTGTCTTGATTTCAAAGGCGTCTGAAATCTCTCCCCTGAACTTCACCTTCGAAGTGGTGTTCGTCAATGTTTGTTGGATGATTGTTCTGGTTTTGTTGTCCAAGCCAAATTCCTTTAAAATTCCGATCAGGGCGGTACGATCTATCCGAGTCATATGCCTTTTTGAAGTCTATGAATGTCACCACAAATTACAGTATTTATTCCTGCGTTTCAGATATGAAAGGATGGATTTGAGGCTCAAGATTTGTTCGATGCAAGAACGCACACCGGGAGAGTTGGCTGTGTGGTTAGGAGCGTGCAGCTGTGAGCTCGCATCCGGGAAATAGTGGGTTCGAACCCCACTGTCGGCAGCCCTGAAGATGGTTTTCCTTGGTTTCCCATTTTCACACCAGGCAAATTCTGGGGCTGTACCTTAATTAAAGCCACAGCCGCTTCCTTCCCATGCCTAGGCCTTTCCTATCCCATCATCGCCATAAGACTTATCTGTGTCGGTGCGACGTAGAGCAATTAGCAGGGGGAAAAAAGAAGCAAGGACGCACTTTTCTGAAAACTCCTTGATATTCGCCGATTTGTGGGTCTAGTTGTTCTTCTGACCTCATTTGAAGGGATTTTGACAGAATCTTGTATGTTATCAGCAGGAGAGAGATACCACGGTAGTTATTCACGTCTGTTCTTTTTTTTCTTTGCATCGCACCGACACAAATAGGTGTTATTGAGACGATGTTATAGGAAAGAGCTAGGACTAGGAAGGAAGCGGCTGTGGCCTTAGTTAAGGTACAACCCCAGCATTTGCCTGATATGAAAATGGGAAACCACTGAAATTTTTTTTCAGGGCTGCCGACAGTGGGGTTCGAACCCACTATCTCCCTGATGCAAGCTCACAGCTGCGCATCCCTAACCGCACGGCCAACTCGCCCGGTACGTCTGTTATTATCGCCTTTTTTAATGAAAGGGATGAATCAAAGCTGAAGTCCAGCCATTCGAAAGTATCTCGGTTTCCCAAATCTCGCAGATAATTTCCGTTAGTTTATCCAGACTTTTGTCATCTGCATACTTCCAAAGTTCAGCAATTATAGAGTTTGGGGCCTTGTTGTCCAAAAGTGACTGAATAATTTGTTTGAGTTCTTCTCTCGTTGGTGGTGATGAATCTGCATGACGTCTTAAAAAGGAATTGTGGAATTTGGAACTTCACAGTTCAAAAGGGATGCAAAATAATTATTCAGAATCTAGCAATAGTCCTTGTCATTGTGCGCCATTTTACCGTTGGGACTTCTGAAATGTAGGCTTTGAGGAATGTATTTGCAGAAATTATTATTATTAATTATTATTCTAAATCTGAGGTATAATTAAAGCGCAGTTTCCTGCGTGCCTGTCATGACGGGGTGTAGTACTGGCTGGTCACCTTGACGACGAGGAATGCCATTTGACTACCGGTGGCGGGGCAGTCCTCTCACTTGCCTGCAGGCAGGATACAGGTTTTATCGCAGACAGGTGAGCTGAAAAACTAGCCCCGTTCCACTCTGCTTGCGAGCTCCCTGCTCTAATGGAATCCACATGCTAAGTCGAATTGAGCACTCCAGTGACCTTACATAGTGCACTATTGTTGGAAACAAGTTGGCTGGAATAATTTCGTAACTGAACTGGCTCGGAGTTTCACGTGACAGAACGAGTTCCTTACAAACAAGTTATAAATCCTACGATGACATATGAAATTAAAATTTTTGTCTGTACACTTATGCGTCGTTTTCATTTCCAATTAAATATTCTGAAGTCAAAAGTAGGTTCAGTTCAATATTTTATCTACGAAACTACTACGCTGTCGTAGCAGCGGGGGAGATGATAGATACCCCCACGTGGTGGATAGGGGGGGAGGAGTCCTATCCAGCTTGCCGGCGGACTTCAGCGAAATAAAATACCTCTCGTGGAAAAAACCCACAACCCTCAGTGGGTGAGGGACGCAGACGAAGAATACACCCACGTTATCCCCTAACTGTCGTAAGAGGCGACTAAAAGGGGCTTCCCAGGGATGATAAAATTTGAACTATGGGATTACCTGTGATTAGCACCATCACGTGAGGTACACCATGAATCGACATTTTCTTGCGATTAGTACCACTACAGTGAGTCACCTTAATATTCGGACACCATATGACAAGTGACAATCTGAACATTATATTTGTATTTTTTATACATACAGAAAAGAAAGTTTGACAATACAAAACCCCAATGTTTCCACTATGATTACATAATAATACAAGTGTCACAGAACAAAAATGACATGTAAATAAAAAATAAGTCGTCACTTTATCACATAACAAAACTACTATAATATTCGGACACAAGGATCATAATGACCGAAACTGTAGCGTAACATGGAACTCAAATCAATCTAGTACTTGGCGGCATTGCCACGGCTTTCAGTCGTTGTGGCATAGAACAAACTAACTTTTCCGTGTCCTTAGGGCTAATATTAGCCCATTCTGGTGTCAGGTTTCGTTGCAGTTCCTTCTTTGACGTTATCCTGGAATTCTTCACTCTCTTGTCAAGTTCACTCCATAAATTCTCAATGGGATTGCGATCTGGGATCTGGGAAGCACCTTTAGACAGTTCAACAACAGCCACATTCGGACATTCCACGCTTTCATTATCTTGATAGAAATGAAAAATGTCCCTTATCTCAAGCTTTGTTGCACTTTGGTGTAAATTCTGCTTCAGGATGGCTAGATACTGTTTATGGTCCGTCGTATGTTCAATAAACGACATTTCACCCACACCAGCGGAAGAAAAGCACGCGTATACCATTGCATTCCCGCCTCCATGTTTGACCGTTGGTTGCAAATGTTTCGGTTTTAATTCTTCATTTGGTTTGCACCAAGCCAATCTCCTCCCATCCGATCCATAAATATTAAATTTGCTCTCATCGCAAAATAACACATGTTTCCACCACCCTATGTCCTTGTGTACATATTACAAGGCAAACTTCAGTTTTTTCTTCGGTTCACTTCACTGATATATGGCTTTTTCCTCGACATCCTCCCGTTAAATCTGGCCTTTCTAAGAGTCCTGAGCACAGTTTCAGGGTGCACTGATTTACCAGCTTCTTCTTCTAATTCCGTGCTGGTTGTGGCACATTCAGTTTAGCATCGTTCCCTATTTATCTTAAGAGAAGTCTCTCTCCACGACCAGTTAGCTTTTTCAGTTGACCCGTTTTGCGGTTCAGACTCAATCCTGTCCTCTTCTTTAAATCGCCGTACAATGTCATTGGCAGTACTCTTACTCATACACAACATTTGCGCAATATCTCTGCAATTACGCCCCTTTGCATCGTGGAGAATAACCAGTTGGCGCTGTTCAAACGTGTTTCTGCAGTGAAGTTCAGGGAAACGTATCCTACTCCTTAAGTTTCTCCCTTGCCGCAATTGGGTAAGGTAGTCACGTGCAAATGGAGTAACGACGACAATAAAGTGATGGGTAGTATCTCATGATTTCCTTTTCTATCACTATCTGAACACTTCACCAATTCGCCTGACATTTAATTTTGTTGTGATACGTGGGGTATATACTCATGAATTGTTGGACGTGTGTTTGTTGTATATACATTTGTTTGCGAACGCATTATGTCAGGAAACATTCCATCATTGGTGTTGTCCGAATATTAAAGTGACCTACTGTATGTGAGGAACACCATGGGTTTGCGTTGCCTAGGAGTGGCGCTATTATGTGAGAAACACCATAGGTCTGCGTTACTTGTGCGTAGTACAGCTCCTGTGAGTAGAACCACCGTAAATCAACGTCACTTGTGATTAGTACCGCTACGTATGAAATACAACGCTTCTTTCTATTTTACTAGCGATAAGTACCATTATGAGGGGCCGTGCACCTGGATTTTGGATCCCTTTAGACAACAAGCGTCATCGATTCAGGATTGTGCTTTCGAAGAAACCCCTTGGTCAGTATACCCATTGTTTAAGTTAGTGTCTGGGAAGATAGGGCATTGCAGGTCGGATCCACTGATTGAAATGAAATGTTATTAGCTTTACCTCCCACTAACTACATTTAAGGTTTTCGCAGACGCCGAGGTGCCGGAATTTAGTCTCGTAGGAGTTCTTTTACGTGCCAATCGACACGAGGCTGGCGTATTTGAGCAACTTCAAATACCACCGGACTGAGCCCGAATCGAACCTGCCAATTGGGGTTAGAAAGGCAGCGCCTCAACGGTCTGAGCCACTCGGCCCGGCTCGAAATTGTTAAAAGACTAGGCAAACAATTAACAGTGAATCTGCCATCTCTAAATGCAGATCACTTGTAAGTGTAATGTAAATGTAGAGAGAATACATGGATGACGAATTATCCTAGATTCTGTGGCTTAAAGTGAGCCTCTGTGGCTCAGACGGCAGCGCGCCGGCCTCTCATCGCTGGGTTCCGTCGTTCAAATCCAGGTCAGGTGGTGGTGGTGGTGATTATTGTTTTAAGAGGAAGTACAACTGGGCAACCATCCTCTATATAACACTAATCAGAGAGAAAAATGGAAGGGGTCCGACACTTCGAAAAATGAAGGTATCGGCCAAAGGAAGACAAGGGCCACGAAGGGCGTGAAAATGAAAGACTCCCTAGCCCTCGCAAACCTAATAGCGTCGGGGTCGGAAAAGAACAAGAGTTGACCAAGATCGGTCGGATAGGATAGATGAAAGTTAGGAGCCTGGCACAAGTAAGTGGAAGGAATGCCAGCACTCAGCTAAGGGCCCCGTGGTCGCCAACCCACGCTCCATACTTCAGAGCCCCTGGGGCCCCTATTAGTCGCCTCTTACGACAGGCAGGGGATACCGTGGGTGTTATTCTACCGCCCCCACCCACAGGGGGTCAAATCCAGGTCACTCCATGTGAGATATGTGCTGGACAAAATGGAGGCCGGACAGGTTTCTCTCAGGGTACTCCGATTTTCCCTGTCATGTTTCATTCCAGCAACACTCTCCAATATCATTTAATTTCATCTGTCAGTCATTAATCATTGGTCCAGAGGAGTGCGACAGGCTTCGGCAGCCGGCACAATTCCTATCCTCGCCGCAAGTTCGAGGCTTCGTTCATTTCGTCCCTGACCCGGTCGAATGACTGAAAACAGGCTGCGGATTTTTATTTTCTATGGCTTAAAGTCTAGGAAATACACAGTATCGTAGCCAGGGTCGACCGTGGTGGCTTGGGAGTTATAGCTACAAGATGATGACAGAACACAATGAAGATGCTTGTGCGTGTGTGGTGCGCGCACGCATGAGTGTATCATAAGAACATTGATACAGGTAAAAGTAAAGTGCCGGGCTGAGTGGCTCAGACGGTTGAGGCGCTGGCCTTCTGACCCCAACTTGGCAGGTTCGATCCTGGCTCAGTCCGGTGGTATTTGAAGGTGCTCAAATACGTCAGCCTCGTGTCGGTAGATTTACTGGCACATAAAAGAACTCCTGCGGGACAAAATTCCAGCACCTTGGCGTCTCCGAAAACCGTAAAAGAGTAGTTAGTGGGACGTAAAACAAATAACATTATTATTATTATTATTATTATTAAAAGTAAAGTAAACTCGTGCCCTCAATCCGAGGTGGTGCTGCTCTTTTCAGACTCATCCCCAATGGAGGTGAGCTTTATGTACCATTTAAACCACATGCCATTCTTAAATTTCTGACAGTACCGGCAATCGAACCCGGGCCCCCGAAGACGCCAGCTAATAACACTAACCTTTACACTACAAAGGCTGACACTGATACACGTGAATTATGTTGATATGCAGATTACAGTGCCGGTACATTTCAAAACATTACATTCAAATACGGAAGGAGAAAAATACGATCAAGATCAACAGTTTTATCCGCCTCTGTTGTGTAGTGTTTAGTGTGATTAGCTGCCACCCCCGTAGACCCGGGTTCGATTCCCGGCTCTGCCACGAAATTTGAAAAGTGGTACGAGGGCTGGAACGGAGTCCACTCTGCCTCGGGAGGTCAACTGAATAATGGAGGAGGGGGTGTTTGATTCCCACCTCAGCCATCCTCGAAGTGGTTTTCCGTGGTTTCCCACTTCTCCTCCAGGCAAGTGACGGGATGTTACCTAACTTAAGGCCAAGGCCGCTTCCTTCCCTCTTCCTTGTCCATCCCTTCCCATCGTCTCATCCCCCAACAAGGCCCCTGTTCAGCACTGCAGGTGAGGCCGCTTGGGCGAGGTACTGGTCATTCTCCCCAGTCGTATCCCCCGACCCAAAGTCTCATGCTCCAGGACACTGCCCTTGGGGCGGTAGAGGTGGGATCCCTCGCTGAGTCCGAGGGAAATACCAACCCTGGATGGTAAATGGATTATGTAAGGCAACAGTTTTGCAGCGAATGGTATGTTCAGTCTTAAATCCAACTTTCGAGGCTTCCTAGAAAATATTCTCAAGAGATCTGTTGATTTTTAAATTACGTTTCTCTGAAGGTTCAAAAGAGCCAACCCACTCTGAGTCGACCTTCACTTGCTTATTGTCAGTTTCTGTTCATTTTCTTTTGTAAAAAATCCAATTGGGGGGTAGGGGACTAACCCCCAGTAACCCCTCCCTTGGCTACGTCCCTGGAAACACCGAAAAAGTCCAGAATTTTAATGAATTATGAAGATTCTTCCAAGAGTTTTTTTTTTTTTGGATTTGTAAGCAAAATATATTTTTCTTCTTCTTCTTCTTCTTTTTTCTGTTTACCCTCCAGGGTCGGTTTTCCCTCGGACTCAGCGAAGGATCCCACATCTACCGCCTCAAGGGCAGTGTCCTGGAGCATGAGACTTTGAGGATGACTAGTACCTGGCCCAGACGGGCTCAGCCGCTATGCTGAACACGGGCCTTGCTGGGGGATGGAAAGATGGGAAGGGATAGACAAGGAAGAGGGAATGAAGCGACCGTGGCCTTAAGTTAGGTACCATCCTGGCATTTGCCTGGAGGGGAAGTGGGAAACCACGGAAAACCAATTCGAGGATGGCTGAGGTAGGAATCGAACCCACCTCTACTCAGTTGACCTCCCGAGGGTGAGTGGACCCCGTTCCAGCCCTCGTACCACTTTTCAAATTTCGTGGCAAAGCCGGCAATTGAACCCGGGCCTCCGGGGGTGGCAGCTAATCACACTATTCACTACACCACAGAGGCGCACATTGTAATTATTCTCGTAACATTTTGTTATTTGGAATATCTTCTTTATTTTGTATTATTGAGAGCTAACTGCATGTGTTAGTTACGATTGCAATAAATGAACATATTTCCCCATTGTCTACTCAGTCGTGACGGGGAGAAAATAATTTTTTCATTTAAATTCGAAGGATCAACATATCACGAACGGTTCGGCAAGCTTTGGAGCGTCGAAATACGGCTCCTTCTAATTGGGTTACAATTGTTATCCGCGATTGTATTAAACGCGGAAAGAGAAAACCTTCATCTGGCGTGGAAAAAATGTTTATGCTAATTATAGAAAGTGAGAAGTGGCTCTGGGAGTTTGTTTACGGCTGAACCTTCTTTTGATGTCAGGAAGAGGAATACCAGGGAGTGCTGATCTACTTAATCATCTGACTTCCGGGCACAGTTTCCTTGTTGATGCTTTTCGCTCCATGTATGGAAAGTTGCATCGCGAAGTTTGTTAATAGCGCCCTCATAATACTCAACACCACGAACCTGCTACGCAGGCGTAGCAGGAGGAGAGGAGTTACTCCCACGTGGCGCGTCCCAGGTGGCGGATAGGGGGGTCCTAACCGGCTTGCCGGCGAACTTGAGGGAAATAAAATACCTCTCGCGGACCAAACACACTACCCCCTACGGATGGGGGACGCACATGTAGAATACACACGCGGTATCCCCTGCCTGTCGTAAGAGGCGACTAAAAGGGGCGACCAAGGGTTGACTGAATTAGAGCCATGCAACTAATTTTGAATCGTACCATCACGCGGGGAACACCATAGGTTGCCTGTACTTGCGAGTAGTACCACTAAATTCGGTACGGCCGGGCTGAGTGGCTCAGACGGTTAAGGCGCTGGCCTTCTGACCCCAACTTGGCAGGTTCGATCCTGGCTCAGTCCGGTGGTATTTGAAGGTGCTCAAATACGTCAGCCTCGTGTCGGTAGATTTACTGGCACGTAAAAGAACTCCTGCGGGACTAAATTCCGGCACCTCGGCGTCTCCGAAAACCGTAAAAGAGTCGTTAGTGGGACGTAAAACAAATAACATTATTATTATTATTAAATTCGGTACGAAATAGGTTTGTGATTAGTAGCAGTAAAAGCCTGGCCTGGTGGATTCCAGTACCCGTGCGTCGTACCCATGTGTGCAACACCGCGGATCTGGGCGTAGCCTGTGAGTTGTACCACTATATGAGCAGCACCGTGGGTCTGCATTGCCTGTGATTAGTACCCACTATGTGAGGAACACCACGGGAATACCGGCGCCCGTGTTTAGTACACCTAGGTGGGGAACCTTCTCGGTTTGCGTTGACTCTGATTTGGGCCATTGTGTGAGACACACCATAGGTCTGCGTTACTTGTAGGCCACGAACCTGCTACGAAGGCGTAGCAGGGGGAGAGGTGATACTCCCACGTGGCGCGTCCCAGGTGGCGGATAGGGGGGTCCTAACCGGCTTGCCGGCGGACTTGAGGGAAATAAAATATCTCTCGCGGACCAAACACACTACCCCCTGCGGGTGGGGGACGCACATGTAGAATACACCCGCGGTACCCCCTGCCTGTCGTATGAGTCGACTAAAAGGGGTGACCTAGGCGCGGACATGGATTGCGGTTTGGTATAACGTGTTGGACCTCCTGTGGATGGGAGGGGTCGAGTACATTCACAGGTAATCCCTGCCTGTCGTAGAAGGCGACTTAAAGGGTCATGTGGCCATGGTCCCCTCTTTATTTTATTATTATTTTTCCGAGGGTCAGATGTAGACCATTCTAAATTTTGATGTGCGTGCTGCCCGGAGATGGGCCTCTTACGTGTGCGATTACGCCCAAAAGCCCGCAACTGTCCACCCAGGACCATTGCGTGGTGGGAGCGCCATGTACCTTGGCAGTGGTATCCGCCTGACAACACAGGTCCCCGCACAGCCGAATGCCAGAAGGACATATTATTATTAATTATTTTTATTTTTTTCTCTATATTTAGTGCTCTGTAAACGCTATGGGGTACATGCTATTGCGGGTGACTGGAGGAAGGGAGTCTTAGTGCTCATTGCCTTAGTCATGCCGTATTAGGCATCGTTCAACATCGGACCCCGGGCAGTACCTGCTATGACCAGGTGGGTATTGCCTTGGCTGCTTGGTTCGGCTACAGAGACCCCTGATCGGAGTGGGTGGCATTCGGGGAGGATGCTATCGGGCATGGCTTCCAAACGAAGTCTGCTCTCTCAAGGTGGTCCCCCACCTAAGTCTTTAACTTTTGCTTCCCTGAGAGGTTCAACTCCCTGGGAACATGCGCAGCGTGAAGGAATGGGATCCAGCTTCCCTAGGTTTCTGGTCGCTACCAGAACCGATGGGCACGATTTTAAGCTGGTGAAGTCGATCCTTTTTAGTCGGCACATCGAAGGCGTCTATGGCGAACTGGAGGAACTTAAGAAAATGCGCAACGGTAGTTTGCTTATGAAGACTCGTACAGCACTGCAAGCTGATCAGTTGCTTAAGTGCGAGCACTTTGGCGAAATCCCCGTCAAAGTGGAGGAGCATAAGTCCTTGAACCTGGTTCGCGGAGTCATCTTTCACCGCGACCTTATTTTGAACACTGACGACGAGTTGATGGAAGACATGAAGAACCGTGGCGTGACACACGTCCGGCGCATTACGCGCAAGGTCAACGGTGAAGACGTTGCCACTGGTGCCTTCATTGTCTCTTTCAAGTTGTCAGTGTTACCAGAGAAAGAAAAGGTAACAACTTATCGTTGCGATGTGAGGCCGTACATCCCGCCTCCTATGCGATGCTATCAATGCCAGCGATTCGGACATATGGTATCTCGCTGTTCGAATCAGGCTGTATGTGGTACATGTGGACGAGTAGCTCACGGCGCGGAGGAGTGCACACCTCCATACAAGTGCACTAACTGCTCCGGTTTTCATTCTCCTCGGGATCGGAATTGTCCGACATACCTGAGTGAGAAGAAGATCCAGGAGATCAAGACCCTGGATGGTCTTTCCTACCAGGAAGCGCGCCGTAAGTTTCATTCTGCGAATACACCTGCCCGTACACTCGACTATAGCTTGATAGCTCAGAGTCTTCCAGGCTCGTCATTTACGACCAAGACACCTGTCCAGACCGCTGCGCCCAAGGCGACTGTTGCTGCTCCCAGCAACGTCGCAAATAGTCAAAGCTCGAAGGGGGGGACCACCCCTCCTTCGACCAACCAGAAGTCTGTGCAGGCTGGCACTTGCCAGCCGGCACAGCAAGGGGGGAAGACCAAGTCTCCCCCCCCCCCTAGGAGGTCGACGAAAGTCGTGCCCCAGCCGGCGGAGGCGGCATCGTCGACCAGGGCTGGGAAACCATCTCCCAGCCCGTCTAAACCTGAAAAAAGAAGGGGAAGAAGAGCGCCCGTTCTGAGCGCTCTCGGACTTCCCCTGCGAAGGAGAAGTCATGCCCCCCATCTGGGGGGTATGAGTCTGCGCCGGGAGGCACTCCTGCTCCCAAACCTGCGCGCTCTCCTCGTAGGGGACCCCCTCGCGCCCGGAAAGTGTCGAAGTTCTGGGCGGCACCCCTGCATCTTTTGATGACGGGTTGGATGTCGCACTGTCCTCTACATCTACGGATGTAGAATTAGATAGTGTTTAGGCTAACGAGCATTTTTTCGCTCATAACCTAACACTCCTTTTATAGTCCACACTATGGCACTGTTACAGTGGAATTGTAATGGTTATGACAGGCATCTTGCTGAGTTACGTCAGCTCATTAGTGAGTACGCAGCGAGTATAGTCTGTATTCAGGAGACCAACTTCAGACCTGGTCATCATACGGTCCTGAGAAATTTCAGCCTATACTCGACAGAACGGTACTATGCTCACCGGGCGTCCGGTGGTGTTGGGATTTTTGTACGTTCTGATACCTACAGCGAAGAGGTTCCATTAAGAACTCCCCTCGAGGCTGTAGCTGTTCGCGTTCCGCTGCCTGTCATAACAACAGTGTGTAATGTTTATTTTCCACCAGGTCACGCTCTTAACATAACTGATGTCACTGATCTTATAGATCAGCTTCCACCTCCCTTCCTCTTGTTGGGCGATTTTAACGCCCATCACCCTATCTGGGGCTCTGAGACGCCTTGCCCCAGGGGGAGAGAGCTGGAATCATTAGTTACCGAGCTGGATTTATGTATTTTGAACACGGGGGAACCAACTCACTTTAGTGTGCGTTACGGCACATATTCTCGCATAGACGTAAGTCTATGCAGCCGAACGTTGGTTCCACTGTTTCGGTGGCATACACACGATGATCTCTGTGACAGTGACCATTTTCCCATCATTCTTACTTTGATGAACCAAAAATCCGTCGAGGCTCCCCCTCGATGGATTTTGAAACATGCTGATTGACCAAAGTACACATCATTAGCTGCCTTTAACGATGATATCAGGCAGACCGTCGGCGAGGAAATAACTTATATCACCCGCGTTATTCTTGCTGCTGCTGCGGAGTCCATTCCGTTCTATTCGGGGACTCCTCGCCGAAAGCTCGTTCCTTGGTGGAACGAAGAAATAGCAGCAGCTATCAAAGAACGCCGTCGCGCTCACAAACGTTACCGTCGACAGCCTACTGCGGCCAACTTGATTACGTTCAAGAAACTCCGCGCTAAGGCGCGAGTTCTTATTCGTCAAAGTAAGAAGGCTTCATGGGAGAGATATGTGTCGTCTATGACGTCACATACTCCATCATCTCAAGTGTGGACTAAGCTTCGACGTATTTCGGGTATCCATGGATCATCTTCTGTACCGGGAATTTCCATTGCAGGCAATATTGTCACTGAATCCCTCCTGATTGCTGACCATCTAGCCAGTCATTTCGCGGATGTATCTGGCTCCGGGAATTACCATCCTGATTTCCTCGCTCTGAAGCGAGAGGCAGAACGGCATCACCTTAGTTTTGCCTCTCAAGCTTCAGAGGACTACAACGTGCCCTTTACGGAGTGGGAACTCCGCAGCGCCCTAGCGCTTTGCAAGGACATGTCTCCTGGACCGGACAACATCCACAACCAGATGTTGAAACACCTTAGTGATGATAGTCTCCTATATCTCCTTCGTGTGTTCAACCGAATCTGGACAGAGGGTGATTTTCCATCTCAGTGGCGAGAGGGCATAGTTATCCCTGTCCTCAAGCCTGACAAAGATCCTAAGTATGCGGGAAGTTACAGACCGATTTGTCTTACAAATTGCCTGTGTAAGCTATTTGAGAGGATGGTAAATTGCAGACTCCTGTGGTGTCTGGAGAAACAAGGACTCTTGTCCGAGTACCAATGTGGATTTCGAGCCGCTCGATCCACCACAGACCACTTGGTACGCCTGGAGAGCTCTATCCAAGATGCGTTTCTCCGCAAACAGCACTTGGTAGCTGTCTTCTTTGACTTGGAGAAGGCATACGACACCACCTGGCGATATGGCATCCTTTCAGTCCTGCATCAATGGAGATTCCGAGGTAACTTGCCGGTATTTATTGCGAATTTTTTGTCCCTCCGTCTATTCCGTGTCCGAGTAGGGAGGACATATTCGCAATACCACGTTCAAGAAAATGGAGTCCCACAGGGATCGGTCCTTAGTGTCACTCTGTGCGCGATTGCCATAAACGGTATTGTTGCTGCTGCTGGTCCAGCCGTAATACCGTCCCTATATGTGGATGACCTTGCTCTGCACTATAGCTCGTGCAGTATGGCAGTCGCAGAGCGACAGTTACAGCAAGCTATTAGGAGGGTGGAGAAGTGGACCTTAGAACATGGCTTTCGGTTTTCTGCCGCAAAGACCTCCGTTGTCCACTTTTGTCGTCTACGTACTCTTCACCCTCATCCTGAGCTTTATCTAAGAAATGTCGTTCTTCCAGTGGTTGACACCTACCGATTTCTTGGGCTCCTTTTTGACAGTAAATTATCGTGGGAGCCACACGTGCGGGAGCTAAAAGTGCAATGCACCAAGAGGCTTAACCTCTTGAAGTTTCTTAGCAGCACTAATTGGGGAGCTGACCGCGTGGTGCTCCTGCGATTCTATCGGGCACACATTTTATCCCGGTTAGACTACGCCAGTGCAGCATATGGCTCCGCAAGACCAAGCGTTCTTGCGAAGCTGAACAGTATCCACCACAGCGGGGTTAGGTTGGCGACGGGAGCTTTTCGTACTAGCCCCATCGCTAGCCTGCTCGCTGAGTCTGGTGTGCCGCCTTTACACCTGAGGCGCCAGCAAATGCTTCTTTTGTATGCTGCAAATTTGCGACAGATGCCACTTCATCCGAGCTATCACTGCGTGTTCAACAATGGCAACCGTTTGTTGTACGCTGCTCATCCTCGTGCGACGCGGCCGGTTGGGATACGCTTGGATAGCAGTTATGAATTGTTTGACGTACCTTCGATTCCTTGCCTTGTCAGACAACCAAGTGGGGTACCTCCGTGGGTTGTACGACGACCTGAAATCATCCTGGATTTACACACTGGTCCGAAAGGAGACACGGACCCTTCGATTTATCGGAGGCTCTACCTGTCCGTTGTTGGCCGCTATCCAGGTTCAGTCGTCGTTTACACGGATGGTTCAAGGACAGATACGAAGGTGGGCTGTGCGTTCGTTGTCGGAAATGATCGGTTTCTTTTTGCTCTCCCGGAAACCTGTAGTGTGTACACAGCGGAGCTTTATGCTATCTGTGGAGCTCTGCGGTACGCACTGTACAATGAACGCCGACACTTTCTCGTGTGTACTGACTCCTTGAGCTCGCTCCAGTCTATTGATACCTGTTTCCCTCGGCACCCTCTGGTGCAGCGGATCCAGGACCTGCTGGCCGGGTGTTCGGATGCCGGCACCAGAATTACGTTTGTGTGGCTCCCCAGCCACATGGGCATAGAGGGAAACGAGTTAGCAGATCAGTCTGCCAAGGAGGCAGTTACACTGCCCCCCGTTGCCTTTCAAGGTTCCAGCAAGTGATATTCGCTCTCAGCTGAGACATCTGGTTATGTCTCATTGGGAGATGGAGTGGCAGGCCATCCCATTTCCCGATAAGCTGAGAGCGATAAAAGGAACAACGAAGGTATGGAGGACTTCCCTTCGGGCTTCGCGGAGGGAAGCCGTGGTATTATGTCGTCTTCGGATCGGCCACGGTATCTTGACACACTCCCATCTACTGAAAGGAGAACCCCCTCCGGTGTGTACCTGCGGCAACCATCTTACCGTGGTACACATCCTTACGGAGTGCGTGGACCTGATCGGTCTGCGCCGTAGTCTTAACCTTCCGAGTACAATCTCCCTTATCTTGCGCGATGACGAGCAGTCAGCAGACCTCGTCATCCGCTTTATGAGGGATAGAGGTCTGTTTTATCGTGTATGATGATGTCCTTTGTCCTAGTGTTGTTTATGTCAGTTGCGCTTTTATCTCATTGACTTCATTTTAGTTTGTGTTGCGCATTTTAATGTGTTATTTTAACCTGTAACGTAAATTATGTGTTAATATCTGTACTACTGGGCAATGCCTAATTCCTTCGTTTTTCTGTACTTCCTCTTCTTTTATGAGAACATAAGGCATTGCGTATTAGATCCACTGATTGTTTTAATCTCACCCTCATTTTTGTTCATCACCACTCTTTTTTAACTCTAGTCAGTGGATACGTTTTAAAATTTTAACTTCAAATCTCATGTCATTCATTTCGTTCCATTAGGGGCCGATGACCTTCGATGTTAGGCCCCTTAAAACAACAAGCATCATCATCATCATCATCGTTACTTGTAGGTATTGCAATACTTGTGAGTAGTACCATCTTTTGTGGAACACCGTGAGTCTTCGCTACTTCTGATTAATACCCCAACATGACACATACCATGGTTCTATTTTACTCGCGACATGTACCATTCTGTGGGGCCTTAGACGTGGATTTTGCACCCCCTTTAGACACCAAGCATCATTGTGCTTTATAAGTGGTTCCTTGGTCGGTAATAATGTTATTTTCGATCTGTATTGAGTCTGATCCACTGGTTTTTGTTTGTTTGTTTTGTGTTTTGTTGAGTTCCTGTCCATCCATTCATTCTTCATGCCATATTTTATTTTTATTTTGGTCAGTGGATGCCTTTGCAATTTTTGTTCTTTCATTTCGTACCATTAGGGGCCGATGACCTTCGATGTTAGGCCCCTTAAAACAACAAGCATCATCATCATCATAATACTCAACAACATAGTCCCCTTCAATAGGCCACGAACCTGCTACGCTGGCGTAGCAGGGGGAGAGGTGATACTCCCACTTGGCGCGTCCCAGGTGGCGGATAGAGGGGGTCCTAACCGGCTTGCCGGCGGACTTGAGGGAACCAAACACACAGCCCCCTGTGGGTGGGGGACGCAGGCGAACAATTCACCCACGGTATCCTCTGCCTGTCGTAAGAGGTGACTAAAAGGGGCGACCAGGAGGCTCTCGACTTGGGAGCATGGGGTGGCGACCACGGGGCCCTTAGCTGAGTCCTGGCATTGCTTCCACTTACTTGTGAAAGGCTCCTCACATTTATCTATTCTGTCCGAACTCCCTTGGTCAACTCTTGTTCTTTTCCGACCCCGACGGTATTGGAGCATTCGAGGTCTAGGGAGTCTTTCATTGTCGCGCCCTTCGTGGCCCTTGCTTTTCATCGTCCGTTATTTGATTTTTCGAAGTGACGGATCCCTTCTTTTTTCTTTTTTCTCTCTGTCTACCCCCTGTGGGTGGGGGATGCAGACGAAGAATACACCCACGGTATCTCCTGCCTGTCGTGAGAGGCGACTAAAAGGGGCGACCAAGGGATGATTGTCTTAGAACCATGAAACTACTTTTTATTAGTACCATCACGTGAGGAACACCATGGGTCGCCTTTACTTGCGATTAGTACCGCTATATTGTATACACAAATAAGTTTGTGATTAGTAGCAGCAGAGAATGGTTCACTGTGGGTTTCCAGTACCCGTGATTAGTACCATTGTGAGAAACACCACGGGTCTGGGCGTTACCTGTGATTTCTACCACTATATGAGCGACACCGTGGGTCTTCGTTGCCTGTGATTAGTATCCACTATATGAGGAACACCACGGGAATACCGGCGCCCGTGATTAGTACACGTAGGTGAGAAACACCATAGGTCTGCGTTACCTGTACGACTTACAATTCTTGTGAGTAGTACCATCATGTGTAGAACACCGTGAGTCTACGCTACCGTTGACCTGGATTTTGGACCCCTTTAGAAAACAAGCATCCTCGATTCAGGATTGTACTTTAGAAGTAGTCCCTTGGTCAGTAATACTATTTTTATGATAGTTTTTGGGCCGGATCCACTAATTGTTTTAAATTCATATCCATCCATTCATTCTTCATGACATTTTTTTTATTTTGGTCAGTGGATGCTTTTGAACTTTTAACTTGTAAATTCATTTCGCACCATTAGGGGCCGATGGACCCTTTAAACAACAAATATCATCATCATCATCATCATTGGGGACCGATGACCTTAGATGTTAGACCCCTTTAAACTACAAGCATCATCATCTGTTTTTCGTTCACTTTGAAACATATTCTCTATCTTTTTTTATTTATTGCTCTCCTGGCCATTTCCAACTTTCGAGATCCTCACTTTTGGAGGGATTTATTTTCTTCAATCGTCCTTTTCCTTGAGTCGTTTCTCTTATTTCGAGGCACGTTCAAGTGTATTCCGTGAATACAATATTGTTTCTTTTCAACTTTTTACCGCTCAGGCTGGGCTGTTTACTGAGATAACTCGGAGGTAGGGTACTCTCTAGTCTATAACAACTGATGGGAATCTGCCACCTGGACGATAGCCCTAAATTCACTTCATTGATGACTAATTGATTTGATGGCCATGGGTCCCTCTTGGAGTGGAAATCTCGTTTCTACGGAAATATTTTTCGACTTCCTGACAAGGAAGTAAACCTACTTCCTTCTAGGTGAACCAAGCACGCCTTTACCACCTGGGCTACAATCAGAATAATTAGGGGACATCGCTTCAATAGTACCAGTAAGCTGTGAACGGGAACTGAGGCACTCGCTGAATCTTAGCTTCAGCTGAGGAGAGGCAGGCTTGTAGATTTCATATGACAATACACTACCAACCACCACAGAAACACGCGGTATGTATGTTGGGTATTCAGCCCGAAGGCTGGTTGGATCCTCAACAGGTTCACCATTAGCTGTCATAGATGGCCTAGGTGTCACTGAAGAGGCGTACTAGGGAAATGAGGAGTGAGGTAGTTTCCCGTTGCTTTCCTCACCGAGCCAGAAGTTGCTATTGCACATCAGTCTGCCAAGCCCACTGAAATGCCTGCACCAACTGACTCTATGAGCGACATTTTCACACCATTCAGAGCAGGGACTGGCTGCATAAGGAATGGCATTACTAGCGTCACTCATACCTCAGCCACTTTCATATTGTCAAAGCTAAGGAAGAGACTGAGACAGGTCAATGAAAGTAACAATTTTATTCTAGCCCATACCAGAAGACATACTGCACTGTAAACACTACATCTTGCCAGCAAAGGCATTACATCTCTCCATACAGGGCCAAATCCATATGTGCTACACAGTTCGCACCCGCGACCCCTCAGATGTGGGAGAAGCGGAAGAAGAAGAAGAAGAAGAAGAAGATTCTTTGTTTAATAGAGTGATTTTTATTCCTTGTTTAATAGTGTGTTTTTACAGGTATGTTATAGTGTAATGTTTTTATTGAACTTGTGTGTTCGACATGCTGGATAGAGACAGGAATTTCACCCAGAAGCTTCCACAGCGGAGTCTCAATATATACAGTCGCTCATAAGAAGAATGACCGATGGTATTTAAAGTTTGTCACAGGTACACTTTCCTCAGAAATAATTGAACCTATAGATATAATCTTTGTGATGGGTACCCATAGGGTTTGTATCTACGTACCGAGCGAGTTGGTCGTGCGGTTAGGGTCACGCAGCTGTAAGCTGCATTCGGAAGAAAATAGGTTCGAACCCTGTCGGCACCCCTGAAGATGGTTTCCCATTTTCAAACCAGGCAAATGCTGGAGCTGCACCTTAATTAAGGTCACGGTCGCTTCCTTCCCACTCCTAGCCCCTTTCTAATACCATCGCCTTCATAGAGCCAATTGGTGTCGGTGCGACGTACAGCAAATTGTGCATTATTATTATTATTATTATTATTATTATTATTATTATTATTATTATTATTTCATAGATAGTACAGTCTTACGGATGAGGAATTTCTTTCTTTCTTTCTTTCTTTCTTTCTTTCTTTCTTTCTTTCTTAATCCGTTTACCGTCCAGGATTGGCTTTTCTCTCGGACTCAACGAGCGATGCCACCTCTACCGCCTCTAGGGCAGTGTCCTGAAGCGTAAGATTTTGTGTCAAAGATAAAACTGGGCAGGTGAACCAGTACCTCGCCCAGGTGGCCTCACCTGCTATGCTGGGGACCTTGTGGGGTATGGGAAGATTGGAAAGGATAGACAAAGAAGAGGGAACGAAGCAGCCGTGGCCTTAAGTTAGGTACCATCCCAACATTGCCTGGAGGATAAGTGGGAAACCACGAAAAACCACGTTGAGGATAGAAGAGGTGGGAATCGAACCCCCTCTACTCAGTCGACCTCCCGAGGGTGAGTGGACCCCGTTCCAGGTCTCTTGCCACGTTTCGAATTTCGTGGCAGAGCCTGGAATCGAACCAGGGCCTTCGAAGGTGGCAGCTAATCACACTAACCACTATACCATCGAGGCGTACATGAGGAATTTCAAATAATGAAAATTGTGGTTTTCCGTAATTTTTTTGCCATAAATGAAAAATACCAGACGACCGTGGGGCAGAATGAAATGTATCCAATGTGCTGTCTATGATTTGAAAATAATGTGGCCAGCCTATAGCTAGGTCTACTGATAGAAGTCATTTTCCAGTTCTACTTGCGTCAGTCAGGAAAGACGCTCCTGTCTGAGTGCAGTTCCCAGGATTATTGCATGGAATACGGAAATGGAAGAAGCTACACGACAATGTGGGCTGATGATGGCGTGTGAATGACCCCATTCCTGGCGCGCATTGTCGTTGAGCAACCCACGGCTGTGTCGTCTTCCCGCCAAACTCACGGAACATGCAATAACGTTTGATGGAGATGTCGTCAGCAATTCTAGGAACAAACGTTGACATGCAGCAAAACCTAAAGTAATAATAATAATAATAATAATAATAATAATAATAATAATAATAATAATAATAATAATAATAATAAAGGCGACTGATTTTCTATGGACACCTGACAAGAATGGGACCGGAACGCCTAACAAATAAGATCCTCAACTACTAGGAGAGAAGAAAGACCCAAGTACCATGCCTGAAAGAAGTTCATCAGGATCTTAAAACATGTGGCGTTGAGGAAGGAGATATTACAAAGAGAACAGTGTTCAGAAGGGAAATTCCGGAGGTGACGGATCTGTTCGTAGAGAAACCCAGGAGAACAAGAAGGGTGTTCTCGGATGAGGAACAAGCAAAAGCGAGCCACAGAATGAAGGAGTATTGGCGTAAAATGAAAGAACAGGTTGAAACGATCCTAAATAAATAAATAAATTTAATAATAATAATAATAATAATAATAATAATAATAATAATAATAATAATAATTGTTACGGGGTTACCCGTGGAATGCAGAGGTGAAAGAAGGTGCCGGGGTGAATGGGTCTAACTACTTTGTCAAGAAAGAATTTAAACTGAAATGGAAGCTTATATTTTCAAAAAGCAACAAGTTAACAAAATTCTCACTTACTGAGATAACAATGACACAGCAATTTAAAAACAAGATTTAGAAAGGTCCAAGATTTCAGAATTTTCACGCTCTTGGGCTACAAGCCCCTATTTTTACAATTTTTGAGTACCCAGTTCAAAATTACAAAAGAGTACCACGAATCTGCTACGCAGGCGTAGCAGGGGGAGAGGTGATACTCCCACGTGGCGCGTCCCAGGTGGCGGATAGGGGGGTCCTAACCGGCTTGCCGGCGGACTTGAGGGAAATAAAATACCTCTCGCGGACCAAACACACCCCCCCTGTGGGTGGGGGAGGCAGACGAAGAATTCACCCGTGGTATCCCCTGCCTGTCGTAAGAAGCGACTAAAAGGGGCGACCAAGGGATGATTGTCTTGGAACCATGAAACTACTTGTGATTAGTACCACCACGCGGAGAACACCAAGGGTTGTTTTACTTGCGCGTAGTACCACTATATTGGGTACCAAATAGGTTTGTGATTAGTAGCACACAGGAGCACCGTGCGGTCCGCTTTTGCAGTACCTGTGATTAGTACCACCGTATGAGGAGGACCATGGGAGGATGATAGCTACCATGGTGCTGTCTTGCCTGTGATTAGTACCCACTATATGAGGAACACCACGGGATAGGGGAAGATCCCTGTGGTTAGTACTCATGTGATGAACACCATAGGGTTGCGTTGCCTCTAAATGGCGCCGCAATGTGAGAAAAACCATAGGTCTGTATTGTATGTCGAATTTCATTACTTGTGAGTTGTACCGTAATGTGTGGAATACCGCGAGTCTCTCCTACTTTTGATTAGTACCGCAACATGACAAATACCATGGTTCTTTCCTAGCGATAAATACCGTTATGAGGGGCCGATAACTTGGATTTTGGACCCCATTTAGACTGCAAGCATTATCGATTCAGTTTTATGCTACAGCAGCAGTCCCTTGGTCAGTAATAGTATAGTTTTACGTCAGTTCCTGTGAATGTAAGGCATTACTAGTCGCATCCACTGATTGTTTTAAATTCATCTCCATACATTCATTCTTCGTCCTCACGTTTTGAATTATGGTCAGTGGAGAATTTTGGACTTTTATTTTGTCATTCCATTACGTCTCGTCTCATTTCGTACCATTAGGGGCTGATGACCTAGATGTTAGGCCTCTTTAAACAACAAGCATCATCATCATCATCATCATCATCATCATCATCATCACAAAAGAGTACAAATTTATACCAGGGCAGAAATCCCTCAATACATGGAGCGCTGGCTCCCAACTCACAATATCAAGCCTTCAAAAGGCATTCAGTAACTTAATCTTACTTTGAAAAAGAGCTAACAGGCTCTCAGTTTTCAAGCCAATTCAAGGCAACACCAAAAATATCTTACACCTTTTTGGCCTTCCATGGCCCAGCTTACAAACTGAAACAGGGGTATCTCGTACCCAACCTATAGGGCCTTCGTGTAAAAGAAATAACAGTTAAATAAATGGCCCGAACACAAAATGAAAGGAGGCGAATACTTGCACTCCTAGATGTGAATTCTAAAACCTAAAGGGCACTAGGCCGATGAAACAGGTTCTATTCCCAAACAATGGGGGTGACTCGTATGAGAATAAATTAAGACTTTACGGAAAGGAAGAAAACCAGTTACAAAACGTAGTCACCTCAAACCAATATGAAGGGGAGCTCGAGAGGGTACATCACTCTCTATCCCCGATTTACTGTTAAAGATTTATGAAGTTATTACATAAGCCGGCAGAAATTACATTTACAGAAAAGTAGGTTACATGGTGAAAGTTTCGGACCTCACCCCCGGGTTAAACTGCAGAGGTAGCAAGAAATAAAGATGTTAATTGGCCATTACCTTGCTGAAGAACTGCTGCCTGATGAAAGAGGCGCCTCCCGCCTCCTGCTTGACGCACACACTAAGTTAGATGACCATCAAAAGGCCAAGAGACGTGAAAATCCGCAGTTTATAAACCCTCGAGGAAAGTTCGTTATCTTTCATGAATAATCAAGACACACCCACAGAATTTTATTGGTTACATTCAAAAGTTACACTCAAAGTCGAAGAAGAAATACGGGATTGGTTGGAAATTAATTTTAAAATTAGGGATTGGCTGGATTCAAAACTGGCGGAAAGAAAAGATAAATATTGCCAACCCAAAAATAAATGTACATCAATTAGAAAAAATCTGATGAATACAAAACTTCTTCAAAAAGGTTCCTTCACTTCGCACCAGGGTATGATCATAGTTTTTTTTAGCAGTGACATCTACGAGAGAATGTCCAAGCTTCTTGGTCAATTGAAAACAAATCAAGTAGAAATTCTCACAGTTCTAGAAACTTCACAATAACAAATTTACGTCATATTACTGTAGTGACATCTTCTGAGTAAAGGTTTAAGTAGGCCTAGTTTTCAAATTCACTGTTTCTCCTGTAGAGGAGTGTTTTTAGGCGCAAGATTTAAATGTGCGTTGTAGGGGTGTACCTCCCGGTACAATAATAATAATGCGGAAACGAAGGCTGATATTCTACGGACACCTAATAATAAGGCATGAGAAACAACTGACCAGAAAGATCTTCAGATAGATCATGGGATTAAAGGACACGTCCAAGTGGGTAGTAGAGATCAAGAGGGATACAGGAGAAGTTAGAATTAAACTAGAGACGATCCACAATAGAAGAGAGTTCAGAAAAAGTGTCGACAGTTTAAAATCATTTGAAGAGAAACCACTAAAAAGGAGATCCAAACGGATCATTTCCGAAGAGAAGAGAAAGATAAGGAGTGAAAGAATGAAGAGGTTCTGGGAAGAGAAGGGAAGAAAGGGCAAGAAAGCTTAAGTTCCATGTTGGCCAAATTCGGAAACAAAAAACTAACAACAATCGTTGAGACTCGTATCTAACAAAGAATTGTATCATAGTACAGAAGGAGTGGTTGAACTGATGAGGAAAAGAAGGGTATAGTTCTTTGGACAGAGGAGGAGAGTCTTTTAATTATTCAGGAAGAGGAAGACAGACCTGAAATGTGTTTTTGAGAAGTGAGGTTGGACTTGACTAAGATCATATAATGTACAGAAATCGATTTAGATAACTCGTCAGAAAGTTCCGCGGTTTCCAGGAGACTTGGGAAGGATCCTGTACAGAAGAACAGAAGAAGGAAGTCGGAGAACCACGAACCTACTACGCTGGCGTAGCAAGGGGAGAGGTGATACTCCCACGTGGCGTGTCCCAGGTGGAGGATAGGGGTGTTCTGACTGGCTTGCCGGCGGACTTGAGGGAAATAAAATACCTCTCGCGGACCAAACACACTAACCCCTGTGGGCGGGGGACGCAGATGAAGAATACACCCGCGGTATCCCCTGCCTGTCGTAAGAGGCGACTGAATGGGGCGACCAAGGGATGAATGAATTAGAACCATGAAACTACTCTTGATTCGTACCATCATGCAGGGAACGCCATGGGTTGCATGTACTTGCGAGTAGTATCACTAACTTGGTACGAAATAGGTTTGTGATTAGTTGCAGTAAAAAGCCTGGCCTGGTGGATTCCAGTATCCGTGCGTTGTACCCATGTGGGCAACACCGCGGGTCTGGGCGTAGCCTGTGAGTTGTACCACTATATGAGTGACACCGTGGGTCTGCGTTGCCTGTGATTAGTACCCACTATGTGAGGAACACCACGGGATGGTACGAGTCCCTGTGGTTAGTACACCTACAGTAGGTGTGGAACCTTATGGGTTTGCGTTGGCTATGAGTGGCGCCATTGTGTGAGAAACACCATAGGTCTGCGTTACCTGTACGAAGTACAATACTTGTGAGTAGTACCATCTTGTGTGGAACACCGCGAGTTCTCGCTACTTTTGATTAGTACCCCAACATGACAAATACTATGGTTCTACTTTACTCGCGACATGTACCATTCTGTGGATTTTGCACCCCTTTAGACATCAAGCATCATTGTGCTTTTTAAGTGGTCCCTTGGTCAGTAATACTATTATTTACGATCTTCTTTGAGTCTGATCCACTGTTTTTGTTTGTTTGTGTGTGTGTGTGTGTGTGTGGTTTTTTTGTTTTTGATGGGTTCATGTCCATCCATTCATTCTTCATGACATTTTTATTTTATTTTGGTCAGTGGATGAATTTCAACTTTTTGTTCTTTTATTTCGTACCATTAGGGGTCGATGACGTCGATGTTAGGCCCCTTTAAAAAACAAGCATCATCATCATCATCGATGTCGGAGAGAGGATGAAAAAGTACTGGAAGAGAAGGCTAAAAATAATGCAAAGATTGTCAAATGTGGTCCAGAGATAGCCGAATCGAAAGCAAAAATATATCATCGTCATCATCATCGTCCAGTAGACTGCATTGCTTTTAGCCGCGTTACTGTATTCCTTGACGAGTGTAATGGTGGGCGGCGTGTTGGCAGGCTCACATTTCCTCCTTCTGGTCTTTACCCTCTTTTAATCTGTCTACGAGGTTCATCAGCACGGACAAGTGGAGCTCAGCACATCCGCTCGTTAGCAACATTGCTAAACCCAGGAAGACCCTCGTGAGGGGAAAGGAAACCCTGTCCTTTCTGCAATGAAGACTCTTGAATCGAGACATGTTACGATGTGTTTCTTATCATGAGAGATGACTCGTTAAAAAGATTTTATGTTGGACTAAGCTTTTTAACTCGTTATTTACCATCAATTCAACGTCTTTTTTCGTGATTACAGCACAGCAGGAATATACAAGACTGTCACGTTACAAATGAACTTCAACTGAATTTACTTTTTTTTATAAAAAGTGTTGATATTTCTACGTACATCCTTTTGATTGTGAATAACGTCTTATATTTGTTATGTATGTTTATTGTTTCTGATTTAGTCCCTTTGCCCTGTTCTCTTAATCGACTGATGATGACACTTTAAATGTGTCGAAACCGGTCCCAAAGTTAACATGTTGTAACTTAACATTGGTACAACTTAATAACAGTGTATTGAAAAGGTGGAACATCTATACTTTCTTTTTAGTATTGTAATACGTTATGCAGATGGGATACTCATATACTCTAGATTTGTAAACTTATATCTCGAAATGGTAAGATCGTTTTCTATCTTCTTCTTCTTCTTCTTCTTCTTTTTTTGCTATTTGCTTTACGTCGCACTGACACAGATAGGTCTTATGGTGACGATGGGATAGGAAAGGCCTAGGAGTTGGAAGGAAGCGGCCATGGCCTTAATTATGGTACAAGCCCGGCATTTGCCTGGTGTGAAAATGGGAAACCACGGAAAACCCTCTTCAAGACTGCCGACAGTGGGACTCGAACCCACTATCTCCCGATTACTGGATACTGGCCGCACTTAAGCGACTGCAGCTATCGAGCTCGGTTTTCTATCTTTTAGGCCTAGTTTTATACTCGGATGCCATTCTTGATACCAACCCTACTGTATATGGAAGGATGTAGTCACTAGTACGTGTTTCTGTGGTGGTTGGTAATGAGGTGTGTTGTATGTGAATAAAGAGAACTGTATTAAGGCGAACACGATTTTTTTTTTGCTAGGGGCTTTACGTCGCACCGACACAGATAGGTCTTATGGCGACGATGGGATAGGAAAGGCATAGGAGTTGGAAGGAAGCGGCCGTGGCCTTAATTAAGGTACAGCCCCAGCATTTGCCTGGTGTGAAAATGGAAAACCACGGAAAACCATTTTCAGGGCTGCCGATAGTGGGATTCGAACCTACTATCTCCCGGATGCGAACACGATTAGTCCCCGAGCTGCGCGGTTTGGATCACGTAGCTATTATCTTGCATTGGGTTCGGACCCCACTGTCGGCAGTCCTGAAGACGGTTTTCCGTGTTTTCCCACTTTCACATCAGGCAAATGCCGGCTCTGTACCGTAATTGAAGCCACGATCACTTCCTTTCCAAGGCGACTAAAAGGGGCCCAAGGGGCTCTCAACTTGGGAGCGTGGGTTGGCGACCACGACGCCCTTAGCTGAGTCTTGGCATTGCTTCCACTTACTTGTGCAAGGCTCCTCACTTTCGTCTATCCTGTCCGACCTCCCTTGGCCAACTCTTGTTCTTTTCCGACCCCGACGGTATTAGAGCATTCGAGGCCTAGGGAGACTTTCATTTTCACGCCCTTCGTGGCCCTTGCCTTCTTAGTCCGTTACTTCATTTTTCGAACTGACGGATCCCTTCTTTCTTCTTTTTTCTCTCTACCCCCTGTGGGTGGGGACACAGACGAAAAATACACCCACGGTATCCCCTGCCTGTCGTGAGAGGTGACTGAAAGGGGCGACCAAGGGATGATTGTCTTAGAACCATGAAACTACTTTTGATTCGTACCATCATGCGGGGGACACCATGGGTCGCCTTTACTTGCGAGTAGTGCCGCTATATTAGGTACACAATAGGTTTGTGATTCGTAGCAGCAGAGGGTGTGGACTGTGGGTTTCCAGTACCCGTGAGTCGTACCCATGTGAGCAACACCACGGGTCCGGGCGTAGCCTGTGAGTTGTACCACTATATGAGCGACACCGTGGGTCTGCGTTGCCTGTGATTGGTACCCACTATGTGAGGAACACCACGGGAATACCTGCGCCCGTGATTAGTACACCTAGGTGAGGAACCTCATCGGTTTGCGTTGGCTATGAGTGGCGCCATTGTGTGAGAAACACCATAGGTCTGCGTTACCTGTACGAAGTACAATACTTGTGAGTAGTACCTTAATGTTTGGAAAACGTGAGTTTACGCTACCTTTGATTAGTACCGCAACTTGAGAAATACCATGGTTCTCCTTTACTAGCGATAAGTGCCATTATGCGGGATCGTTGACATAGATATTGGCCCATTTAGACAAGCATCATCGATTCAGGATTGGGCTTTGGAAGCAGTCCCTTGGTCAGTAATATTGTTTCTGGGAATGTGAGGCATTGCGCGTCTTATCCACTGATTGTTTTAAATTCATATTCATCAGTTCATTCCTCATCATCACGTTTTGAATTCTGGTCAGTGGATGATTTTTTTTATTATTTTTAAATTTTTATCGCATTTCGTACCATAGGGGCCGATGACCTAGATGTTAGGCCCCTCTAAACAACAAGCATCATCATCATCATCATCATCATCATCATCATTACTTCCTTCCCACTCCTGGCCCTTTCCTATCCCATCGTCACTATAAGAACTGTGTCGGTGCGACGTAAAGCAAATTATTAAAAAAAAGATGAATTAACCATATGCAGTTAAAATTCTCCACCCGGCCGGGAATTGAATCCGGGGTCATCTGAACGAATTCCAATACGCTGCCAGTTCAGAAGTAGCCGCTACTACCACTCCTATGACGATCACTATGATCCACTTTGCTTGGAGGTCGGCTGCTCTCAATCGCAGATGCATGTTAGTCAAAGACAATCTGCAAGTAGTGATAAGACACAGGATATGAAGTGGAGTGGAAATTCACTCCGACAGTTCCTTAGCATTGTGTGTGCGAGGAGGGGAAGTGTCACAACTTACCGCAAGTACTTTAATATGTGAAAGTATGTTGCTGACCGCTGGCACTCACTTTGATGAGGAAGTTGTGGTGTTGCTATGCCACAACCAGCCAATCATTTACTCTGACATATTCATCGTTCTTAGAAGGTGCTTCATCACCTTGTTCCGTTGAACTGGTCGCTCTCTAGAAAATATCCATGTCACCGCTACTGTTTGTCTTCCCATTCTAGAAAAATTCAATATTATATTCAGTATTTTTTACCGGAGTCCGTCTCTATTGTTTAGCGGTTAATGTGATTAGTTGCCAACCCCGGAGGCCCTGGTTCAATTCCCGGCTCTGCCACGAAATTTGAAAAGTGTTACGAGGGCTGGAACGGAGTCCACTCAGCATCGGGATGTCAACTGAATAGAGTGCACATGCCCAGAAAATGTTGTGTTCCCATGTATCGTAACAACTATAGCATTAAAAATTTTGTTACCCATTTTAGTTTCCTTCAGACGAGGAATTAAAACAAGAATGGATTTGTCATTTTAAACGGGATAATTGGGAACCTGGGAATGATTCAGTCGTATGCATAAAACATGTCACACACGAAAGTTTTTCAACGGGGGATAAAATTTTGCGATAGTAAAGTCAACGTAACCATACTACCACCTAAACCTAATGAGCTTCTCCCCGATGCATGTCCAATTATTTTCCCAAATTTGCCAAAATATTTGTCATCAAAAAGTGTTAAAAGATAGGATCCTGATGGTAAGAGCCTGGAAATGTAGAGTAGGGTAAACAAGAATATGGATAATATGCCAAATGTAACACATTAACTCAAAATTCACCAAGATATGAACGTCACTGTATGTGTCAATAGTTATCAGGTGTTCGGAAAAGAAATGACATGTTTAACAGATGGTAAAATAACAAAGTGGTCTCAACTAAATGCATATTTTTTAAATTATGTAGGAATCACTTCTTGTAGTGTTAGTGTTAAATGTGTACAAATAAATCTATTAAAATGCTTCACAATGTCATACAGTATCGTGAGGTAAGCAGTGAAAGCACACTCTTTGCCCTACCTCATATTTTTAAGGGAACAATTCGAACTTTGCACTAAAAGGGCTGGACTGAGTGGCTCAGACGGTTGAGGCGCTGGCCTTCTGACCCCAACTTGGCAGGTTCGATCTTGGCTCAGTCCGGTAGTATTTGAAGGTGCTCGAATACGCCAGTGTCGTTTCGGTAGATTTACTGGCACGTAAAATACTCTTGAGGGACTAAATTACGGCACCTCGCCGTCTCCAGAAACCGTAAAAGTAGTAAGTGGGACGTAAAGCAAATAACATTACTATTATTAGCACTAAAAGGAAGAACTGTTACTCAAAAAGTTTCGTTTGGAACTGTGAAAGCAAATTATTTACTGTCAAGAAAGTGTGAAAGCGATAACTTAGAAAGAAGGTTTAACCAGTACTTATAGCTTATTAGTTGTAATTACAATGTTACTGCACTTCAAGTTCTATAAAGTAAAATGAAAATTAGGATTAAGGGTGTTCTAGGGTTGTGGGGGTGGTGGCGATGGTATGGAAAAGTGAGGTTCGGCTGTAGCCAATTAGAAATGTCTGATTCCGTCAAGACATATGTTATTGGGCCCAATACGGAAGTAATAAACAAGTTAGACTCACTTTTATCATGTGATTTTTTGCGGGCATTTTGAGATGTCAGGGGAGATATGTTGTACATTTTTAGGTATACACTAAGGACAATATCCTGAAGGATAAGCCGTGACACTTGTTTGGGTCTCCTGCAGAGTAATGAAACAGGTAAAATCCCTATTTTGAAGGCGGGTTAGTGGGTCTGCAGAACAGTGGTATATGAAGACTACCTGGATTGTGAAAATTATAAAGAATTTCAGCTCTCTCTATCCTGAGCTGTTTTAGGAAGAGACGACAATCAACATTTCTTGTTTGAACGCCGTCATTGTGGACATGACAATAATGGTGCGATAGGTTGTATATTATCTACATTTTCCAATGTCGTGTTACGTAAGTGTTAAAAGCAGATGAAAAACACGAGTTATGTCAGCAGTGAGGATAAAAACATTAAGCGGAGGAAGCTGTCAACGCTCCACAATAATGGAGCTTGAGAGTACTGTTCTTAAGTATTTTGTTTTCATTCATATAAAATGTGCATTTCTAACTTCAGTGAATGCATTTACTGATATGTGTGTTTCTTAGTACCATTTTACGAAGAGTGGGCATTTATCATAATAATCGTGTTGGTCTAAATGTGGTGAATATGGGTGAAGTAATTCAAAGTCGGACACGCCCCCTTTTCTCTCGGCCTCCGCTTGACAGATAGGTACAGCGTTGCCAAGCGTACCTTCCGGCTTTAACTGTAGATGGCTCTGGTAGTACACATCCTTACGGAGTGCGTAGTCCTAGCCGATCTGCTCCGTAGTCTAAAATTCCCGAGTACAATCTCCCTCATACTGCGAGGTGACGAGCAGGCAGTAGACCTCGTCATCCGTTTTATGAGGGATAGTGGACTGTTTTATCGTCTTTAAAAGTGCGTCTTTTATCTACTTTTAATTGTATTTTATTCTGCTAATTCTGTTTTGTGTATTTTAATGTGGTTTTTGACGTTTAACTTGAATGATATATGTATATGATTTCGTCCGCCTCTGTGGTGTAGTGGTTAGTGTGATTAGCTGCCACCCCCCGGAGGCCCGGGTTCGATTCCCGGCTCTGCCACGAAATATGAAAAGTGGTACGAGGGCTGGAACGGATTACACTCAGCCTCGGGAGGTCAACTGAGTAGAGGTGGGTTCGATTCCCACCTCAGCTATCCTGGAAGTGGTTTTCCGTAGTTTCCCACTTCTCCTCCAGGCAAATGCCGGGATGGTACCTAAGTTAAGGCCACGGCCGGTTCCTTCCCTCTTCCGTGTCTATCCCTTCCAATCTTCCCATCCCCCCGCACGGCCCCTGTTCAGCATAGCAGGTGAGGCCGCCTGGGCGAGGTACTGATCATCCTCCCCAGTTGTATCCCCCGACCCAGAGTCTGAAGCTCCAAGACACTGCCCTTGAGGCGGTAGAGGTGGGATCCCTCGTTGAGTCCGAGGAAAAAACCGACCCTGGAGGGTAAACAGATAAAGAAGAAGAAGAAAAGATTTCACTTCCAGGCAGTGCCTTATTCTACTTTAATCTATTTTCTCTATCATTTTATAACTAAATAAGGCAGTGTGAGTTAGATCCACTGATTATTTGAAAATCATAATCATTCTTCGCTATCTTTTTTAAAAAAAATAGTCAATGGATAAATTTTAAAATTTTAATTATCATATTTCGTATCATTTCGTGCCATTAGGGACCTTGACCTAAAGGTTAGACCTCTTTAAACAGCAAGCATCATCATCACCAACAAACACATCTCAATCAAACTGAAAACAAGATAATAATACAACTTGGTTTGAGGTATTGTATCTAATATTTTCGGGAAAGACTTAGGTGTTCTGGTATCGAAAATTCCAGTCTTTCGTTCAGTGTGTCATTTCGCTTGCACGAGACTGGTAAGGGGTAAAACCCGAATCGATGTGACGGTTGCGTTAACAACGCGTTAAATGTAGCCATGACGTGTACACATACGCACAGCCACGCGCCGAGCCTATAGCGTGCATACTAATGGAACTGTCTTCAGCAGTACCTCCAACCTTCACGAGCGAACCCAGCGGCGCTTTGCTAATAACTGGCCTTAACCTACACAGTCTAGTGATTGTAGCCGTTATTGAAACTAGAGGGGAAAACCTCCCCAGACAATAGTCTGACACACTGGCTACTACCAACATTCTTGATTCCCATGCATTTGTTTTATTGGAATGGACTTGCCGTCATTCACTCAGACTGAACACTGGTCTTTAAAATGGATCGTATTATCAGCACTACTTTACGAAAGGCGTAATGGTGTCGGAAGGTCGTCGCGTCCATTCGATTCGCCATCAGAAAATCGTAAAATTTAGTAATGTAACACAACGTTTTGAGAGAAATAAGCACAATTCACAATTCGATTAATTCACAAACAATGCTGAAAGGCATTTACATAATCCGTTTACCCTCCAGGATTGGTTTTCCCTCCGGACTCAGCGAGGAATCCCACCTCTATCGCCTCAAGGGCGTTGTCCTGGAGCGTGAGACAACTGGGGAGGTGGACCAGTACCTCGCCTACACGGCCTCACCTGCTTTACGGGGGATGGGAAGATTGGTGGAAGGGCTAGGAAAAGAAGAGGGAAGGAAGCACCCGAGGCCTTGTTAGGTACTATCCCGACATTTATCTGAAGAATCTGGAAACCACGGAAAACCATTTCGATGATGGCTGAGGTAGGAATCGAACCTCTTCTACTCGGTTGACGTCCCGAGGCTGATTGGACGCCGTTCCAGTCCTCGTACTACTGTACTTTTCAAATTTCATGGCAGAGACGGGAATCAAACCCGGGCCTCAGGGGATGGCAAGCTAATCACACTAACCTATACACCAAAGAGGCGGACGCTGAAAGACATAACAGTCTATAATAAAGCTGTATGATGTGTCCACCCCTACACATATTTCCTCGGTTATCTCAGTTTTTTTTTTAAATTTCTTGTGGCTATTTCTAGCCGAGTGCAGCCCTTGTAAGGCAGACCCTCCGACGAGGGTGGGCGGCATCTGCCATGTGTAGGTAACTGCGTGTTATTGTAGTGGAGGATAGTGTTGTGTGTGGGGTTATCTCCGTGTAGCCATTGTGTTACTGGTGAGTTGTGATTTTCTTCTAATGTTACCTAGAAGGTAACGCCTTCTCTCTGGCCAGGAGATGATGTACGCGGGTAGTTTAGGAGTGATGGATGCATAGGACAGGCAAACAATGGAATGTAGTGTTACAGGAGATGTTGGGATTAGTGGCTAAGGGGCTTTTGCCTGTATTAATTTCGTAGCAGTGTAATAAGAATAAGGAGCATGTGGAAAACAATAGACTCGACATAAACTGGTAAAGCTACTTGCAACATTAACAACAGTAAGAAAACAATTACAGTTGAAGCCTGCTCTCAAAGAAACTTCTATGTCACACTTGGCAACTATACAGGAATGAAAGAAAACAGGTAGTTCTTTATATAATTTTTTTTTTTGCTAGGGGCTTTACGTCGCACCGACACAGATAGGTCTTATGGCGACGATGGGATAGGAAAGGCCTAGGAGTTGGATGGAAGCGGCCGTGGCCTTAATTAAGGTGCAGCCCCAGCATTTTCCTGGAGTGAAAATGGGAAACCACAGAAAACCATCTTCAGGGCTGCCGACAGTGGGATTCGAACCCACTATCTCCCGGATGCAAGCTCACAGCCGCGCGCCTCTACGCGCACGGCCAACTCGCCCGGTCTTTATATAATGGAGGAATGAATTAAATTCATTCTCCTTCTATGTTAAATAATATATTTGCGTGTAAATGGTACTATAACAGGTTTACATTGAAAATAAAACCAGCAAACTCCCTGGAAGAAAATTGTATATCACCAGATAGTTAGAAAGTTGTATATCACATTATGAGTTCTGTTGTGCCTACTTTTGTGTCTTAAATACATGACAACTCGAAATATGCATTGATTTGTAAAAAGTGTCAAGAAAGGAACATGTGTACTGTTGTAACTCAAATGGCCTCGACACAGAAGCATAATTCTCCTTTTAAAAACAACCTTTGGGATTACACATCCGAGCCTAAAGAGAAACAAACATTTCGGTAGTAAAATAGTTTGTTAAACAGTCAACGTATTATCTGAGATATTGTCATGAAAAGCACGTTACCGAATATGATCCTTAAACAACCAGCTATGTGACATATATAACATTCTTCCCTTATATGTGTTGGACTTTTTTTTTTCTTCCACTATACGCCCTGAAGCTGAAGTATAGCTTTTTCCGCTGTCCCTCAATCGTTCGCGTACGTTGTCCTTCCAGTTCCGTTAATTATTCTTTCTGTTCCGGCTTTTATTCAGTACTAACATCGATCCAGATGGCACACACAGATTGTTGACGTCGGCCATGTCTGTCGATGTAGAACGTTCTTGCAGCGAAGCCAATTTTCAAACAGAAATTTCTCTCTCATTTGTCCACGAACCTGCTACGCAGGCGTAGCAGGGGGAGAGGTGATACTCCCACGTGGCGCGTCCCAGGTGGCGGATAGGGGGGTCCTAACCGGCTTGCCGGCGGACTTGAGGGAAATAAAATACCTCTCGCGGACCAAACACACTACCCCCTGCGGGTGGGGGACGCACATGTAGAATACACCCGCGGTATCCCCTGCCTGTCGTGAGAGGCGACTAGAAGGGGCGACCAAGGGCTGACTGAATTAGAACCATGAAACTAATTTTGACTCGTACCATCACGCGGGGAACACCATAGGTTGCCTGTACTTGCGAGTAGTACCACTAAATTCGGTACGAAATCGGTTTGTGATTAGTAGCAGTAAAAGCCTGGCCTGGTGGATTCCAGTACCCGTGCGTCGTACCCATGTGTGCAACACCGCGGGTCTGGGCGTAGCCTGTGAGTTGTACCACTATATGAGCAGCACCGTGAGTCTGCGTTGCCTGTGATTAGTACCCACTATGTGAGGAACACCACGGGAATACCGGCGCCCGTGTTTAGTACACCTAGGTGGGGAACCTTCTCGGTTTGCGTTGACTCTGAGTTGGGCCATTGTGTGAGACACACCATAGGTCTGCGTTACTTGTACGTATTGCAATACTTGTGAGTAGTACCATCTTTTGTGGAACACCGTGAGTCTTCGCTACTTCTGATTAATACCCCAACATGACACATACCATGGTTCTATTTTACTCGCGACATGTACCATTCTGTGGGGCCTTAGACGTGGATTTTGCACCCCCTTTAGACACCAAGCATCATTGTGCTTTATAAGTGGTTCCTTGGTCGGTAATAATGTTATTTTCGATCTGTATTGAGTCCGATCAACTGGTTTTTGTTTATTTGTTTTGTGTTTTGTTGAGTTCCTGTCCATCCATCCATTCTTCATGCCATATTTTATTTTTATTTTGGTCAGTGGATGCCTTTGCAATTTTTGTTCTTTCATTTCGTACCATTAGGGGCCGATGACCTTCGATGTTAGGCCCCTTAAAACAACAAGCATCATCATCATCATCATCATCATCTCTCATTTGTTTGAATATAGAGTAACCTTCTGGCGGCAAAATTCCTCAGATGATATACAACCTTATTCCATGAAAATCTCAACTTGTCAAAATACAGATATACAACGTTCATTGAGTTCACTATTATAGAAATTACAGGAAGTTCTTGACTTGGATGGACGATACGTATTAGTATTTCTATTTTTGTTTTTCTGATTGTTTATAAACTTACATAAAACATTGGGCTAATTACAATGAGAATATTCTTAAGTCACTGAGCATTTTGTTGAGACATTCACACATTTTTCAAACGTATAACAATGAAAAATTTATATCGTGAAGAGGGGTTTTTGAACCAAATGTACTCGCACAGAGATTTTGTTTTTGACATACAGACACTATACAAAAATTATATTGCCATCTTCATCTCCTACAATTTTTAATTGTTTTTATACCTTTTATTCTTTTTCCTCGGCATTGCCAGACATATTTAAACACTTAGTAGTGTATGTTACATATCCACATAACAAATGACCTCCCCCTGTGGGTGGGGGCGGTAGAATAACACCCACGGTATTCCCTGCCTGTCGTAAGAGGCGACTAAAAGGGGCCTCAGGGGCTCTGAACTTTGGAACGTGGGTTGGCGACCACGGGGCCCTCAGCTGAGTCCTGACATTGCTTCCACTTACTTGTGCCAGGCTCCTCACTTTCATCTATCCTATCCGACCTCCCTTGGTCAACTCTTGTTTTCTTCCGACCCCGACACTATTAGGTTTGCGAGGGCTAGGGAGTCTTTCATTTTCACGCCCTTCGTGGCCCTTGTCTTTCTTTGGCCGGTACCTTCATTTTTCGAAGTGTCGGACCCCTTCCATATTTTCCCTCTGATTAGTGTTATATAGAGGGTGGTTGCCTAGTTGTACTTCCTCTTAAAACAATAATCACCACCACCACCTAACAAATGACCGGGACTTGAAAAATGTCACTGTTTGATGTCACTAAGACAGTATATTTGATATGAATTTTGTGATTTTGGTTTGGCAAATTACATTGTTGGGATGGTGGAGATGTGGGTATGTGTGAATGTGTGGCACCGAACATAAATGCATGGGCGATTGTGAGTGTACAGTACGTGATTGTTCGGGGGGGAACGCAGACGTGGGCTCTATGCACGGATTCACATTGTTCCCGATGTACAAAACACAGACGAAGTTTTACGTAGCGAGGAGGAACGTGTTGAGACTGCGTGTGTCTCCACTGCTTGTGGTCGTGTATATCTACCTCAGATGATCTTCACTGTCCTCATATCTTACACACGATATTCTCAGACGCAAGCTCATCTACTTCCGCTGTCCAGCCCTCACATTAGTGGGAGGTCCTATGACGGGCCCAAAGAAATCTGTAACGAGAGTAAATCGAAACACATTATCTTGTGAGGATTTTGAAAATTAAAAGGAAAAACAAAAGTGAAATATTTGCTTAGTTGATGTGTAGTCGCGTCAGAAACCACTTGGTATTACGCTGCCACCTTGCCGGGTCTACAGCAAGTAAATTGAGCTTTAGTCAGTAGTCCATCCTCATAAAAATTCACAGCCTGTTTCTAGTCATTCGACTGGGTCAGGAATTGAATGAACAAAGCCCCCATCTACCGCTGAGGATATGAAATGAGCCGGCTGCCGAAGCCTGTCGCATTCCTCTGCGCTCGAATGAAAGATGGAGCGAAAATGGGAGAAAAAGAAACGGGTCCCACCTCTGCTTTGTCCAGCACAAATGTCACATGGAGTGATCGGGATTTGAAGCACGGAACCCAGCGGTGAGAAGCTGGCGCACTGCCGCCTGAGCCATGAAGGCACAGTAGTCAATGCTCATCTCAGGCGTGAATGATGATAGGATCTCATTTTTTATTTTATTTGTACAATTTTCTGTACGTCGCGCCGACACAGAGAAGTCTTATAGCGACGATGGGATAGTAAAGGAGTATGAGTGGGAAGGAAGCAGGTTTGGCCACGGGAAAACATCTTTAGGGCTGCCGACAGTGGGATTCGAACCCACTCTCTCCCGAATGCAAGCTCTCAGCTGGGCGACCCTAACCGGACGGCCAACTTGCCCGGTCCACGTAATTTTATTTCTTTTTGCGAATGAATCTCCTTCTTCCTGGCATTTTCCCATAAAGCTGGGGTCGGCACTTTGAAAAGATTTAATCAAATTTTTACGGCTGGTTGCCTTTCCTGACACCAACCCAATTAATTGCTGAGTGTTCCGATGATGGATTGTAGCGTAACGTAACAGAGATGTGGTTTACTCTACCTTTTGCGTACGGTAGCTGAGACCATGCGATTATGGTGTTTTGGAGTTAAGCACAGACATTTTTTTTCTGCTTATTATTGCTAGGGCCCTGGATACACATGCCGTGAAAAATACGTCCTATTTAAAAAAAGTGAAGCTAAAAATTTTATGTTTGTAGCTCAGGTAGTATTTAGTATTTAATGATGAACCACTTGGGCCTTTGCTGACATATATTACAATATATTCCAGTGTGAAAAGGTTCGCTTCTTGCTTGTAGAACGTTTTCGTACATCTTATGTGAACATACTACCTCAAGCAGCAGTTCAGTGATGTACTGCCGAGCAAGTGGCCGCTTAGTTTAGGTCACGTAGCTATCAGCCTGCATTCGGGAACCCCAGTCTCGGCAGCCGTAAAGATGGTTCTCCATGTTTCGCATTTTCACGCCAGGCAAATACTGGGGTTATACCAAATACAGTAGAGACAATACGCGACACTGAGCGAGATATCGAGGGACAGCTATTGGAGCTCACTCTAGCGGATAGACCTGAACGGTACTGATTCTTTCATAAGAGCACGTGTATTTTTGTGTGAAGTTTTTGGTGTTATTTATGCGTTTTCAGTGAGTTGGCATAATTAAATAGTAGCGTGTGTCATTCCTTGATATCTCCTCTCAACATGAGGGGAAAGGTATGTGCTGTGTTTGGCTGCAGTAATTACGAAGTATTTTTTTTTTATTTTTTTTTTATTTGGCTTTAGATCAGTTACAGACCAAACAGCCACCTGGATATTACAGTACGCTGGTTTGAACTTTACAATTCATTACAAGTAATTGTCACAGTGTGAAATATATACATATACATATAAATGACATAGACATTGCACATCATTACACTGAAATCACATAATTTCACAAAAAAATCAATCAAATTTGTAGACAGGTTGTTGTTACATAGTTCCCAATAATAGTATACACTTTTCTGTTTTTGGTCGCCAGTAGTGTATTTACACAGGTTGGTAACTGTTGCTTAGCGTGAAGCAGAGCTGTAAGAAACACATTTTGTTGTTGGTGGTAATGAGCACATGCGAAAAAGAGATGGTTTAGGTCCTGAATCGACTGACCATCACAGGAACAGTATGGTGTGTCCACTACGTTGATGCGATAAAGGTGACTTCTAAAACTTCCGTGGTTGAAGCGCATTCGGGTGATAGTCGAGATGAATCGTCGTTGAGTGTTCCATTGTGCAAACCAAGGACGTCGCGGGGGATTCTGTTCAATCGTTGAGTAAAATTTACCTTTGTGGCTCTTTGTTTCTTCCCACTTCTGTGACCACTGACTATAGGCTCGTTGGAACATAATCACTGTATAATCCATGAAGTTGCTGGGAGTATTCAAGACCTGTCCACTGACACATGCTTTCTTCGCTAAGTCATCTACATATTCATTATGTGGTATCCCGATGTGGGCTGGGACCCATACGAAGTTTACTCTAGAACCGCGTCTTTGGAGTTCATATGTTTTTTGAATAATACTGATATGGTAGATATTGGGTTTCTGGAGGATAAGCGGTGTAGATAGTGTGGAAAGGACGCTCAGTGAATCTGTAAGGATAGTGATACTCTTACGGTAGAATCGTCTGGCATATTTGAGCGCTTCTATAATGGCAATAGCTTCTGCTGCATAGATAGAAATATGTTCTGGCAAACGAAAACCTTGAGCTTCATGTTGATCAGGACAATAGAATGCACATCCTACGCCACTTATTGGTATTTTTGAGCCATCAGTATAAATTTTAACAGACGAAGGATACCGGAGAGTCAAATCCTCTTGACATAACTGCGCCAAGCTGTGATCCTTTTGTAGATATGTTAGTGATCTGTCCACTTCCATAGGGCATATCCAGTGTTCAAATGGAATATCATATACGTCTGCCACACTCTTCTGACAGTTTTGGGTCAGTAGTGAATCTATATATGTGACACTTTGAAGCAGGAGATATCTTTGATTCAAAGAAAGCCGGTCTTGATCGTCTGCTAAATGTTGTAATCTGCGAAGAGGTATTAGAACTGTTGAATTTTTAGTGTGAGTTTGCTTTAGTATGAACTTATCTGAAAGAAACTGTGCACGGATAGTCAAGGGCATCTCTGCGGCTTCCAAGAGTAGAGCATTAGTTGGTGTGGTTTTCATAGCTCCAAGGCAAATGCGAATGCACTGAAATTGAATACTATCTAGTTTATTTAGTAGGCGTTTATTGCCACTGTAATAAAACATGCTTCCATATTCCATCTTCGATCGGATCAGCGTGCGATATAGCACTAAGAGTACAGATGGGTGTGCTCCCCACCAAGTTCGAGTTAATGTGCGTAGGATATTGATCCCTTGTTCCAATTTTGGAATAATATGCTGCATATGAGCAGTCCACGTGAGACGGGAATCATACACAAGTCCGAGGAATTTGGTTTGTGGTTGAACTAAGATGCTATGTGATCCCAGGATGAAGTTGTAAATTGGTGGTTCAATTCTTCTTTTTGTGAATATTACTGCCGAGGATTTACTTGCAGAGAGGTCTAACCCATGTTGATGTAACCACTGATTTACATGCTGCATAGCATCTGCAAGACGACACTTGGCAGCAGGTACTGTCGTCGCTGAGGTAAACATACATACGTCATCAGCATACTGAAGAAGGCTAACTCTAGGAGGCAGAATATTTTCCAAATCTCGGGTATAAATGGTATACAGTAGGGGACTAAGTACTGCACCTTGAGGTAGTCCTTGGGTCGATCGTCGTGGCCCGAGAAGTCTATGGTTATAACGAAAATAAAGCCATCTAACATGTATAAATTGATATATACCAGACACAAAAGTTGGAGGCAATCCAAGAGCAATCAGTTTGTCCATCAGTATTGGTATTCGTACATTGTCATACGCAGCGGATATGTCCAAAAAGAGAGCACAAAGGTAGTGTTTATTTAGAAAAGCTGTATGAATCGCTGCGGTTAATATGGCATGGTTATCATACGTGCCACGACCCTTGCGGAATCCATTTTGTGTAGAAGGTAGCAGAGATTGTGATTCTAGCCACCAATCCAAGCGATTTTTAATCATTCTTTCCACCGTTTTACCAATGCAGGAAGAAAGAACAATAGCTCGATATCCTGCTGGATCTCCTGGCTCTTTTCCTGGCTTGAGGATGGGAACTACAATTTGTGTCTTCCATGACTCAGGTATGCATTTTTGAAACCAAAGTTCATTGACAATTCGGAGGAAAAGCTGCAATGTTTCGTCAGGAAGGTGTTGTAACATGGGGTATCGGATTTCATCGATGCCCGGTGCTGTATTGGCGGAGTTCTTAATGGCCACACGGAGCTCGTTGATTGTAAATGGCGAACAGAGAAAGTGTTCGGAGTGCTCTTCATTAAATGTACACGGTGGATAACTAGGTGATGGTGGCGTAATTCTATCAGCAAAATCTTCTAACCAAGAGGTATCAGGTGACGAATCCTGAGTACTATGATTTCTGTTGCGCAAATGGCGTATGCGATGCCAGATATCTGCTATTGGGGTTTCCTTATTTAATGTGGAGCAGTATTTTTGCCAACTCTGTTTCTTGGTTTGCTTGAGAAATCGCTTGGTTCGAGCAGAAATCTTCTAATATTGTAGGTATGTTTCTTGGGTAGGGTGTGTTCGGAATTCCCGGAGAGCCGTCCGCCGGAGAGCAATGGCACGGGAACAATCAGCGTTCCACCATACTGTTGGAGTGTTTTTCTGACCAGGAGGTTTTCTCAGGGGGATAGATATATGAGCAGCACGTTCCATCATCTCGACAAAGGTATTATAATTGTCCATGGCGGATGTTTGGATCCGGAAACAGCGTGTTTCCTCAAGTATTTTAGCCGTAAAAAGCGTCCAGTCTGCACCATGCATATTCCACTTGCTTGATGGATATGGTGAGGGGTTACTTGTAGGAGAAATATCAATATTTATAAGTATTGGATAGTGATTTGAACCAAGCGAGTCTTTAAGTGCATTCCAGTGTGTGATTGTGGCAATGGCGGGAGAGCACATTGTTATATCAACTGCCGATGGACGGTGATATAAGGACGGAACTAGTGTTGGTGAGCCGTCATTCAATATAGATAGATTGAAAGTGTCGACTGTCTCTAAAATATTGCAACCCTGTCGGTCGGTGAAGGCACACCCCCAGGTAGTACTGTGTGCGTTGAGGTCTCCGCATATAAGGTACGGTGGTGCCAAAGCAGATAAAATTTGATTCCAAACTGCCGGTGTTATAATTCTGCCTGGTTTACAATATATTGAAAGACATGTGAACTCAAGCGCAGGTAAATGGATACGTGCTGCAACGAGTTGTATACCAGGATCTACCCCCACTGTGACAGGCAGTACCTTAAAAGGAACTGCATTATGTATGAAAAGTGCTGTACCTCCTTTGCCATCGAACCGATCGTCTCGTAGAATATTATAATTTCGATATCTTATAAGTTTTGATGCGTTGAACCACGTCTCGGAAATCGCTGCCACCTTGATATCTCTGCAACCAAGTTCGTGCTCTAAACTTTCCTTATTAGCAATGGCAGATCTAGCATTCCACTGCAGGACCTTAAAACCCATTGAATTTATTTATTAAACTAGATATTAAATCCCGAATGACAAGGGGATTTTCTATGGGTGTTGTCTGAGACGAGGTGATTATATGCATGATAAGTTTGACTAATTCTTCTATAATGAAGGTATTTCGATTGATGGAATGATCAGGAATGTTATGTGGACGAGGAGGATATGGGTTTTGTCTAATAGGTGTAATTGGTAATTGTTGAGGAGCAAACACTCGTTGGTGTGGGGGAGGGTAAGTTGGGGAGGGAGGGGGAGCTTCTTGGCGGCGAGTAGGACGTTGAGTGGAGAGGGAGGGAAGTTGTCGTTGCATAGGCGCGGCATGATGCGGTGAGAGTAGCCCTTGTTCCTGTTGTCCTTGATATTGTGGATGGGATAACTGTTGTGGTGATTGCATTGATGGCAATGCTGTATGATACTGAGTGTTTATTATAGATGAATTTTGTAGTGGTTGTATTGGTAGAGGAGGAAATTCTTCGCGGCTACTGTATTGTGGTACAGTAGCAACCACCTGAGCGTATCCCTGACTTTGCTGCTCTGTTGATGTATGCATAGGAGGTGTGTTATAAGCAGTTGCCCTTTTCATGTCCCGCTGTCTGACGTACACCGGACAGTTCTTATCTGAAGCAAAATGTTGACCTTGACAGAGTGCACACCGAACTTCCGTGGTATTGTCACAGTTTTCTGTTAAGTGTGGACCCGCACATCTATTACAGCGCGCTACTCTTGACTTACATTGTACTTGCCTGTGGCCCAGGCGTAAACATATTTCACACTGCACTACCGGAGCAACATACGGTTCCACAGCACAGCGAGTTCCCAATATAGCTATATGAGTGGGGAGGGACTGCGATCGAAAAGTTACGAGACACACTGGGATTGCTATAACTTGATCTGGGTTCGTGGGCGATCTTTTGGTAAATCTCTTAATACGCACAACTGGATATGGAGAGTCAATTTCTTCTAAAATTTCCTGCTCGCTTAACGTGGTGTCGACATTTCTGATTATACCCTGTTTATGGATAAGAAAGTTGGGAATGTAAGCTTCTAAATTCCTTTGTTTAAAAACATCACATTGCACAATTAAATTAGCAGATCCTGCCGTGCGAGCTACAATTTTTAAACGATTTTTTCCAATAGGTCGTATGTCGACAACTTCCTTTTTAAAGGCATTGTTATGTTGAAAAAGCAGTTTACCTATCGACATAGGGTGTAGATGACCAACTTTACTGTCCAAACTTTCTACGAAAATACAGTACGGGCCTATGTCTGTGCGACTATATCTATTGTCTTTACTTTGATAGGTAGGCGCTGTCTTAGCAGAACTAAGCTTATTTGAACTTGAGTTAGTATTTACTGGCACGTCTTGGACGGAGGATTTACTAGATGTTGAAGTACTGGCGTCTGACATATCCATGTCTATCAACTTTTCGACTTCGTTTATGGTTCCATTTGACTGTCCTACCATTTGTCCGCAAAACCGTTTAGCTGGTTGATTAGGTACATCTACACTATTATCTAGTACGTCATTACCGTGATGAGGAGTACATAGATTATTACCTGCAGGTGTGATGCTCTCTTGTAGTGAGAGGGTATGAGGGCCCGTGTTCTGAGCGGCGTTATGTTGCTGGTGCTGGTCCTGCTGCTGCTGTTGATGTTGGTGTGGCTGATGAGAATAGCTTGCTAACTGTTGATGATCATAACTGGCAGGTGCTGGTTGAAATTGTGATGTTCCGTTCAATAGAGTAGGCCTATGGTTCACTGAGTCTAATTGAGGTAGCGAGTCGTGCATATAACAAGTCTCTAATGCCAACTTAATGGACTGCCCCGTATCTAGGGGGTCAGCCATTGTATAGTATTAACTAACTGATACTAAACTTGTCCACAATTCACTGTATTAAACGGTAAACTATGATGAGTTTACTAATGAAATGTTTATGTCTGAAGATGGTTTCACTGCCGCACTGACAAGTCTCACTGGCTATAGTGGAGTCGAGCTATGTAACAACCTGCCTGTCCGGCTGCTCGCCACGAACTGTGAATTACGAAGTAGAGAAAAAAAATGCGCGGTCGTTCTTCAGGTTCCCTCGTGACAAGAACATGTAAGTAATATTGTGTTTGCATATATATTCTTCCAGTGACAGAGATTTTTATAGTACTTCATAATCTTCTGACCTGCTCGACCCATGTTTTAACTGGCTTAAACTATAATACGCATATTTTATTGTATAGTGCAGCAGTTAACCTTCAATACCGATGTGTTGTTGTAGGTGTGATCTGTGGGTTTTGAAATGTCACAGAAGCGATTTGGATAAAGTGTACAGGAAAGAAGGGACGTTACGCTTGTATAAGAATTATAAGATCTGTTCAGATCATTTCCAGGCCAGCGACTTTAAAAATCCTCGACTATACAGCCAAGGGTATGTTACATTTTTACTCTAATTGTACGTAAATATTCCTCAAAGCATCACTATCGACAACATTTTCAAACTTTTCTTTCTTTTATCCCTCTTCTCAGATTAAAGCCGAGATTTTATAGATTTTCTTTCTGTTAGTAGGCTTCATCTTAAGAGGAAAATTGTCCAGCTATTAAATGTTAATTCATTGCACCATATGTGTAAGGAATGTGCCGATATTTTTATTGACAAATGTCTTAATGTGATGATCCAATGTTTTTAAATCAGGAAAAAAGACAAATCCAACCGTAAGATTTCAGGCAGGTATGCTAAAGCTAAAAAAGTAATGCATAAATGGAAGATCAAGCCATTTCACAGCAGTCCATTTCACACCTTGTTTATATGTCTTAATTTCAGTTTTTGAATAATAACCTTTTAAATAATTCTTCATTCATTTATCCAGAATTGCTTTAGCAACTTCGAAGTTAATATCTCAATACCACTTTCTTTCTAGACGTAATTTATTTATCCATTTCCGTATATACATTTCCATTGATATTTGAATTTAGCGCGATTTGTTCAGGTCAAGTCACTAGGAGCGCCACCGTCGAATTGTCTCCCATTTTAGCAAGGCGAAATCCGTAAGTGTCGTGTATTGTCTCTACTGTATTTGGTTATACCTTAACACCATGGTCACCTCCATCCTACTTCTAGCCCTTCTAGCCCTTTCCTGTTCCATTGTCGCCATAAGACCTATCTGTGTCGGTGCGACGTAAAGCAAATTATTAAAAAAAGAAAAATCTGTTCGCGTTATATGTAAGAAGCAAAGTCTCGAAGCCGCAGTTCAGTGATGTACTTTTTTTATTTTCGTGTGACCTCCGGAGAGGCCTCGTGCAGGTTTTTGATTTGACTCCCGTAGGCGACTTGCGCGTCGTAATGACGATGGAATGATGATGAAGACGACACATATACCCAGTACCAGTGCCAGGGCAATTAACCAATTATGGTTACAATTCCCGACCCTGCCGGGAATCGAACCCGGGACCCCTGTAACCAAAGGCCAGCACGCTAACCATTTAGCCATGGAGCCGGACGATGTACTTATAATGGCTACTTACATATAACATTCATAACACATGCATACTGCCTGAAGTTGGTACTGTGGGTGTAATAAGCCAGGAGGCAAACAAGCTACTACCTGTCTCACGAACATCGCCCTTAAACTCAAGCTCCTCCCTCGGACAAACTATTCACTAATTTTTTAAAAAATGCATATTTTATGATCTGCGGACTTTCCTACCTATCTTCCGTAAGGTTATTTGTACTTATCTTCCAAACACGTGTATATTAATTTACCCCCGTTAGATTTTTTAATAGCACATATACTATGCTGTGTGAAGCTAGGCCTAAGAGGGCTAGAGTATGTTTAGGCGTTGTTTTGTTTATGTTTTAAGACTGTATCTTAAAATCCGGAAGATATAGTGAAACGGCGGGCGAAAACAAGCATGTTAGTATGTGTGCGCTTCAGGATCTCCCCTGTCGCTTACTTCAGTTCGCTTAAGGATTCCATTTCAATTGAAAGTGTGCTTTGTGGATACACTCGACTGTCAGTGGGCGTTGTAGAATTCATCCACGGTATTCCATTCCTGTCTTAAGCAGCGACTATCAATCAGAGGCTCTCAACTTCGCAGCGTTGGTTGAAGACCAGAAGGTATCTGGCTGAGTTCGGCATTATTTTCACTTGTTTGTTACTGTCTCCTCACTTTCATCTCTCCTGTCCTACCTTCCTTGGTCAATTTTTGTTCTTTTCCGAGTCCGACGGTGTAACGTTTTAGAGGCCTAGGTAGTATTTTGATTTCCACACTCTTCGTGGCCCTTCCGTTACTTTACCAGATCTCTTCCATTTCTTTTCCCTCTGATTAGTGTTGATTGATGATGGTTGCCCCGTTGTACTGTACTTCCTCTTAAAACAGTAATCACCACCACCACCACCTTATGGCAGGAATACCCTCTCAAAGGTGTGGTGTTTTTTTTTTGCTAATTGCTTTACGTCGCAACGACACAGATAGGCCTTATGGCGACGATGGGACAGGAAAGACCTAGTAATGGGAAGGAAGCGGCTGTGGCCTTAATTAAGGTACAGCCCCAGCATTTGCATGGTGTAAAAATGGGAAACCACGGAAAACCATCTTCAGAGCTACCGACAGTTGGGTTCGAACCCACTATCTCCCGGATGCGAGCTCACAGCTGCGCGCTCCTAAACGCACGGCCAACTCTTGCCCGATCAAAAGTGTCTATTCGTCGAAGTGCGTCTTCATTTATGGTCCAGGCTTCCACTCTATAATAGAGGATAGAGAACACACGTCATCACAGTATTCTAGTTCTGGAGACTAGGCTGATTTGCAGACTACCTAGAATACTTTTTAGTCCGGTGAAAGAACACCTAGTTCTGTCAGTGCGACTGCTGATTTATTTTCTTGGGTTCCAGTTTTCATTGCGTATGCATATCAGGTACTAAACAGTCAAACGTTTTGGAGAAGTCCAGTTAACCATTACACTTGTTGTTCTGGTCGCACTTTTCCCTACAACCATCGCTTTTATTACACTAGAATTGATATTCCTGACCATCGCTTTTAATACACTAGAATTGATCTTCCTGGCATCCTCTTCACATACTGTAATGTATTTGTCCATTAAGCTCTACAAGCCTCCCTTCTGTACTAGATAATAAAGTATCAGCCGCATACCTTTGTTAATTAATGGTACCGGTACATTTATTAATAACAATGTCTTAAATTACATTCTCTAAAGCCTTTTTTGAAGCTAGGTTTTGTGAGTAAACATTAAACAAGTTGAACAAAAAAACCATGTACTTCTTTGCTCATCTACCGCTTTTCCCACATCTGAAGGGTCGCGGGCGTGAATTGTGTCGCACATAATGTGTATTTGGCCCTGTTTTACGGCCGGATGCCCTTCCTGACGCTAACCTTGTACGGAGGAATGTAATCACTATTGAGAGTTTCTGTGGTGGTTGGTAGTGTAGTGTGATGTCTGAATATGAAGAATGAAAGTATTGAGACAAACACAAAGACAAGTCCCCGAGCCAGAATAATTAATCGAACGTGATTATAATCCCCAAACCGGTCGGGAACCGAACCCGGATCCCTCTAAATCGAAGGCCTCAACGCTGACCGTTCAGCTAATGAGTCGGACCTTGTCGTACTTTTTTCTCGATGTTAAACTCATCTGATAACAGATGTTCGATTAGTAAAGCTGCTGTCCGTCCCTGATAAATTTTGGTTATAATTGCGGTCTTGTCTATCAACATTGCCTCTAGCATTTATGATGCCAATGACCTTCCCATAGCTAATTTCATTGTGGGTTTCTTTCTTTCTTTCTTTCTTTCTTTCTTTCTTTATTAATATGTTTACCTTCCACGGTTGATTTTTCCCTCGGACTCAGTGAGGAATCCCACCTCTACCGCCTCAAGGGCAGTGTCCTGAAGCGTAAGACTTTCGGTCGGGGGAATACAACTGTGAGGAGGACCAGTACCTCGCCCTGGCGGCCTCACGTGCTACGCTTAATAGGGGCCTTGCGGAGGGATGGGAAGATCGGAAGGGATAGACAAACAAGATAGACGGAAGCAGGCGTGACCTTAAGTTAGGTACCATCCAGATTTTCCCTGGAGGAGAAGTGGGAAACCATGGAAAGCCACTTGGAGGATGGCTGAGGTGGGAATCGAATCCCCATCTACTCAGTTGACCTCCCGAGGTTGAGTGAATCCCGTTCAAGTTCTCCTATCACTTTTCAAATTCCGTATCGGAGACGGGAATCGAACCAGGGCCTCTGGGAGTGGCAGCTAATCACACTAACCACTCCACCACAGAAGTGGACATCGTAGGATTCTTCAAGGTAATATTTTGTCATTCTAAGTCATATTTGATCATTTTAAGGTCTTACGTGGATAATTTTTAGTTCTTTTACATCGAGCCCTATTTATTACCCACAATAACCTTCAGGCACTAGTGGTCGTGATATTTGATACATTGATGATAATATTTTTTCTGCCACAACGAGTTTGCAGTCTTTTAGTAATATCTTGGCCATATTTTGCATTTCATTCCTGTCAGGTCAAGTTCATCTATTTTTGAGAAGCCATGAAGTCATTTATGAAGAGGTGTGGCAGACTGGTTGCTATGTGAGGCCGAGCCCGTTATTGAAGAAGTGGTTCTCAGAAAGGGAGAAGTCAAACTATAACACGTGTTTCTTGAGCCACATTACGATAACATTATGTAACTTTGGCGAGACCGCTCAACCACACCGTACAATAGCGGTCTAGAATGGCAAAAGAACTTGATCGTACATTCTCGTCAGCTGAATTACAAAAAGCTCTCAGCCTGCAATTTTATTTTTGCAAGGATATTCAACATTTCCTAAATTACTTTACTGTATGTTGGTACTGAGAAGATATGTTGTTGTTGTTGTTGTTGTTTGAGTCATCAGTCCTTAGACTGATTTGATGCAGCTCTCCATGCAACCCTATCCCAGGGTCGTCAGATACTGAAATCAAAATACGAGAAAATCAACGGGCTCATATTCTACAGTACAAGTTGTAAACTTCGTTCCAAAATAATACGCTTATTATCATGTTGACATCATAGTACAGTTTATTCATGCATGCCTTAATATTTATACACAGGCTTAAACTTTTACCGAGCAAGTTGACTGCGCGGTATGGGTCATGTAGCTATGAGCTTGAATTCGGGAGATGATGGGTTAGAACCCCACTGTCGGCAGTCCTGAAGATGGTTTTCCGTGGTTTCCCATTTTCACACCAGGCAAATGTTGGGGCTGTACCTTAATTAAGGCCACGGCCGCTTCCTTCCCACTCCTGGCCCTTCCCTGTCCCATCGTCGCCATAAGACCTATCTGTGTCGGTGCGACGTAAAGCAACTAGCAAGCAATTTCGTAAAAATCTCTGTATGACATTGAAGAAAAATTTACAGAAATGAACAGCTCAGACCTAATCAAGTCATTAGGATATTTCTCCCAGCTGACAATTTTGCACGAACATGCGGTGGACTCGGACTACATCAGGTAGGTGTCCGTTATTACGCCTCTTATTCGCCAGGATGGACCACCCGAGAACTGGAAACAATAAAGTAAAAAACAATTTTAAACATTTACGAACTCACACCAGATAAAGAAATCAAGGAGTGAAGAAATCTATCCTCTTTGAAAGAAAGAAGAAAATCTCTTGGTACTTATCAGAGGTGAAACATTGGCGTATTTCTCTCGAGGTTCAAAATACGGGACAATTGCCGTCCCGGGGAGGAAATGTCCGGGACGCGGAATACTTAACACGAATACGGTTCTATCCCGTAAATTCCGGGACGTCTGGCAACCCTGCCCTATCCTGTGCTAACCTTTACATTTCTACTTAACTGTTACACCCTACATCTGCTCTAATCTGCTTGTCATAATCATACCTTCATTTATCCCTACCGTTCTTACCACCAACACTTTCTTCAAGAACCAACTGAACAAGTCCTGGGTGCCTTAAGATGTGTCCTATCATTCTATCGCTTCTCGTTAAATTTAGCCACATCGATCTCCTCTCGCCAACTCGATTCAGTATCTCTTCATTCGTGATTCGATCTATCCATCTCACCTTCAGTATTCTTCTGTAACACCACATTTCAAAACTTCTCTTTCTTTCTGAGCTAATTATCGTACATGTTTCACTTCGAAACAGTGCCACGTTCTAATTCCTATATCAATATTTGAAGTGAGCAAATTTATTTTCTTAAGAAATCTCTTCCTTGCTTGTACTAGTCTGCATTTTATGCCCTCCTTACTCCTGCCATCGTAAGTTATTTTACTACCCAAGTAACAATATTCATCTGCTTTCCTTAAGACATAATTCCGTAATCTAATATTTTCTGCACCGAGCTCGATAGCTGCAGTCGCTTAAGTGCGGCCAGTATCCAGTATTCGGGAGATAGTAGGTTCGAACCCCACTATCGGCAGCCCTGAAAATGGTTTTCCGTGGTTTCCCATTTTCACACCAGGCAAATGCTGGGGCTGTACCTTAATTAAGGCCACGGCCGCTTCCTTCCCACTCCTAGCCCTTCCCTGTCCCATCGTCGCCAGAAGACCTATCTGTGTCGGTGCGACGTAAAGCAATTAGCAAAAAATATATATATATTTTTTTTTTCTGCATCACCTGACTTTGTCCGTCTGCACTCCATTAGTTTTGAAAAATATATTTGGATAAATTCTACTGAAGTCACTGGACACTTGTAAGCGATGATGGTGATTATTGTTTTTCAAAGAGAAACAGCAAGTTTGTCAACCCTGCATAACTTTACTGGAAATATTTATATTTGAATCCTACAAGATCCTGAGGGTGTGGTCTGAGGAAAACAGGAAAGGGCCATAAAAGACGTGAAAATGGAATACTTTCTATTCTTCGCAAATCTGGAATCGGAAGAATACAAGAATTCCAGAAGAGACGCAGGAAAATACGGCGAGAGAGTGACGCCTTGCTGAATGAAATGGAAGCGATGTCTGACTCAGTCGTGCCTTGTGGTCACCACACAATCGCCTCACAAGTTTTTTTTTTCTAGTTGCTTTACGTCGCACCGACAGAGATAGGTCTTATGGCGACGATGGGATATGGAAGGCCTAGGAGTGGAAAGGAAGGTAGTTGCTTTACGTCGCACCGACACAGACAGGTTTTATGGCGACGATTGGACAGGAAAGGCTAGGAGTGGGAAGGAAGCGGCCGTGGCTTTAATTAAGGTACAGCCCCAGCATTTGCCTGGTGTGAAAATGGGAAACCACGGAAAACCATCTTCAGGGCTGCTGACAGTGGGGTTCGAATCCACTATCTCTCAGATGCGAGCTCACAGCTGCGCGCCCCTAACCGAACGGCCAACTCGCCCGGCGATACAAGTTATTAACCCTTGACGGTGATTTCTATGTAATGCGGGTGTATGTAATTACTAGAGGCGGTAATTCTTCGCAATAGCATTTAGCTATAAAACTCTGTCAAAAACTTGGACTTCCATATTCTCTTTATCAGTGTCTTCACTTTTAAAGTGGACATCATATCCTGGGGGCAACCCTTCTTATGCAGACCTACCATAGAGAGTGGTAGATGTCTGCTGAGTTAGATACTGCATCTATGCAGAGGAAAATATAGAATTCTATCTTATGTGTGATTTACAGAAAAATGTAGAGAGAGCACACACACAATCCCCCACACCACCACCTCCATATAAATAATAATTCATGGTTAAAATCCCACAGTTCGGTCGGGAGTCGAGGCCGGTCCCTTCAGGCCAGCGCACTACAGGTAGTAGTGACTGTAAGAGAAGCTATCAATAGATTGAGAGTTATATGTGCAACCGTGTGAGGTGTGTGATTTTAGCGTGATGAATGGTCATTGACAGATAAATTGGGCCGATGTTCTGTAGATGCTCTCTTACTATGTTCTTGGGTTACAGCTGATAATTATATACATTACAGACTAGTACTTGTGGAATGTGTAATAAGCACCTGTCATACCATCGATATGTACGAAATGTATACCTTCAATCGTCCCTGGATAATAACTTGTTTCTCGGTGCAGCATTTTTGTAGTACCGAGTGCTCTACACGCTGATGGGAGTGGATCACTATATGTGATTACAATGGCGCGTAATAACAGAAATTACATTTCATATTCTACATGTGGATCGATAGCTATTTTGTTTTTTCAGTCAGCAGTGTTTTAGAGGACCCCTGAAGTGAGCTGAGCAAAGTTTAGTCTTACACAATGCAGATCCCTTCTGAGACATGAGCAGTACTCAGGAGGTTTACTAGTTCCATAATTATATTATTCGCTCACGTTAAGTTATTTATAGATTAAAAAGTTCATATTGCCTCATACCTCTTATCAGATCAATGATAATGCAATGAGAAATTGACCTCCATAGTCGCCAGATTTAGCACACTTAAACGTTTCTATTTTGCGACAAAATCTTCTTCTGCATATCCATTAATGGATCTTGGCGACCGCATGTTGTATTTCTATCCGATTGGTTGCTGCATGCTGCAGACTGTCGAGAGTGAATACTCTTATGCATTGTTTTTATATTATGCAGCCACGATGTTTGTTTTCACCGTTTCCTCATTTGCCTTCAATCTTCCCTCTCATAATCGATTGTAGAAGATAATATTTGGCATTTCGCAAAATATGTACCAGGTACGCAGAATTTTTTTTTTTTTTTTTTTTTTTTTTTTTTTTTTTTTTGCTAGTTGCTTTACGTCGCACCGACACTGATAGGTCTTATGGCGACGATGGGACAGGAAAGGGCTGGAAGTGGGAAGGAAGCGGCCGTGGCCTTAATTAAGGTACAGCCCCAGCATTTTCCTGGTGTGAAAATGGGAAACCACGGAAAACCATTTCCAGGGCTGCCGACAGTGGGGTTCGAACCTACTATCTCCCGAATACTGGATACTGGCCGCACTTAAGCGACTGCAGCTATCGAGCTCGGTCATTTCATTTTTTAAAACTGTAAGTAGCAGTTCTCGGTCTCTATTCATACGCTTTAGGACTTCTTCATTGGTTAGTACATAACCTAGGAAAGTCAAAATTAAATGTTCAAATTTATAGAAAAAATAGTATTATAGGAGGAAATTTAAAAACTAAAATTTTTAGTATGTCATCATTCGGCCTACAGAAAATAGTTCAATACATTGGAATTGATTGTAAATTACCTTTTCTAGTAATTTTTGTTGCGTACAACTTTGTGATAGAAATGGAAAGAAAGCATCATTATTTTCTAGAATATATGTACAGTCTATTCCAATCACATTTGAACACAGGCCTGCGATGTGAATGCGTGTTTAACTGAGATTTCACTGCCATTTTACGATGATCTCGTAGATTTTTGTCAGATTAATAATCGTGAATTCAAAACTTGACCGCCACAGTTGCCAGACCTAACACCTTAAGAATTTTTTCCAGCCGTGATAATGGATATACAATTATAGTTTATATCCACCCTTGTGAGAGGCTCGCAACGTGTGTGTTGGTCACAGGGCTCTGGTTGAGCCTGGCATTACTCTAATCACTTTCTGTCATCGTTCGTGTTGAAACTCGTTTGGTTAATACTCGTTCTCTTCTGCTCCACAGGTCTGAAGTGTGTTCCGTTCTCCCTCTAATGTTGTCCACCTCCGTAATGTAATTGTTAGCGCAATTACCTGCCGTTCTGGGGGACCTGGATTCGATTCCCAGAACTACTAGAAATTTAGGACTGACAGAGGGGCTATTATGTGGTTAAACAGGTACTTGAAGATCATTTCCATTGGGGATGTCCTGAAAATAGCTGCACCACTTCGGGAAGAGGATAAGAATTTATTTTACTAATGGTCTTTTACCCGCTATCCTCATGATACGAGGCGATGGATTTCTTTATCTTCTTGGATATTACCAGAGGTTAATTACCGATGTTTTGTTTTACCCGGTGAAACTTCAACTAGTCCGAGCGAGTGGCTATGCGGTTTGGTTCACATAACTGTCAGATTGTGTTCCGGAGATAGCGGGTTTGAACCCCAATGTTGGCAACACTGAAGATTGTTTTCCGTAGTTTCCTACTTTCATACCAGGTCCTGAGTTAAGCTCACGCTCGCCTCTTCCCTAATCCCAGCCCTGTTCTATCACATCGTCGCCATAAGACCTGCGCGTGTCGGAGCGACGTAAAACAAATAAAAGAAGCGTACATACATGTTTAGTATCTAACTACTAAGGTTCAAACCGCAGTGTTGGCAGCCCTGAAGATGACGTTCCTTGTTTTTCCATTTTCACACCAGGAAAATGCTCGGGCTGTACCTTAAGGTCACGGTCGCTTCCATCCCACTCCCAGCTCTTTCCTTTCCCATCGTCGCCATAAGAATTATCTGTGTCGGTGCGACGTAAAGCAGATTGTTAAAAATCTGACTAGTAATGCCCTTTTCATGCAGTTATCGGCTTTTGAACAAACGCTCCTCAACTGTCTGGTTCCCTGGCTGTTTAGTTAGTGTTTAGGTCTTCCATTTAGAACAGGGCCTCTCAGGGTGCATACGCCCGGTGCATGCACTGTGCACGGTGCAAAAGACGACTTCGCTTGGTCGACCAGAGTGCAGACCCCCACTCCTCGATTTGGAGCAATAGCGCTGTCTCTCTCTTTCCCCACGCCTGTCTCGCTCGCTCCCCCTTTCTCCCTCTTCCTCACTTGCTCCGTAGCGCTCCAAACCCGAGCCGAGTTGAGCCGACTTGAGCCCAGCTTAGCCGAGTAGCCCAGAGACGAAGCGTTGGTCCGAGCCGAACCGAGCGGGACCGATGCACTGTCCACAGGAACTCTGCGCCGCTGTCTGCACGCGTGAGATTTTGGGCGTTTGAGAGGCCCTGATTTAAAGTGTATTAGGTTTGATTCTTGGCCGTGTCGGTGATTTTATCCGCGTCTGGTTAATCCTCTCGCTTGGATACTGGGTGTCTGAGCTCCTCTGAATACATTTCTCTCCGCAAACACACACAACCAGCCATTACAGAAAACCGCAATAATGAGTTCATCCCTTGGCATAGGATTGACGTGAGGAAAGACATTTGCCATAAAACTGGAACGAGTATATACGCACCTGCGACCCCAGCAGAGTAAAAGCAGCTGAAAAAGGAAGTGCTCTGTTGTAGTGTTTTTTTTTGTTTTTTTTAACGATTTGCTTTATGTCACACCGACGCACATGGGTCTTATGACGACGATGGGATAGGAAAGGGCTAGGAGTGAGAATGAAGCGAATGTGACCTAAATTAGGGTACAGCCCCAGCATTTGCCCGATGTGAAAGGGGGAAACGACGGAAAACCATCTTCAGGACTGCCGACAGTCGGGTTCGAATCCACTATCTCCCGAATGCAAGCTGATAGCTACGTGAAACCGCGCAGATAATTATGTATTTCACTCTATCTTGTCTTGTACATTATGACATGTGTATACATACTGTCGGCAACATGTAACTGGCCTTTCTGCAAACAGGATACAAGTGAAACAAGGAACATAAAGGAACCATTTCAATGCGGAAGAGATAAGACTGGGTGTTAACAACACTTCGCCAACTCGTTCAAGGTTGCTTCAGAAGGAACTGCACCTAAAGGTTCCGCGAAAACTTTTAAACAAGCCTAATGCTCAGACCCTCCTTCACAGCCGAAAAATAATTCCCCCGTCATAGCGGACCTGGCTTTCCCCGTTTAAACTCCAAAATAATCTGTGATTGACTCATAGGGATGGTAGATTGTAGCATTAGAAAACTAATTTAGTATTTTACCCCATAGCATACGCGCCAGATCGTAGGACGAAGACACACGCGTGGGGGTGCTTTCCACCCCACATATCATTGTATTGTAAAATATGAATTACTGTATTAATTGGAGATTTTAAGATGGATTATGTGAGAATTACTCTTTCTGGGGGGTATCCAGCCAGAAAGGTATAAGAGCGGGGAGAGCACGAAAAAGCATTTTTGTACATTTCACTAGGAAATGAAATGACCTGGGGTGGATTCCACCCCATACGCGTGTGTTTGAGGGTTAAAGAATTAAAGTGAGTATTTTAAAGAGTTCTAAAATGGAAGCGTTTATAATATTGAATTGGATGTTAAATTATCAAGGTAACTACCGAATTTGAATTTCCTATAATTTCCAGTTTTAATTCAAGGGGAAAGCCCATAGGAACATAATTCAATTGAAGTGAGATTGGGGCCATTAGCAAATATATTGATTGCTCGGAACCTGGTTTCCCGTAAAATACAGGGTGGTCAGAACGGACCGAGCAAAAACGGCAGGGTGGGAAAGGGAATATCGTAGAGAGTCAATTGGCGATACGGACCAGATAGATTCGACCTACGCTTACTCAGATATTGGGAAATGTTGTCGGTAGCATAAGTGGACGTGTCGGTGCGACGAAAAGCAAATAGCAGCATAACTGGACGCATACGAGGGAGCATATGGAGAAACCGTTGCTCTTGTAGAGGATGTACAAGTTGCCTAAAACGGGAGGGATGTAAACAGTTCGGATTCCCAACTTGTGGAGCACAGATCTAGAACAATGTTTTTGTTTGCAGGTCGTACACTGACATGATCACAAATGAGAGTGCTATTAGTGGTGGTGGTGGTGATGATTATTGTTTTAAGAGGAAGAGCAGCTTGGCAACCTTCTTCTATTAACGCTAATCAGAGAGAAAATTGGAAGAGTTCCGACACATCTAAAAATGAAGATATTGGCCGAAGAAAGACAAGGGCCACGGAGGGCTTACTAAGCCTCGCAAACCTAATACCGTGTCCGACTCGTTGGCTGAATGATCAGCGTACTGGCCTTCGGTTCAGAGGGTCCCGGGTTCGATTCCCGGCCGGGTCGGGGATTTTAACCTTAATTGATTAATTCCAATGGCCCGGGGGCTGGGTGTTTGTGCTGTCTCCAACATCCCTGCAACGCACACACCACATATAACACTATCCTCCACCACAATAACACGCAGTTACCTACAAATGGCAGATGCCGCCCACCCTCATCGGAGGGTCTGCCTTACAAGGGCTGCACTCGGCTAGAAATAGCCACACGAAATTATTATTATTATTATTATTATTATTATTATTATTATTATCTAATACCGTAGGGGTCGAAACGGAACAAGAATTGACCAAGGGAAGTCGGATAGAAACGGTGAAAGAGGGCCTCTGTAGCCCGTTTTACGGCTAACAGGTTTTGGCGACGATGGGCTCGGAAAGGGCTATTATTGATAAGGAAGCTGTCGTGACTTTAGCAGTTGTCTGGTGTGAAAATCGAAAACCACAGAAAACCATTTTCACACCTGCGGATGGAACGGTTCGAACAGACCATCTCCCGAATGGAAGCTAACACCTACACACGCCATACCACGTAGCCACATCACCTGATTTTCCTAGAGGCTGCAGCGCGTTTTTATTCATCCTCGTGATTGTGTATGGTCTCCTAGGTGCATTATACCTGTCGGTTCCAATAATGACGAAGATCATGTTGGAAGTTATGAATCGGAAACCTTCTCACTCAAGTATACAAATTGCTCATCTCATGCTGCGTCTCCAACACTCAGCATATGTCCGATGACCCCTGAGCAGAATACAGAATGACTGGCTGTGACCAATAAAGTCGGGATAGAGGCCGCCACCCACGCCTGGGAAGCTGTGTACAGGACCTAAGGAACAGGAACCGAATACTAAGAGTGTGTCGTGTCCTCGTGTTAGTAGGCGTGAGGCTGCAGTCCGTGAGAACTTGTTTACATACGAACCACGGGACGATCTGTTTGGTGCGTACAAATCGCGTAGCACAGCACAATTTTTAATATGTTTGGCACTCGCCCAGTCAGTCGCCCTCTGTTTCCAGCGTCGGAATGTAAATTAACTCGAGAAAGGAAACACCACGCCTCTGTGGTGTAGTGGTTAGTATGATTAGCTGCCACCCCCGGAGGCCCGGGTTCGATTCCCGGCTCTGCCACGAAATTTGAAAAGTGGTACGAGGGCTGGAAAGGGGTCCACTCAGCCTCGGGAAGTCAACTGAGTAGAGGTGGTTTCGATTCCCACCTCAGCCATCCTGGAAGTGGTTTTCCGTGGTTTCCCACTTTTCCTTCAGGTAAATGCCGGGACGGTACCTAAGGCCACGGCCACTTCCTTCCCTCTTCCTTGTCTATCCCTTACAATATTCCCATCCCCCCGCAAGGCCCCTGTTCAGCATAGCAGGTGAGGCCGCCTGGGCGAGGTACTGGTCCTACTCCCCAGTTGTATCCCCAGACCAAGAGTCTGAAGCTCCAGGACACTGCCCTTGAGGCGGTAGAGGTGGGATCCCTTGCTAAGTCCGAGGGAAAAACTGAACCTGGAGGGTAAACAGATGATGATGATGATGATGATGTACCTCAGTGGGTTATGTTTCAGATGTTTCGAATCTGATCGTCGGATCTATTATAAAGCCCTTCAAAATCCCCCCCTCTCTGGAAAGCCATATTACTCTGCAACAGGGATTGGCATTAGTGATCTAGTGACTTCTCGCATTTTACAATTATTGATCTATCATTTAAATAATTGCTTTTGCATTTCCTTTTTAAAACTCGGTTAATGTAACGATAAAACAGCTATAGACTTTGAAATTAAGATATACGCACGGAAATAAATTGTAATGCAAACAACTCCACAAATATAAAAGTTCTCAATCATGTTTTTTTTTTTTAGTGTGAAACACGACAGGAACTTCTCTCAATAACATAATAGCTTTCATGTTGGGTGAATAGTTGATAAAACTGAGCCAAATGCACGATTCCAAATATTGGTCGGTTAACTTAGTTCTTTACTTGTTAGTAATTACATTCATGCTTAAAAATAAGGATTCCCCCCACTATCAGCAAACCTGAACATGGTTTATCATGGTTTCCCATTTTCACTCCAGGCAAATGCTGGGGCTGTACCTTAATTAAGGCCACGGCTGCTTCCTTCCTACTCCTAGTCCTTTCCTATCCCATCGACTACACAAGACATATCTGTGTCGTTGCGACGTAAAACAAATTGTTAAAAACATGTAAGTTGAAACAAACAAGGTGTTCGAACGAAATGCGATATCATTATTAAAGGGTAATTGTCATGTGGAATCACAAACCAACACTTTTTATATATTCTATATCACTTTTCACCCACAGGTCATCTCTGAATGAAATAATTTCAATTCCGCAAGATGCTCCATCTAAAGTGAAAACCAAATGCAAAACAAAGTTCTCCTAGCTATTGCATAGGTATTCAGTGCGAGTAATTTGAAATTTTCCTGGAATTGTTTTCAGTCCCCTCAAAGTAGCAGTGGAATCACATCTTGTCTGACGTCCTTAGTGGCCCAGAATACGTCATTTGTTAAACACTTTATGCACTGTATCCGTGCGAAGGCGGGTTGATGATTGTATCAATGCTAACGGAGGACATTTTGAACATTTCATATAACAAAGAGTTTCATGTGGTATGCTAGTACGTTTTGTTCCTGTGTGTTCTTCTTCTTATCCTTAATCTGTTTACACTCAGCGAAGGATCCCACCTCTGCCGTTTCAAGGGCAGTGTCCTGGAGCTTCAGACTTTTGGGTCGGGGGATACAACTGGGGAGAATGACCAGTACCTCGCCCAGGTGGCCTCACCTCCTATGCTGAACAGGGTTTGGGAAGATTGAATGGGACAGGCAAGGAAGAGGGAAGGAAGCGGCCGTAGCCTTAAGTTAGGTACCATCCCGGCATTTGCCTGGAGGAGAAGTGGGAAACCACGGAAAACCACTTCCAGGATGGCTGAGGCGGGAATCGAACCCACCTCTATTCAGTTGACCCCCGTTCGAGCCCTCGTACCACTTTTCAAATTTCGTGGCAGAGCCGGGAATCGAACCTGGACCTCCGGGGGTGGCAACTAATCACGCTAACCACTACACCACAGAGGCGGACTCCTGTGCGTTTCCTACGGTTAATGCACTATGCATGTAGAGTTCTAACATCAATCATGACAATATTGCAAGTTGAAGATACTTGCAGTGGTAATGAAATGTCGTATGGCTTTTAGTGCCGGGATATCCCAGGACGGGTTCGGCTCGCCAGGTGCAGGTCTTTCTATTTGACTCCCGTAGGCGTCGTGATGAGGATGAAATGATGATGATGACGACACATACACCCAGCCCCCGTGCTATTGGAAGTAACCAATTAAGGTTAAAATCCCCGACCCGGCCGGGAATCGAACCCGGGACCCTCTGAACCGAAGACCAGTACCCTGACCGTTCAGCCAACGAGACGCACACTTGCAGTGGTGATCATAATGGTATGATCATAAAATTACAACTCGATTGTTGAAATCGAGAGGTGCATCTCGGTGTCTTCTGGCTAAATTCTCTTTTACGGTTGACCAAATATGTAGTCAAAACCAACCCTCCTCCTTTATCCAGGCTTGAGATCGGCAACAGCAGCCTCTGAATTACTCAGTCCAACCAGTGTGAACATCGGAAACTTGAGAAGCAAAGTCAAGGTGAAATGTTTAACCTTTGCTGATGATCTATCAATCATTACTAAGAACAGAGATGAAACCAGATACGTCGTACAGAGGTTACACAATATAGCTTAAAAGGCAGGCCTACATATATCGTACGAAGAAAAACTGTTCTTGGAATATCTACATCAACATAGGGAAAAAAATCCGCTAGAGATGGAAGACGGCACAATTTCACAGGTGTCCTCCTTCAAATACCTTGGAGAAATCATATTGCCATCGGGATTAGACAGTAGGGCCAACATAGAAAGAGCCACACTAACCTCCATAAGGCGGACAGACTAACGTGGAATTACTGCAACAAGAGAGTCATATAGCGTAATGCAAAATTACGACATTACAAGACAGTTGTTTTGCCGGAAGCTTTATACGTCTCAGAAACCGCATCCCTGTGGGTGGGGGCGGTAGAATAACACCCACGGTATCCCCTGCCTGTCGTAAGAGGCGACTAAGAGAGGCCCCAGTGGCTCTGAACTTTGGAGCGTGGGTTGGCGATCACGGAGCCCTCAGCTGAGTCTTGGCATTGCTTCCACTTACTTGTGCCAGGCTCCTCACTTTCATCTGTCCTATCCGACCTCCCTTGGTCAACTCTTGTTCTTTTCCGACCCCGACGCTATTAGGTTTGCGAGGGTTAGGGAGTCTTTCACTTTCACGCCCTTCGTGGCCCTTGTCTTCCTTTGGCCGATGTCTTCATTTCTGGAAGTGTCGGACTCCTTCCATTTTTTTTCTCTCTGATGAAAAAAAAATGAAATGGCGTATGGCTTTTAGTGCCGGGAGTGTCCGAGGACAAGTTCGGCTCGCCAGATGCAGGTCTTTTGATTTGACTCCCGTAGGCGACCTGCGCGTCGTGATGAGGATGAAATGATTGTTGTATGTCCGGCGCTCCCTTTCACGCTCAGCCAGCCAGCTGCACGCGCGCCTGTGTATCATTCTGCTAGCTTCGACGCGCAGCCCTCAGTGCGCGTGCCTGACCATCGAGTGTACTATAAATAGGAGCTCCCTCCCTGCTCAATTGCCCACTTGCCCCGGTGTCCAGCTCCAGAATACACCCTACGTCGAGCACGGAGGCTACTCCTCTTGAAAATGTGCTTCGACCAGGTGGACTGAATTTCTGGCAGTACGAGGTTTCACCTCTGGTCACCGCTCCCTTACCTGTTTCCGCTGCCTATGTTCCGTAATTCTTTTACAAGCCATTTTCATTCCCTAACTTATGCAAGCTCCCTTAGTTTCGCTAGGTGGAATTTCTTCAATCAATTGAACTTGCTTTTTAGGAATTCAGGCACTTCAACAAACAAGGACTCTCATAAACATTTATGTTAGTGTGCCAGATAGTTCTCGACTATCAACGTGTCAATTCACAAAGACTATCTTTTCGAGATAGAAGTGTATATAAAGACTGCAAACCTGTACATATTGTATAAAGACAGACTTTTCTCAAGATTCAATATTCCTTTTTGCTTCAAAATAAATTTCAGTTATTTGTGTAAATATCATAAAGTGAAGCAAATAAAAGTTGTGTTTGTAAATTTCAACCTTGGTTACAACACAACTCTATGGCGACGAGGTAAAAAGCGACACTACACTTCATCGGCCCCAGTCGCCAACTCTATGGCGACGAGGTAAAAAGCACCAACTACACTTCTTCGGCCCCAGTTGCCAACTCTATAGCGACGAGGTACACACGAGACCCAACACTACAATTCAACGGGCCCAGTTGTCAACTCTACGGCGACGTGCTAAACAACAACGACACTCCAACCAGTTCTGACACACAGCTTACCTTACTATTTCTTGCACGCATCTCGCAATGGCTACTGCGGAACAACTCGCTACGGTCTTCCAAGCCTTACAGCAGCAACAACAACAGTTTATGCAACAACAACAGGCAGCATTAATTCAGGCTATTCAAGCTATTTCTGTCTCTACACAGCCATCAGCTATTCCTCCGTTCTCTGCTTTTGACCCGGCTAAGGAAGAATGGTCAGTTTATTTAGCCCGCTTACAACAGCATTTCATCTGCCATTCTGTCACAGATGATCAACGCCGCCGCGCACTATTTCTTAGTTCGGTTGGCAATGCTACGTGTGAATTACTACGTAAATTAAGTCCAGAAGAACACTTATCTGAGGTACCCTTCACGCAGCTCTTGGCCCGTCTCACGGAACACTATGCCAAAGCTCCTCACATAGTGGCTGCTCGCTATAAATTTTTTCAGAGCAGAAAGCAACCCCATCAGACACATACTGAATGGATAACTGAATTGCGTGGTCTAGCTAAACCCTGCCAGTTCATCTGCTCCAAGGACGGTTGTGGTTCACCCTACACTGATTCTCTCATTCGGGACATGATAATTTTACATACTCCTGAAGACAAAATACGTTTTGACGCTGTCAAGCAGAGTAACCCTTCTTTAGAAGACGTCCAGCGTATTGCTACGGTTTATGAGCTTACTACCAAGACTGCCGCAGCCATAGCTTCTCCACACGAAGTTGCACAAGTCTCGCCTCAGGCCCGCAAGTCCTCTGCTACAGTGAACCGTACGGATAAGGCGCTCTCCACCAAGCATTCTCGCCAGGTTCCCTCTCGTCATGCTACACGGAAGCCCAATTCTAAAAGCACCTCGAAACTCCTGCCTTCCTGCCGAGGTTGTTTCAAGCATCATGAACGTCGTGACTGTCGTTTTTTCAAAGCTACTTGTGAACGATGTAATAAAATTGGACACATTCAGACTGTCTGTCAAAGTTCGCTCCGCCCTGCTAAGACTACTGCAGCGCGACGGAAGCATATACAGCCCCGCCAAGACATGGAAGTTGATCAGATCAATCTTATTCTTCCCACAAAGGATTCTCACAAAATCATCATTCCTCTCTCATTCTCTGATCAATCTGTCGATTTTCAATTAGACACTGGATCACCTGTCTCTATTATTAACCTGACTACCTACCACGACTTAGGTTCACCTTCATGCTCTCCAGCTGACATCCAGCTCGTGACATTTAACAAGAAGAAAATTGACATCAAAGGTCAAATTAAGCTTCAGGCTAGTTATAAAGGAATTCAGAAGGCCATTCCTCTTCTCGTAGTTAACAACTACACTGCATCAAACATTATGGGCATGGATCTATTTAACTTATTTGGTTTCCAGATACATGACAACATTAACGTCGTATCTACATTGCATCCTACTTCTGACGTTACCGCTCTTCTAGCGCAGTTTCCTGAAGTCTTCGACTCTCAGCTCGGAACAGCAAAAGACTATACAGCTCACATACAGCTGAAATCCGGAGCTAAGCCTCGCTTCCTCAAAGCACGTCCAGTACCCCTAGCACTTCAAGACCAGGTCACGAAAGAATTAGAAAGATGGATACAAACTGGAATTGTCGTACCAGTTACTTCTAGTCAATGGGCTACTCCACTCGTGATAATCAAGAAACCTGATGGTAATGTTCGACTTTGTGGCGATTTTCGATCTACAGTCAACGCACAACTCGAAACCGATATCTTTCCTATTCCACGTCCAGAAGACTTATTCCGTCGTCTCTCTGGTGGACAATTCTTCTCTCGAGTTGATCTTAAAGAAGCTTATCTCCAGCTACTTTTAGACGACGAATCTAAGAAATTTCTCACACTCAACACTCCTCTCGGACTGCTCCAGCTCCAGCGGCTCCCATTCGGTATTTCATCCTCAGCGGCTATTTTTCAGCGCTATTTGGCTCAACTCACCGCCTCAATTCCCGGTTGTGCTAACTACCTGGATGATATTATTGTTACTGGAAAAGATCATCAGGAACATCTAACCAATCTCCGCCTTCTTCTCCAGAAATTGAAAGACAATGGACTACGAGCGAATCTCGCTAAATGTACCTTCTTTCAGCCTCAAGTTCACTACCTCGGACATATACTTGATAAGAATGGAATTCGTCCTAGTATGCAGAATGTCTCCGCGATAGTAAGCATGCCAGCACCTCAGAACCTCAAGCAGCTTCAGTCCTTCATAGGCAAAGCGAACTATTATAATAAGTTCATTCCACGCTTCGCTACAGTGGCAGCTCCATTAAACGCTCTACGTAAAAAGGTGTTAAGTTTCAGTGGACTCCGCAATGCCAACAGGCCTGGAAAACAATCAACAACGCCTTAATTCAAGCTATACAACTCACTCATTTTCAGCCCGACAAGATCATCACGCTAGCTACTGACGCTTCAGACTACGGTCGGTGCCGTTCTCTCCCAGAAGGATCGTCATGGACAAGAACGCCCCATCGCCTTCGCTTCAAAAACACTTAATGACCATCAACGTCGATACTCACAGATAGAGAAAGAAGCTTTAGCCATCATCTTTGGTATTCGCCGTTTCAATGAATATCTTTATGGCAACCATTTCCTGATCATTACCGATCATAAGCCTCTCGTACACTTATTCCATCCTGGTAATAAGATCCCAGAGAATTCCCTCAGAAAGCTTCAAAGATGGTCCATGTTCCTTTCTGATTATTCCTATCAGATTGTATATCGAGCCACATCCCAGCATTGTAATGCTGATGCCCTCTCCCGCTTACCCGTTGGTCCTGATACTGCCTTCGATTCTCAAGAATCTGAATGTCTTCAGTTGGACATAGAACTTGAAGATACTGTATCCAGTTTTCCTATTGATGCTACCTGCATAGCTAAAGCTCCGGATAAGGACAGTACCCTTGCTACTGTACGTACTTACATCCGCAACGGTTGGCCTATTCAGAGCACACTTCCTGCCCACCTGGCACCTTATCATCGTATGCAGCATCGTCTCACGACTCGTGCCGGAGTTGTACTACTAGAAGCAGGCACCATCTTCCGAGTGTTTATCCCACTTAGCCTACAGAAACAAGTTCTCGAATTATTACACCAAAGCCATTGGGGTATCTCCAGAACAAAGCAACTCGCCCGTCAACACTGCTACTGGCCCGGTATTGATGCCGCCATCGAAAAGCTAATACGTCATTGTGAGCAATGTCAAACGAATCAGAACGCCCCGTCTTCTGATCTTGCTTCATGGCCTCCTGCTACTACTCCATGGGAACGAGTTCACATCGATTTCGCAGGTCCTTTCCTCAATTCCATGTGGTTATTAGTCATCGATTCACTGTCAAACTTTCCATATGTCGTGGATATGCATTCGACTACTACAACCGAAGCTACCATTCGTGCTCTCCAGAAAATCTTTACTACAGAAGGTTTACCACAAGTCCTCATTTCGGACAACGGACCTCAATTTACAGCTACTGCTTTTCAGAACTTTTGTACACATAATGGCATTCGTCATATCCTTGCACCACCTTTTCACCCTCAATCTAATGGTGAAGCTGAACGCTTCGTACAAACATTTAAAAGAAGTATGGAGAAAGCTGTCTCTTCAGGCTTAACTAAAGACCAAGCCTTGCTCCAACTCTTAAACACCTACAGAACTCTACCCGGCGCTGATAATATCACTCCTGCACAGAAGCTCCATGGACGACCTCACAGAACTTTACTTTCTCTGTTACAGCCTCTTCCGGCCCAGCATAAGACCTCACCAACGAAGTTCTCCCTCAACAACAAGGTCTACACCAGGACATTCAAATCCAACCCACTTTGGATACCTGGAGTCATCTGCAGATCTTTGGGTCATCGTCTATACGAGATACAGACTACGGAGAAACGTATCTGCCGCCATCAAGATCAGATACGTCTGCGCTACCGCCCCTGTCCAGCTATTGATGCTATTGCTAAACCAGATAAATCTATTGCTGAACGCGCTTTAGATCATTTAATAACAATGGGTTCCTTTCAGGACGAGACAGCGCCACTCCGCCCAGTTCCAGCTCCGGACAATACAACAGAGAAATCAGCAGCTCCGCCCCAGCATCGCAGTCGCCGCCAGCGCCGCCGCCGTTTCACGCCGTACCGGCGTATTTAGGAGGGGAGGGTGTTGTATGTCCGGCGCTCCCTTTCACGCTCAGCCAGCCAGCTGCACGCGCGCCTGTGTATCATTCTGCTAGCTTCGACGCGCAGCCCTCAGTGCGCGTGCCTGACCATCGAGTGTACTATAAATAGGAGCTCCCTCCCTGCTCAATTGCCCACTTGCCCCGGTGTCCAGCTCCAGAATACACCCTACGTCGAGCACGGAGGCTACTCCTCTTGAAAATGTGCTTCGACCAGGTGGACTGAATTTCTGGCAGTACGAGGTTTCACCTCTGGTCACCGCTCCCTTACCTGTTTCCGCTGCCTATGTTCCGTAATTCTTTTACAAGCCATTTTCATTCCCTAACTTATGCAAGCTCCCTTAGTTTCGCTAGGTGGAATTTCTTCAATCAATTGAACTTGCTTTTTAGGAATTCAGGCACTTCAACAAACAAGGACTCTCATAAACATTTATGTTAGTGTGCCAGATAGTTCTCGACTATCAACGTGTCAATTCACAAAGACTATCTTTTCGAGATAGAAGTGTATATAAAGACTGCAAACCTGTACATATTGTATAAAGACAGACTTTTCTCAAGATTCAATATTCCTTTTTGCTTCAAAATAAATTTCAGTTATTTGTGTAAATATCATAAAGTGAAGCAAATAAAAGTTGTGTTTGTAAATTTCAACCTTGGTTACAACAATGATGATGAAGACGACACATACACCCAGCCCCAGTGCCAGCGAAATTAACCAATTAAGGTTAAAATTCCCGACCCTACCGGGAATCGAACCCGGGACCCCTGTGACCAAAGGCCAGCACGCTAACCATTTAGCCATGGAGCCGGACTTCTCTCTGATTAGTGTTATATAGAGGATGGTTGCCTAGTTGTACTTCCTCTTAAAACAATAATCACCACCACCACCACCACCACCACACCTTGGAGGTCACTCTAAAATTATAGAAATTGACAAGCAAGAAAGGAAAATTCTCCGGAAAATTTATGGTTCCAGGAGAGAACATGGAATGTGGATGAAGAGGAGAACAGTGGGCCTCTACTCATTAACTGACAGGTTCACTGATGCCGTACGTAAGAGACGCCTGAAATTCCAATGCCATATTTATAGAATGGACAGCGACAGACTGACCAAAATATTATTTAAAGTAAGCAACTCAAAGAAGGACAAAATAAACTGGCTAGAAGAAACTAAGGCGGAACTCCAAGAAATAACGACGTACGTAGTAGAAGATCGTGGAGCCTTTAGTACAAGCCAAGCACAAATTCGTGAAGAAACTTAAAAAGAAAACTGGTAGGAAGTGGTCCACAGAACGCAAGATGCAACACAGTGCATTCATGAAGTGATTTTGGGAGGATAAGAAGGCGAAATCCATCAGGCCAACGAACAAGTTCAAACGCGCTCTTTGAATGGGCATAACGAAGAAAGAATCATTTCGTGTGGCTTTTGCTAGCCTGGTGTTACCCTTGAATAGCAGACCCTTGTGGCATATCCTGTGTAGGAAAGTGCATGATATTGTATATGGTATGTGAGTAGCAGGGATGTTGAGGACAGCACAAAGACGCAGTCCCCGAGCCAAAGTAATTAACCATTTAAGATGAAAATCCCCGACCCGGTGGGGAATCGAACCTGACGACCGCTGTCCCGAAGGACACTACGCTGACCATTGAGACATGGAGCCATACAGTACAGTAAGGTGTTTCTTCCCTTCAGTCGTGCGTGGAGGCCTACTTCTGGACATTATTAACCGATCACTTTTTGTGCCATAGCTAATCTGTTGAGTACAAAATAGGACAGGGAAGTCGACTGTCACCTTTACTGTTTATTATAATTGTGATGGATGATGTAATGATGGCAGTACAAGCAGCATTTATGGAGGTGCAAGAACAAACACAATGTTATTTGCAGATAAATTTGTGATTTGAGGAAAGGATGAGAGCGAAGTCAAAAATAGCGTGATGTATTAAATGGAAAGATTTCAGAACAGTAAATGAGAATCATTGTGAAGGAAAGTAAGACGATGTTGATGAGAAGAGGAAATGGAGAAGAAAAAGAAACAATAACAATTCAAAGCAAGTTTTGGAGTCCGCCTCTCTGGTGTAGTGGTTAGTGTGATTAGCTGCCCCCCGCCCCCGGAAGCCTGGGTTCGATTCCCGGCTCTGCCACGAAATTTGAAAAGTGGTACGAGGGCTGTAACAGGGTCCACTCAGCCTCGGGAGGTCAACCGAGTAGAGGTGGTTTCGATTCCCACCTCAGCCATCCTGGAAGTAGTTTTTCGTGCTTTCCCACTTCTACTCCAGGCAAATGCCGGGGTGGTACCTAATTTAAGGCCACGGCCGCTTCCTTCCCTCTTCCTTGTCTATCCCTTCCAATCTTCCCATCCCTCCGCAAGGCCCCTGTTCAATATAGCCGGTGAGGCCGCCTGGGCGAGGTATTGGTCATCCTCCCCAGTTGTATCATCCGGCCCAAAATCTGAAGCTCCAGGACACTGCCCCTGAAGCGGTAGAGGTGGGATCCCTCGGTGAGTCCGAGGGAGAAACCGACCCTGGAGGGTAAACAGATTAAGAAAAAAAGAAAGAAAATGAGAATCATTGTGAAGTTGATGAGAAGAGGAAATGGAGAAGAAAAGGAAACAATAACAATTCAAATAAGTTTTGGAGAGCTTCAAGTACTTAAGAAATAAAGGGAGAATTCATGTCTTAGATATACAGTACAATGCATTATCTTTTCTTTACTCTTCATTAAACATCGCGCTAGATCAAACAGGTTTACGGTTACCATAGGATGGGAAAGGCTAAGGACTGGGAAGGCAGCGGGTGTTGTTATAATTTCGGTACAGCTCCGGTATTTGAATAGGGTGCAAATGGGAATCGTGGGAATAAGATGGAAATTAGCAGGAGGATATTGGCCTTCTTTCAATATATTATAGTGAATAGGTTTGTAGTAAATCAATTATTGTCCATTCTACGGATGTGACCACAGAATTTGTCCGCCTCTGTAGCGTAACGGTTGGCACTATTAGCTACCGTCCTCGGGGGCCCGAGTTCGATTCCAGTTACTGCCAGAAATTTAAGAAAGGCAGGAGGTCTGGTATGTTGTTGAAATTGTACATGCAGATCACTTCAATTGTTGGGTGTCTGAAAAAAGCTGCATCACCTCGGGATGAGGACACGAGTTCACATTTTTTACAACAGAATTTCAAGCGTCTCCTACACATGGCATCAGTAAGCTTATCTGTTGCTGTGTGCAGATCTGTAGTTTTTCTTTCAATCCATAAACCATTTATATGAGTGAGACCATATGTTTTCCTAAGAATACCTATAAGCTGATTATTATTATTATTATTATTATTAATAATAATAAAAATAATAATATTGTACCGGCTGGTTCACCTCTACGCCGCACATTTGAATTTTCCGCCTTAAAGTACTCCTCTACAAGAGGAACTCTGAACTTTAAATACTGTATCAACTCATAAGTTTTCTCAGAAGATGTCACTACCGTAAATTTTGTAATTACGAAGTTGTCAGTACTGTGTGGAGTTCAACTTGTTTTGTTTTCTACTGATCAAAAAGTGTGGACATTCGCTGATAGTGTCTCTACAAAAAACTATGATCATGCACCCTGGTGCGAAGTTAAGGAACTTCCTGAAGAAATTTTGTATTCATAAGTTTTATCTTTACTAAATTTCGTTTTTTTCATTTGTGGGTTGGCAATATTCATCTTTTTTTTCCGCCAGTCTTGAATTGAGCCAATGCAGAATTTCTGTAATTAATTTTTGACCAATCGTTTCCTTCTTCTTCGATTTTGATGTGTAACTCTAAGGTACCCAATAAACGACTGTGGGTGTGTCTTAATTATTCTTGAAACGTCTCGAATCTTCCCTGAGAGTATAAAAACTGCTGATTTTCCTGTCTTTCCGCCACTCGAACAACATCTAGCCTAGTGTATGGACGTATAGCAGGAGGCGGGAAGTGCCTCTTTCATACGGCAGCAGCTCTTCAACAAGGTAATGGCCACTTAACCATCTTTATTTCTTGCTAGCTCAGCAGTTTAACCCGCGGGGAAGGTACGAAACCTTTATTATGTAACCTATCTACAAACATGTAAATTGCCGTCACTTTTGTAAAACTTCATATATCTTTAACTGTAAATCGGGGATAGAGAGTGCTTTGCCCTCTCGAGCTCCCCTTCACTTTTGCCTTGAGGTGACTAAGTTTTGGTAACTTTTTTTCCTTAATGTATTAAATTTTCTTATACGAGTCACCTCCATAGTTTGGGAATAGCCCCTGGTTCATCGGCCTAGTGCCTCTTAGGTTTTAAAAGATTTCATGTAGGAGTGCAAGTACACGCCTCCATTCTACTTGGTGTTGCGGGCCATTAACTGAACCTATTATTTTTCTACTAAGGCCCATTAGGTTCGGTACAAGATACCCCTGTTCCTTTGTAAGTGTGCCTTGAGGGCAGTTAATAGTAAAGTTCGTTGAGGCCTTTGATAGGCTTGAAAAATTGTGAGCGGGTCAGCTCTTTCTTGTATTTGGATATGTGCCTCTAGGAGGCCTGACAGTGCTAGGTGGGAGCAAGTACTACAGGTTATTAGGGGTTTTCTGCCCTTTGATAAATATGTGGTTGTGAGCTGAGAGCTCAGGAATTGTAAAAAGTGGGGCTTGAAGCCCAGATCGTTAAAGTGTCTCTAAATCTTGGCTTTCCTGGTCTTGTCCCTGATTTGTTAACTTGTTGTTATTCGTTGAATGTTCAAATTCTATGACAAAATTGTTAAGTTTTGCTATTTTTGAAAACATAACATTTAATTCAATTTTAATCAATATCTCTGCTTTGTAGTTAGACCCATTCCAGCCCGCACCTTCTTTCACCTCTGCTGTTCCACGGGTATCCCCGTAACAATTATTATTATTATTATTATTATTATTATTATTATTATTCGTTCGTAATCTATTTACCCTCCAGGGTCGGTTCTCCCTCGGACTCAACGAGGGATCCCACCTCTACCGCCTCAAGGGCAGTGTCCTGGAGCTTCAGACTCTGTGTCGGGTAATACAACTGGGGAGAATGACCAGTAACTCACCCAGGCGGCCTCACCTGCTATACTGAACAGGGGTCTTGTGGGGGATGGGATGATTGGAAGGGATAGACAAGGAAGCGGCCGAGGCCTTAATTGAGGTACCATCCCGGCATTCGCCTGGAGAAGTGGGAAACCATGGAAAACCACTTCCAGTATGGCCTAAGAGGGAATCGAACCCACCTCTACTCAGTTGACCTCCCGAGGCTGAGTGGACTCCGTTCCAGCCCTCGTAACACTTTTCAAATTTCGTGGCAGAGCCGGGAATCGAACCCGGGCCTCCGGGGGTGGGAGATAATCACACTAACCACTGCACCACAGAGGCGGACCATTATTATTATTATTATTATTATTATTATTATTATTATTATTATTATTATTATTATCGAGCGAGTTGGCCGTGCGGTTAGGGGTACGCAGCTGTGAGCTTGCATTCGGATGATAGTGGGTTCGAACCCCGCTGTCAGCAGCCCTGAAAATGATGTTTCGTGGTTTCCCCGTTTTCACACCAAGCAAATGCTCGGGCTGTAACTTAGGGCCACGGCCGCTTCCTTCCCACTCCTAGCCCTTTTCTATCCCATCGTCGCCATAAGAGCTATCTGCGTCGGTGTGACGTAAAACAGACTGTAAAAAATTACATATATTATTATTATTATTATTATTATTATTATTATTATTATTATTATTATTATTATTATTATTATTATTATTATGCTCTCCCATGTACTTTCGTTTATGTATGTGTCGCCGATGATTTCAGTGCTTTAGCGCTTAAAAACAATACTCAAATGCAATATCCACCTGCTCAATTGTGTAGACCCTGACGTGATAAACTGAATCGTGAATACTCTCAAAGCTATTCACCTTCACCAGCAACTGTGCAGTGAAAGTCGATCACCATTAACATTGACTAAGAATACCCATGAGCAGGTTAAATCTTTCCTTGAAACAAGGGAATAAAAGTAGTTCGTTGTAACATTCACGTGTTTAATGGGATGGGAACCGGCCTATTGTCAGTGCGGAGCACCTCCAAACACGCGGAAGACGTGGTAATAACAGGCGGGCACAGCTTTGTCACGTCAAGTCAAGGTCAGATAAAATGTTCTCAGAATATTTAAGTAAGGTGTGTATGCAAAGTGTGAGTTGCTACCACGTCAGGAATGTTTACCCATCAATAAATGTTGTTTACTGAGCTTTCATAAATTACACTGCTCTTCAAATAGAGTCTGTGGAGATACAATGGCAAATTACTCACCCATACGTTCTGCTTCACAAGTACCAAGCCCCTTCCTAGCTCTCAGCTAATGTTGTAGTCAAATATTTTGTAAAACGTCCCTATGGGTCATCCAATGTAGCTTTCGAGGCACACACACGCTCGATTTTTACTTTTTGCTTTTCTTTTTTTCTTTTTTTACAATTGGCTTTACGTCGCATCGACACGGATAGGTCTTATGGCGACGAAGGGATAGGAAAGGCCTAGGAGTGGGAAGGAAGCGGCCGTGGCCTTAATTAAGGTACAGCTCCAGCATTTGCCTGGTGTGAATATGGGAAACCACGGAAAAGTGTTCTATTTTATGTTGAAATGCTTTAAAGTTACATTTTGCTTTAACAAGCTGATAAAGAACGAAATGTTGTTCCGAAGAGACTCTCTTCCGCCTTTAAAAAATCCTCTTCCAGGATGAATCTACGATTTTGGGATCCGCAGGCCGACACTGGGAGCTAATATTACCACTAACGTTGTCATGATTGTGTGCACTGTATCTGTTATAACCTGGTCCTTACTAATTACTATTCCTGTCCACCCCAACCACGCAAACCCCCTGTGGGTGGCGGAGGCAGACGAAGAATTCACCCACGGTATCCCCTGCCTGTCGTAAGAGGCGACTAAAAGGGGCGACCAAGGGATGATTCAATCAGAACCATGAAACTACTTGTGATTAGTACCATCACGCTGGGAACACCATAGGTCGCCTTTACTTGCGCGTAGTACCACTCTGTTAGGTACTCAATAGTTTAGTGATTCGTAGCATTGAAGCGGGGTTCACTGTGGGTTTCCAGTACCTGTGATTCGTACCACTAAATGCGGAACACCACGAGTTTGGGCGTTGCCTGTGATTAATACCATTATGTGACACACACACCACGGGTATGGGCGTTGCTTCTGGTTAGTAACACAATATGAGCGACACCGTGTGTCTTCGTTGCCTATGTTTAATACCCACTATGTGAGGAACACCACGGGAATACCGGCGCCCGTGATTAGTACACCCAGGTGGGGAACACTATGGGTCTGCGTTGGCTATGAGTGGCGACATTCTGTGAACAACACCAGAGGTCTGCGTTACCTGTATGACGTACAATACTTGTGCGTAGTACCAAAATGTTTGGAACACCGTGAGTTTACGCTACCTTTGCTTAGTACCGCAACTTGAGAGACACTATGGTTCTCCTTTGCTAGCGATAAGTGCCATTATGAGGGACCGTTGACATGGATATTGAACCCCTTTAGACGAGCATCATCGTTTCAGGATTGTGTTTTGGAAGCAGTCCCTTGGTCAGTAATATTGTTTCTGGGATTGTGAGGCAATACGGGTCAGATCCACTGATTGTTTTAAATTCATATTCATCAATTCATTCTTCATCACGTTTTGAATTCTGGTCAGTGGATGAATTTTGTACTTTTAAATTGCATTTCGTCTCATTTCATACCATAGGGGCCGATGACCTCGATGTTAGGCCCCTTTAAACAACAAGCATCATCATCATCACCAACCACGAAAGAAAGAATACATTTTTAAACAAGTTGCTTTACGTCACACCGGCACATATAGGTCTTATGGCGACGATGGGGTAAGAAAGGGCCAGAAACCATGGAAAATCATCTTCAGGGCTGCCGACATTGGGAATAAACGAACATACTATTACACAAAGAATGACATGCTTCGTTCTCAAAAGAACATCATCAGATTCTATCAAGTCACGCTCAATATTTGGAAATCTCACATTACCAACTTTGTCCTGTCTGTCTGTGTATTCCTATCTAGTTTTTAATATTTCATTAGTGTGTAGTCAAATACTAAATGATTTTTTATTATATAATTACGTCTAACTTCTCATTAATTTTAATGCACATTTGTTTCTTTGGTTAAAAATGTATTGTATAGTATTGAATTCAAAACTCAAACAACTATTATTACAACAAGTAAGGACTGTGAAAATATATCAGCCACCTGTTTCTCTGTGTTAGTAAAAGAGATCAGTGATCCCAGACTATTAGTTAATTCTCCTTGAAATATATTTCGAACCTTTGAACTACGAGGATATACTTAATTTTCATCTTGATATATGTAGTATTTTCGTAACTCAACAAAGCTTAGGTGAATGGGGGAAAGAGGGGTGTGTGGCTTGTACAGTAGTGTCCGTTGTTTTTTTTCAAGCAGCCGTTTAGTGGATAATCCTATTACCCTGTTGGCCACACTGCATATGGATGACAATGAATTTTATTAATTCTGCACTAGTACAATGTTAAGAATATGAGATTTCTCTCTCCAATATCGAGTGTCAGAATGAATGGTCATCCCTGCTGCACACGGCACCACACGCTCGTTCTCAGAAGACGTTAGCTAATGGAAACATCTAGGAATTTATTTTTCTAAGATTTTATATAACCTGTGTGGATCTTCTCTTTCGTCATCCCTGAGCAGATGTGAGAAAGTGCACTGGGCCCCAACCGCAATGCTCAAATCATTACTCATAGCCCTCACTCGTACCTCCGTTCAGGATCTACCACAATTTCTCACTGAACATTGCTAATACTAGTGATGGGTCAATATTAGAATGTCTCCATGTTCGATACTATGTACCCGGAACGGTAAGAGAAATAATAGACTTCCTATAATGTTTCCTAATATTAAATAATAATAATAATAATAATAATAATAATAATAATAATAATAATAATAATTTGAGAGAAAATTCCTCCGCAAGGTCATGGGTTCAAAATCGTGGATGGCCAGTATAGGTTACGAGGAAGGGAGGGATTATACCAGGAAAGCGAAAGTTTGGTTGAGTCAATGAAGTAAAGAACACTCACATTTTATGGACATCTGTTTAGAATGGACGAAGAGGTTGACAAAACAGATTTTTGAAACACTTCACTGTACACCTAAAGTTTTCGACAAATGGTTCTCAGAGAGATAAGGAAGGATCTTGAGCAGTCTGGATTAAATCGGGAAGACATCCTAACCGAACCAAGTATAGATCAGTGATCGACAGCTTCAGGGGCTTCCATGACGAAGTTACTAGGTAGGGGAAGGGCAGAGGGAAGAAGACTGGCTGGCAGAGAAAGAATGCAAAGATTTTGGGCCACAAAGAAGGCTTCCAGTAATGTGTAATAGTTGCTTAACGTGGTCCTAAATGGCCATAAACGAATATTATGATGATAATAATAATAATAATAATAATAATAATAATAATAATAATAATAATAATAATAATAATAATAATAATAATAATAATAATAATAATTGTACCAGGGTACACCTTCTCTGGCTACTTAAATTGTGCTCCTTCTCTAAGGCCATCTAAGCCAACGGACTTTGAACTTGTAAACTTCCAAAGATGTTGTCTACTTTTGGATGGCTAGAACATCGATTTGTAATTACTTTATAGAGTAATGTTTATTTTGAAGTTTATAAACTTGGTTCTGAGGATTGTTCCTTTTTTAACGTACCGAAGTTGTCATTAACACTTCAGCTGGTTCCTCCTCGATTGTAATAAACCTCTCATATACTTGTAAATATGTTCTCTGCCCATTTAAAACCGAGTGTATGTACTGGAATCCAGTCTATCAGTAAAGAGTTCTGGAAGCTTCCCCTTAGGGTACTATAAAAGCAGAGCACTTCAGGGCTGTTTTGTCTGAATTGCTCCAGTGCTTGAGAGTGCGACGTGATCTAGGGAGGCAGGGGCGAGGCCTGCGTGAGGAAGATCCTGCGGCACAAGGAAATGGCAGAATTTACCGAGACATGTGATAGCTCCTGCGGATAGTTTGAGGGGAAGGTTTAACCTATTTTCATTTAATGTAATTTTGTAAACTGATAGTATCAATGTAGAATTTTCGGCAAGTCTGAGAACTCTGGTTTTATTCCCTGCTGGCAAAACGCAATGTAAGGAAACAAAGAGTTTCCTATTCAATCTTGCATTGAGTGACTAAGCTTTCAACTTCTAAATTTCTTAAATCACCCCCTGTGGGTGGGGGACGCAGACTAAGAATACAGCCACGGCATCCCCTGCCTGTCCTAAGAGGCGCCGAAAGGGGCCCCAGGAACTCTCAACTTGGGAGCATAGTTTGGCGACCACGGGGCACTTAGCTGAGTCCTGTCATGGCTTCCTCTTGTGTCAAGCTCCTCACTTTCACCTATCCTGTCCAACCTCCCGTGGTCAAGGGAGTTTTTCATTTTCACGCCCTTCGTGACTCTTGTCTTTCTTCGTCCGTTAATTCATTTTTCGAAGTAACGGAACCCTTCTTTCTTTCTTCCTTTTTTCTTTGTCTACCCCTTACAGACGAAGAATACGCCCACGATATCCCCTGCCTTTCGTAAGAGGCGACTAAAAGGGGCGACCAAGGGATGATTGAATTAGCACCATGAGAGTATTTGTAATTAGTACCACCACGCGGGGAACACCATGGGTCGCTTTTACTTGCGAGTAGTACCATTATATTAGATACAAAATAGGTTTGTGATTAGTAGCAACAGAGTGCGCTTTTACAGTACCTGTGATTAGCACCACTATAGATGTGCGACACCATGGGTGAGCAACACCATGGTTCTGGCTTGCCTATGAATAGTACCCACTGTATGAGGAACACCATGGGATAGCACGAGTCCCTGTGGTTAGTACACTTATGTGATGAACACCATAAGTTTGCGTGGCCTATAAATAGCGCCGCAATGTGCGAAACACCATAGGTCTGTTTTAAATGTGCGAATTTCATCCCGTGTGAGTAGTACCATAATGTGTGGAATACCGCGAGTCTACGCTACTTTTGATTAGTGCCGCAACATAACAAATACCATGGTTCTACTTTCCTAGCGGTAAATACCATTATAAGGGGCCGATGACTTGGATTTTGGACCCCCTTTAGACTACAAGCATCATCGATTCAGTATTGTGCTATGGAATTAGTCCCTTGGTCAGGAACTCTGTTGTTTTACATCAGTTTCTGTGAATGTGGGGCACTGCGGGTTGGATCCAGTGATTGTTTTAAATTCATATCCATCCATTCATTCATCGTCCTCACGTTTTGAGTTCTGGTCAGTGGAGGATTTTGGGCTTTTAGTTTGTCATCTCATTACATTTCATCTCATTTCGAACCATTAGGGACCGATGACCTAGATGTTAGGCCCCTTTAATCAACGAGCATCATCATCGTCATCAAATTCTTAAATCTTGTCTTGGCTTTAACGTTTCTCCTTTCTTTAGTCACCCCGGTGTGGCATAGGATTAGCCTCTGTATATTCGGGCCGTAAGCCCATTTAGAGTTTTAATAATTTCTAGGAGTGCAGGTGTATCGCCTTATTTCATTGTGTTTACGGCCGTTTATGTACAACCATTTCCGTTTTCCATTAAGACCATGTAGTATGGGCAATTATGCCTCTTTGTCTTTTGTATTATTCTTAGAGTAACTGTTTATTCGACTCTGATTCCCTTTTGGAAGAGTGATCAATGCTATTGTGGATCAATTAATGAAAACTTTAAAGTGAGGTCAACCGATGTGGTCTAGTGTAATTTCAGTGTGTCAAAGGAAATTGACTGCCTGTGCGAGGCTGGACTAGGATTTTTCGGAGCTCAGATTCCTGAGTAGTGTACCTTCTTGGAGCTCTTGTAAAATATTATACCTGTCAAGAGTAGATTTATTGCCTGGTAATTTGCACTAGGTTTTCTACCTGATTTTCGGACTTCTAATTCCCCGATATTGTTAGAGCTGACAAGCTCATTAATAAATTGTTATATTGTCTGTTATTCATTCATATTTTCTATCTCTCAAATTTAAACTTAAAAGAAAAAGGAAATAAATAAAATTTCTAAATTTGTTGTGTTAAGTTCTGCTCTAGTTAATGCCTTGTCCAGCCGTTCAACTCAGACACTTCTTATCCCTTGTGAACTACGGAAACCCCGTAACAGTAATAATAATAATAATAATAATAATAATAATAATAATAATAATAATAATAATAATAATAATAATAATTGGTGAAAGAATAAAGTGACAGGTACAAATAGCGATCTAGAAAACAAGAATTTGAAAACCCAAGATTAGGGAATTTTACAGATTTGGGGTTTCAAGTCCTTAGTTTATAAATTCTGAGATACCAGATCCAGTTTACAAAATTTTGCTAAATCTCAATTTTTAGACAAGAACTGGAATATTCCAATTTAAGAGCACTTTGCTCCAGCCACTTTACAGCCTTCCAGACGTGCACCTCAATATTGCAGTTGAATACAGAAGAGAGCTTACATGCTCTCCAACTTTAACTAATCTCTTACAGCTCGCTTAGGGCAACCTTACACAAAGCCTTACAATCTCTGCCCTCTCTAGGCACAATTTACATTTGAAATTTCTTTTACATAGGTTACATTACTGGCCCGAACACAAAATGGCAGGAGGCGTACACTTGCTCTCCTAGAAACTTTAATATGAAACCCTAATTGGGCTCTCGGCCCGATGATACAGAGGCTAATCCCTAGCCACTGAGGTGACTAGAATTAAGGTTAATTTTAACACTTTACCAAAAGAGAAAAACTTACAAGATCATAGTCACCTCAAATTAAATTGAAGGGGAACTCAAGAGGGTGACGCACTCTCTATCCCCGATTTACAGTTTTAAGAATTTATGAAATATTACATTAGCCGAAAGAAGGTTTACATTTTGGAAAACAGGAGGTTACATAATTAGAAATCTGAACCTTCCCCTTGTGTATGTCTGCGGAGGTGGCTAGAAAAATAAGCCTGGTGGACATTATCTTGGCCGTTGGACTGCCTGGCGAAGAATGGGGCGCCCCGCCTCCTATCTTAACACACACACGCAGAAATTCGGTGATCAATAGACAAGGTAGCCAGAAAAGTCGCTGTTTATATACACGAGGGGGCGGTTCTAGAGGGTTCTGGACTAATCCGGACACACCCTCTCAATGTTATTGGCTTAATCAAAAGAACAAACAAGAAGCCTGTGACAGGCTGAAAAATAATTACCGTAAATTCCTACTGGCCAGATTCAAAACTGGCGGAATGAGAAAGAAGTATTGCAAACTTTGAAATATAAAAAAAGTTCATTTACTTGAGAAAACCCATAAACACAAAATTTCTTTCAATAACAAATTCGTTTACCTTGCACGAGAGTGCATGACCTCAGTTTTTGTAATGACATCTATGGAGAAATGTTCAAACTTCTTGAAGTAAACAAACCCGAAGCAAATAAATCACAATAACACAATTACTCAATACTTCGGCAGTGACATCTGATTAATCCACGAACCTGCTACGCAGGACCAAACACACACCCCCTGTGGGTGGGGGAGGCAGACGAAGAATTCACCCACGGTATCCCCTGCCTGTCGTAAGAGGCGACTGAAAGGGGCGACCAAGGGATGAATGAATTAGAACCATGAAACTACTCTTGATTCGTACCATCATGCGGGCAACACCATGGGTTGCATGTACTGCGAGTAGTATCACTAACTTGGTACGAAATAGGTGTGTGATTCGTTGCAGTAAAAAGCCTGGCCGGGTGGATTCCAGTACCCGTGCGTTGTACACATGTGGGCAACACCGCGGGTCTGGGCGTAGCCTGTGAGTTGTACCACTATATGAGCGACACCGTGGGTCTGCGTTGCCTGTGATTAGTACTCACTATGTGAGGAACACCACGGGGCCCTTGCGACCGGCACCCGTGACTAGTACACCTAGGTGAGGAAACTCATCGGTTTGCGTTGGCTGTAGGTGGCGCCATTGTGTGCGAAACACCATAGGTCTGCGTTACCTGTACGAAGTACAATACTTGTGAGTAGTACCATCTTTTGTGGAACACCGTGAGCCTTTGCTACCTCTGATTAATACCCCAACATGACACTTACCATGGTTCTATTTTACTCGCGACATGTACCATTTTGTGGGGCCTTAGACGTGGATTTTGCACCCCCTTTAGACACCAAGCATCATTGTGCTTTATAAGTGGTTCTTTGGTCGGTAATAATGTTATTTTCGATCTCTATTGAGTCCGATCCACTGGTTTTTGTTTGTTTGTTTTGTGTTTTGTTGGGTTCCTGTCCATCCATTCATTCTTCATGACATATTTTATTTTTATTTTGGTCAGTGGATGCCTTTGAAATTTTTGTTCTTTCATTTCGTACCATTAGGGACCGATGACCTTCGATGTTAGGCCCCTTAAAACAACAAGCACCAGCATCATGTTTGTTGGTTGGTTGGTTTTTTTTCCGGGTTCATGTCCATCCATTCATTCTTCATGACATTTTTTTATTTTGGTCAGTGGATGTTTTATATTTTTGGTTGACATTTCATTTCGTACCATTAGGGGCCGATGACCTTCGATGTTAGGCCCCTTAAAACAACAAGCATCATCATCATCATCTGATTAATGTCCAAACTTAATGTAGTAGCAATTTCACGTTTTGTTCGATAGAGAGAGATCTTTATTGGCGCTTCTTTCGAATGAGCGGAGTTGAGGTGTACCTCCCGGCACAAGAAGAAGAAGAAGAAGAAGAAGAAGAAGAAGAAGAAGAAGAAGAAGAAGAAGAAGAATGTATCTCGTACACACCTATGAGCTTCTGAAGTGGTACCAGTTAAGTGATATACGTTATAATCTGGACGGTCTGATTTACATGTATCTGGCAGCGAAGTGAGACTCTTCCGACGATTCTTAAGGACTATTTGATTCGATAGGATGGATGTAGAGTGTGCCACCAAGACACTTTTAACAGCCAGCGACTATCACGGAGTTCCAAAATTCTTGCATGCCTTTTCAAATACCGATTCCATTGGTCAAGATCCAACACATGAACGTACAATACAGTAGTATCGTGAGGCGGACACATTACTTCTAATCCGCCAGGGCAGCTTGAGGCATGATCTGAGGGCTCACTCAAGAAAGGAATTTTCAAATTTTTGTGTGATTATTGATATCGTGATCATAGCACCTCCCGTTTTACGTGGAGCGTAAATGTGTAAATTCTTACGGATATTGACTGGGATTCGAACCGCGGCTGTCTTGATGCGAAGCCAATCATAATGCCACTCGGCTATCACACTCCAGGGTTCTTTCAGATTTGTCAGGGCAACTAAGGAGTTCGAATCCGGTGAAAAAATGTAATCGATAAGACTTGAGGAAGTCATGTTATTGGTTTTATGTCCCACGAACTACGGTACTTTTACGGATTTCGGAAACGCTGAGGTGCCGGAATTTAGTCCAAAGAGATCTATTTTCGTTCTGGTAAATCTCCCGACACGAGGCTGGCGTATTTGAGCGCCTTCAGATACCACCGAGCAGAGCTGATATCACCCCCACCCCCAACCAAATATGAGCCACTCACGTGTCTGAGCGGTAGTCGTATTGGCAGGTAAAGACTGTTAATAGACTGTACGTGGTTTAACATTTTAGGAACTTGATAATTACGTAGAATTGATGGTGAGGAAGGCGATGCCGTGATTATTGGATGGCTTCCCATCTCCGGACAGCCGAGGTTCCAATACCGTTACAGTCTGTGTTGAAATTTTCACTTGCAAAATCATTTGACGTCAGGAAGGGCACACAAACAAAATCAAAGATTAGCCAGGTTAACTCGAGCGATTCCAGAAATACGTGCCTGGGAAATATGAAGAATGTCAGAGCCATACATATGACAATGACTCTTCTCGCTCACCGATCTGTGTTACTTTACGTTTCCATCACAATGTAACGAGCTCCGCTACTGTTCTGGACCGAATGTATCTTGATGTCAGAACATCACATGACTCGCTAAAACCTCGCTACAAATAACCGCCGATAATTAATAATTACTTCTCCTGAAAGCTATGAGCCTTGATGACTGGCAAGTTACTCTTAACTAACACCTGTCATTATCCATTACTTAAACGACCTATTACGAGTACATCATTATACTACCTGCAAATAAGCAACAGCTCTGCTATTTCTTCTGTTTACTCTAACGCCGGCCGCATATTGAAGGCAGTGCTACGTAGCACAGGAGGAACGTGGCGTATTGAAACCAGTCCAGGCGTAGCTGAAATGAAATGGGGTACGGCTTTTAGTGCCAGGAGTGCCCGTGGACAAGTTCGGCTTGCCAGGTGCAGGTCTTTTGATTTGACTCCCGTGGGTGACCTGCGCGTCGGAATGAGGATGAAATGATGTGAAGACGACACATAGGCTACACCCCGCCCCCGTGCCAGAGAAATTAACCAATGATGGTGAAAACTCCCGACCCTGGCGGGAATCGAACCCGGGACCCCTGTGACCAAAGGCCAACACGCTAACCATTTAGCCATGGAGTTGTGGAAGAGTGATGGCAAGCGTTCTCTCCCATATGGTGAATTTGTAATCCAAATCAGATGATGAATGGTTACACTTCGTGATTTTAACTACCGGTACTGTAATGTTTAATTCGATGCCAATATATTTAAAAAAGGTTTTTATATATATTTCTGTCAAACTTGCCTTAAGATACTTAAGCTTACTGGCTGGTTTTATCCATATCTCATCTTCCATCTTCGTCTTGACGTACCCTTCATTCGTGGTGTCATAAAGAACAGAGTATTCCCTCACAACTTCAATTAAACACTCCATAATTGCATGTTTGAACACGTGCCCTGCAGTTGAAACTGTGTCCCTGGCACAAAAGACGCAGAGCATCTGCCTGCCTTCTCTTCTGTTGCGACTGCGTCCAACATGCGGTACCCCATTTTTTCCCACGGATTACTGATTTCTCGGCTATACTGCACTGTGCTATACAGCCCTGCTCGGCCTTCAGTATCCGGCCGGTGTAAAAGTTTGCTGTACATTCAGCCAGTGGCGTATACTGAGGGCTACCAAGGCTATCAGTGAAGCCCAAACCTCAAATGCGAGCGATGGAAATCTAAAGCACATTATATTGTAAGCATCTGACACATTGTTCCATTTGCAAAACTTGAAAGCGATGAGAAAACACGTCGCACGTATTTCTGAGAACAAGGCTTCGGAGACTGATATTGCAGCCCAGACTCTCGTCCCTTCCCATCGACTCGCCTCACGCGGCTTGCTGCTGTCTGCCTACAGGCGCGGGGACCGGCGGAGGATAGCTGTGCTAGGCTTCGGTCCGTCAGATCGCCACTGCTAACTATGGCCATGCGTTACGCATCGTATATACTTCCTCACCTCATCCTTCTGTCTTAAATATATAGATAACGGAGTGCTGGTATTACACTCCCGTTTACTTCTACATCCTTGTAGGAAGACACTACAGGGTTGCTGTTATAGGAGTAATATAGTTTTCTTTTTATTGGTAGATCTGCTAAAATGAAATGCAATCTTTCAGGTTTAGTGTTCTCTTTTGTTGGTTGGAATCGAACCCGTGATCATGGGTCGGACACCACCACTGATCTTCCGAGGAAGATAATTAACCATTGAACGATGGGTACGACCGCTGTAAAATTCAACATTGTTATTTAACGATTACGATGATGTTAATAATAATAATAATAATAATAATAATAATAATAATAATAATAATAATAATAATAATAATAATAATAATAATGGTGCATGGCATCTACATAGGCTTGGTGGTGACCTAATAAGGATAAAATGAATGGCGAAGACGTCATAAACACCCAGTTCCCAAGTCAGGGGAATTAACACTATGAGGGGGGTTGATTCTGAAAATTGAACCGGGTCCGTCGGACCAAAGACAAGCATTCTATCCATTTAGCCTCAAAGCTGGACTTCAATTTGCTAAACCTTAGGCTACCAACTCGATTGATCAGGTGTTTAGTATTGACGGTGGAAGAGGCCAGGGCAGTAGCTTGTGAAGCAGCCTTGACAACACAGCGGGCAACTCCGTTGGCTGTTGGCTGCAGCTCAAAATGCTTAAGGCTTGATGTTCCCTAAACCAACTATCGAAAAGGGGTAGCCTAAGTCTAGTGGTAGCCCACGTCTTGATACCAGCATACGCCACTGCATTCAGCATTCTTTCTTCAGACAACTGGTTGATGGCCATTGTCTGAGACATATGATTAAACCAAATCCAAACTAGATTCGATATTTGTCCAATAGAAAAATTGTCGTGTCGATCGATTTAATATCATCACTTTTAAGGTCGTTGGTGTACAAACAGCATGTGCACGACTGAGGTACACATGGCAAGAACGCCCATTTCTGCTAATTGTGACATTGCTGTAAGAAGGATAGCGACAAGTGGATGTCGCCACTCGTATTGGAATGAGTCAGTGTGATGTATCCACAGTTTGGAAAGAATTTAAGGAGACAAAAACGGTTGCTGATCGACAATGAACGGGACGCCCACGAAAAGCAACTCGCAGGCACAGGAAGGATCGGTATTTGTTGCTTTCAGCACACTGTAAGCTAACTGCTACTGCCATCTCGTTCCGTCAGGATCTTCGGAGGATCACCGGAGTGAATGTATCACACGAGGCAATGCAAAATAGGATGTACAATATTGAGGATTGAGATCAAGGAGGCCTGAGCGTAAAGTACACCATAGGGCAGCTCGTGTGAGGTGAGAAACAACTCATAGCTCATGGCATCAGGAACAATGGAAACCTACGCTCTTTCCAGATGAAGTCACCGTACGTTTGCACCCATTCAACAGAAGCATTCGAGTCTGGAGATGATCCGGTGAGAGTTGAAGCGAGTCCTTCATCCTGGAGCCCTGTCAACAGCAAGGGGTTTCCGTCATGTTTCGGTGTCGGATCTTTAGTTGACGTATGTCTCTAATTCCTAGCCCGGGTAACATGACTGGTCACAGGAAGAACATCCTCCAACCACTGTGGGCGATGGCTTTGCAATATTGGATGATACTGCTCATGCCCATCGAGCTAGAGTGGTCAGCCATTTCCTTGGGACGCATAGTATACATCGAATGGTATGGCCGACTTATTCTACAGACATGAATTGTGTTGAACATGCACGGCGTGAACTGAAGAGAACAATTTCTCACCGTCCTAATCCTCCTGCTAACATTCAGGAAAGACTGAAGCTATTATCCAAGAGTGGGGTAAGACCCACGCAAGTTGGATTCTTTGGGTCGTCGTGTTCAAGCATGCCTCAGGGCCCAAGGTGGTTATACACGGTAATTACCTACCATACAATGCTGTGTCGAAAATCCCACATTACTAACGTTGTTCTTTTGTTGTGTTTCTGTAGGTTTTGCATAGGTGACTGCATTTTGTATGTACCCTTCGTAATGTATATTGTACGTACGTACAAGCCATGTCGAAATAAAAGTGTACACTAAACCACAAAACATTTTTGAGCATTGTAAAAGACGAGCGGTGCCCTCCACTTCAATGCACGAACAATTCGCAATGAGTTTGAGGAAAACAGATCAACCTCAACTCAACAAATAATCGAACTTTAAAAAATACTGCACAATGGCGACGTATTAGCGGCTTCCGCTAAGTGGCTCAGTATAGTGGTGTCCAAGGCAGTATCTAGGGGGTGGGGGAGGTTAGGGGGGGGGTTCAAACCCCTACTGAAATAAACGTGATCTTATAGACACGATATAGGCTTTTGGGCTTATGCCGTGTCAAGAAAATAAGGTGAAATTCTTTAGGTTTCGCAGAGAACTGTGCTCTGCGTCATCAGAAGGAAATCTCGACTGCCCACGAGAAAGGCTTCTTAAACAATAAACAGACTCTAATGCTCCTGTTGAATGGATACAAACTTACGGTGGCTTCATATGAAAAGAGCGTAGGTTTTCACTGTTCCTGATGCCATGCACTATGAGTTGTTTTCCACCACAATGTCGTAAGAGGCGACTAAAAGGGGCGACCAAGGGATGATTGAATTAGAACTATGAAACTACTTGTGATTATTACCATCACGCAGGGAACACCATGGGTTGCCTTTACTTGCGAGTAGTACCACTATATTAGGTACACAGTAGGTTTGTGATTAGTAGCAGCAGAGAATGGTTCACTGTGGGTTTACGGTACCTGTACCACTGCGGGCTTACGTTGCCTGTGATTAGTACCATTGTGAGAAAAAACACGGGTCTGTTCGTTGCCTGTGATTCGAAACACTACATGAACGACACCGTGGATCTGCGTTGACTGTGATTAGTACCCACTATGCGAGGAACAACCTGGGTTTGCTTTGCCTATGAGTGGCGCCATTATATGAAAAACACCATAGCTCTGCGATACCTGTGTGACGTACAATACTTGTGAGTAGTACCACAATATGTGGAACATCGTGAGTCTGCGCTACTTTTGATTAGTACCGCAACATGAGAAATACCATGATTCTACTTTACTAACGATAAGTACCATGATGAGTGGCCGTTGACCTGGATTTTGGACCACTTCAAACATCACCTAAGGTGTAATTTCCAAAGTTCGGTTATATTTTAAACAGGCCTCATATATACATTTTTGAGATATTTGGAAATCATATTAATTTGAAAACCTGCTCCTCGATGAATGGACTTTGAACGGGAAATTTTACAGAAATGTTCAGCAGGTCATCGTGAGGGTGGAACAAACAGTCGCGAAAGTGATATAGTCTTAATAACTGTCCCGCTGCAGTTTTATTCGTATAGATTGTAATGAGGCATGGATTGTAAGTTGCAATGGCTGTTTTAATTATCTCATGAATACTCACATTGCCCAGCGTAGGTATTTTAATAATTCCATTTCATCAAGGCCCCATGCCCTCGATGTTAGGCCTCTCAATACAACAAGCATAATCACCACGAAAATGATTATACCGCATATTCCAACGAGCTCGAGGCGAATTCTTTCTCCTTTAACAGTAAATAATATTAAGATCGCCGTGCTTACATTAGACATTCCGTGTATTACAATAACAAGGAGCTTCTCTCAGTCAAGTAGGAATGTCCTCCAAAAATAAAAACATTGCACAAACAAGCAGTTCCTGTCCTTTCCCCGATATTGCTTTGATTCCTTCTGCCTAGATAAGGCGTGCAATGTCATTAGTTATCTGCTCCCTTTTTCGCCGAAGATTGCAGGACCAAATCCTGGCATGGTCAATTGTCAATTAAGACTGCACAAATGTGAGGAATGCTGTCAATGAGGTTTACTGGCACACTTAAGAACTCCATTTCAGGGCTAAATTCGGCGTCTCTTAAAATATTTAATGCTATGTGTTTAATGTTCCTCTAAGTTTTATTCTTTCCTGTCGTCTTTCTAGTCTGAACAAGTCTTCCAATTTATTTATTTATTTATTTATTTATTTATTTATTTTCTTCTTGTCGTTTAAGCCAGCTGTGGACCACGTTAATCCAACTGTGTTCTTCGTCGAGCTTTAACATTTACCCAGTAACGTCTCATTCTTTCCCGATGTCGTTGGTTTCTTTCTTCAGTCCACATCTTACCTGTTTTAAGCTTAGGTATTTCTTGGAAACTTTGATGTTCTTTGACTTTCAGCTTAAGCAGGTTATTTTCCCGAATATCTTCACACGTATTCCCCACTTCTGGCAAGTCTCTTTTCACCTCCGGAAAACAGAGTCCTTCGGTTTTCTTTCCCAGAAAGTAGGTAAAGGTATTGCTTATCAGTCTCATGGGACTCATTGGTGCTATGTGACCATAAAATACATTTATTTATTTATTTATTTATTTATTTATTTATTTATTTATTTATTTATTTATTTATTTATTTATTTATTTATTTATTTATTTATTTATTTATTTATTTATTTATTTATTTATTTATTTATTTATTTATTTATTTATTTATTTATTTATTTATTTATTTATTTATTTATTTATTTATTTATTTATTTATTTATTTATTTATTTATTTATTTATTTATTTATTTATTTATTTATTTATTTATTTATTTATTTATTTATTTATTTATTTATTTATTTATTTATTTATTTATTTATTTATTTATTTATTTATTTATTTATTTATTTATTTATTTATACAGCAACACAGGAGTGGCTGAGAGTGGTTTTATGAAACTGTATTTAAGTTTAGGGCAAGAGCGTCTAGCATATCGGCCAGACTGAGTAGAGCACAAGCCTTTTGTGTCCAAGTTGGTGGGGTCGGCGAGGGAGGGGGGGGGGGATGTCGATTATGGCCCAGTCTCCGGATGTATTTGAAGTTGCCACCCCCATATTCGTAGATTTACCCTAAAGGAACTCCTGCGGGACAGAATCCCAGCAGCTAGGCGTCTCCGAAAATATATTATTTACGCAACGACCACGGATTTCGAAACGAATTGTGTGAAATTTACGCATTTTAAATTAAATATTGACATGAATATGTCTTATGGCTGGGGGTCATCCGAAAAATGTGTGTAACGCGATCAAATCTGTGACGGAAGTGACGTCACATTAGTCGTTACTGTAGACCTTGGTCGCCAAAGAAGCTGCGGCTGTGGATTAGTATAAATGGAGTGTGTTGGAATATAAAGTGTACCGTCAGTGACGTCGTATTACATTGGAAAATACTAGAAGCAAGGTTCAAATACTCAAACAAGAAAAAACACATCAGAATCTGCTACTCCTTACATAGTCAAACAGACTGTTGTGTCAATAAGTTTTAAGGAAGAAGAACCTGTATTTATTATCTAAAACAGTACAAGTCGCATATTATGAGGAACTAAGAAACTGTGTTTAAAAAATGACAGAGGTTTTTATAGAAACATTCATCAATTTTATAGAAAATTTCCTGTGTATCAACTATATCAAACCATAGTCTTTTTAAGCACCTAAAAACAATTCTAGATGCACCAAATAATACTATATTTTTTAACAAGACATGTTACTTGTATAACATAAAAAAAGGGTTAATACTAACTAGCCAAGTTTTAATATTTCCATGTAAAATAGGACTTGTTGTTTTGAAAACTGTGGTTTAAATGGCAAAAGTAGATTCTTTTATCAATTTTACATGATTCTATTGTACATAAGGTATACCAAATCATAGACTTTGCCAATTATATATAAAAAATAATTTTAGATGCACTAAATAATATTGTATTTTTCAAAAAAGACATGTTATTTGTATAGTACAATGGGCCTATGCTATTTAGCTATATTTTTAATGTTTTTCATGTAAGAATAGGACTTGCTATTGCATATTTTTAAATTTTTGAATGTTCCTTGCTATAAAAAACTCAATGGCTGATGATGGCATAGTGGATTGCCGAAACCGGTCCCAAAGATGTATTTTATGATAAGTTAAATAAATATGTGATGTTCTAAATAGGCCATTACGATAACGTATTGAATAGGTGGAACCTTTAGCTTTACTAAGCATTGTACAATCTTGAGTCAATACGGACAAAAATGAAGTTTTTAATACTAAAAAAAAACGTCGTATTAGTCCTTACTGTAGGCCTTGGTCGCCAAAGATGCTGCGGCTAGAAGTTAGGCTTAAGGTCCTTGAAATGTTGCAAATAAATCGTTCGTTATCAATAGTTGAGTTTTATTTATTGAGAAACGTATTTCATGATCACTACCTTTGCACAAAGGGAGAAGTTTTCTTAATACACGTCGTCGCCATGCAAACCATCCATGTTTGACTCATGCAAAAACTTTTTTTTTTTTTTGGACACGAGATATGTGTACATGGAGTTATGTGGTAATAAATCATCGAAATGAATGTTATTTGAAGTAGTGAGCAGTCCCTTAAGGTACCAGAGTCGTAAACATGGCCCTCCGGTCCTGAATTAATGAAGGTGATAGGTACTTTATGTTATATGCGACATGTAAAAATGAAAACCTACAACCTGTTTTCCAGTCATTGGACCGGGTCAGGGATGTAATGAATGAATCATATATAGGCTATGAAATGAAATGTCGTATGGCTTTTAGTGCCGGGATATCCCAGGACGGGTTCGGCTCTCCAGGTGCAGGTCTTTCTATTTGACTCCCGTAGGCGACCTGCGCGTCGTGATGAGGATGAAATGATGATGAATACAACACACACCCGTGCTATTGGAATTAACCGATTAAGGTTAAAATCCCCGACCCGGCCGGTAATCGAACCCGAGACCCTCTGAACCGAAGGCCAGTACGTTGACCGTTCAGCCAACGAGTCATATATAGGCTATTATTACGATGGGGTCGCCACTCCCAAAGTGATTGATTAATTACTGACGGATGCTATGAAATGAGAATGGAGAGTGTGGCTGGAATGAAAGATGACGGGGGAAACCGGAGTACCCGGAAAAGAACCTGTCCCGCTTCCACTTTGTCCAGCACAAATCTCACATGAAGTGACCGGGGTTTGAATCATGGTATCCGGCGGTGAGAGGCCGACGCGCTGCCGTCTGAGCCACGGAGGCTCGCATATGTATTTGTCGTAAATGGATGAATCTGTAAATTAGTTAGTATTGTGATGGCGACAGATTACTTCAGCTGGGAATGCAGAGACGCCATTTTTGCTGTAGAAACAATTCAACAAGGTCAAGTTTAGTGTTCGCTGATTCATAACCTCTCTACCTATCCTTGTTTATATTACCCAATCAACCAATCGGAGATTATTTCTAATAAAAGTGTTCAGAAAGTTGCTACTGTAGCATAAAGTGTCTTTTTCCGTACACTTTTAAACCTAGAAAGAAGTAAATTTCGTCGTAGAATGGAATAAAACTAGTTACTTGACGGGAAAAACACTTCGCATGTATGTGATAGGCAGACCAGGAGGTGCTACGGCCAAACTGCACCCCCCTCCCCACAAAAAAAAAGCGGAGAGAATAATAGGGAGAAGAGAATATATTATTCTGGTACTGCAGATAATCCTGACGCTCTCATATCAATACTGAGCAACTACGAAACTGTGGGGTGCCAAAACAGCACTCAGGGTGCAGTCCATGTTCTGGTCAACTCGATCCCCTTCTAACCTATAGTTCCACCGCTTGCCATCTGTGATGTCCCCATAGTAAACTGATCAGAAATACACTCAAAGCCCTGACGGGATCGAAGGGCTCAAATCCCTTTTCGCGCGAATGTATCGAGAAGCGCAGTCCGGGAGAACAGCAGTGTGGCGGTCCTGTCTCTGATCGGCGGAGAGGAAGGTCATAACTTTATGCAAATTAAAGATAGGTCATGGAAGGTCTACTAACGAAAGTGACTCTCTGCCTACGCCCCATGTGTGTTGCCCAGGCTAAAATGTAGCCTGTCTCAGTGCATCAGATACATTCTTCAGTCGTGTTGAAGGCAGGAATCGGATCAACTGGGAGGAAGGTAAGTTAGTTAACTCCAATGTTATGTATATAACGTCCTTTCTAGCTCGTAAAAGTCTGCGGAATCTTGTTCCACTGCGGTTGTTGAACGTGCTGGAAACCAATGACACGGCCAAAACAATGCAAAGTTATATCCGTACAGGCCATGAAGGCCCTTGCAGGAGTGGAGGGTAAAGGCTCTCGGCCCTTGGTGGGGTAGAGTGTGGTTAGCTCTACGCCCAGCCTCCTTTGCCTCCAGGAATTAACCTGTTACTCATTTTCGGAATCAAACCCATTATGTTCATAACTGAAGGCCAAGGATTAACTGTTTGCGTCAAGAAAGTTGGTGAAGAGTACGATATCTCTGATCTTCAAAGGAGATCTAATGTATTGAAAATTTTACTGAATCTACCTATAGATGACGAGAAATGAATTCCAATTTTGCAAGTGATTTTATTCACAGAACTTAAGTTCAATTTTTTTATACGTATCGCATTTAAATAATAATAATAATAATAATAATAATAATAATAATAATAATAATAATAATGATAATAATACCGAGCGAGTTGGCCGTGCGCGCATCGTCGCCATAAGACCTATCTGTATCGGCGCGACGTAAAGCCCCTAGCAGAATAATAATAATAATAATAATAATAATAATAATAATAATAATAATAATAATAATGTATGAGCCACCTACGTGGTTCGGGTCGCGTAGCTGAGAGATCGTATTCAGAAGGTGATAGGCTCGAGCCCGATGTTCAGTAGCCCTGAGGATGGTTTTCCGGGGTTTCTCATTTTCACTCCAAACAAAATATGTATCTTATGAACAGAGCGCGTCGGCCGTGCGGTTAAGGGCGTGCAGCTGTGAGCTTGCATTCGGGAGATAGTGGGTTTTAACCCCACTGTCGGCGGCACTGATGATGATTTTCCATGTTTTCCCATTTTCACACAAAGCAAATGCTGGGGCTGTAACTTAATTAAGGCTACGGCTGCTTCCTGTCCCGCCGTCGCCGTAAGACGTACCTGTGTCGGTGCAACGCAAAGAAAATTGTAAAAAAAAATCACAAAAAGACCGCCTTACCAATCTTAGGCCTTTCCCATCCTTGCGTCGCCGAAAACCTTCCATGTGCTAGTACGACTCTGCACAAATAATAATAATAATAATAATAATAATAATAATAATAATAATAATAATAATAATAATAATAATAATAATAATATTGCAATCTCCGCACAGGTCATGAAGGTTCTTGGAGTACTGAAAGATACAGGCTTCCACTATCCCACTGAGTGTGATAGAGTGGTTAGCTCTACAGTCCCTACTGTAGACCAACGTTACTACCTGGAATTAACCTAGTACTTTTTTACGGGTACCCGGGTCTGCCATGAAATATGAAAAGTGGTACGATGGATGGAACGCGGTCTACTCAGCCTCGGGAGGTCAACTGAGTACTGGGGAGGCGGGTGTCGATTCCCTCCTCAGCTATCCTCAAAGTGGTTTTCCGTGGCTTCTCACTTCTTGGGGGTCAGACCAAAAGATGCTCCTACGATTTTATAGGGCAGATATATTTTATCTACGTTAGACTACGGCAGTGCAGCATATGGATCAGCAAGGCAAAGCGTCCTAGCTCAACTGAATAGCATTCACCACAGCGGAGTTAGGTTGGCAGCAGGATCTGTTCGTACAAGCCCCATTGCGAGCCTGCTCGCTGAATCTGGTTTGCCGCCTGTACACCTGAGGCGCCAGCAAATTCTTCTGTCCTGTGCTGAAAATTTGCGACAAATACCACTTCACTCGAGCTATCCTTGCGTATTCCACAATAGAAACCGTCGGCTGTACGCTGCTTATCCTCGAGCAACGTAGCCGGTTGGAATACGCTTGGATGGCAGTCACAGATTATTTGATGGACCTTCGGTTCCTTGTCTAGACAGCCGACCAAGTAGGGTACCTCCTTGGATAGTACAACGACCTGAAATCATTCTAGAATTGCACACTGGCCCGAAAGAAAACACGGACCCCTCCATTTATCGGAAAATCTTCCTGTCCGTTGTTGGCCGTTACCCTGATTCGGTCGTTGTTTTCACGGATGGTTCGAGGGCAGAAGCCGGAGTAGGCTGATGGCTCTATGGCATCTGTGAAGCTCTGCGGTACACACTGTCCAATGGGCGACGGCAATTTCTGCTGTGTACCGACTCCTTGAGCGCCCTAAAATCTATAAATACATGTTACCCTCGCCACCCTCTGGTGCAGCTAATCCAGGACCTGCTGGCCAGGTGTTCGGATGACGGCACCGGAATTACGTTTATGTGGCTGTTTATGTGGTGTATAGGGAAACGAGTTAGCTGACAAGGCTGCCAAGGAGGCTGTTACCTTGCCCTCGTTGCCTTACAGGGTTCCTGCCAGTGACATTCGCTCTCAGCAGAGACATCTGGTTATGTCCCATTGGGAGATGGAGTGGCAGGCCTCCCCTCTCCCAAATAAGCAGAGAGCTATAAAAGGAACTACGAAGGTATGGAAGACTTCGCTTCGGACTTCTCGGAGAGAAGCAGTGGTATTATGTCGTCTTTGGTTTGGTCATGGCATTGTAACGCACTCCTACCTACTGAGGGGTGAACGCCCCCCGGTGTGTACTTACGGTTGTCTTCTAAGCGTGGTACACATCCTTACGGAGTGGGTGGACCTGGCCGATCTGCGCCGTATTCTACAACTCCCGATTGCCATTTCTCTCATCCTACGAGATGACAAGCTGTCAGCAGACCACGTCATCCGTTTCGTGAGGGATAGTGGCCTTTTTTATCGTGTGTAATAATGTACTTTGTATTAGTGTATTTTTGTTAACTACGCTTTTATCTTAATTTACTCTATTTTAGTTCGTTTATGCGTATTTGAATGTGTTCTTTTGACTTCTCATTTGAATGATGTATATCTCTGTACTTCAAGTCAGTGCCTTATTTCATTGTAATCTATATTTTCTGTAAGAAAATGAGGCATTGCGAATTAGTTCCACTGATTATTTTAATCTCATAATCATTTTTCATCATCATTCGTTTTAAATTCTAGTCAGTGGATGCATTTTAAATTTTAATTATCATATCGTTTCGTTATATCTCGTACCATTAGGGGCCGATGACCTAGCCGTTAGGCTGATTTAAATAACAAGCATCATCATCATCAACATCGTCATTCTTTCTTTCTTTCTTTCCTATTTTTTCTTAATAAAATGGAATTGAATATCCCGATTTTGGTTTTCTTTTGAATGATTTGTGGATGCTCTGATATTCCTCCTGCTTTTCTTCTGGATATAAAAATAAACACCACCTCGTAACTACCCTTTGTTTCTAGCGGTAGTGGTGATCTTAGGACCTGTACAGTGCAGTTAGTATCTTGGATACATGAGCCATTGTTGACTCATCTGTTGTGAGGCTGACTGTCGTGATATTAGAGAAGTGCTGTGATCAGCTCTCTGCTATCACCTGGAGACAGGACAGACTACTGCAATACAATTATCAACACGCGCTACAGTGCACCACACTGGATACCGCAGGCAACATTAACATTAAAAATAATTAATGGTTTTGGTTTTACGTCCCATTAAATACTTTCACGGCTTTCGGAGACGCCGAGGTGCCGGAAATGTTGTCTCATGGATGTTCTCTGTGCCAATAAATCTATCGATACGTGAATGCCGTATTCGACACCGAACTGAACGGGGGTCGAACCCGCCAAGTTGTGCTCAGGAAACCATTGCTCTGAAAGACGGAAAGAGAGATGATAACGGAATAATCCAACCGAGCAAGTGGCTGTGATATAACACCTACGATAGCCCCAGAGGCTCTCAAATTGTGAGCGTGGTTTGGTGGCCATGGGGCCCTCAGCGGAGTCCTGGTATTGATTACACTTGTTTATGCCAGGCTTCTCACTTTCATCTATCCTATCCGATCTCCCTTGGTCAACTATTGTTCTTTTCCGACACCAACGCTATTAGAGGATTCGACATCTAGGGAGTCTCTCATTTTCACGCCCTTTATGGGCCTTGTCTCACTTTAGCCGATACTTTCATTTTTCGAAGTGTCGGATCCCTTCACTTATCTCTCTTATTAGTGTTATATAGAGGATGGTTGCCTAAAGTTGTACTTCCTCTTAAAACAATAATCTCCACCCCCTTATATTCGGCGGCCCTGAAAATTGTTTTCCGTCGTTTTCCATTTTCATACCAGACAAATGCTGGGATTGTACCTTAATGAAGGCCACGGTCACTTCCTCCACATTCCTAGCCTTTTTACTATCCCATTGTCGCCATAAGACCTGTTTGTGTCGGTGCGGCGTAAAGCAAATTCATTGTAATTGCTGTTGGAATAATCCAACTTATGGAATGAAGATTTTCTAAATAAATTAAATAATTCTTGGGCAGTAACACGTTCACGTTATTACTCTTCAAACATGAACCATTGCTTGACTTACTCTTCACACTATAACTGAATTCCATCCTGTATTGGCCTATCAGATAATTCAAGTAGCTCTATCGGAATGTCTTTGTCTTGCTTCATACGAGCATTGTTCTGACTGCAACGAACGCAGGAATGTCATCCTTCCTCATTGCGACAGAGTATAATTTACAAGTTTAAGCTTGACACTAGGCAAGCAACCCCATATAGCAATTCGAAACAATATTCCCTGCCAGCTCAGGACAGAGACACCAGCTAGTCGTCAAATTTGAGGTCGCCTGCCGAGACTACCTGCTGAGGACAGTTAACTGAATGGTTGTAGTGCGGAGGAGTGCGTGTCTGAGGATTAATTAGATTTATTACAGAATGCAATAGGAACTATGGAATAGAGTAAAAAATATATATAATTCGGAACATAGTGGGTTCGGAACCCACTCTCGCCAGCCCTGAACATTTTTTTCCGTCCTTTCCCATTTTTCACACCAGGCAGATGCTGAGCCTGTACCTTAAGGTGACAGTCGACTCCTTGCCACTCCTAGCCCTTTCTTGCCGCCATAAAACCTATCCACCGGGCGAGTTGGCCGTGCGGTTAGGGTCGCGCAGCTGTGAGCTTGCATCCGGGAGATAGTGGTTTCGAACCCCACTGTTGACAGCCATGAAGATGGTTTTTCGTGGTTTTCACACCAGGCAAATGCTGGGGCTGTACCCTAATTAAGGCCACGGCCGCTTCCTTCCCACTCCTTGGCCTTTCCTATCCCATCGTCTCCATACGACCTATCTGTGTCGGTGCGACGTACAGCAAATAGAAAAAAAAATCTATGACAGTGGGTCGTAAAACAAATTATAAATATGTATAGGCCTATGTAGTCGGGCTGAGTGGGTCAGACGGTTGAGGCACTGGCCCTCTGACCCCAACTTGGGAGGTTCGATCCTGGCTCAGTCCGCTGTTATTTGAAGGTGCTGAAATACGTCAGCCTCGTATCGGTAGATTTACTGGCACGTAAAAGAACTTCTTCGGGACTAAATTCCGGCACCTCAATGCCTCCGAAATTCGTAAAAGTAGTTAGTGGGACGTAAATCAAATAACATTATGATTAGTAGTAATAGTAGTAGCAGTATTATCCGACTCATTGTCTGAATGGTCAGAGTTGAGACCTTCGGTTCAGAGGGTCCCGGGTTCGATTCCCGGCTTATTAATTCTTCTGGCGCGGTGACTGGGTGTTTGTGTTTGTCCCAAAATTTTCCTCTTCATATTCAGACAACACACTACACTACCAACCACCAACCACCAAAGACCAAAGAGACACACAATAGCAATTACATTCCTCCATATAGGGTTGGCTCAGGAAGGGCATTCGGTCATAAAACAAGGCCAAATCCACATGTACTACACAGTTCGCACCCGCGACTCCACAGATGTGGAAAAAGCGGTGGAGGAGCCGGACTGAGTAGCTCAGACTGTTGAGGCGCTGGTCTTCTGAACCCCAACTTGGCAGGTTCGATTCTGGCTCAGCCCGGTAGTATTTGTAGGTGCTCAAATACGTCAGCCTTGTTTCAGTAGATTCACTGGCACGTAAAATAAATTCTGCGGGATAAAATTCCGATACCTCGGCTTCTCCGAAAACCGTAAAAAATTAGTGGGATGTAAAGGAATAACATTATTGATTAGCGAAGGAAGAAGTTGATTAGTAGTATTAGTTTAGCGGTGGAGGAAGAAGAAGAAGAAGAAGAAGGAGGAGGAGAAGAGTAGTAGTAGTAGTAGTAGTAGTAGTCGCAGCAAAATCGTGTTCTCCTTTAATAAATTCTGTATGCGTATTTCTGGGCTTTTCTTTCTCTGTTTAGTTTGTGATGTAATTATGATATGACGTAAGATAAGTAAAAACGTATAAAATGCCCATAAACTGAAAAACATAGTATTAATTCTCAAGTTCAGCGTCAAATAAGGGCAGGCAATTAGAAATACATACATATAAGTGGTGAGGATACGAGCTCGTAATGGTCCGTGTCATAAGTCAAATAGCTGGGGAGATTGGAGACTTGTGGTGCGTGAAATGAATACTCAAGTCGTTGTGGCGGGATGTCTCATACTGGAGCTATCTTTGGCATCTTCCATTGAGTGATCCAGATTGCTACTCCAAGGACAAGGCCGTGCGTGATACAGGCTGTATAGCAAGTGCTATCGGACGTATTGGCCATGTGACTTGCATTCGAGATATGATGGAGAATTCGAGCCCCACCGTCGATAGCATTCTCTTTTCCGCAGTTTCACATTTTCACACCAGGCAAAGTGCTCGGGGTGTACCTTGATTAAGGCCACAGATGCTTCCATCTCAGTCGTAGTACTTTCCCATTTCTGCGTTGCCGAATATCTACCCAGTACGATGTTAAACTATTTTATCTTTTTAATTTTTTTTATAAGTTGCTTTACGTCGCACCGACACAGATGGATGTTATGGCGACGATGGGGTAGGAGAGGTCTAGGGGTGGAAAGAAAGCGGCCACGACCTTAATTAAGGTACAGCCCCAGCATTTGCCTGGTGTGAAAATTGGAAACCACGGAAAACCACGGAATACAATCTTAAGGTCTGCCGACAGTGGGGTCCGGAATGCAAGCTCACAGCTGCGCGCCCCTAACCGCACGGCGAACTTGCTCGGTACCTGACTTTCTCATTTCCCTGTGGACGGGTGTGGCGCAATACGTCCACTGTATCCCCTGCCGGTTATAAGAGGCGTCCAGACCTTGAACCCAGCTTGGGAACTTGGATTGACGACCACAGTTCTCCTAGCTGAATCTTGCATTGCTTCCCCTTATTACCGAGCAAGTGGCAGTGTGGTTTGGTCACTTAGATGTCAGCTTGCATTCGGGAGGCAGTGGGTTCGAATCCCACTGTCGATGTGACGTAAGGCAAATTGTAAAGAAAAGAACTCCCTCTTACTTGTGTCATGCTCCCCACTTTCATCTTTTCTAACCCACCTCTCATGGTCAATTCTTATTCTCCTCCGACCCCGACGCTATTAGGTTTTCTTTCATTTTCACGCCCTTCGTGGACCTTCTCTTTATTTTGCCGGTACCTTCATTTTTCGAATTATCGCACCTCTCCCATGTTTTCCCCTTTGATTAGTGGTTTCTGTTTCGGCTGTTGTTTTTTCTTTTTTGCTGAGTGATCTTTCTTGTCCACTATGTTCGATGAGAGTTATTTTTAGCGTCTTTACTAAACATAAAACGTGCTACCACAGCGACAAGTCAGCAATGTATTGTGTATTCTTGACTTCCGGACTGGCAATATTGTGATGTTAGCAAATCTTTTCAGCCCACATGAATTACGTGCACACCTGCTCCAACATTCTAATTGAATGCCGACGGCCTTCGACAGGTTTTTGTTTTCAATAATACCGTGACAGGTTCCAATTTCTTAATGGACCATTCAAACATGCAAGCTCTTAACAGGTATGAAGGCTCAACATCTGCTGGGATGAAATATTTAATAACCTTTGTTCCGTTGTAATTCATTCTTTGTTGATCCAGGATGTGGAAGTAAATGAAACCTTCATGCTAGGAATGTTCTTCATTTTTGCTCATAAAGAATGCTGACCCTCAGGTTATATGAGGAAGAACGCCCGATTATTGTATTTTGTTCCGGTATTTAAAACATGAAAATCAGCAGGTGCTCTCAGTTTTACTGATTACTGGATGTGTGATGAAAATTAAATGGTATAGCATACTAAGGCCTTCGGTTGGTTTACTTCAGTGCCGCCATGGTTGCTGTGGACAGCTGAGGCTGCGGGCTGACATTGACGAATTTATTTGTGGTATTCGTTGAATTTAGTACTCTAGCCACATGTATGAGTGGGATCAATACAGCCATTTATCCGATGAGAAAAATGTAAGCTGTTCTGACGCTGAAATGTACGCAAATAGCATTTCAAACATTAAAATTCTCTTGAGAGCAAGAAAGATAAGCAAATACTAGTTTTCTAGAAAATTACGTGCACTGTTAATCTTATAAAATCGAGCAAATACAAGGGGGTACGATGGGGGCGACGGGAGGCAGTTGCCCCTCACCTCAACTTTGTGGAGGAAACATTACATTTTTAATCCATTTTATCCTACTGAAACTAGGAATTATAGAAACTACTAAAACGAGAAATTTGTACACGCCCTGTTGTCTTATCAGCTGATTATTTCCTTTATTTGCTTTAAATATATTCTTCTTCTCCTTCTTCTTCTTCTTCTTCTTCTTCTTCTTCTTCTTCTTCTTCTTCTTCTTCTTCTGTTTACCATCCGGGTCGGTTTTTACCCTCGGACTCAGCGAGGGAACTCACCTCTACCGCCTCAAAGGCAGTGACCTGGAGCTTCAGACTCTGGGTCTGGGGATACAACTGGGGAGAATGACCAGTACCTCGCCCAGGCGGCCTCACCTGCTATGCTAAACAGGGGTCTTGTGGGGGGGGGGGTGAGAAGTTTGGAAGGGACAGACAAGGAAGAGGGAAGGAAGCGGCCGTGGCCTTAAGTTAGGTACCATACCGGCATTTGCATGGAGAAGTGGGAAACCACGGAAAACCACTTCAAGGATGGCTGAGGAGGGAATCGACCCCCGTCTACTTAGTTGACCTCCCGAGGTTGAGTGGACCCCGTTCCAGCCCTCGTACCACTTTTTAAATTTCGTGGCAGAGCCGGGAATCGAACCAGGGCCTCCAGGAGTGGCAGCTAATCACACTAACCACTACGCCACAGAGGCGGACTTCTTTAAATATTAAGGAAATTATTAGCAAAAATACGTAACAAATGTCGTTCGTCGCGGCTAACCGACAGCGGCCAGATTGCATGTTCTGTGAGGAAGGGTAGCAGGGTATATATTTTTTTTGCCAAGTACGTGGGCACTGAGGTATGGTTCACCCGCTTGCCGGCAGTCCCTTCAGTGTGTGTTAGTTTTGTAGTGTGTAATCAAATACTAAATGATTTGAAATTGTATAATTACGCCGTACTTCGATTTAATTGCTATACACGTCCAATATTATTCCTTCCGTGAAAGTTTTACTGCATAGTATTGAATCAAAAATTCAAAAAAACTATTTTTACCGCACTTGAATGAAAATGAAAGTCCACAGCCTGTTTCCAGTCATTCGTCCGGGTCAGGAATGGAACCAATGAAGCCCCATCTAGCGGCGAGAATAGAAATTGTGCCGGCTGCCGAAGCCTGTCGCACTCCTCTGGGACAGTGATAATGAATGACAGATGAAATGAAATGATATTGGAGTGTGTTGCTGGAATGAAATATGACAGTGAAACCGGAGTACCCGGAGAAAAACCTGTCTCGCCTCCGCTTTGTCCAGCACAAGGTGAAATGTCAACCTTTAGCTCGCTGTCAAAATTCACTCAATCTTGCAATTATTTGTCAGTTTTGATGTGTATAGTCCCCCCCTCCTGCCCCCCCAACCCTACATTCCATAACCCGGGTCCTTTTTTCTTTTCTGCACACTTCTTTGCCCCCCTCACTTATAATTCCCGATCACCGCTACTGATACAGGGTGTAATAATGAGGTACAGCCAAACTTACAGGACACATTCCTTAAACGTAGAAGAAGAAAATACGTTCTATTGACCAGTATGCTAGTAGATATTTCATCATGCAAACCAGACTGAAGAGGAAAATCTTTTCAAGTACACTCGTGTCTGCTACATTCCTGAATAACATCACGGCATAGTTTGCATTATTAATAGTGCGTTATGTCACATTTCGAGGAAATAGCAACAGAACGAGGTACACTTACGAGGAAAACAGGTTCTGGAAACATGGTTCTAAACGGTGACAAAGTTCTAACTGATGAATGACACTCTGCGAACAGCGAGTTGGCACGAGCTGAAGAAGAGGTGTCGCATTCATTATTCATGTATTCAATTACGCCAGAATACTATTAGCGAATGAAAAACGTGTCTACTTCACTTGGCATTGAGCGAATTTTTGACACAATTATGTCTTATGACTGGGAGTCATCTGAAAACTTGCGCCATGAAATTAGCGATTCAAAATGCGTGAGGCGATGTTAGCTAGCAACCGTGCAGGCTGAGATGTGAAGTATTGATGGATGGTGATGACTGAGGTGGTGGTGCTAGTATTATTTTAACAGAAAGTACAACTGGGCAACCATCCTCTATTAGGCCTAACACTAATCAGAGGGGAAAATGAAAGAAGTCCGAAACTTCGAAAAATGGGATAGAGGTTAAATGAAGAGCGTGAAAATAAGACTCCCTATGCCTCGAATGCTGTAATACCGTCGAGGTCGGAAAAGTACAAGAGTTGACCAAGGGGGGACGGAAAGGATAGATGAAAATAAGGAGCCTGGCAGAGGTAAGTGGAAGCAAAGCCAGGACTCAGCTAAGGGCTCCGTGGTCACCAACCCACGCTACCAAGTTTAGAGTCCCTATTAGTCACCTCTTACGATGACTGAGAGACATATTATCAAAGAGGGTCGTTAGAGTACAGTTGGTCGTTGTGTCTTGCAGGTATTTATGGAACGCCATGGCTACAGTTGTCGACACCAAATTCTATTCTCACCGGGCGAGTTGACCGTGCGCGTAGAGGCACGCGGCTGTGAGCTTGCATCCGGGAGATCGTGGGTTCGAGCCCCACTGTCGGCAGCCCTGAAGATGGTTTTCCGTGGTTTCCCATTTTCACACCAGGCAAATGCTGGGGCTGTACCTTCATTATGGCCACGGCCGCTTCCTTCCAACTCCTAGGCCTTTCCTATCCTATCGTCGTCATAAGACCTGTGTCGGTGCGACGTAAAGCAACTAGAGAAAAAAAAAGATTCTGTTCAGATGTCTCTGGGAAAATGATTCGTTAGATACAAATAAATCATTCGTTATCAGTTCGAGTTTCATTTATAGAAATACATATCTACGATCATTTGATTTTCCCTAATGGAAATTCGACATAATATTTCAATTACCTGGCGCATGCTGAAAATCTGATCCTGACAGCCCCTCTGTGGTCTGAGTCCAACTTAATTTTCATCCAGCTTACTCTCGACCTCTGATCGCACCCTCCCTTCCGAAATATCAGTGAACACCTTGCCTTGTATACTGACTGATCAATGAAATACTTGTCCGGCTCCATGGCTTAACGCTGGCCTTTGGTCCGCAGGGTCCCGGATTCGATTCCCGGTCGGGCCGGCGATTTTAACTGTCATTGGTTAATTCGAATGGCTCGGAGGCTAGATGAGTGTGCCGTCTTCATCATAGGTAGGGCCCCATCCTCACAGACGCGCAGGTCGCCTATACGGCGTCAACTCGAAAGACCTACACCAGTTCTCTTTGTAGGCCCGACGCCATTATTAATGAAATACCTGGTAGTTGTTGCAACCGTTCCTGTTTTTTGCTAGTGGTGTAACGTCACACCAACACATTGAAGATTTTCGGCTGTAACTGAGAAGGTAGAAGACCTTAAACAAGTAACGACCCCGTCATTTGCCTGTTGTGAAAATGGGAAACCACAGAAAACAATTTTCAAGGCTGCCGGCGGTGGGGTTCGAACCACCGTATTCGGAATGCAAGCTCATAGCTACGCGACCTTAACCGCATGCCAACTCGCTCACTTGGTTCGAGTCCGTCCAGACCTGGTCATTTATGAGTCAGTGTCTGTTCGTTCCAACAGCAGGCTTGTTCTCTCACCGAACGGGCTAGATAGTCAAAACAGAGACGGAATGAGCCCAGAATCGCTCATTGCACGTCTCTATTCCATACTAATTCATAATAAAAATTATTTCACTTCATTATCCACTTACCCTCCAGGGTTGTCTTTCCCGCGGACTCAGCGAGGGATCCTACCTCTTCCGCCTCAAAGGCGATGTCCTGGAGCGTGAATAATTTTGGGTCGGGGATAGATTTGGGAAGGAGGACCAGTACCTCGCCCGGGCGGTCTCACCTGCTATGCTGAACAGGGACCTATGGGGGGATGGGAAGATTGGAAGGGATGGACAAGGAAGCGTCTGTGGCCCTAAGTTAGGTTGCCTGGAGGAGAAGTAGGAAACCACGGAAAACCACTTCGAGGATGGCTGAGGTGGGAATCGAACCTCCTCTACTCAGTTGATCTCCCGAAGCTGAGAGCCCGTTCCAGTCCTCGTGCCACTTTCAAAATTTCGTGGCAGAGTCAGGAATCGAACCCGAGCCCCCGGGTGTGGCAGCTAATCACACCACTACACCACCGAGGTGGACAATAAAAATGATACACTATTAAAATAATGTTACAACGGTAAGTTATACATAAAATACGCTCAATCTGTGCATTTATAACACATTTGTTGTAAGTACTGTACCGGGCGGTACACCTCCGCGCCGCAAATTCAAATATTGCGCCAGTTGAAATCCCTCTACAGGAGGAAGCCTGAACTTTAACATACTGTACGGTTTCTCGGAAGATGTCTCTACGGTAAATTTTGAAGTGTTCTGAACTATTTCTATTTCGATTTGTATTTGTTTGCTCTGTAGCAAGAAGTGTGGACATTCTCTTCTAGATGGCACTACTTAAGAACTATAATTGTGCACCCTAGTGCGAAATGAAGGAAGAAATTTGGTATTCATAAGTTTCTTCTTTGTTAAATTTCTTTCCGTCATTTTTTGGGTTGGCAGTATAACCCTTCTCTTTCCGCTTGTTTTGAATTTAGCCAATCCCGAACTTCTCTAATTAATTTGTGACCAATAACGTATGTCTTCTCCGAAATGGAGATGTTGCTTTAAGCTATCCAATAAAGTTGAGGGGGGTGTGGGTACTCATTCTTGAAAGGTCTCGAATGTTCCACGATGGCATTTAAACTGCTGATTTTCTTGTCTCGGTGACACTTCATCGACATCTTGCTTAGTGTGTGATTATGTAGCAGGGGGCGGGAAGCGCTTCTTTCTTCGGGCAGCAGTTCATCCACAAGGTAATGGCCGTTTAATAACTTTATTTCTTGCTAGCTCAGCAGTTTAACCCTCGGGGCAGGTTTGAAACTTTTCTCATGTAACCTATCTTTAAAATGTAATTGACATTTGGTAAAAATTCCGCCTCTTTAACTATAAATTGGGACAGAGAGTGCCTAATCCTCTCGAGCTCCCACTCATATTGTTTTGAGGTGACTACGTTTTCATTCTTTTCGTAATGTAATAATGTTTTCTTATCGTGTCACCTCCTTAGTATGGGATTAGCCCTTGCGTAAGCGGCCTAGTACCAAGTAGGTTTCAAAAGTGTATTAGGAGGGCAAGCTTCGCCTCCATTTTATTTTGTATTAGGGGCCAGTAACTTAACCTGATGTTTTATTTTCCTCATGTAAAGGCCCTGTAGGTTGGGTATCAAATACCCCTGCTTCTTGGTGTGCCTTAAGGGCAGATAGAAATGAAGTTTGTTGTAGCCTTTGATAGGCTTGTCAAATTGAGAGTGGGTCTGCTCTTTTTCTTAACATTGTAATTAGGAGCAAGTGCTCCTCGTACTTAGGGGTTTTCTGCCCTTTAGCTATTGTGATGGTGAGCTGAGAGCTCAGAAATTAATCTTGGGGCTCGAAGCCCAAATCTTGTAACAATTGTAATTTCTTAAATGGTTTTCCTGCTACTTGGTACCTGTTACTCTGTTGTTGTTATCTGTTGCTTTTGAAAAGAAAATATAACCTTTGTTAAAGTTTTAAACTAACCTTAATTTCGTAAGTTGAGACCTATTCCCACCCAGCACCTTCTTCCACCTCTGCAAATCCACAAAACATCGTAACAAGTACATAAACTGTATTATTTTCCTAATTCTAATGTTTGAATTCAATTCAAGCTGAATGCCGGCAAACATACCGTCAGGAAGCTGACTCACTTGGGCCCCTTCAGATACCATCTGTCTGATCCAGGATGGAACTCGCTTACTTCTGCTGAGAAGACCACCGCTCTACGATTTGAGCAACCAGGCCCGCTCGAAGACCAGAAATTACTACGTTTGTCTCGTTTGATATGAGATGGAGTGTTATTGTGTTTTCTTGTTTTGTGTGGTGGGTGCCGTGAAGCCGCCCGTGGTTTGACGAATGACCGACAAGCGAGTACTAACGCAGGAACATAGCCCAGTACAAGAGTACAGGAATAACTTGACGTGGAAAGGCTAGTCCTCTACCAGCTACTTTCACCCCTCCGTAAAGGAGAAGTTATGCGAAACCTTCCTAAACACGCCACGCAATCCGATATTCCCTTTCGGCACTGCTTACCCTGCCGCTGTCGTGCCAAGGCATCCCCGGCGCTAGCCCACTGGAGCTCAAGCGCCACTGTTACCCCCGGTCCATAGCCGCCTGAAAGGCTTTCAAGGTGGAAATTGGAGAAATTAATGAAACCATTGACACCAGAAGGTAGCCAATGAACAAAAATTTTGGCGCACGGTCCAGAGAGAATTAATTAGGAAGAAAGTCTTGCAAACCTCCATGTGGATGGCCAGTCATGCAAAACCTCATTCCTATGGAGCTACTTCTCATAAATTAGTAGACTATATTATTGCAGACACCTCTTATAACATTATGACGGACCGCATAGAGAATGTTGTGTGACACCATTGTTATCATGCAAGGCATGTTAAGATATTTCTTAATACCTAATGACCGGAGGATCATTTGTTACAGCTTTTCAGAATCTTCAATTTGGTAGAAGAGAGAGATGAATGATATGGCGAGCATCACACCTCAACCAGCCTTCAGGTCTGGAAAGAAATACTATTCTGAAAGTAATTTCCTCTAATATTCACATTTTTACTGCTGGGTGTTTGAGCACGCGCTCCGGAATGGCACAGGACAAGATAATAATAATAATAATAATAATAATAACAACAATAATAATAATAATAATAATAATAATAATAATAATAATAATAATAATAATTGTACCGGGAGGTACATCTGTACGCCGCACATTTAAATCTTGCGCCAATTATAACTCATCTACAGGAGAAACACAGAAATTGGAACTAGACCTACTTAAACTTTTACTCAGAAGACGTCACCTCCTTAATTTGGTGATTGTGAAGTTTCCAGTACTGTATAAAATTCTACGCGTTTTGTTTACCATTTATCAGGAAGTTTGGACTTTCTGCAACAGATGTCACTACAAAAACTATGATCATGCACCCTGGTGCGAAGTGAAGGAATTTTATTTGAATAAATTTTGTATTCATAAGTTTGTTCTTTACTAAATTATGTTCATTCATATTTGGGTTGGCAATACTGATCTTTTCTTTCCGCCAGTTTTGAATTCAGCCAATCCCTAATTTCTGTAATTAATTTTCGGCTTATCACAGGCTTCTTTTTAGATTTGATGTGTAACTTTAAGCTAGCCAATAAAACTGAGAGGGTGTGGCTTGATTATTCATGAAAGGTCTCGAACTTTCCCCGAGGGTTTATAAACTGCGGATTTTCACGTCTCTTGGACATTTGATCAACATCTAACTGAGTGTGTGTGTGTGTGTGTGTGTGTGTGTGTGTGTGTGTGTGTGTGTGTGTGTGTGTGTATGTGAAGCAGGAGGCGGGTGGTGCCTCTTTCATCAGGCAGCAGTTCTTCAGCAAGGTAATGGCCGTTTAACATCTTTATTTCTTGCTAGCTCAGCAGTTTAACCCGCGAGAAAGGTCCGAAACGTTTACCATGTAACCTACTTTTCTAAAAATTAATTATAATTATTATTATTATTATTATTATTATTATTATTATTATTATTATTATTATTACCAAGTTTTGTGGATGTGCAGAGGTGAAAGAAGGTGCGGGGGTGAACAGGTCTCAAAATACGAAATTAAAGTTAAGATAAAATTTAACAAGGTTATATTTTCTTATCAAGATCAAGAAATAACAAGAATAACAGAAACACAGTTGAATATCAACAATTTAAGAATGTACAATTACAGTTTTTACAAAATTTGGGCTTCGAGCCCCGGACTCACAATTCTTGAGCAATTAGTCCAACTTTACCCAAATACAAGATTCGACAAAGGGGCAGAAAACCCCAATCATGCCCAGAAGCACTTGCTCCCAATTACACAGTAAAGCCTCCTCGAGGCACGCAGAACCAAATTTTAAGAAAGAGCCACCCGCTCTTAAGTTCAAGCCTATCAAAGGCCACACCAAACTCCACGTTCAAGCTGTCCTCCAAGGACATATACACAGGGGTAAAAATACCCAACCTACTGAGGCCTATTACATGGCCTCCAAAATACCAACTTGAGAGGAGGCAAAACTGCACTCCTAATATACTTTACTAAAACCTACCTGGCACTAGGCCACTAATGCAAGGGCTAATCCCATACTAAAGAGGTGACTTATATAAGAAAACGTTTTACATTACACTAGAAGGGAAGAAACAGTTGTGAAAATAAGTTCACCTCAAAGCAGTATGAGTGGGAGCTCGAGAGGGTTAAGCACTCTCTATCCCAATTTGTAGTTTAAAAGGATAGAATTGATATCAAGTGTCTTTACATTTTAGAGGAAAATTACATGGTAAAAGGCTTCGGACCTGCCCCGAGAGTTAAACTGCTAAGCTAGCAAGAAAAGAAGTTATTCAAAGGCCATTACCTGGTGGTTGAACTGCTGCCCGAAGAAAGAGGCGCTTCCCGCCCCCTGCTACGTACTTTACACACTGATAGATGTTACTGAAGTGGCGCGGAGACCCGAAAGTCAGCAGTTTATATACCCTCGTGGAAAGTTCGAGGCGTTTCAGGAATGAGAACACCCGCCCACAATCATTTTATTGGCTAACAACGAAAACCCCTACACTAGATGAAGAAGAAACACATTATTGGTGGAAAATTAATTACAGAAATTCCTTATTGGTCGAATTCAAAACTGGCGGAAAGAAAGGGTTAATATTGCCAACTTAAACAATAACTGAAAGAAATTTAACAAAGAACAAACTTATGAATCCAAAATTTTTCCAAAAAACACAGTTCTTTCACTTCGCACTAGGGTGCATAATTGTAGTCCTTCAGTAGTGCCATCTGGAAGAGAATGTCCACACTTCTTACTACAGGCAAAACAAAAATACATCGAAAACGACCCAGTTCAGAAACTTCAAAATTTACAAGTAGGGACATCTTCTGAGAAACTTGAGAATTAACACTGTAGATAAAGTTCAGACTTCCTCCAGTAGAGGAGTTTCAACTGGCGCAAAGTTTGAATTAGCGGCGTGGAGGTGTACCATCCGGTACAATTATTATTATTATTATTATTATTATTATTATTATTATTATTATTATTATTATTATTATTATTATTATTATTATTATTATTCAGCAGTTCAAAGCCTGAGAAACATGTCTGGTCAATCTCAGATTCCCTGTTTAGGATACCATCGCTTTTATTTACTTTTACCAAGCTCCTTTCTTTAATTTTTTTCTATCCGACCTTACTTTATCAAGGTTTTTTTCCGACGGCAATAAGTTGGTGCCGTTTGAGAAGGCTTAAATTGTCTCTTCCCCACCCCCTCCCTTTTTTTACTTGCTTCGACTGGTTTCCTACCTTTTTCGAGCTTTCTGCTCGCAGACAATCAAATTCATGGGCGACACAGTGCGGGAAATGACCTTGGACCTACCAAGACGAATACTGAAGACCGGAAAGCTTGAATATATAGAGATGTCAAGTGGTCAGCGTAACGTATTCCTCAATAGTATAATTTGAATTTATTGAACGGATTCACAGTCTCTCATAAAGTACAGCCACTCAGTTGACCAAGACTGAGTGAACCCTGCGCCAACCATGAGGTCAGATCTGAAATTCTTCGACGAACCAGGAATCAAAATCAGGACATGATGCCACAAGAGGCTGATGATTTGATAGTTTAGTCCCCCTTAAAGTCACGGTTTCACAGCTTGTGAGACAACCATGAGGTCCCAGCTCAGTTTGACATGAAATGAAATGTCGTATGGCTTTTAGTGCCGGGATATCCCAGGACGGGTTCGGCTCGCCAGGTGCAGTTCTTTCTATTTGACCCCCGTAGGCGACCTGCGGGTCGTGATGATGAAATGATAATGAAGACAACACATACACCCAGCACCCGTGCCACTGGAATTAACCAATTAAGGTTAAAATCTCCGACCCGGCCGGGAATCGAACCCGGGACCCTCTGAACCGAAGGCCAGTACGCTAACCGTTCAGCCAACGAGTCGGACAGTTTGACATGATTTCACTCAACTGCGTCAGTCTTCTCTTCCCGAGATGACGTTGTTGGCAGTGTGATTATTTTTTAAGCGAAAGGACAAGTAGGCAATCGTTACCTCTTCACGCTAATCAAAAGTGAAAAAGGAAGAGGTAAAATATGTTGGCAGAATAAATGGAAGAGTCATGAAGGACGTGAAAATGAAAGATTTCATCGGCTTAGAAAACTGAAAATCGTGGGGATCGGAAGAGAACAAGAATTGAAGGCTTTCAAGTTGGGAGCAGCTGGAAAATTCCATACAGGAATCATGTGCCTAGAGTTGTATCGGAAAGGGGTTCACCTATGTTTCTGTACAAAAGTGGATGTCCCATTGGCCGAACTATCATATAATGTTTTGGACAACTTTTTACTTTCTTCTGGTCCAGTTACCTCATTGATGAAAACGACCCGAGTGTGAAAGTGGAACCACTGAGGTCTCTGGCATTGAGGACAATACCTGGAGCCTGCAGGCTCTTTCTCGTGCGTGCTAGCTGTCGGAAGTAGGCTGTAGAAGTGGCGTGAGGAATCTGCTAATTATATTGCGTAGGTATCGTGAAGCAGGAAGACGATCTAGCAGCTCATTAACTGTGATCCACATGCCTGAGAAAAGTAGATCCCTTTTTCCGTACGACATACTATTAATGCTACAAAGATCTCTAGGTATTGAAAATTTGACATTGCCATTTGTATTGTCGTAAACATCATTCATCTGTAATGCGCTGTCGTACCTTCCGGCGAAGTGCAGCATGTTGAATGGAACGCATGTGCCTTGACTTATTACCATGTCCCAAGAACACAAACTGTCTCAGTTTCAGAACACTCATCAAGTGAATTCCAGACCAAACATCATCATTGGTATTGTACCGGGCGGTACACCTCTACGCCGCAATTTTAAATCTTCCGCCAATAAAGTACTTCTCTACCGGAGAAACTCTGAACTTTAACAACTGAATTAATTCAACAGTTCCTCAGAAGATGCCACTGTGTGTATTTCGATTTGTTTTTGTTCTTTTGGTGGATCAAGAAGTGTGGACATTCTCTCATAGATGTCACTGCCCAAAAAAAAAAAAAAAAAAAAAAAAAAAACTAGAATCATGCACCCTGGTGCGGAGGAATGAACATTCTCCAAGAAATTTTGTATTCAAAAGTTTTTGTCTTTACTAAATTTTGTTCTTTCATTTGTGGGTTGGCAGTATTAAGCTTTCTTTCCGCCAGTTTTGAATTTAGCCAATCAGTAATTTCTGTAATTAATTTTCCTCCAATCATAGCTTTCTTCTTCGAATTTCCATGTGTAACTCTTAGCTACCCAATAAAGTTGAGTGGGTGTGTCTTTATTATTCATGAAAGGTCTCGAATCTTCCACGAGGGTTTAAAACTGCTGATTTTCTCGGCTCTTTGCCACTCGAACAACATCTAGCTCTGTGTGTGAATATGTAGCAGGGGGCGGGAAGCGCCCTTTCTTCTGGCAGCAGTTCTTCAACAAGGTAATTGCCGTTTAACATCTTTATTTCTTGCCAGCTCAGCAGTTTATCTCTCGGGGCAAGTCCGAAAACTTTAATATGTAAACTATCCTTTGAAACATGTAAATCTTTCCGGTCTTTTCATATAACTTTAACTGTAAATAGGGGATAGAGAGTGCCTTACCCTCTCGAGCTCCCCTTCATCTTGAATGTGAGGTGACTACGTTTTTGTAACCGTTCTTCTATTCCTTCTTAATGTGTTAAATTCATTCTGTATGCGTGTCACCTCCATAGTATGGGAATAGCCCCCGCTTATCGGCCTAGCGCCACTTAGGTTTTAACAAGCTTCATGTGGGAGTGCAAGGTTACGCCTCCACTCATCTTGGTATTGTGGGGCCATTTAATTAATCTGTTCTTTTCCACGAAGGCCCAGTAGATTGGGTTCGAGATACCCCTGTTTATATCTGTAAGTTGTGCTTTGATGGCAGTGAATTCTGAAGTCTAGGTAATGCCTTTAATAGGCTTGAAAAATTGAGAGCGGGTTAGCTCTTTTCTCTTGTGGTAAACGTGCCTCAGAGAGGCTTGAGATTTAAAGGGTGGGAGCAAACGCTCCATTGTATTGAGGGAATTTCTGCCCTTGGGTAAGATGTCGATTGTGAGCTGAGTGCTCAGGAACTGTAAAAATTAGGGCTTGTGGCCCAGATTGTCAAAGTCTATCTAAATCTTGGCTTTCTTGATCGTGTACCTGATTTAACTTGTTATTTGTTGTTTGTTCAAAGTCTATATCAATCTGTTAAGTTTGGCTGTTCTGAAAATATAACCTTTATTTAAATTTTAATTCATCTTTCGAACTTGTAGTTAGACCCATTCCAGCCCTCACCTTCTTTTCACCTCTGCTGATCCACCAAAACTTCGGAACAGGTATAATGAAATCAGACCCAGCGAGTGGCTGTGTGATTTGCGTTATGTAGCTGTCCGTTTGCATTCGGAAGAATGTAGGTTCGAGCCCCACTATCGGCAGCCCTGAAGATGGTTTTCCATGGTTTCCAATGTTCACACCAGGCTGTACCTTAATTAAAACCACGGTCTCTTCTTTCCTATCCTAGCTCTTTCCTATCCCGTCGTTGCCATAAGACCGATCTGTGTCGGTGGAGCGTAAACCAAATTGAAAAAAAAAAATCAAACAGCTTGTCCTTCCTACTTTTTCCATCGACGTAGGCAGTAGTGTAAAATAAAAAAAGGACAAAAAGCTTGTCCTTCCTATTTTCATTGAAGTAGGCAGTAGCGTAACCAGAATCGGCCTCTGGTGGGGGGGGGGGGGAGAGATTATAGTTACAAAATGATTATAGAACACAATGAAGGTGCTTGTGCATGTGCGGTACGCGCATTGAAGACTTGTCATTATAAAGACACTGATACAGGTGAATTATGTTGACCGGACGAGTTGGCCGTGCGGTTAGAGGTGCACAGCTGTGAACTTGCATCCGGGAGATAGTGGGTTCAAATACCACAGTCGGCAGCTCTGAAGATGGCTTGCCGTGGTTTCCCATATTCACACCAGGCAAATTCTGGGGCTATACCTTAGTTAAGGCCACGGCTGCTTCCTTTCCATTCCTAGGCCTTTCCTATCCAATCGTCGCCGTAAGACCTATCTGAGTTGGTGCGACGTAAAGCAAATTGAAAAAAAGATGTTGACATTCATATTGCAGTACAATACAAAATCGTGCATGAAAATACAGAACACGAGGTAAACAGTTTTACAGCGAATGGTATGTTCAGATTACATAAAAAATCTAACTTTCGAGGCTTCTTAGAAAATAGAATCAACAGATCTGTTGGTTCTACAATTATGTTTCTGAATGTTTATTTAGTTTATTGTTTATTGTCTTCTTCTTCATCTATTTACCCTCCAGGGTCGGTTTTTCCCTCGGATTCAGCGAGGGATCCACCTCTACTGCGTTACGGGCAGTGTCCTGGAGCTTCAGACTCTGGGTCGGGGGATACAACTGGGGAGAATGCCCAATACCTCGCCCAGGCGGCCTCACCTGCTATGCTGAAGAAGGGCCTTGTGGAGGGATGGGATGATTGGAAGGGACAGGCAAGGGAGAGAGAAGGAAGCGGCCGTGGCTTTAAGTCAGGTACCATCCCGGCATTTGCCTGGAGGAGAAGTGGGATACCACGGAAAACCACTTCGAGGATGGCTGAGGTGGGAATCGAACCCGGGCCTCCGGGGGTGGCAGCTAATCTCACTAACCACTACACGACAGAGACAGACTTGTTTATTGTCAGTTTCTGTTTATTTTCTTTTTGTACAATTTTCAAGGGAGAGGTCTCTAATCCCCAGTACCCCCCCCCCCCCCCGCCTTGGCTATGCCCCTAGACGTAGCACTATGTAGGGCCTACACAGTATCTGCTAAAAAGCAAACAAATCAAATCTAGTGGTGCTACAGCTCTGACGGGCCTTGGCCTACCAAGCGACCGCTGCTCCCAAAAGATTACGAGGTGATGAATGGTCAGCTTAACGAATCCTGTCGGGCTTTCTAGACCGGGGCCGCTATTTCACCGTCAGTTAGCTCCTTCTTTTTTTTTTCCCCACATGGGCTGAGTAGACTTCGAACCAGCCCTCAGATCCAGGTAAAAATCTCTGTCCTGAGCAGGAATCGAACAAAGGGCCTCCGGGTAAGAGGCAGACACGCTAACATGGAGTTGGCCAGAATTTATAACAATGCTTAAAATTTATGCTGAGTATCTCGCTTCTTGTCGAAAATTTTTTTTTAAAAAAACTGAATTCTATGCATTACATACTAACGGTAGGTAGAAATTCAAAAGTCACTGATGCCACAGAACTCGACGAGATATATGCTCGTTATTACATTTATCTCTTTGACGTGTAATAAAGTTCTCTTTTACCAATATTCTATTTCTTCTAGGGACATTCCTGTGAATTTTAATGTAAGTGTCACTTTGCGTGCTCTTTCAACTCCTCGAAAATGGGAAGGGTTACGAAAATCAGGGTGGTGATGGGTCGATATCGTGTTGCATGCGGAGAGGCATGGTGCACGTCTTTCTATTTGACGCTCGCCAACGAGCAGCGAGTCTGTGTGTGATGATGATGATGATGTAGGGAGAGGGTGAAGCCCCGTTTCGGCACTTAGCTTACACCTATCGAATAATACCAAGGGATATGTTCAAAGCTTAACGTCCTCATCCGATGGACGAATCACCATCAACACTTTCATATACCCTCACTCTACATGACCGCTGTGGAGAGATTTGGTATTAAACTTCTTTTTTTCTTTTGCTAGTTGCTTTACGTCGCATCGACACAGACAGGTCTTATGCCGACGATGGGACAGGAAAGGGCTAGGAGTGGGAAGAAAGCGGCCGTGGCCTTAATTAAGGTACAGCCCCAGCATTTGCCTGGTGTGAAAATGGGAAACCACGGAAAACCATTTTCAGGGCTGCCGACAGTGGGGTTCGAACCTACTACCTCCCGAATACTGGGTATTAAACTTTGTAATAATAATAATAATAATAATAATAATAATAATAATAATAATAATAATAATAATAATAATAATAAAATTAACTATTTTTGAAATAATGTTAGTCTTAAAGGGCCCAAAAGTATATTAATTACCACGAAATCTATCGACACGGATCCTACGAGCTTAAACAAGAAGTCAGCTCCTCACTGTTCAAATTGATAAATAATTTATTTGCATTTAATGAATCGTTTTCGAGATACGTCTGTATGGAATGCGGAGTTGAAAATTATAGGATTCAGTACATCAAAAGGGGGAAACTGACTCGGGACCTATGAAACTACCAAGAATGAAATAAACAGTTCACTAGAGTGTGATGAGATGAAGCCTCTTTGATGAAAGTGTCTTCTCTCTCTTAGTCATGGCCATCCATCAATACTTCATATCATAGCCTGTACGGTTGCTAGGTAACATCGCGTCATGCAGTCTGTATCGTTAATTTCATTACGCAAGTTTTCAGACCACCCCTAACCATAAACATACATTTATGTCAAAGATCGGCGGATGCCGAGTGGCCTCGGCCCACAAGTAGCCACGGCTGTTCCGTGGTCCGACAGCTCTGCACTCCGACCGGCCAACCGAGCAGAGGATTCGGGATATGGAGAAGGGCTGGTCCCCGCCGTCGGCTGTCCTGGGAATGGTTTTCAGTGCTTTGCCATTCTCCTGCACTAAGGCGAATGCCGGGACAGTTCCTAGTATAGGCCACGGCCGCCAACCCTCTCTCACCGCAAATCTTCTTCTCCTACACAAATCTCCTGGCCTGAGAAACGGCGTTACCGTCTAGGAGCCCGCCTCTCCCTTCAGGGAAGGCATGAAAACATTTAGTAGTAGTAGTAGTAGTAGTAATGTCGAATTGACAATTCAAACGATATTGTAAATCATACATGAAGCCTCCATGGTTCAGGCGGCAGCGCGCCGGTCTCTCCCCGCTGGTTTCCGCGGTTCAAATTTCGGTCACTCCATGTGAAATTTGTGCTGGACAAAGCGGAGGCAGGACAGGATTTGCTTCGGGAACTGCGGTTTTCCCTGTCATCTTTCATTCCAGCAACACTCTCCAATATCATTTAATTTCATCTGTCAGTCATTAATCATTGCCCCAGAGGAGTGAGACAGACTTCGGCAGCCGGCATAATTCTATCTTCGCCGCTAGATGGAGACTTCATTCATTCCATTCCAGGCTCGCATGCACAGATCGGAATGCAAACGCAGTCATCTTGGTGAGAAGTCAGTTCAATATCACTCAGCTACACCTCTCTCCCTCATACTATTGCCAGGTTCCTATCTTTCATCATTCATATCGGAACTAGGCACAGCATTTTACTGGCTCTCCCAACAAATCTAGTGGTTTACGTATCCGAACTGATGCTCAAATTTCCTATTTTGTGGCTGATGGTATTTCCTTAAGGTTTTAGAAAACGTTGTTTCGTGGAAACTGGTGATTTTGAAACCCATATGCATTGTGTACAACTTTCTTTTTTTTCTTTGTGATATGTAATGGAAATATCCCAGGGGGAATTGAGACATGCATGCCGAAATCATTATGAACATCACGAACTTATGTGTAAATGGATATTGCCTCAGTATGATGTGAATGTCGTAAACTTTCAAAATACCCCATCCCCTCCAAGAATCATACATTGCGAGACGTGTGACAGTATTGGATCTCTAACTACAGTGTGGTTATCATTAAACTGTTTCTGCTTGACTGTCTCTCTGTAGAACATGAAAATAAAAATATTGCCAAGGACATGTGGAAGAGAAAATGCATACGAATGCGCATTGTGTCCATGATCGTCTTTTCCTTAGAATAGATTTCTTGTCGTCATTTTCTTATATAGATTCCTTTTTTTTCTTTTTTTAGTTTGGGCCGAGTATGCTGTGGAGAATGTTTCTCTCTTTTTGCTTTTACTCAGCGAGCACACATTTCAGAGAGAGGATAAGTCATTCTGGCGCATTGATGTCAATGTTGTAATGATAAATTTTGCGCCTTTTGTTAGGCGTGCGGAAAAGATCGAACACGGAAATTTGCTAACACATCATTAAAGCGGAACACTAGGGATTATTACTACCGTACCTGATTAGGGTTTCCCAGGCCTTGGTAAATATTTCGTTGCAGGAAATTTGCGAACAAGAAACAAGACATGTAATGCAAGCGACCCCTGTTAATAACACAATCTTTAATCCATAAAACTTATTGAAACTGATTTCCATCACACTTTACACAGGCTTTGGACTGTCAAAATGATAATTATCATCGTACCATTTTGGCGTGTTTAAAATCAGCCTTCATTAGGCTTCGTCATTTTTTCATGCATTTGTTGTTTAAAATAGGCTTTTATAGCCTTCGTCATTTTTACATACGTATATATTTACACTATATACGTACATGTGGGTTACCGTAATTTAACCCAATTTTTGAATATGAGAAATGGCTTTTAAGCATATACTTTTATGGTTTTCTCAATCCTGTCGTCGAGTTTCAAATATTTTCTCTTTCTCTTCTTCCCTTCAAGATGTGCTTCTAAACCCATTTACTTACAATTTGTGTGTTCCGCTTACTTCTTCAAACATTCCGCTAGCATTTGGACTGTGGAGTGGGGGTTTCCAACGATAGTATTTCATTTGTTGTGCCATCCTTCTACAGCATTCGTGGTTCTGTCTCTTACCGTAGCAATTCCACATTTCGATGGGCATCTCTTAATATTGTAGTCATGTATCCACAAAGTAATCGAGAAACTCGAAGAGTTTTTGGTTGTCGGGAGCTTCCGCATGAATCTGGAGCCATTCGTCATGTACGTCCTCCGGTTTCAAAAATGCCAGTGCCGCACACATGGTGACGTTGAAGCCTTAACTCTTCATTCTGACGGTATTCCTCTTGTAGATCCAGACTTTGAATTTTTCTCCATAAGCATTTATTCATATGGAAGTGGCACCCACTCACTTCACTTGAAGGAAAAACTTGATGTAGAGCCGATATTGCAGCTGCCTCAAATTCGACATTGACTTTACTGGGACACCACTGTGGAACAGGGGAATGTAGGTTTCTTTCTTCTTATTAGGGAGTAGGGCAAATACCACAGGGAACAAACACATTTGTTTCACCAGGCCTGCCTCCTAGGTCTGCGTGAAAATCTTGTGCAAACTGTTTGCTGCAGTACCTAAATGTACCATCCATAAAAAATTGTGTAGATGTTTTTAAACTTCTTTTCCATTGTCTCCACCGAAAAAATATCATTCTTCCTTCT